>NW_027646391.1:0-729000 GCF_951394435.1 Stenella coeruleoalba
CCCAGAGTATGATCAACCGTGTGATCGGGAGACGTGTTCAAATATGTCTCAGTTTTCGTACCCTGGAACTCGGGTGCAACATTCCAGACGCTTTACTAACACTCTCCCGACTTGGAGAGTCAGTCCCTTTAACCTCCTGTTTGGCCCAGTTTGCAATTTTTGCAGAAGATGAACAGGAATAGCGAGAACCAATGAGAGACTATCTGGAGGTGTCTGGATGGGCAAATTTAACTCTCATTTCCCACCAGGAAGAGTAATTCACCAAAGGCTCAGCGTGCCGTGCCAGAACCAGATTAGGGCCTGAAGCCATCCTGCGGTGTTGCGGCCAGGTCAGAAGAAAGCGAGTTCAAGAAAGGAGCTCAGGGGCACTGTAATTCACAAACCTGCAGAGTTATAAATGACAGCTATCGTCCCAAAATATACTGAAGTAAGGCTGCCAAGAGGACTTGAAAGCGGGGCAGAATTGCAGGAAACCAATTTCAGGAGGTAGACTGGAATTGCATTGAAAGCATAGGAAAAGAGGCAGAACGTCCACAGTGATGCACTTGGCCAAAAAGGGCGTATGCGTTTTTTCCTGAATATATTCAGGAAAAAACGCATACACCCTTTTTGGCCAACCAAGCAAGCTTGCAAAGGAAATCTGCACTACAATGAAGTCTCACTTCCCCCCGGTCAAAAGGGCCATCTGAAAAAAGTGTAAAATCCAGAAAGGCAGGACAGGCCATGGAGAACTGGGAGCTTTGTTTTGCTGATCGGCGGGATGTAAATTGCCAACAGACACTCGGGAGAAGTGTATGGTGTTTCCTGAAACATCTAAAAAACAAAGCAACAGAGCCTAGGGCACTTCCACTTATGGTCCTATAGCTTAGGGAAATTAAAATCAAAAAGACACAGCCACCCCAAAGTTTGGGACGCCTCTGTTTACAAGAACCTCATTTACCGTACAAGTTCAATATCACAGAAAGTGAAAAATGGATAAAGAACTTGTGGTACTTACGTACAATGCAGTATCACTCAGCAATGAAATCTATGTCATCAGGCCCGTAGCAGCATAATGAGTGGATTCAGGTACGATGATTCTAACTGAAATAAGCCACACAGAAAAAGAAACATCATAAGATATCACTAATACACGGAATGTAAACTTGGCTACACAGGAACTGAATTCCAAAACAGAACAGGGCCTCAAATTTAGAAAACCAACTTATGCTTGCTTAAGGGGAAAGGTGAGTTGGGGTGCTGCATAAAACCAGAGATTGAAATGAGCACAGATAAAGTTCCTTAAGCCAAATATGGAATAGACAAGAGCTACTCCTTGCTCAACGAAATGGACTCAACACCGCATATTAAACGCCTAAGAATGTACCTGACTAGTAAGTATCTTAAAACCTACGGATTGCTATGTCTCCGAAAGAGAATCAAGCGTGTGTACAGGGGCATAAACGCAGCAGTGATAGGATAGGAGAGGTTCGGTGAGCAAATGAAAACGTTTTGAAGTCATATTGCATGGTACCCATTCCACGGGTCTCAACTACCCAGGTTTAAGGTATTCTTCCTTCAGCTAAAACATGCATGTGGAACCCAGAGTATGATCAACCGTGTGAACGGGAGACGTGTTCAAATATGTCTCAGTTTTCGTACCCTGGTACTCGGGTGCAACATTCCAGACGCTTTACTAACACTCTCCCCACTTGGAGGGTCAGCGCCTTTAACCTCCTGTTTGGCCCAGTTTGCAATTTCTGCGGAAGATGAACAGGAATAGGGAGAACCAATGAGAGACTAGCTGGAGGTGTCTGGACGGGCAAATTTAACTCTCATTTCCCACCAGGAAGAGGAAATAACCAAAGGCTCAGCGTGCCGTGCCGGAACCAGATTAGCGCCTGAAGCCATCCTGCAGTGTTGCGGCCAGGTCAAAAGAAAGCGAGTTGAAGAAAGGAGCTCAGGGGCACTGTAATTCACAAACCTGCAGAGTTATATATGACAGCTATCGTCCAAAAATATACTGAAGTAAGGCTGCCAAGAGGACTTGAAAGTGGGACAGAATTGCAGGAAACCGATTTCAGGAGGTAGACTGGAATTGCATTGAAAGCATAGGAAAAGAGGCAGAACGTCCACAATGATGCGCTTGGCCAAAAAGAGCGTATGCGTTTTTTCCTGAATATATTCAGGAAAAAACGCATACGCTCTTTTTGGCCAACCAAGCAAGCTTGCAAAGGAAATCTGCACTACAATGAAGTCTCACTTCCTCCCGGTCAAAAGGGCCATCAGAAAAAAGTGTAAAATCCAGAAAGGCAGGACAGGCCATGGAGAACTGGGAGCCTGGTTATGCTGATGGGCGGGATGTAAATTGCCAACAGACACTCGGGAGAAGTGTATGGTGTTTCCTGTAACATCTAAAAAACAAAGCAACAGAGCCTAGGGCACTTCCACTTATGGTCCTATAGCTTAGGGAAATTAAAATCAAAAAGACACAGCCACCCCAAAGTTTGGGACGCCTCTGTTTACAAGAACCTCGTTTGCCGTACAAGTTCAACATCGCAGAAAGTGAAAAATGCTTAAAGAAGTTGTGGTATTTACTTAGAAAGCAATATCACTCAGCAATGAAATCTATGTCATCAGGCCCTTAGCAGCACAATGAGTGGATTCAGGTATGATGATTCTAACTGAAATAAGTCACACAGAAAAAGAAACATCAGAAGATATCAGTAATACACAGAATGTAAACTTGGCTACACAGGAACTGAATTACAGAACAGAAGAGGGTCTCAAATTTAAAAAACCAACTTATGCTTGCTTAAGGGGAAAGGTGAGTTGGGGTGCTGCATAAAACCAGAGATTGAAATGAGCACAGATAAAGATCCTTAAACCAAATATGGAATAGACAAGAGCTACTCCTTGCTCAACGAAATGGACTCAACACCGCATATTAAACGCCTAAGAATGTACCTGACTAGTAAGTATCTTAAAACCTATGGATTGCTATGTCTCCGAAAGAGAATCAAGCATGTGTACAGGGGCATAAACGCAGCAGTGATAGGATTGGAGAGGTTCGGTGAGCAAATGAAGACCCTTTGAACTCATATTGCATGGTACCCATTCCACGGGTTTCAACTACCCAGGTTTAAGGTATTCTTCCTTCTGCCAAAACATGCATGTGGAACCTAGAGTATGATCAACCATGTGATCGGGAGACATGTTCAAATATGTCTCAGTTTTCATACCCTGGTACTCGGGTGCAACATTCCAGACGCTTTACTAACACTCTCCCGACTTGGAGAGTCAGTCCCTTTAACCTCCTGTTTGGCCCAGTTTGCAATTTCTGCGGAAGATGAACAGGAATAGCGAGAACCAATGAGAGACTAGCTGGAAGTGTCTGGACGGGCAAATTTAACTCTCATTTCCCACCAGGAAGAGGAATTAACCAAAGGCTCAGCGTGCCGTGCCGGAACCAGATTAGGGCCTGAAGCCATCCTGTGGTGTTGCGTCCAGGTCACAAGAAAGGGATTGAAGAAAGGAGATCAGGGGCACTGTAATTCACAAACCTGCAGAGTTATAAATGACAGCTATCGTCCAAAAATATACTGAAGTAAGGCTGTCAAGAGGACTTGAAAGCGGGGCAGAATTGCAGGAAACCGATTTCAGGAGGTAGACTGGAATTGCATTGAAAGCATAGGAAAAGAGGCAGAACGTCCACAATGATGCACTTGGCCAAAAAGGGCGTATGCGTTTTTTCCTGAATATATTCAGGAAAAAACGCATACGCACTTTTTGGCCAACCAAACAAGCTTGCAAAGGAAATCTGCACTACAATGAAGTCTCACTTCCCCCCGGTCAAAAGGGCCATCTGAAAAAAGTGTAAAATCCAGAAAGGCAGGACAGGCCATGGAGAACTGGGAGCCTTGTTATGCTGCTGGGCGGGATGTAAATTGCCAACAGACACTCGGGAGAAGTGTATGGTGTTTCCTGAAACATCTAAAAAACAAAGCAACAGAGCCTAGGGCACTTCCACTTATGGTCCTATAGCTTAGGGAAATTAAAATCAAAAAGACACAGCCACCCCAAAGTTTGGGACGCCTCTGTTTACAAGAACCTCGTTTACCGTACAAGTTCAATATCACAGAAAGTGAAAAATGGATAAAGAATTTGTGGTACTTACGTACAATGCAGTATCACTCAGCAATGAAATCTATGTCATCAGGCCCGTAGCAGCATAATGAGTGGATTCAGGTACGATGATTCTAACTGAAATAAGTCACACAGAAAAAGAAACATCATAAGATATCACTAATACACGGAATGTAAACTTGGCTACACTGGAACTGAATTCCAAAACAGAACAGGGTCTCAAATTTAGAAAAGCAAATTATGCTTGCTTAAGGGTAAAGGTGAGTTGGGGTGCTGCATAAAACCAGAGATTGAAATGAGCACAGATAAAGTTCCTTAAGCCAAATATGGAATAGACAAGAGCTACTCCTTGCTCAACGAAATGGACTGAACACCCCATATTAAATGCCAAAAAATGTACCTGACTAGTAAGTATCTTAAAACCTATGGATTGCTATGTCTCCAAAAGAGAATCAAGCGTGTGTACAGGGGCATAAACGCAGCAGTGATAGGATTGGAGAGGTTCGGTGAGCAAATGAAGACCCTTTGAAGTCATATTGCATGGTACCCATTACACGGGTCTCAACTGTCCAGGTTTAAGGTATTCTTCCTTCAGCTAAAACATGGATGTGGAACCCAGAGTATGATCAACTGTGTGAACGGGAGACGTGTTCAAATATGTCTCAGTTTTCCTCCACTGGTAATCGGGTGCTACATTCCAGACGCTTTACTAACACTCTCCCCACTTGGAGAGTCAGCGCCTTTAACCTCCTGTTTGGCCCAGTTTGCAATTTCTGCGGAAGATGAACAGGAATAGGGAGAACCAATGAGAGACTAGCTGGAGGTGACTGGACGGGCAAATTTAACTCTCATTTCCCACCAGGAAGAGGAAATAACAAAAGGCTCAGCGTGCCGTGCCGGAACCAGATTAGGGCCTGAAGCCATCCTGCGGTGTTGCGGCCAGCTCAAAAGAAAGCGAGTTGAAGAAAGGAGCTCAGGGGCACTGTAATTCACAAACCTGCAGAGTTATAAATGACAGCTATCGTCCAAAAATATACTGAAGTAAGGCTGCCAAGAGGACTTGAAAGCGGGGCAGAATTGCAGGAAACCGATTTCAGGAGGTAGACTGGAATTGCATTGAAAGCATAGGAAAAGAGGCAGAACGTCCACAATGATGCACTTGGCCAAAAAGGGCGTATGCGTTTTTTCCTGAATATATTCAGGAAAAAACGCATACGCCCTTTTTGGCCAACCAAGCAAGCTTGCAAAGGAAATCTGCACTACAATGAAGTCTCACTTCCCCCCGGTCAAAAGGGCCATCTGAAAAAAGCGTAAAATCCAGAAAGGCAGGACAGGCCATGGAGAACTGGGAGCCTTGTTATGCTGATGGGCGGGATGTAAATTGCCAACAGACACTCGGGAGAAGTGTATGGTGTTTCCTGAAACATCTAAAAAACAAAGCAACAGAGCCTAGGGCACTTCCACTTATGGTCCTATAGCTTAGGGAAATTAAAATCAAAAAGACACAGCCACCCCAAAGTTTGGAACGGCTCTGTTTACAAGAACCTCGTTTACAGTACAAGTTCAACATCGCAGAAAGTGAAAAATGGATAAAGAACTTGTGGTATTTACTTACAAAGCAATATCACTCAGCAATGAAATCTATGTCATCAGGCCCGGAGCAGCACAATGAGTGGATTCAGGTAGGATGATTCTAACTGAAATAAGTCACACAGAAAAAGAAACATCATAAGATATCTGTAATACATGGAATGTAAACTTGGCTACACATGAACTGAATTACAGAGCAGAACAGGGTCTGAAATTTAGAAAACCAACTTATGCTTGCTTAAGGGTAAAGGTGAGTTGGGGTGCTGCATAAAACCAGAGATTGAAATGAGCACAGATAAAGTTCCTTAAGCCAAATATGGAATAGACAACAGCTACACTTTGCTCAACGAAATAGACTCAACACCGCATATTAAATGGCTAAGAATTTACCTGACTAGTAAGTATCTTAATACCTATGGATTGCGATGTCTCCGCAAGAGAATCAAGCATGTGTACAGGGGCATAAACGCAGCAGTGATAGGATTGGAGAGGTTCGGTGAGCAAATGAAGACCCTTTGAAGTCATATTGCATGGTACCCATTACACGGGTCTCAACTCTCCAGGTTTAAGGTATTCTTCCTTCAGCTAAAACATGCATGTGGAACCCAGAGTATGATCAACCGTGTGAACGGGAGACGTGTTGAAATATGTCTCAGTTTTCCTCCCCTGGTACTCGGGTGCAACATTCCAGACGCTTTAGTAACACTCTCCCCACTTGGAGAGTCAGCGCCTTTAACCTCCTCTTTGGCCCAGTTTGCAATTTCTGCGGAAGATGAACAGGAATAGGGAGAACCAATGAGAGACTAGCTGGAGGTGTCTGGACGGGCAAATTTAACTCTCATTTCCCACCAGGAAGAGGAAATAACCAAAGGCTCAGCGTGCCGTGCCGGAACCAGATTAGGGCCTGAAGCCATCCTGCGGTGTTGCGGCCAGGTCACAAGAAAGCGAGTTGAAGAAAGGAGCTCAGGGGCACTGTAATTCACAAACCTGCAGAGTTATAAATGACAGCTATCGTCCAAAAATATACTGAAGTAAGGCTGCCAAGAGGACTTGAACGCGGGGCAGAATTGCAAGAAACCGATTTCAGGAGGTAGACTGGAATTGCATTGAAAGCATAGGAAAAGAGGCAGAACGTCCACAATGATGCACTTGGGCAAAAAGGGCGTATGCGTTTTTTCCTGAATATATTCAGGAAAAAACGCATACGCCCTTTTTGGCCAACCAAGCAAGCTTGCAAAGGAAATCTGCACTACAATGAAGTCTCACTTCCCCCCGGTCAAAAGGGCCATCTGAAAAAAAGTGTAAAATCCAGAAAGGCAGGACAGGCCATGGAGAACTGGGAGCCTTGTTATGCTGATGGGCGGGATGTAAATTGCCAACACACACTCAGGAGAAGTGTATGGTGTTTCCTGAAACATCTAAAAAACAAAGCAACAGAGCCTAGGGCACTTCCACTTATGGTCCTATAGCATAGGGAAATTAAAATCAAAAAGACACAGCCACCCCAAAGTTTGGGACGCCTCTGTTTACAAGAACCTCGTTTACAGTACAAGTTCAACATCGCAGAAAGTGAAAAATGGATAAAGAAGTTGTGGTATTTACTTACAAAGCAATATCACTCAGCAATGAAATCTATGTCATCAGGCCCATAGCAGTATAATGAGTGGATTCAGGTACGATGATTCTAACTGAAATAAGTCACACACAAAAAGAAACATGATAAGATATCACTAATACACGGAATGTAAACTTGGCTACACAGGAACTGAATTCCAAAACAGAACAGGGTCTCAAATTTAGAAAACCAACTTATGCTTGCTTAAGGGTAAAGGTGAGGTGGGGTGCTGCATAAAACCAGAGATTGAAATGAGCACAGATAAAGTTCCTTAAGCCAAATATGGAATAGACAAGAGCTACTCCTTGCTCAACGAAATGGACTCAACACCGCATATTAAACGCCTAAGAATGTACCTGACTAGTAAGTATCTTAAAACCTATGGATTGCTATGTCTCCGAAAGAGAATCAAGCATGTGTACAAGGGCATAAACGCAGCAGTGATAGGATTGGAGAGGTTCGGTGAGCAAATGAAGACCCTTTGCAGTCATATTGCATGGTACCCATTACACAGGTCTCAACTCTCCAGGTTTAAGGTATTCTTCCTTCAGCTAAAACATGCATGTGGAACCTAGAGTATGATGAACCATGTGATCCTGGTGACGTGTTCAAATATGTCTCAGTTTTCGTACCCTGGTACTCGGGTGCAACATTCCAGACGCTTTACTAACACTCTCCCGACTTGGAGAGTCAGTCCCTTTAACCTCCTGTTTGGCCCAGTTTGCAATTTCTGCGGAAGATGAACAGGAATAGCAAGAACCAATGAGAGACTAGCTGGAGGTGTCTGGACGGGCAAATTTAACTCTCATTTCCCACCAGGAAGAGGAATTAACCAAAGGCTCAGCGTGCCGTGCCGGAACCAGATTAGGGCCTGAAGCCATCCTGTGGTGTTGCAGCCAGGTCACAAGAAAGGGATTGAAGAGAGGAGCTCAGGGGCACTGTAATTTACAAACCTGCAGAGTTATAAATGACAGCTATCGTCCAAAAATATACTGAAGTAAGGCTGCCAAGAGGACTTGAACGCGGGGCAGAATTGCAAGAAACCGATTTCAGGAGGTAGACTGGAATTGCATTGAAAGCATAGGAAAAGAGGCAGAACGTCCACAATGATGCACTTGGCCAAAAAGGGTGTATGCGTTTTTTCCTGAATATATTCAGGAAAAAACGCATACGCCCTTTTTGGCCAACCATGCAAACTTGCAAAGGAAATCTGCACTACAATGAAGTCTCAGTTCCCCCCGGACAAAAGGGCCATCTGAAAAAAGTGTAAAATCCAGAAAGGCAGGACAGGCCATGGAGAACTGGGAGCCTTGTTATGCTGATGGGCGGGATGTAAATTGCCAACAGACACTCGGGAGAAGTGTATGGTGTTTCCAGAAGCATCTAAAAAACAAAGCAACAGAGCCTAGGGCACTGCCACTTATGGTCCTATAGCTTAGGGAAATTAAAATCAAAAAGACACAGCCACCCGAAAGTTTGGGATGCCTCTGTTTACAAGAACCTCGTTTACCGTACAAGTTCAATATCACAGAAAGTGAAAAATGGATAAAGAACTTGTGGTACTTACGTACAATGCAGTATCATTCAGCAATGAAATCTATGTCATCAGGCACGTAGCAGCATAATGAGTGGATTCAGGTATGATGATTCTAACTGAAATAATTCACACAGAAAAAGAAACATCATAAGATATCCCTAATACACGGAATGTAAACTTGGCTACACAGGAACTGAATTCCAAAACAGAACAGGGTCTCAAATTTAGAAAACCAACTTATGCTTGCTTGAGCGGAAAGGTGAGTTGGGGTGCTGCATAAAACCAGAGATTGAAATGAGCACAGATAAAGTTCCTTAAGCCGAATATGGAATAGACAAGAGTTACTCCTTGCTCAACGAAATGGACTCAACACCCCATATTAAACGCCTAAGAATGTACATGACTAGTAAGTATCTTAAAACCTATGGATTGCTACGTCTCCAAAAGAGAATCAAGCATGTGTACAGGGGTATAAATGCAGCAGTGATAGGACTGGAGAGGTTCGGTGAGCAAATGAAGACCCTTTGAAGTCATATTGCATGGTACCCATTCCACGGGTCTCAACTCTCCAGGTTTAAGGTATTTTTCCTTCAGCTAAAACATGCATGAGGAACCCAAGTATGATCAACCATGTGAATGGGAGACGTGTTCAAATATGTCTCAGGTTTCCTCCCCTGGTACTCAGGTGCAACATTCCAGACGCTTTACTAACACTCTCCCCACTTGGAGAGTCAGCGCCTTTAACCTCCTGTTTGGCCCAGTTTGCAATTTCTGCGGAAGATGAACAGGAATAGGGAGAACCAATGAGAGACTAGCTGGAGGTGTCTGGACGGGCAAATTTAACTCTCATTTCCCACCAGGAAGAGGAAATAACCAAAGGCTCAGCATGCCGTGCCGGAACCAGATTAGGGCCTGAAGCCATCCTGTGGTCTGCGTCCAGCTCACAAGAAAGCGAGTTGAAGAAAGAGCTCAGGGGCATTGTAATTCACAAACCTGCAGAGTTATAAATGACAGCTATCGTCCAAAAATAGACTGAAGTAAGGCTGCCAAGAGGACTTGAAAGCGGGGCAGAATTGCAAGAAACCGATTTCAGGAGGTAGACTGGAATTGCATTGAAAGCATAGGAAAAGAGGCAGAACGTCCACAATGATGCACTTGGCCAAAAAGGGCGTATGCGTTTTTTCCTGAATATATTCAGGAAAAAACGCATACGCCCTTTTTGGCCAACCAAGCAAACTTGCAAAGGAAATCTGCACTACAATGAAGTCTCACTTCCCCCCGGTCAAAAGGGCCATCTGAAAAAAGTGTAAAATCCAGAAAGGCAGGACAGGCCATGGAGAACTGGGAGCCTTGTTATGCTGATGGGCGGGATGTAAATTGCCAACAGACACTCGGGAGAAGTGTATGGTGTTTCCTGAAACATCTAAAAAACAAAGCAACAGAGCCTAGGGCACTTCCACTTATGGTCCTATAGCTTAGGGAAATTAAAATCAAAAACACACAGCCACCCCAAAGTTTGCGACGCCTCTATTTACAAGAACCTCATTTACAGTACAAGTTCAACATCGCAGAAAGTGAAAAATGGATATAGAAGTTGTGGTATTTACTTACAAAGCAATATCACTCAGCAATGAAATCTATGTCATCAGGCCCTTAGCAGCACAATGAGTGGATTCAGGTATGATGATTCTAACTGAAATAAGTCACACAGAAAAAGAAACATCATAAGATATCAGTAATACACGGAATGTGAACTTGGCTACACAGGAACTGAATTACAGAACAGAACAGGGTCTCAAATTTAGAAAACCAACTTATGCTTGCTTAAGGGGAAAGGTGAGTTGGGGTGCTGCATAAAACCAGAGATTGAAATGAGCACAGATAAAGTTCCTTAAGCCAAATATGGAATAGACAAGAGCTACTCCTTGCTCAACGAAATGGACTCAACACCGCATATTAAACACCTAAGAATGTACCTGACTAGTAAGTATCTTAAAACCTATGGATTGCTATGTCTCCGAAAGAGAATCAAGCATGTGTACAGGGGCATAAACGCAGCAGTGATAGGATTGGAGAGGTTCGGTGAGCAAATGAAGACCCTTTGAAGTCATATTGCATGGTAACCATTCCACGGGTTTCAACTACCCAGGTTTAAGGTATTCTTCCTTCAGCTAAAACATGCATGTGGAACCCAGAGTATGATCAACCGTGTGAACGGGAGACGTGTTAAAATATGTCTCAGTTTTCCTCCCCTGGTACTCGGGTGCAACATTCCAGACGCTGTACTAACACTCTCCCCACTTGGAGTGTCAGTGCCTTTAACCTCCTGTTTGGCCCAGTTTGCAATATCTGCGGAAGATGAACAGGAATAGCGAGAACCAATGAGAGACTAGCTGGAGGTGTCTGGACGGGCAAATTTAACTCTCATTTCCCACCAGGAAGAGGAAATAACCAAAGGCTCAGCGTGCCGTGCCGGAACCAGATTAGGGCCTGAAACCATCCTGCGGTGTTGCGGCCAGCTAAAAAGAAAGCGAGTAGAAGAAAGGAGCTCAGGGGCACTGTAATTCAAAAACCTGCAGAGTTATAAATGACAGCTATCGTCCAAAAATATACTGAAGTAAGGCTGCCAAGAGGACTTGAAAGCGGGGCAGAATTGCAGGAAACCGATTTCAAGAGGTAGACTGCAATTGCATTGAAAGCATAGGAAAAGAGGCAGAACGTCCACAATGATGCACTTGGCCAAAAAGTGCGTATGCGTTTTTTCCTGAATATATTCAGGAAAAAACGCATACGCCCGTTTTGGCCAACCAAGCAAGCTTGCAAAGGAAATCTGCACTACAATGAAGTCTCACTTCCCCTCGGTCAACAGAGCCATCTGAAAAAAGTGTAAAATCCAGAAAGGCAGGACAGGCCATGGAGAACTGGGAGCCTTGTTATGCTGATGGGCGGGATGTAAATTGCCAACAGACACTCGGGAGAAGTGTATGGTGTTTCCTGAAACATCTAAAAAACAAAGCAACAGAGCCTAGGGCACTTCCACTTATGGTCCTATAGCTTAGGGAAATTAAAATCAAAAAGACACAGCCACCCCAAAGTTTGGAATGGCTCTGTTTACAAGAACCTCGTTTACAGTACAAGTTCAACATCGCAGAAAGTGAAAAATGGATAAAGAAGTTGTGGTATTTACTTACAAAGCAATATCACTCAGCAATGAAATCTATGTCATCAGGCCCTTAGCAGCACAATGAGTGGATTCAGGTACGATGATTCTAACTGAAATAAGTCACACAGAAAAAGAAACATCATAAGATATCCCTAATACACGGAATGTAAACTTGGCTACACAGGAACTGAATTCCAAAACAGAACAGGGTCTCAAATTTAGAAAACCAACTTATGCTTGCTTAAGGGTAAAGGTGAGTAGGGGTGCTGCATAAAACCAGAGATCGACATGAGCACAGATAAAGTTCCTTAAGCCAAATATGGAGTAGACAAGAGCTACTCCTTGCTCAACGAAATGGACACAACACTGCATATTAAACACCTAAGAATGTACCTGACTAGTAAGTATCTTAAAACCTATGGATTGCTATGTCTCTGAAAGAGAATCAAGCATGTGTACAGGGGCATAAATGCAGCAGCGATAGGATTGGAGACGTTCGGTGAGCAAATGAAGACCCTTTGAAGTCATATTGCATGGTACCCGTTCCACGGGTTTCAACTACCCAGGTTCAAGGTATTCTTCCTTCAGCTAAAACATGCATGTGGAACCTAGAGTATGATCAACCATGTGATCGGGAGACGTGTTCAAATATGTCTCAGTTTTCGTACCCTGGTACTCGGGTGCAACATTCCAGACGCTTTACTAACACTCTCCCGACTTGGAGAGTCAGTCCCTTTAACCTCCTGTTTGGCCCAGTTTGCAATTTCTGCGGAAGATGAACAGGAATAGGGAGAACCAATGAGAACTAGTTGGAGGTGTCTGGACGGGCAAATTTAACTCTCATTTCCCACCAGGAAGAGGAAATAACCAAAGGCTCAGCGTGCCGTGCCAGAACCAGATTAGGGCCTGAAGCCATCCTGCGGTGTTGCGGCCAGCTCACAAGAAAGCGAGTTGAAGAAAGGAGCTCAGGGGCACTGTAATTCACAAACCTGCAGAGTTATAAATGACAGCTATCGTCCAAAAATAGACTGAAGTAAGGCTGCCAAGAGGACTTGAACGCGGGGCCGAATTGCAGGAAACCGATTTCAGGAGGTAGACTGGAATTGCATTGAAAGCATACGAAAAGAGGCAGAACGTCCACAATGATGCACTTGGCCAAAAAGGGCGTATGCGTTTTTTCCTGAATATATTCAGGAAAAAACGCATACGCCCTTTTTGGCCAACCAAGGAAGCTTGCAAAGGAAATCTGCACTACAATGAAGTCTCACTTCCCCCCGGTCAAAAGGGCCATCTGAAAAAAGTGTAAAATCCAGAAAGGCAGGACAGGCCATGGAGAATTGGGAGCCTAGTTATGCTGATGGGCGGGATGTAAATTGCCAACAGACACTCGGGAGAAGTGTATGGTGTTTCCTGAAACATCTAAAAAACAAAGCAACAGAACCTAGGGCACTTCCACTTATGGTCCTATAGCTTAGGGAAATTAAAATCAAAAAGACACAGCCACCCCAAAGTTTGGAACGGCTCTGTTTACAAGAACCTCGTTTACCGTACAAGTTCAACATCGCAGAAAGTGAAAAATGGATAAAGAAGTTGTGGTATTTACTTACAAAGCAATATCACTCAGCAATGAAATCTATGTCATCAGGCCCTTAGCAGCACAATGAGTGGATTCAGGTACGATGATTCTAACTGAAATAAGTCACACAGAAAAAGAAACATCATAAGATATCCCTAATACACGGAATGTAAACTTGGCTACACAGGAACTGAATTACAGAACAGAACAGGGTCTTAAATTTAGAAAACCAACTTATGCTTGCTTAAGGGGAAAGGTGAGTTGGGGTGCTGCATAAAACCAGAGATTGAAATGAGCACAGATAAAGTTCCTTAAGCCAAATATGGAATAGACAAGAGCTACTCCTTGCTCAACGAAATGGACTCAACACCGCATATTAAACGCCTAAGAATGTACCTGACTAGTAAGTATCTTAAAACCTATGGATTGCTATGTCTCTGAAAGAGAATCAAGCATGTGTACAGGGGCATAAATGCAGCAGTGATAGGATTGGAGAGGTTCGGTGAGCAAATGAAGACCCTTTGAATCATATTGCATGGTACCCATTCCACGGGTTTCAACTACCCAGGTTTAAGGTATTCTTCCTTCAGCTAAAACATGCATGTGGAACCAGGAGTATGATCAACCATTTGAGTGGGAGACGTGTTCAAATATGTCTCATTTTTCGTACCCTGGTACTCGGGTGCAACATTCCAGACACTTTACTAACACTCTCCCCACTTGGAGAGTCAGTACCTTTAACCTTCTGTTTGGCCCAGTTTGCAATTTCTGCAGAAGATGAACAGGAATAGGGAGAACCACTGAGAGACTAGCTGGAGGTGTCTGGACGGGCAAATTTAACTCTCATTTCCCACCAGGAAGAGGAGATAAACAAAGGCTCAGCGTGCTGTGCCGGAACCAGATTAGGGCCTGAAGCCATCCTGCGGTGTTGCGGCCAGCTGAAAAGAAAGCGAGTTGAAGAAAGGAGCTCAGGGGCACTGTAATTCACAAACCTGCAGAGTTATAAATGACAGCTATCGTCCAAAAATATACTGAAGTAAGGCTGCCAAGAGGACTTGAAAGCGGGGCAGAATTGCAGGAAACCGATTTCAGGAGGTAGACTGGAATTGCATTGAAAGCATAGGAAAAGAGGCAGAACGTCCACAATGATGCACTTGGCCAAAAAGGGCGTATGCGTTTTTTCCTGAATATATTCAGGAAAAAACGCATACGCCCTTTTTGGCCAACCAAGCAAGCTTGCAAAGGAAATCTGCACTACAATGAAGTCTCACTTCCCCCTGGTCAAAAGGGCCATCTGAAAAAAGTGCAAAATCCAGAAAGGCAGGACAGGCCATGGAGAACTGGGAGCCTTGTTATGCTGATGGGCGGGATGTAAATTGCGAACAGACACTCGGGAGAAGTGTATGGTGTTTCCTGAAACATCGAAAAAACAAAGCAACAGAGCCTAGGGCACTTCCACTTATGGTCCTATAGCTTAGGGAAATTAAAATCAAAAAGACACAGCCACCCCAAAGTTTGGGACGCCTCTTTTTACAAGAACCTCGTTTACAGTACAAGTTCAACATCGCAGAAAGTGAAAAATGGATAAAGAAGTTGTGGTATTTACTTACAAAGCAATATCACTCAGCAATGAAATCTATGTCATCAGGCCCTTAGCAGCACAATGAGTGGATTCAGGTATGATGATTCTAACTGAAATAAGTCACACAGAAAAAGAAACATCATAAGATATCAGTAACACACGGAATGTAAACTTGGCTACACAGGAACTGAATTACAGAACAGAACAGGGTCTCAAATTTAGAAAACAAACTTATGCTTGCTTAAGGGTAAAGGTGAGTTGGGGTGCTGCATAAAACCAGAGATTGAAATGAGCACAGATAAAGTTCCTTAAGCCAAATATGGAATAGACAAGAGCTACTCCTTGCTCAACGAAATGGACTCAACACCGCATAGTAAACACCTAAGAATGTACCTGACTAGTAAGTATCTTAAAACCTATGGATTGCTATGTCTCCGAAAGAGAATCAAGCATGTGTACAGGGGCATAAACGCAGCAGTGATAGGATTGGAGAGGTTCGGTGAGCAAATGAAGACCCTTTGAAGTCATATTGCATGGTACCCATTCCACGGGTTTCAACTACCCAGGTTTAAGGTATTCTTCCTTCAACTAAAACATGCATGTGGAACCTAGAGTATGATCAACCATGTGATCGGGAGACGTGTTCAAATATGTCTCAGTTTTCGTACCCTGGTACTCGGGTGCAACATTCCAGACGCTTTACTAACACTCTCCCTACTTGGAGAGTCAGCGCCTTTAACCTCCTGTTTGGCCCAGTTTGCAATTTCTGCGGAAGATGAACAGGAATAGCGAGAACCAATGAGAGACTAGCTGGAGGTGTCTGGACGGGCAAATTTAACTCTCATTTCCCACCAGGAAGAGGAAATAACCAAAGGCTCAGCGTGCCGTGCCAGAACCAGATTAGGGCCTGAAGCCATCCTGCGGTGTTGCGGCCAGCTCACAAGAAAGCGAGTTGAAGAAAGGAGCTCAGGGGCACTGTAATTCACAATCCTGCAGAGTTATAAATGACAGCTATCGTCCAAAAATATACTGAAGTAAGGCTGCCAAGAGGACTTGAAAGGGGGGCAGAATTGCAGGAAACCGATTTCAGGAGGTAGACTGGAATTGCATTGAAAGCATAGGAAAAGAGGCAGAACGTCCACAATGATGCACTTGGCCAAAAAGGGCCGTATGCGTTTTTTCCTGAATATATTCAGGAAAAAACGCATACGCCCTTTTTGGCCAACCAAGCAAGCTTGCAAAGGAAATCTGCACTACAATGAAGTCTCACTTCCCCCCAGTCAAAAGGGACATCTGAAAAACTGTAAAATCCAGAAAGGCAGGACAGGCCATGGAGAACTGGGAGCCTTGTTATGCTGATGGGCGGGATGTAAATTGCCAACAGACACTCTGGAGAAGTGTATGGTGTTTCCTGAAACATCTAAAAAACAAAGCAACAGAGCCTAGGGCACTTCCACTTATGGTCCTATAGCTTAGGGAAATTAAAATCAAAAAGACACAGCTACCCCAAAATTTGGGACGCCTCTGTTTACAAGAACATCGTTTACCGTACAAGTTGAATATCACAGAAAGTGAAAAATGGATAAAGAACTTGTGGTAATTACGTACAATGCAGTATCACTCAGCAATGAAATCTATGTCATCAGGCCCGTAGCAGCATAATGAGTGGATTCAGGTATGATGATTCTAACTGAAATAAGTCACACAGAAAAAGAAACATCATAAGATATCACTAATACACGGAATGTAAACTTGGCTACACAGGAACTGAATTCCAAATCAGAACAGGGTCTCAAATTGAGAAAACCACCTTATGCTTGCTTAAGGGGAAAGGTGAGTTGGGGTGCTGCATAAAACCAGAGATCGAAATGAGCACAGATAAAGTTCCTTAAGCCAAATATGGAATAGACAAGAGCTACTCCTTGCTCAACGAAATGGACTCAACACCGCATATTAAACGCCTAAGAATGTAACTGACTAGTAAGTATCTTAAAACCTATGGATTGCTATGTCTCCGAAAGAGAATCAAGCATGTGTACAGGGGCATAAACGCAGCAGTGATAGGATTGGAGAGGTTCGGTGAGCAAATGAAGACCCTTTGAAGACATATTGCATGGTACCCATTCCACGGGTTTCAACTACCCAGGTTTAAGGTATTCTTCCTTCAGCTAAAACATGCATGTGGAACCTAGAGTATGATCAACCATGTGATTGGGAGACGTTTTCAAATATGTCTCAGTTTTCGTACCCTGGAACTCGGGTGCAACATTCCAGACGCTTTACTAACACTCTCCCGACTTGGAGAGTCAGTCCCTTTAACCTCCTGTTTGGCCCAGTTTGCAATTTCTGCGGAAGATGAGCAGGAATAGCGAGAACCAATGAGAGACTATCTGGAGGTGTCTGGATGGGCAAATTTAACTCTCATTTCCCACCAGGAAGAGTAATTCAACAAAGGCTCAGCGTGCCGTGCCGGAACCAGATTAGTGCCTGAAGCCATCCTGCGGTGTTGCGGCCTGCTCAAAAGAAAGCGAGTTGAAGAAAGGAGCTCAGGGGCACTGTAATTCACAAACCTGCAGAGTTATAAATGACAGCTATCGTCCAAAAATAGACTGAAGTAAGGCTGCCAAGAGGACTTGAAAGCGGGGCAGAATTGCAGGAAACCGATTTCAGGAGGTAGACTGGAATTGCATTGAAAGCATAGGAAAAGAGGCAGAACGTCCACAATGATGCACTTGGCCAAAAAGGGCGTATGCGTTTTTTCCTGAATATATTTAGGAAAAAACGCATACGCCCTTTTAGGCCAACCAAGCAAGCTTGCAAAGGAAATCTGCACTACAATGAAGTCTCACTTCCCCCCGGTCAAAAGGGCCATCTGAAAAAAGTGTAAAATCCAGAAAGGCAGGACAGGCCATGGAGAACTGGGAGCCTTGTTATGCTGATGGGCGGGATGTAAATTGCCAACAGACACTCGGGAGAAGTGTATGGTGTTTCCTGAAACATCGAAAAAACAAAGCAATAGAGCCTAGGGCACTTCCACTTATGGTCCTATAGCTTAGGGAAATTAAAATCAAAAGGACACAGCCACCCCAAAGTTTGGGACGCCTCTGTTTACAAGAACCTTGTTTACAGTAAAAGCTCAACATCGCAGAAAGTGAAAAATGGATAAAGAAGTTGTGGTATTTACTTACAAAGGAATATCACTCAGCAATGAAATCTATGTCATCAGGCCCATAGCAGCATAATGAGTGGATTCAGGTACGATGATTCTAACTGAAATAAGTCACACAGAAAAAGAAAGATGATAAGATATCACTAATACACGGAATGTAAACTTGGCTACACAGGAACTGAATTCCAAAACAGAACAGGGTCTCAAATTTAGAAAACCAACTTATGCTTGCTTAAGGGTAAAGGTGAGTTGGGGTGCTGCATAAAACCAGAGATTGAAATGAGCACAGATAAAGTTCCTTAAGCCAAATATGGAATAGACAAGAGCTACTCCTTGCTCAACGAAATGGACTCAACACCGCATATTAAACGCCTAAGAATGTACCTGACTAGTAAGTATCTTAAAACCTATGGATTGCTATGTCTCCGAAAGAGAATCAAGCATGTGTACAGGGGCATAAACGCAGCAGTGATAGGATTGGATAGGTTCGGTGAGCAAATGAAGACCCTTTGAAGTCATATTGCATGGTACCCATTAAACAGGTCTCAACTCTCCAGGTTTAAGGTATTCTTCCTTCAGCTAAAACATGCATGTGGAACCCAGAGTATGATCAACCATGTGAACGGGAGACGTGTTCAAATATGTCTCAGTTTTCCTTCCCTGGTACTCGGGTGCAACATTCCAAGCGGTTTACTAACACTCTCCCCACTTGGAGAGTCAGCGCCTTTAACGTCCTGTTTGGCCCTGTTTGCAATTTCTGCGGAAGAGGGACAGGAATAGCGAGAACCAATGCGAGACTAGCTGGAGGTGTCTGGACGGGCAAATTTAACTCTCATTTCCCACCAGGAAGAGGAAATAACCAAAGGCTCAGCGTGCCGTGCCGGAACCAGATTAGGGCCTGAAGCAATCCTGCGGTGATGCGGCAGGTCACAAGAAAGCGAGTTGAAGAAAGGAGCTCAGGGGCACTGTAATTCACAAACCTGCAGAGTTATAAATGACAGCTATCGTCCAAAAATATACTGAAGTAAGGCTGCCAAGAGGACTTGAAAGCGGGGCAGAATTGCAGGAAACCGATTTCAGGAGGTAGACTGGAATTGCATTGAAAGCATAGGAAAAGAGGCAGAACGTCCACAATGATGCACTTGGCCAAAAAGTGCGTATGCGTTTTTTCCTCAATATATTCAGGAAAAAACGCATACGCACTTTTGGCCAACCAAGCAAGCTTGCAAAGGAAATCTGCACTACAATGAAGTCTCACTTCCCCGCGGTCAAAAGGGCCATCTGAAAAAAGTGCAAAATCCAGAAAGGCAGGACAGGCCATGGAGAACTGGGAGCCTTGTTATGCTGATGGGCGGGATGTAAATTGCGAACAGACACTCGGGAGAAGTGTATGGTGTTTCCTGAAACATCGAAAAAACAAAGCAACAGAGCCTAGGGCACTTCCACTTATGGTCCTATAGCTTAGGGAAATTAAAATCAAAAAGACACAGCCACCCCAAAGTTTGGGACGCCTCTTTTTACAAGAACCTCGTTTACAGTACAAGTTCAACATCGCAGAAAGTGAAAAATGGATAAAGAAGTTGTGGTATTTACTTACAAAGCAATATCACTCAGCAATGAAATCTATGTCATCAGGCCCTTAGCAGCACAATGAGTGGATTCAGGTATGATGATTCTAACTGAAATAAGTCACACAGAAAAAGAAACATCATAAGATATCAGTAACACACGGAATGTAAACTTGGCTACACAGGAACTGAATTACAGAACAGAACAGGGTCTCAAATTTAGAAAACCAACTTATGCTTGCTTAAGGGTAAAGGTGAGTTGGGGTGCTGCATAAAACCAGAGATCGAAATGAGCACAGATAAAGTTCCTTAAGCCAAATATGGAATAGACAAGAGCTACTCCTTGCTCAACGAAATGGACTCAACACCGCATATTAAACACCTAAGAATGTACCTGACTAGTAAGTATCTTAAAACCTATGGATTGCTATGTCTCCGAAAGAGAATCAAGCATGTGTACAGGGGCATAAACGCAGCAGTGATAGGATTGGAGAGGTTCGGTGAGCAAATGAAGACCCTTTGAAGGCATATTGCATGGTACCCATTCCAAGGGTTTCAACTACCCAGGTTTAAGGTATTCTTCCTTCAGCTAAAACATGCATGTGGAACCCAGAGTATGATCAACCGTGTGAACGGGAGACGTGTTCAAATATGTCTCAGTTGTCCTCCCCTGGTACTCGGGTGCAACATTCCAGATGCTTTACTAACACTCTCCCCACTTGGAGAGTCAGCGCCTTTAACCTCCTGTTTGGCGCAGTTTGCAATTTCTGCAGAAGATGAACAGGAATAGCGAGAACCAATGAGAGACTAGCTGGAGGTGTCTGGACGGGCAAATTTAACTCTCATTTCCCACCAGGAAGAGGAATTAACCAAAGGCTCAGCGTGCCGTGCCGGAAACAGATTAGGGCCTGAAGCTATCCTGCGGTGTTGCGGCCAGCTCACAAGAAAGCGAGTTGAAGAAAGGAGCTCAGAGGCACTGTAATTCACAAACATGCAGAGTTATAAATGACAGCTATCGTCCAAAAATATACTGAAGTAAGGCTGCCAAGAGGACTTGAAAGCGGGGCAGAATTGCAGGAAACCGATTTCAGGAGGTAGACTGGAATTGCATTGAAAGCATAGGAAAAGAGGCAGAAGGTCCACAATGATGCACTTGGCCAAAAAGGGCGTATGCGTTTTTTCATGAATATATTCAGGAAAAAACGCATACGCCCTTTTTGGCCAACCAAGCAAGCTTGCAAAGGAAATCTGCACTACAATGAAGTCTCACTTCTCCCCGGTCAAAAGGGCCA
Source organism: Stenella coeruleoalba (assembly GCF_951394435.1). Classification (NCBI taxonomy): domain Eukaryota; kingdom Metazoa; phylum Chordata; class Mammalia; order Artiodactyla; family Delphinidae; genus Stenella; species Stenella coeruleoalba. Next base: position 21,218 of record NW_027646391.1, read on the forward strand.
TCTGAAAAAAGTGTAAAATCCAGAAAGGCAGGACAGGCCATGGAGAACTGGGAGCCTTGTTATGCTGATGGGCGGGATGTAAATTGCCAACAGACACTCAGGAGACCTGTATGGTGTTTCCTGAAACATCTAAAAAACAAAGCAACAGAGCCTAGGGCTCTTCCACATATGGTCCTATAGCTTAGGGAAATTAAAATCAAAAAGACACAGCCACCCCAAAGTTTGGGACGCCTCTCTTTACAAGAACCTCGTTTACAGTCCAAGTTCAACATCGCAGAAAGTGAAAAATGGATAAAGAAGTTGTGGTATTTACTTACAAAGCAATATCACTCAGCAATGAAATCTATGTCATCAGGCCCTTAGCAGCACAATGAGTGGATTCAGGTATGATGATTCTAACTGAAATAAGTCACACAGAAAAAGAAACATCTTAAGATATCAGTAATACACGGAATGTAAACTTGGCTACACAGGAACTGAATTACAGAACAGAACAGGGTCTCAAATTTAGAAAACAAACTTATGCTTGCTTAAGGGGAAAGGTGAGTTAGGGTGCTGCATAAAACCAGAGACCGAAATGAGCACAGATAAAGTTCCTTAAGCCAAATATGGAATAGACAAGAGCTACTCCTTGCTCAACGAAATGGACTCAACACCGCATATTAAACGCCTAAGAATGTACCTGACTAGTAAGTATCTTAAAACCTATGGATTGCTATGTCTCCGAAAGAGAATCAAGCATGTGTACAGGGGCATAAACGCAGCAGTGATAGGATTGGAGAGGTTCGGTGAGCAAATGAAGACCCTTTGAAGTCATATTGCATGGTACCCATTCCACGGGGTTCAACTACCCAGGTTTAAGGTATTCTTCCTTCAGCTAAAACATGCATGTGGAACCTAGAGTATGATCAACCATGTGATTGGGAGACGTTTTCAAATATGTCTCAGTTTTTGTACACTGGTACTCGGGTGCAACATTCCAGACACTTTACTAACACTCTCCCGACTTGGAGAGTCAGTCCCTTTAACCTCCTGTTTGGCCCAGTTTGCAATTTCTGCGGAAGATGAACAGGAATAGCGAGAACCAATGAGAGACAAGCTGGAGGTGTCTGGACGGGCAAATTTAACTCTCATTTCCCACCAGGAAGAGGAATTAACCAAAGACTCAGCGTGCCGTTCCGGAAACAGATTAGGGCCTGAAGCCATCATGCGGTGTTGCGGCCAGCTCACAAGAAAGCGAGTTGAAGAAAGGAGCTCAGGGGCACTGTAATTCCCAAACATGCAGAGTTATAAATGACAGCTATCATCCAAAAATAGACTGAAGTAAGGCTGCCAAGAGGACTTGAAAGCGGGGCAGAATTGCAGGAAACCGATTTCAGGAGGTAGACTGGAATTGCATTGAAAGCATAGGAAAAGAGGCAGAACGTCCACAATGATGCACTTGGCCAAAAAGGGCGTATGCGTTTTTTCCTGAATATATTCAGGAAAAAACGCATACGCCCTTTTTGGCCAACCAAGCAAGCTTGCAAAGGAAATCTGCACTACAATGAAGTCTCACTTCCCCCCGGTCAAAAGGGCCATCTGAAAAAGTTTAAAATCCAGAAAGGCAGGACAGGCCATGGAGAACTGGGAGCCTTGTTATGCTGATGGGCGGGATGTACATTGCCAACAGACACTCGGGAGAAGTGTATGGTGTTTCCTGAAACATCGAAAAAACAAAGCAACAGAGCCTAGGGCTCTTCCACATATGGTCCTATAGCTTAGGGAAATTAAAATCAAAAAGACACAGCCACCCCAAAGTTTGGGACGCCTCTGTTTACAAGAACCTCGTTTACCGTACAAGTTCAACATCGCAGAAAGTGAAAAATGGATAAAGAAGTTGTGGTATTTACTTACAAAGCAATATCACTCAGCAATGAAATCTATGTCATCAGGCCCTTAGCAGCACAATGAGTGGATTCAGGTATGATGATTCTAACTGAAATAAGTCACACAGAAAAAGAAACATCATAAGATATCAGTAATACACGGAATGTAAACTTGGCTACACAGGAACTGAATTACAGAACAGAACAGGGTCTCAAATTTAGAAAACCAACTTATGCTTGCTTAAGGGTAAAGGTGAGTTGGGGTGCTGCATAAAACCAGAGATCGAAATGAGCACAGATAAAGTTCCTTAAGCCAAATATGGAATAGACAAGAGCTACTCCTTGCTCAACGAAATGGACTCAACACCGCATATTAAACGCCTAAGAATGTACCTGACTAGTAAGTATCTTAAAACCTATGGATTGCTATGTCTCCGAAAGAGAATCAAGCATGTGTACAGGGGCATAAATGCAGCAGTGATAGGATTGGAGAGGTTCGGTGAGCAAATGAAGACCCTTTGAATCATATTGCATGGTACCCATTCCACGGGTTTCAACTACCCAGGTTTAAGGTATTCTTCCTTCAGCTAAAACATGCATGTGGAACCTAGAGTATGATCAACCATGTGATTGGGAGACGTGTTCAAATATGTCTCAGTTTCCGTACCCTGGTACTCGGGTGCAACATTCCAGACACTTTACTAACACTCTCCCGACTTGGAGAGTCAGTCCCTTTAACCTCCTGTTTGGCCCAGTTTGCAATTTCTGCGGAAGATGAACAGGAATAGCGAGAACCAATGAGAGACTAGCTGGAGGTGTCTGGACGGGCAAATTTAACTCTCATTTCCCACCAGGAAGAGGAATTAACCAAAGGCTCAGCGTGCCGTGCCGGAAACAGATTAGGGCCTGAAGCCATCCTGCGGTGTTGCGGCCAGCTCACAAGAAAGCGAGTTGAAGAAAGGAGCTCAGGGGCACTGTAATTCACAAACCTGCAGAGTTATAAATGACAGCTATCGTCCAAAAATATACTGAAGTAAGGCTGCCAAGAGGACTTGAAAGCAGGGCAGAATTGCAGGAAACCGATTTCACGAGGTAGACTGGAATTGCATTGAAAGCATAGGAAAAGAAGCAGAACGTCCACAATGATGCACTTGGCCAAAAAGGGCGTATGCGTTTTTTCCTGAATATATTCAGGAAAAAATGCATATGCCCTTTTTGGCCAACCAAGCAAGCTTGCAAAGGAAATCTGCACTACAATGAAGTCTCACTTCCCCCCTGTCAAAAGGGCCATCTGAAAAAAGTGTAAAATCCAGAAAGGCAGGACAGGCCATGGAGAACTGGGAGCCTTGTTATGCTGATGGGCGGGATGTAAATTGCCAACAGACACTCAGGAGACCTGTATGGTGTTTCCTGAAACATCTAAAAAACAAAGCAACAGAGCCTAGTGCTCTTCCACATATGGTCCTATAGCTTAGGGAAATTAAAATCAAAAAGACACAGCCACCCCAAAGTTTGGGACGCCTCTGTTTACAAGAAACTCGTTTACAGTACAAGTTCAACATCGCAGAAAGTGAAAAATGGATAAAGAATTTTTGGTATTTACTTACAAAGCAATATCACTCAGCAATGAAATCTATGTCATCAGGCCCTTAGCAGCACAATGAGTGGATTCAGGTATGATGATTCTAACTGAAATAAGTCACACAGAAAAAGAAACATCATAAGATATCAGTAATACACGGAATGTAAACTTGGCTACACAGGAAGTGAATTCCAAAACAGAACAGGATCTCAAATTTAGAAAACAAACTTATGCTTGCTTAAGGGTAAAGGTGAGTTGGGGTGCTGCATAAAACCAGAGATTGAAATGAGCACAGATAAAGTTCCTTAAGCCAAATATGGAATAGACAAGAGCTACTCCTTGCTCAACGAAATGGACTCAACACCGCATATTAAACGCCTAAGAATGTACCTGACTAATAAGTATCTTAAAACCTATGGATTGCTATGTCTCCGAAAGAGAATCAAGCATGTGTACAGGGGCATAAACGCAGCAGTGATAGGATTGGAGAGGTTCGGTGAGCAAATGAAGACCCTTTGAAGTCATATTGCATGGTACCCATTCCACGGGTTTCAACTACCCAGGTTTAAGGTATTCTTCCTTCAGCTAAAACATGCATGTGGAACCTAGAGTATGATCAACCATGTGATTGGGAGACGTGTTCAAATATGTCTCAGTTTTTGTACCCTGGTACTCGGGTGCAACATTCCAGACACTTTACTAACACTCTCCCGATTGGAGAGTCAGTCCCTTTAACCTCCTGTTTGGCCCAGTTTGCAATTTCTGCGGAAGATGAACAGGAATAGCGAGAACCAATGAGAGACTAGCTGGAGGTGTCTGGACGGGCAAATTTAACTCTCATTTCCCACCAAGAAGAGGAATTAACCAAAGGCTCAGCGTGCCGTGCCGGAACCAGATTAGGGCCTGAAGCCATCCTGCGGTGTTGCGGCCAGCTCACAAGAAAGCGAGTTGAAGAAAGGAGCTCAGGGGCACTGTAATTCACAAACCTGCAGAGTTATAAATGACAGCTATCGTCCAAAAATAGACTGAAGTAAGGCTGCCAAGAGGACTTGAAAGCAGGGCAGAATTGCAGGAAACCGATTTCAGGAGGTAGACTGGAATTGCATTGAAAGCATAGGAAAAGAGGCAGAACGTCCACAATGATGCACTTGGCCAAAAAGGGTGTATGCGTTTTTTCCTGAATATATTCAGGAAAAAACGCATACGCCCTTTTTGGCCAACCAAGCAAGCTTGCAAAGGAAATCTGCACTACAATGAAGTCTCACTTCCCCCCGGTCAAAAGGGCCATCTGAAAAAGTGTAAAATCCAGAAAGGCAGGACAGGCCATGGAGAACTGGGAGCCTTGTTATGCTGATGGGCGGGATGTAAATTGCCAACAGACACTCGGGAGAAGTGTATGGTGTTTCCTGAAACATCTAAAAAACAAAGCAACAGAGCCTAGGGCTCTTCCACATATGGTCCTATAGCTTAGGGAAATTAAAATCAAAAAGACACAGCCACCCCAAAGTTTGGGACGCCTCTGTTTACAAGAACCTCGTTTACCGTACAAGTTCAACATCGCAGAAAGTGAAAAATGGATAAAGAAGTTGTGGTATTTACTTACAAAGCAATATCACTCAGCAATGAAATCTATGTCATCAGGCCCTTAGCAGCACAATGAGTGGATTCAGGTATGATGATTCTAACTGAAATAAGTCACACAGAAAAAGAAACATCATAAGATATCAGTAATACACGGAATGTAAACTTGGCTACACAGGAACTGAATTACAGAACAGAACAGGGTCTCAAATTTAGAAAACCAACTTATGCTTGCTTAAGGGTAAAGGTGAGTTGGGGTGCTGCATAAAACCAGAAATCGAAATGAGCACAGATAAAGTTCCTTAAGCCAAATATGGAATAGACAAGAGCTACTCCTTGCTCAACGAAATGGACTCAACACCGCATATTAAACGCCTAAGAATGTACCTGACTAGTAAGTATCTTAAAACCTATGGATTGCTATGTCTCCGAAAGAGAATCAAGCATGTGTACAGGGGCATAAACGCAGCAGTGATAGGATTGGAGAGGTTCGGTGAGCAAATGAAGACCCTTTGAAGTCATATTGCATGGTACCCATTCCACGGGTTTCAACTACCCAGGTTTAAGGTATTCTTCCTTCAGCTAAAACATGCATGTGGAACCTAGAGTATGATCAACCATGTGATTGGGAGACGTGTTCAAATATGTCTCAGTTTTTGTACCCTGGTACTCGGGTGCAACATTCCAGACACTTTACTAACACTCTCCCGATTGGAGAGTCAGTCCCTTTAACCTCCTGTTTGGCCCAGTTTGCAATTTCTGCGGAAGATGAACAGGAATAGCGAGAACCAATGAGAGACTAGCTGGAGGTGTCTGGACGGGCAAATTTAACTCTCATTTCCCACCAGGAAGAGGAATTAACCAAAAGCTCAGCGTGCCGTGCCGGAAACAGATTAGGGCCTGAAGCCATCCTGCGGTGTTGCGGCCAGCTCACAAGAAAGCGAGTTGAAGAAAGGAGCTCAGGGGCACTGTAATTCACAAACCTGCAGAGTTATAAATGACAGCTATCGTCCAAAAATATACTGACGAAAGGCTGCCAAGAGGACTTGAAAGCGGGGCAGAATTGCAGGAAACCGATTTCAGGAGGTAGACTGGAATTGCATTGAAAGCATAGGAAAAGAGGCAGAACGTCCACAATGATGCACTTGGCCAAAAAGGGCGTATGCGTTTTTTCCTGAATATATTCAGGAAAAATCGCATACGCCCTTTTTGGCCAACCAAGCAAGCTTGCAAAGGAAATCTGCACTACAATGAAGTCTCACTTCCCCCCGGTCAAAAGGGCCATCTGAAAAAGTGTAAAATCCAGAAAGGCAGGACAGGCCATGGAGAACTGGGAGCCTTGTTATGCTGATGGGCGGGATGTAAATTGCCAACAGACACTCAGGAGACCTGTATGGTGTTTCCTGAAACATCTAAAAAACAAAGCAACAGAGCCTAGGGCTCTTCCACATATGGTCCTATAGCTTAGGGAAATTAAAATCAAAAAGACACAGCCACCCCAAAGTTTGGGACGCCTCTGTTTACAAGAACCTCGTTTACCGTACAAGTTCAACATCGCAGAAAGTGAAAAATGGATAAAGAAGTTGTGGTATTTACTTACAAAGCAATATCACTCAGCAATGAAATCTATGTCATCAGGCCCTTAGCAGCACAATGAGTGGATTCAGGTATGATGATTCTAACTGAAATAAGTCACACAGAAAAAGAAACATCATAAGATATCAGTAATACACGGAATGTAATCTTGGCTACACAGGAACTGAATTACAGAACAGAACAGGGTCTCAAATTTAGAAAACCAACTTATGCTTGCTTAAGGGTAAAGGTGAGTTGGGGTGCTGCATAAAACCAGAGATCGAAATGAGCACAGATAAAGTTCCTTAAGCCAAATATGGAATAGACAAGAGCTACTCCTTGCTCAACGAAATGGACTCAACACCGCATATTAAACGCCTAAGAATGTACCTGACTAGTAAGTATCTTAAAACCTATGGATTGCTATGTCTCCAAAAGAGAATCAAGCGTGTGTACAGTGGCATAAACGCAGCAGTGATAGGATTGGAGAGGTTCGGTGAGCAAATGAAGACCCTTTGAAGTCATATTGCATGGTACCCATTCCACGGGTCTCAACTCTCCAGGTTTAAGGTATTCTTCCTTCAGCTAAAACATGCATGTGGAACCCAGAGTATGATCAACCGTGTGAACGGGAGACGTGTTCAAATATGTCTCAGTTTTCGTACCCTGGTACTCGGGTGCAACATTCCAGACGCTTTACTAACACTCTCCCCACTTGGAGGGTCAGCGCCTTTAACCTCCTGTTTGGCCCAGTTTGCAATTTCTGCGGAAGATGAACAGGAATAGGGAGAACCAATGAGAGACTAGCTGGAGGTGTCTGGACGGGCAAATTTAACTCTCATTTCCCACCAGGAAGAGGAATTAACCAAAGGCTCAGCGTGCCGTGCCGGAAACAGATTAGGGCCTGAAGCCATCCTGCGGTGTTGCGGCCAGCTCACAAGAAAGCGAGTTGAAGAAAGGAGCTCAGGGGCACTGTAATTCACAAACCTGCAGAGTTATAAATGACAGCTATCGTCCAAAAATATACTGAAGTAAGGCTGCCAAGAGGACTTGAAAGCGGGGCAGAATTGCAGGAAACCGATTTCAGGAGGTAGACTGGAATTGCATTGAAAGCATAGGAAAAGAGGCAGAACGTCCACAATGATGCACTTGGCCAAAAAGGGCGTATGCGTTTTTTCCTGAATATATTCAGGAAAAAACGCATACGCCCTTTTTGCCCAACCAAGCAAGCTTGCAAAGGAAATCTGCACTACAATGAAGTCTCACTTCCCCCCGGTCAAAAGGGCCATCTGAAAAAGTGTAAAATCCAGAAAGGCAGGACAGGCCATGGAGAACTGGGAGCCTTGTTATGCTGATGGGCGGGATGTAAATTGCCAACAGACACTGGGGAGAAGTGTATGGTGTTTCCTGAAACATCTAAAAAACAAAGCAACAGAGCCTAGGGCTCTTCCACATATGGTCCTATAGCTTAGGGAAATTAAAATCAAAAAGACACAGCCACCCCAAAGTTTGGGACGCCTCTGTTTACAAGAACCTCGTTTACCGTACAAGTTCAACATCGCAGAAAGTGAAAAATGGATAAAGAAGTTGTGGTATTTACTTACAAAGCAATATCACTCAGCAATGAAATCTATGTCATCAGGCCCTTAGCAGCACAATGAGTGGATTCAGGTACGATGATTCTAACTGAAATAAGTCACACAGAAAAAGAAACATCATAAGATATCAGTAATACACGGAATGTAAACTTGGCTACACAGGAACTGAATTCCAAAACAGAACAGGGTCTCAAATTTAGAAAACCAACTTATGCTTGCTTAGGGGGAAAGGTGAGTTGGGGTGCTGCATAAAACCAGAGATTGAAATGAGCACAGATAAAGTTCCTTAAGCCAAATATGGAATAGACAAGAGCTACTCCTTGCTCAACGAAATGGACTCAACACCGCATATTAAACGCCTAAGAATGTACCTGACTAGTAAGTATCTTAAAACCTATGGATTGCTATGTCACCGAAAGAGAATCAAGCATGTGTACAGGGCCATAAACGCAGCAGTGATAGGATTGGAGAGGTTCGGTGTGCAAATGAAGACCGTTTGAAGTCATATTGCATGGTACCCGTTCCACGGGTTTCAACTACCCAGGTTTAAGGTATTCTTCCTTCAGCTAAAACATGCATGTGAAACCTAGAGTATGATTAACCATGTTATCGGGAGACGTTTTCTAATATGTCTCAGTTTTCCTCCCCTGGTACTCGGATGCAACATTCCAGACGCTTTACTAACACTCTCCCCACTTGGAGAGTCAGCGCCTTTAACCTCCTGTTTGTCCCAGTTTGCAATTTCTGCGGAAGATGAACAGGAATAGGGAGAACCAATGAGAGACTAGCTGGAGGTGTCTGGACGGGCAAATTTAACTCTCATTTCCCACCAGGAAGAGGAAATAACCAAAGGCTCAGCGTGCCGTGCCGGAACCAGATTAGGGCCTGAAGCCATCCTGTGGTGTGCGGCCAGCTCACAAGAAATCCAGTTGAAGAAAGAGCTCAGGGGCACTGTAATTCACAAACCTGCAGAGTTATAAATGACAGCTATCGTCCAAAAATAGACTGAAGTAAGGCTGACAAGAGGACTTGAAAGTGGGGCAGAATTGCAGGAAACCGATTTCAGGAGGTAGACTGGAATTGCATTGAAAGCATACGAAAAGAGGCAGAACGTCCACAATGATGCACTTGGCCAAAAAGGGCGTATGCGTTTTTTCCTGAATATATTCAGGAAAAAACGCATACGCCCTTTTTGGCTCACCAAGCAAGCTTGCAAAGGAAATCTGCACTACAATGAAGTCTCACTTCCCCCCGGTCAAAAGGGCCATCTGAAAAAAGTGTAAAATCCAGAAAGGCAGGACAGGCCATGGAGAACTGGGAGCCTTGTTATGCTGATGGGCGGGATGTAAATTGCCAACAGACACTCGGGAGAAGTGTATGGTGTTTCCTGAAACATCTAAAAAACAAAGCAACAGAGCCTAGGGCACTTCCACTTATGGTCCTATAGCTTAGGGAAATTAAAATCAAAAAGACACAGCCACCCCAAATTTGGGACGCCTCTGTTTACAAGAACCTCATTTACCGTACAAGTTCAATATCACAGAAAGTGAAAAATGGATAAAGAACTTGTGGTACTTACGTACAATGCAGTATCACTCAGCAATGAAATCTATGTCATCAGGCCCGTAGCAGAATAATGAGTGGATTCAGGTACGATGATTCTAACTGAAATAAGTCACACAGAAAAAGAAACATCATAAGATATCACTAATACACGGAATGTAAACTTGGCTACACAGGAACTGAATTCCAAAACAGAACAGGGTCTCAAATTGAGAAAACAAACTTATGCTTGCTTAAGGGGAAAGGTGAGTTGGGGTGCTGCATAAAACCAGAGATCGAAATGAGCACAGATAAAGTTCCTTAAGACAAATATGGAATAGACAAGAGCTACTCCTTGCTCAACGAAATGGACTCAACACCCCATATTAAACGCCTAAGAATGTACCTGACTAGTAAGTATCTTAAAACCTATGGATTGCTATGTCTCCGAAAGAGAATCAAGCATGTGTACAGGGGCATAAACGCAGCAGTGATAGGATTGGAGAGGTTCGTTGAGCAAATGAAGACCCTTTGAAGTCATATTGCATGGTACCCATTCCACGGGTTTCAACTACCCAGGTTTAAGGTATTCTTCCTTCAGCTAAAACATGCATGTGGAACCTAGAGTATGATCAACCATGTGATTGGGAGACGTGTTCAAATATGTCTCAGTTTTTGTACCCTGGTACTCGGGTGCAACATTCCAGACACTTTACTAACACTCTCCCGATTGGAGAGTCAGTCCCTTTAACCTCCTGTTTGGCCCAGTTTGCAATTTCTGCGGAAGATGAACAGGAATAGCGAGAACCAATGAGAGACTAGCTGGAGGTGTCTGGACGGGCAAATTTAACTCTCATTTCCCACCAAGAAGAGGAATTAACCAAAGGCTCAGCGTGCCGTGCCGGAAACAGATTAGGGCCTGAAGCCATCCTGCGGTGTTGCGGCCAGCTCACAAGAAAGCGAGTTGAAGAAAGGAGCTCAGGGGCACTGTAATTCACAAACCTGCAGAGTTATAAATGACAGCTATCGTCCAAAAATATACTGAAGTAAGGCTGCCAAGAGGACTTGAAAGCGGGGCAGAATTGCAGGAAACCGATTTCAGGAGGTAGACTGGAATTGCATTGAAAGCATAGGAAAAGAGGCAGAACGTCCACAATGATGCACTTGGCCAAAAAGGGCGTATGCGTTTTTTCCTGAATATATTCAGGAAAAAACGCATACGCCCTGTTTGCCCAACCAAGCAAGCTTGCAAAGGAAATCTGCACTACAATGAAGTCTCACTTCCCCCCGGTCAAAAGGGCCATCTGAAAAAGTGTAAAATCCAGAAAGGCAGGATAGGCCATGGAGAACTGGGAGCCTTGTTATGCTGATGGGCGGGATGTAAATTGCCAACAGACACTCGGGAGAAGTGTATGGTGTTTCCTGAAACATCTAAAAAACAAAGCAACAGAGCCTAGGGCTCTTCCACATATGGTCCTATAGCTTAGGGAAATTAAAATCAAAAAGACACAGCCACCCCAAAGTTTGGGACGCCTCTGTTTACAAGAACCTCGTTTACCGTACAAGTTCAACATCGCAGAAAGTGAAAAATGGATAAAGAAGTTGTGGTATTTACTTACAAAGCAATATCACTCAGCAATGAAATCTATGTCATCAGGCCCTTAGCAGCACAATGAGTGGATTCAGGTACGATGATTCTAACTGAAATAAGTCACACAGAAAAAGAAACATCATAAGATATCAGTAATACACGGAATGTAAACTTGGCTACACAGGAACTGAATTCCAAAACAGAACAGGGTCTCAAATTTAGAAAACCAACTTATGCTTGCTTAGGGGGAAAGGTGAGTTGGGGTGCTGCATAAAACCAGAGATTGAAATGAGCACAGATAAAGTTCCTTAAGCCAAATATGGAATAGACAAGAGCTACTCCTTGCTCAACGAAATGGACTCAACACCGCATATTAAACGCCTAAGAATGTACCTGACTAGTAAGTATCTTAAAACCTATGGATTGCTATGTCACCGAAAGAGAATCAAGCATGTGTACAGGGCCATAAACGCAGCAGTGATAGGATTGGAGAGGTTCGGTGTGCAAATGAAGACCGTTTGAAGTCATATTGCATGGTACCCGTTCCACGGGTTTCAACTACCCAGGTTTAAGGTATTCTTCCTTCAGCTAAAACATGCATGTGAAACCTAGAGTATGATCAACCATGTTATCGGGAGACGTTTTCTAATATGTCTCAGTTTTCCTCCCCTGGTACTCGGATGCAACATTCCAGACGCTTTACTAACACTCTCCCCACTTGGAGAGTCAGCGCCTTTAACCTCCTGTTTGTCCCAGTTTGCAATTTCTGCGGAAGATGAACAGGAATAGGGAGAACCAATGAGAGACTAGCTGGAGGTGTCTGGACGGGCAAATTTAACTCTCATTTCCCACCAGGAAGAGGAAATAACCAAAGGCTCAGCGTGCCGTGCCGGAACCAGATTAGGGCCTGAAGCCATCCTGTGGTGTGCGGCCAGCTCACAAGAAATCCAGTTGAAGAAAGAGCTCAGGGGCACTGTAATTCACAAACCTGCAGAGTTATAAATGACAGCTATCGTCCAAAAATAGACTGAAGTAAGGCTGACAAGAGGACTTGAAAGTGGGGCAGAATTGCAGGAAACCGATTTCAGGAGGTAGACTGGAATTGCATTGAAAGCATACGAAAAGAGGCAGAACGTCCACAATGATGCACTTGGCCAAAAAGGGCGTATGCGTTTTTTCCTGAATATATTCAGGAAAAAACGCATACGCCCTTTTTGGCCAACCAAGCAAGCTTGCAAAGGAAATCTGCACTACAATGAAGTCTCACTTCCCCCCGGTCAAAAGGGCCATCTGAAAAAAGTGTAAAATCCAGAAAGGCAGGACAGGCCATGGAGAACTGGGAGCCTTGTTATGCTGATGGGCGGGATGTAAATTGCCAACAGACACTCGGGAGAAGTGTATGGTGTTTCCTGAAACATCTAAAAAACAAAGCAACAGAGCCTAGGGCACTTCCACTTATGGTCCTATAGCTTAGGGAAATTAAAATCAAAAAGACACAGCCACCCCAAATTTGGGACGCCTCTGTTTACAAGAACCTCATTTACCGTACAAGTTCAATATCACAGAAAGTGAAAAATGGATAAAGAACTTGTTGTACATATGTACAATGCAGTATCACTCAGCAATGAAATCTATGTCATCAGGCCCGTAGCAGAATAATGAGTGGATTCAGGTACGATGATTCTAACTGAAATAAGTCACACAGAAAAAGAAACATCATAAGATATCACTAATACACGGAATGTAAACTTGGCTACACAGGAACTGAATTCCAAAACAGAACAGGGTCTCAAATTGAGAAAACAAACTTATGCTTGCTTAAGGGGAAAGGTGAGTTGGGGTGCTGCATAAAACCAGAGATCGAAATGAGCACAGATAAAGTTCCTTAAGACAAATATGGAATAGACAAGAGCTACTCCTTGCTCAACGAAATGGACTCAACACCCCATATTAAACGCCTAAGAATGTACCTGACTAGTAAGTATCTTAAAACCTATGGATTGCTATGTCTCCGAAAGAGAATCAAGCATGTGTACAGGGGCATAATCGCAGCAGTGATAGGATTGGAGAGGTTCGGTGTGCAAATGAAGACCCTTTGAAGTCATATTGCATGGTACCCATTCCACGGGTCTCAACTCTCCAGGTTTAAGGTATTCTTCCTTCAGCTAAAACATGCATGTGGAACCCATAGTATGATCAACCGTGTGAACGGGAGACGTGTTCAAATATGTCTCAGTTTTCCTCCCCTGGTACTCGGGTGCAACATTCCAGACGCTTTACTAACACTCTCCCCACGTGGAGAGTCAGCGCCTTTTAACTCCTGTTTGGCCCAGTTTGCAATTTCTGCGGAAGATGAACAGGAATAGCGAGAACCAATGAGAGACTACCTGGAGGTGTCTGGACGGGCAAATTTAACTCTCATTTCCCACCAGGAAGAGGAAATAACCAAAGGCTCAGCGTGCCGTGCCGGAACCAGATTAGGGCCTGACACCATCCTGCGGTGTTGCAGCCAGCTCAAAAGAAAGCGAGTTGAAGAAAGGAGCTCAGGGGCACTGTAATTCACAAACCTGCAGAGCTATAAATGACAGCTATCATCCAAAAATATACTGAAGTAAGGCTGCCAAGAGGACTTGAAAGCGGGGCAGAATTGCAGGAAACCGATTTCAGGAGGTAGACTGGAATTGCATTGAAAGCATAGGAAAAGAGGCAGAACGTCCACAATGATGCACTTGGCCAAAAAGGGCGTATGCGTTTTTTCCTGAATATATTCAGGAAAAAACGCATACGCCCTTTTTGTCCAACCAAGCAAGCTTGCAAAGGAAATCTGCACTACAATGAAGTCTCACTTCCCCCCGGTCAAAAGGGCCATCTGAAAAAGTGTAAAATCCAGAAAGGCAGGACAGGCCATGGAGAACTGGGAGCCTTGTTATGCTGATGGGCGGGATGTAAATTGCCAACAGACACTCGGGAGAAGTGTATGGTGTTTCCTGAAACATCTAAAAAACAAAGCAACAGAGCCTAGGGCTCTTCCACATATGGTCCTATAGCTTAGAGAAATTAAAATCAAAAAGACACAGCCACCCCAAAGTTTGGGACGCCTCTGTTTACAAGAACCTCGTTTACAGTACAAGTTCAACATCGCAGAAAGTCAAAAATGGATAAAGAAGTTGTGGTATTTACTTACAAAGCAATATCACTCAGCAATGAAATCTATGTCATCAGGCCCTTAGCAGCACAATGAGTGGATTCAGATATGATGATTCTAACTGAAATAAGTCACACAGAAAAAGAAACATCATCAGATATCAGTAATACACGGAATGTAAACTTGGCTACACAGGAACTGAATTACAGAACAGAACAGGGTCTCAAATTTAGAAAACCAACTTATGCTTGCTTAAGGGGAAAGGTGAGTTGGTGTGCTGCATAAAACCAGAGATTGAAATGAGCACAGATAAAGTTCCTTAAGCCAAATATGGAATAGACAAGAGCTACTCCTTGCTCAACGAAATGGACTCAACATCGCATATTAAACGCCTAAGAAAGTACCTGACTACTAAGTATCTTAAAACCTATGGATTGCTATGTCTCCGGAAGAGAATTAAGCATGTGAACAGGGGCATAAACGCAGCAGTGATAGGATTGGAGAGGTTCGGTGAGCAAATGAAGACCCTTTGAAGTCATATTGCATGGTAACCATTACACGGGTCTCAACTCTCCAGGTTTAAGGTATTCTTCTTTCAGCTAAAACATGCATGTGGAACCCAGAGTATGATCAACCGTGTGAACGGGAGACGTGTTCAAATATGTCTCAGTTTTCCTCCCCTGGTACTCGGGTGCAACATTCCAGACGCTTTAGTAACACTCTCCCGACTTGGAGAGTCAGCGCCTTTAACCTCCTGTTTGGCCCAGTTTGCAATTTCTGCGGAAGATGAACAGGAATAGCGAGAACCAATGAGAGACTAGCTGGAGGTGTCTGGACGGGCAAATTTAACTCTCATTTCCCACCAGGAAGAGGAATTAACCAAAGGCTCAGCATGCCGTGCCGGAAACAGATTAGGGCCTGAAGCCATCCTGTGGTGTTGTGGCCAGTTCACAAGAAAGCGAGTTGAAGAATGGAGCTCAGGGGCACTGTAATTCACAAACCTGCAGAGTTATAAATGACAGCTATCGTCCAAAAATATACTGAAGTAAGGCTGCCAAGAGGACTTGAAAGCGGGGCAGAATTGCAGGAAACCGATTTCAGGAGGTAGACTGGAATTGCATTGAAAGCATAGGAAAAGAGGCAGAACGTCCACAATGATGCACTTGGCCAAAAAGGGAGTATGCGTTTTTTCCTGAATATATTCAGGAAAAAACGCATACGCCCTTTTTGTCCAACCAAGCAAGCTTCCAAAGGAAATCTGCACTACAATGAAGTCTCACTTCCCCCCGGTCAAAAGGGCCATCTGAAAAATGTGTAAAATCCAGAAAGGCAGGACAGGCCATGGAGAACTGGGAGCCTTGTTATGCTGATGGGCGGGATGTAAATTGCCAACAGACACTCAGGAGACCTGTATGGTGTTTCCTGAAACATCTAAAAAACAAAGCAACAGAGCCTAGGGCTCTTCCACATATGGTCCTATAGCTTAGGGAAATTAAAATCAAAAAGACACAGCCACCCCAAAGTTTGGGACGCCTCTGTTTACAAGAACCTCGTTTACCGTACAAGTTCAACATCGCAGAAAGTGAAAAATGGATAAAGAAGTTGTGGTATTTACTTACAAAGCAATATCACTCAGCAATGAAATCTATGTCATCAGGCCCTTAGCAGCACAATGAGTGGATTCAGGTACGATGATTCTAACTGAAATAAGTCACACAGAAAAAGAAACATCATAAGGTATCAGTAATACACGGAATGTAAACTTGGCTACACAGGAACTGAATTCCAAAACAGAACAGGGTCTCAAATTTAGAAAACCAACTTATGCTTGCTTAGGGGGAAAGGTGAGTTGGGGTGCTGCATAAAACCAGAGATTGAAATGAGCACAGATAAAGTTCCTTAAGCCAAATATGGAATAGACAAGAGCTACTCCTTGCTCAACGAAATGGACTCAACACCGCATATTAAACGCCTAAGAATGTACCTGACTAGTAAGTATCTTAAAACCTATGGATTGCTATGTCACCGAAAGAGAATCAAGCATGTGTACAGGGCCATAAACGCAGCAGTGATAGGATTGGAGAGGTTCGGTGTGCAAATGAAGACCGTTTGAAGTCATATTGCATGGTACCCGTTCCACGGGTTTCAACTACCCAGGTTTAAGGTATTCTTCCTTCAGCTAAAACATGCATGTGAAACCTAGAGTATGATCAACCATGTTATCGGGAGACGTTTTCTAATATGTCTCAGTTTTCCTCCCCTGGTACTCGGATGCAACATTCCAGACGCTTTACTAACACTCTCCCCACTTGGAGAGTCAGCGCCTTTAACCTCCTGTTTGTCCCAGTTTGCAATTTCTGCGGAAGATGAACAGGAATAGGGAGAACCAATGAGAGACTAGCTGGAGGTGTCTGGACGGGCAAATTTAACTCTCATTTCCCACCAGGAAGAGGAAATAACCAAAGGCTCAGCGTGCCGTGCCGGAACCAGATTAGGGCCTGAAGCCATCCTGCGGTGTTGCGGCCAGCTCAAAAGAAAGCGAGTTGAAGAAAGGAGCTCAGGGGCACTGTAATTCACAAACCTGCAGAGTTATAAATGACAGCTATCGTCCAAAAATATACTGAAGTAAGCCTGCCAAGAGGACTTGAAAGCGGGGCAGAATTGCAGGAAACCGATTTCAGGAGGTAGACTGGAATTGCATTGAAAGCATAGGAAAAGAGGCAGAACGTCCACAATGATGCACTTGGCCAAAAAGGGCGTATGCGTTTTTTCCTGAATATATTCAGGAAAAAACGCATACGCCCTTTTTGGCCAACCAAGCAAGCTTGCAAAGGAAATCTGCACTACAATGAAGTCTCACTTCCCCCCGGTCAAAAGGGCCATCAGAAAAAAGTGTAAAATCCAGAAAGGCAGGACAGGCCATGGAGAACTGGGAGCCTTGTTATGCTGATGGGCGGGATGTACATTGCCAACAGACACTCGGGAGAAGTGTATGGTGTTTCCTGAAACATCTAAAAAACAAAGCAACAGAGCCTAGGTCACTTCCACTTATGGTCCTATAGATTAGGGAAATTAAAATCAAAAAGACACAGCCACCCCAACGTTTGGAACGGCTCTGTTTACAAGAACCTCATTTACAGTACAAGTTCACCATCGCAGAAAGTCAAAAATGGATAAAGAAGTTTTGGTATTTACTTACAAAGCAATATCACTCAGCAATGAAATCTATGTCATCAGGCCCTTAGCAGCACAATGAGTGGATTCAGGTATGATGATTCTAACTGAAATAAGTCACACAGAAAAAGAAACTTCATAAGATATCAGTAATACACGGAATGGAAACTTGGCTACACAGGAACTGAATTCCAAAACAGAACAGGGTCTCAAATTTAGAAATCCAACTAATGCTTGCTTAAGGGGATAGGTGAGTTGGGGTGCTGCATAAAACCAGAGATTGAAATGAGCACAGATAAAGTTCCTTAAGCCAAATATGGAATAGACAAGAGATACTCCTTGCTCAACGAAATGGACTCAACACCCCATATTAAACGCCTAAGAATGTACCTGACTAGTAAGTATCTTAAAACTGATGGATTGCTATGTCTCCAAAAGAGAATCAAGCGTGTGTACAGGGGCATAAACGCAGCAGTGATAGGATTGGAGAGGTTCGTTGAGCAAATGAAGACCCTTTGAAGTCATATTGCATGGTACCCATTACACGGGTCTCAACTCTCCAGGTTTAAGGTATTCTTCCTTCAGCTAAAACATGCATGTGGAACCCAGAGTATGATCAACCGTGTGAACGGGAGACGTGTTCAACTATGTCTCAGTTTTCCTCCCCTGGTAGTCGGGTGCAACATTCCAGACGCTTTACTAACACTCTCCCCACTTGGAGAGTCAGCGCCTTTAACCTCCTGTTTGGCCCAGTTTGCAATTTCTGCGGAAGATGAACAGGAATAGGGAGAACCAATGAGAGACTAGCTGGAGGTGTCTGGATGGGCAAATTTAACTCTCATTTCCCACCAGGAAGAGGAAATAACCAAAGGCTCAGCGTGCCGTGCCGGAACCAGATTAGGGCCTGAAGCCATCCTGCGGTGTTGCGGCCAGCTCAAAAGAAAGCGAGGTGAAGAAAGGAGCTCAGGGGCACTGTAATTCACAAACCTGCAGAGTTATAAATGACAGCTATCGTCCAAAAATAGACTGAAGTAAGGCTGCCAAGAGGACTTGAAAGCGGGGCAGAATTGCAGGAAACCGATTTCAGGAGGTAGACTGGAATTGCATTGAAAGCATAGGAAAAGAGGCAGAACGTCCACAATGATGCACTTGGCCAAACAGGGCGTATGCGTTTTTTCCTGAATATATTCAGGAAAAAACGCATACGCCCTGTTTGGCCAACCAAGCAAGCTTGCAAAGGAAATCTGCACTACAATGAAGTCTCACTTCCCCCCGGTCAAAAGGGCCATCTGAAAAAAGTGTAAAATCCAGAAAGGCAGGACAGGCCATGGAGAACTGGGAGCCTTGTTATGCTGATGGGCGGGATGTACATTGCCAACAGACACTCGGGAGAAGTGTATGGTGTTTCCTGAAACATCTAAAAAACAAAGCAACAGAGCCTAGGTCACTTCCACTTATGGTCCTATAGATTAGGGAAATTAAAATCAAAAAGACACAGCCACCCCAAAGTTTGGAACGGCTCTGTTTACAAGAACCTCATTTACAGTACAAGTTCAACATCGCAGAAAGTCAAAAATGGATAAAGAAGTTGTGGTATTTACTTACAAAGCAATATCACTCAGCAATGAAATCTATGTCATCAGGCCCTTAGCAGCACAATGAGTGGATTCAGGTATGATGATTCTAACTGAAATAAGTCACACAGAAAAAGAAACTTCATAAGATATCAGTAATACACGGAATGTAAACTTGGCTACACAGGAACTGAATTACAGAACAGAACAGGGTCTGAAATTTAGAAAACCAACTTATGCTTGCTTAAGGGTAAATGTGAGTTAGGGTGCTGCATAAAACCAGAGATTGAAATGAGCACAGATAAAGTTCCTTAAGCCAAATATGGAATAGACAAGAGCTACTCCTTGCTCAACGAAATGGACTCAACACCACATATTAAACGCCTAAGAATGTACCTGACTAGTAAGTATCTTAAAACCTATGGATTGCTATGTCTCCGAAAGAGAATCAAGCATGTGTACAGGGGCATAAACGCAGCAGTGATAGGATTGGAGAGGTTCGGTGAGCAAATGAAGACCCTTTGAAGTCATATTGCATGGTACCCGTTACACGTGTCTCAGCTCTCCAGGTTTAAGGTAATCTTCCTTCAGCTAAAACATGCATGTGGAACCCAGAGTATGATCAACCGTGTGAATGGGACACGTGTTCAAATATGTCTCAGTTTTCCTCCCCTGGTACTCGGGTGCAAAATTGCAGACGCTTTACTAACACTCTCCCGACTTGGAGAGTCAGCGCCTTTAACCTCCTGTTTGGCCCAGTTTGCAATTTCTGCGGAAGATGAACAGGAATAGCGAGAACCAATGAGAGACTAGCTGGACGTGTCTGGACGGGCAAATTTAACTCTCATTTCCCACCAGGAAGAGGAAATAACCAAAGGCTCAGCGTGCCGTGCCGGAACCAGATTAGGGCCTGAAGCCATCCTGCGGTGTTGCGGCCAGCTCACAAGAAAGCGAGTTGAAGAAAGGAGCTCAGGGGCACTGTAATTCACAAACCTGCAGAGTTATAAATGACAGCTATCGTCCAAAAATATACTGAAGTAAGGCTGCCAAGAGGACTTGAAAGCGGGGCAGAATTGCAGGAAATCGATTTCAGGAGGTAGACTGGAATTGCATTGAAAGCATAGGAAAAGAGGCAGAACGTCCACAATGATGCACTTGGCCAAAAAGGGCGTATGCGTTTTTTCCTGAATATATTCAGGAAAAAACGCATACGCCCTGTTTGGCCAACCAAGCAAGCTTGCAAAGGAAATCTGCACTACAATGAAGTCTCACTTCCCCCCGGTCAAAAGGACCATCTGTAAAAAGTGTAAAATCCAGAAAGGCAGGACCTGCCATGGAGAACTGGGAGCCTTGTTATGCTGAAGGGCAGGATGTAAATTGCCAACAGACACTCGGGAGAAGTGTATGGTGTTTCCTGAAACATCTAAAAAACAAAGCAACAGAGCCTAGGGCACTTCCACTTATGGTCCTATAGCTTAGGGAAATTAAAATCAAAAAGACACAGCCACCCCAATGTTTGGGACGCCTCAGCTTACAAGAACTTCGTTTACCGTAGAAGTTCAACATCGCAGAAAGTGAAAAATGGATAAAGAAGTTGTGGTATTTACTTACAAAGCAATATCACTCAGCAATGAAATCTATGTCATCCGGCCCTTAGCAGCACAATGAGTGGATTCAGGTACGATGATTCTAACTGAAACAAGTCACACAGAAAAAGAAACATCATAAGATATCACTAATACACGGAATGTAAACTTGGCTACACAGGAACTGAATTCCAAAACAGAACAAGGTCTCAAATTTAGAAAACCAACTTATGCTTGCTTAAGGGGAAAGGTGAGTTGGGGTGCTGCATAAAACCAGAGATGGAAATGAGCACAGATAAAGTTCCTTAAGCCAAATATGGAATAGACAAGAGCTACTCCTTGCTCAACGAAATGGACTCAACACCCCATTTAAATGCCTAAGAATGTACCTGACTAGTAAGTATCTTAAAACCTATGGATAGCTATGTCTCCAAAAGAGAATCAAGCATGTGTACAGGGGCATAAACGCAGCAGTGATAGGACTGGAGAGGTTCGGTGAGCAAATGAAGACCCTTTGAAGTCATATTGAATGGTACCCATTACACGGGTCTCAACTACCCAGGTTTAAGGTATTCTTCCTTTAGCTAAAACATGCATGTGGAACCCAGAGTATGATCAACCGTATGAATGGGAGACGTGTTCAAATATGTCTCAGTTTTCCTCCCCTGGTACTCGGGTGCAACATTCCAGACGCTTTAGTAACACTCTCCCGACTTGGAGAGTCAACACCTTTAACCTCCTGTTTGGCCCAGTTTGCAATTTCTGCGGAAGATGAACAGGAATAGCGAGAACCAATGAGGGACTAGCTAGAGGTGTCTTGACGGGCAAATTTAACTCTCATTTCCCACCAGGAAGAGGAAATAACCAAAGGCTCAACGTACCGTGCCGGAACCAGATTAGGGCCTGAAGCCATGCTGCGGTGTTGCGGCCAGCTCAAAAGAAAGCAAGTTGAAGAAAGGAGCTCAGGGGCACTGTAATTCACAAACCTGCAGAGTTATAAATGACAGCTATCGTCCAAAAATATACTGAAGTAAGGCTGCCAAGAGGACTTGAAAGCGGGGCAGAATTGCAGGAAACCGATTTCAGGAGGTAGACTGGAATTGCATTGAAAGCATAGGAAAAGAGGCAGAACGTCCACAATGATGCACTTGGCCAAAAAGGGCGTATGCGTTTTTTCCTGAATATATTCAGGAAAAAACGCATACGCCCTTTTTGGCCAACCAAGCAAGCTTGCAAAGGAAATCTGCACTACAATGAAGTCTCACTTCCCCCCGGTCAAAAGGGCCATCTGAAAAAAGTGTAAAATCCAGAAAGGCAGGACAGGCCATGGAGAACTGGGAGCCTTGTTATGCTGATGGGCGGGATGTAAATTGCCAACAACCACTCGGGAGAAGTGTATGGTGTTTCCTGAAACATCTAAAAAACAAAGCAACAGAACCTAGGGCACTTCCACTTATGGTCCTATAGCTTAGGGAAATTAAAATCAAAAAGACACAGCCACCCCAAAGTTTGGGACGCCTCTGTTTACAAGAACCTCGTTTACAGTACAAGTTCAACATCGCAGAAAGTGAAAAATGGATAAAGAATTTGTGGTATTTACTTACAAAGCAATATCACTCAGCAATGTAATCTTTGTCATCAGGCCCTTAGCAGCACAATGAGTGGATTCAGGTATGATGATTCTAACTGAAATAAGTCACACAGAAAAAGAAACATCATAAGATATCACTAATACACGGAATGTAAACTTGGCTACACAGGAACTGAATTACAGAACAGAACAGGGTCTCAAATTTAGAAAACCAACTTATGCTTGCTTAAGGGGAAAGGTGACTTGGGGTGCTGCATAAAACCAGAGATTGAAATGAGCACAGATAAAGTTCCTTAAGCCAAATATGGAATAGACAAGAGCTACTCCTTGCTCAACGAAATGGACTCAACACCCCATATTAAACGCCTAAGAATGTACCTGACTAGTAAGTATCTTAAAACTGATGGATTGCTATGTCTCCAAAAGAGAATCAAGCATGTGTACAGGGACATAAACGCAGCAGTGATAGGATTGGAGAGGTTCGGTGAGCAAATGAAGACCCTTTGAAGTCATATTGCATGGTACCCATTACACGGGTCTCAACTCTCCAGTTTTAAGGTATTCTTCCTTCAGCTAAAACATGCATGTGAAACCCAGAGTATGATCAACCGTGTGAACGGGAGACGTGTTCAAATATGTCTCAGTTTTCCTCCCCTGGTACTCGGGTGCAACATTCCAGACGCTTTACTAACACTCTCCCCACTTGGAGGGTCAGCCCCTTTAACCTCCTGTTTTGCCCAGTTTGCAATTTCTGTGGAAGATGAACAGGAATAGGGAGAACCAATGAGAGACTAGCTGGAGGTTTCTGGAGGGGTAAGTTTAACTCTCATTTCCCACCAGGAAGTGGAAATAACCAAAGGCTCAGCGTGCTGTGCCGGAACCAGATTAGGGCCTGAAGACATCCTGCGGTGTTGCGGCCAGGTCACAAGAAAGCGAGTTGAGGAAAGGAGTTCAGGAGCACTGTAATTCACAAACCTGCAGAGTTATAAATGACAGCTATCGTCCAAAAATATACTGAAGTAAGGCTGCCAAGAGGACTTGAAAGCGGGGCAGAATTGCAGGAAACCGATTTCAGGAGGTAGACTGGAATTGCATTGAAAGCATAGGAAAAGAGGCAGAACGTCCACAATGATGCACTTGGCCAAAAAGGGCGTATGCGTTTTTCCTGAATATATTCAGGAAAAAACGCATACGCCCTTTTTGGCCAACCAAGCAAGCTTGCAAAGGAAATCTGCACTACAATGAAGTCTCACTTCCCCCCGGTCAAAAGGGCCATCTGAAAAAAGTGTAAAATCCAGAAAGGCAGGACAGGCCATGGAGAACTGGGAGCCTTGTTATGCTGATGGGCGGGATGTAAATTGCCAACAGACACTCGGGAGAAGTGTATGGTGTTTCCTGAAACATCTAAAAAACAAAGCAACAGAGCCTAGGGCACTTCCACTTATGGTCCTATAGCTTAGGGAAATTAAAATCAAAAAGACACCGCCACCCCAAAGTTTGGCACGCCTCTGTTTACAAGAACCTCGTTTACCGTACAAGTTCAATATCACAGAAAGTGAAAAATGGATAAAGAACTTGTGGTACTTACGTACAATGCAGTATCACTCAGCAATGAAATCTATGTCATCAGGCCCTTAGCAGCATAATGAGTGGATTCAGGTACGATGATTCTAACTGAAATAAGTCACACAGAAAAAGAAACATCAAAAGATATCACTAATACACGGAATGTAAACTTGGCTACACAGGAACTGAATTCCAAAACAGAACAGGGTCTCAAATTTAGAAAACCAACTTATGCTTGCTTAAGGGTAAAGGTGAGTTGGGGTGCTGCATAAAACCAGAGATTGAAATGAGCACAGATAAAGTTCCTTAAGCCAAATATGGAATAGACAAGAGCTACTCCTTGCTCAACAAAATGGACTCAACACCCCATATTAAACGCCTAAGAATGTACCTTTCTAGTAAGTATCTTAAAGCCTATGGATTGCTGTCTGCAAAAGAGAATCAAGCGTGTGTACAGGGGCATAAACGCAGCAGTGATAGGATTGGAGAGGTTCGTTGAGCAAATGAAGACCCTTTGAAGTCATATTGCATGGTACCCATTACACGGGTCTCAACTCTCCAGGTTTAAGGTATTCTTCCTTCAGCTAAAACATGCATGTGGAACCCAGAGTATGATCAACCGTGTGAACGGGAGACGTGTTCAACTATGTCTCAGTTTTCCTCTCCTGGTAGTCGGGTGCAACATTCCAGACGCTTTACTAACACTCTCCCCACTTGGAGAGTCAGCGCCTTTAACCTCCTGTTTGGCCCAGTTTGCAATTTCTGCGGAAGATGAACAGGAATAGGGAGAACCAATGAGAGACTAGCTGGAGGTGTCTGGACGGGCAAATTTAACTCTCATTTCCCACCAGGAAGAGGAAATAACCAAAGGCTCAGCGTGCCGTGCCGGAACCAGATTAGGGCCTGAAGCCATCCTGCGGTGTTGCGGCCAGCTCAAAAGAAAGCGAGTTGAAGAAAGGAGCTCAGGGGCACTGTAATTCACAAACCTGCAGAGTTATAAATGACAGCTATCGTCCAAAAATATACTGAAGTAAGCCTGCCAAGAGGACTTGAAAGCGGGGCAGAATTGCAGGAAACCGATTTCAGGAGGTAGACTGGAATTGCATTGAAAGCATAGGAAAAGAGGCAGAACGTCCACAATGATGCACTTGGCCAAAAAGGGCGTATGCGTTTTTTCCTGAATATATTCAGGAAAAAACGCATACGCCCTTTTTGGCCAACCAAGCAAGCTTGCAAAGGAAATCTGCACTACAATGAAGTCTCACTTCCCCCCGGTCAAAAGGGCCATCAGAAAAAAGTGTAAAATCCAGAAAGGCAGGACAGGCCATGGAGAACTGGGAGCCTTGTTATGCTGATGGGCGGGATGTACATTGCCAACAGACACTCGGGAGAAGTGTATGGTGTTTCCTGAAACATCTAAAAAACAAAGCAACAGAGCCTAGGTCACTTCCACTTATGGTCCTATAGATTAGGGAAATTAAAATCAAAAAGACACAGCCACCCCAACGTTTGGAACGGCTCTGTTTACAAGAACCTCATTTACAGTACAAGTTCACCATCGCAGAAAGTCAAAAATGGATAAAGAAGTTTTGGTATTTACTTACAAAGCAATATCACTCAGCAATGAAATCTATGTCATCAGGCCCTTAGCAGCACAATGAGTGGATTCAGGTATGATGATTCTAACTGAAATAAGTCACACAGAAAAAGAAACTTCATAAGATATCAGTAATACACGGAATGTAAACTTGGCTACACAGGAACTGAATTACAGAACAGAACAGGGTCTCAAATTTAGAAAACCAACTTATGCTTGCTGAAGGGGAAAGGTGAGTTGGGGTGCTGCATAAAACCAGAGATTGAAATGAGCACAGATAAAGTTCCTTAAGCCAAATATGGAATAGACAAGAGCTACTCCTTGCTCAACGAAATGGACTCAACACCACATATTAAACGCCTAAGAATGTACCTGACTAGTAAGTATCTTAAAACCTATGGATTGCTATGTCTCCGAAAGAGAATCAAGCATGTGTACAGGGGCATAAACGCAGCAGTGATAGGATTGGAGAGGTTCGGTGAGCAAATGAAGACCCTTTGAAGTCATATTGCATGGTACCCGTTACACGTGTCTCAACTCTCCAGGTTTAAGGTAATCTTCCTTCAGCTAAAACATGCATGTGGAACCCAGAGTATGATCAACCGTGTGAATGGGAGACGTGTTCAAATATGTCTCAGTTTTCCTCCCCTGGTACTCGGGTGCAAAATTGCAGACGCTTTACTAACACTCTCCCGACTTGGAGAGTCAGCGCCTTTAACCTCCTGTTTGGCCCAGTTTGCAATTTCTGCGGAAGATGAACAGGAATAGCGAGAACCAATGAGAGACTAGCTGGAGGTGTCTGGACGGGCAAATTTAACTCTCATTTCCCACCAGGAAGAGGAAATAACCAAAGGCTCAGCGTGCCGTGCCGGAACCAGATTAGGGCCTGAAGCCATCCTGCGGTGTTGCGGCCAGCTCACAAGAAAGCGAGTTGAAGAAAGGAGCTCAGGGGCACTGTAATTCACAAACCTGCAGAGTTATAAATGACAGCTATCGTCCAAAAATATACTGAAGTAAGGCTGCCAAGAGGACTTGAAAGCGGGGCAGAATTGCAGGAAACCGATTTCAGGAGGTAGACTGGAATTGCATTGAAAGCATAGGAAAAGAGGCAGAACGTCCACAATGATGCACTTGGCCAAAAAGGGCGTATGCGTTTTTCCTGAATATATTCAGGAAAAAACGCATACGCCCTTTTTGGCCAACCAAGCAAGCTTGCAAAGGAAATCTGCACTACAATGAAGTCTCACTTCCCCCCGGTCAAAAGGGCCATCTGAAAAAAGTGTAAAATCCAGAAAGGCAGGACAGGCCATGGAGAACTGGGAGCCTTGTTATGCTGATGGGCGGGATGTAAATTGCCAACAGACACTCGGGAGAAGTGTATGGTGTTTCCTGAAACATCTAAAAAACAAAGCAACAGAGCCTAGGGCACTTCCACTTATGGTCCTATAGCTTAGGGAAATTAAAATCAAAAAGACACAGCCACCCCAAAGTTTGGGACGCCTCTGTTTACAAGAACCTCGTTTACCGTACAAGTTCAATATCACAGAAAGTGAAAAATGGATAAAGAACTTGTGGTACTTACGTACAATGCAGTATCACTCAGCAATGAAATCTATGTCATCAGGCCCTTAGCAGCATAATGAGTGGATTCAGGTACGATGATTCTAACTGAAATAAGTCACACAGAAAAAGAAACATCATAAGATATCACTAATACACGGAATGTAAACTTGGCTACACAGGAACTGAATTCCAAAACAGAACAGGGTCTCAAATTTAGAAAACCAACTTATGCTTGCTTAAGGGGAAAGGTGAGTTGGGGTGCTGCATAAAACCAGAGATTGAAATGAGCACAGATAAAGTTCCTTAAGCCAAATATGGAATAGACAAGAGCTACTCCTTGCTCAACAAAATGGACTCAACACCCCATATTAAACGCCTAAGAATGTACCTGACTAGTAAGTATCTTAAAGCCTATGGATTGCTGTCTGCAAAAGAGAATCAAGCGTGTGTACAGGGGCATAAACGCAGCAGTGATAGGATTGGAGAGGTTCGTTGAGCAAATGAAGACCCTTTGAAGTCATATTGCATGGTACCCATTACACGGGTCTCAACTCTCCAGGTTTAAGGTATTCTTCCTTCAGCTAAAACATGCATGTGGAACCCAGAGTATGATCAACCGTGTGAACGGGAGACGTGTTCAACTATGTCTCAGTTTTCCTCTCCTGGTAGTCGGGTGCAACATTCCAGACGCTTTACTAACACTCTCCCCACTTGGAGAGTCAGCGCCTTTAACCTCCTGTTTGGCCCAGTTTGCAATTTCTGCGGAAGATGAACAGGAATAGGGAGAACCAATGAGAGACTAGCTGGAGGTGTCTGGACAGGCAAATTTAACTCTCATTTCCCACCAGGAAGAGGAAATAACCAAAGGCTCAGCGTGCCGTGCCGGAACCAGATTAGGGCCTGAAGCCATCCTGCGGTGTTGCGGCCAGCTCAAAAGAAAGCGAGTTGAAGAAAGGAGCTCAGGGGCACTGTAATTCACAAACCTGCAGAGTTATAAATGACAGCTATCGTCCAAAAATATACTGAAGTAGGCCTGCCAAGAGGACTTGAAAGCGGGGCAGAATTGCAGGAAACCGATTTCAGGAGGTAGACTGGAATTGCATTGAAAGCATAGGAAAAGAGGCAGAACGTCCACAATGATGCACTTGGCCAAAAAGGGCGTATGCGTTTTTTCCTGAATATATTCAGGAAAAAACGCATACGCCCTTTTTGGCCAACCAAGCAAGCTTGCAAAGGAAATCTGCACTACAATGAAGTCTCACTTCCCCCCGGTCAAAAGGGCCATCTGAAAAAAGTGTAAAATCCAGAAAGGCAGGACAGGCCATGGAGAACTGGGAGCCTTGTTATGCTGATGGGCGGGATGTAAATTGCCAACAGACACTCGGGAGAAGTGTATGGTGTTTCCTGAAACATCTAAAAAACAAAGCAACAGAGCCTAGGTCACTTCCACTTATGGTCCTATAGATTAGGGAAATTAAAATCAAAAAGACACAGCCACCCCAACGTTTGGAACGGCTCTGTTTACAAGAACCTCATTTACAGTACAAGTTCACCATCGCAGAAAGTCAAAAATGGATAAAGAAGTTGTGGTATTTACTTACAAAGCAATATCACTCAGCAATGAAATCTATGTCATCCGGCCCTTAGCAGCACAATGAGTGGATTCAGGTACGATGATTCTAACTGAAACAAGTCACACAGAAAAAGAAACATCATAAGATATCACTAATACACGGAATGTAAACTTGGCTACACAGGAACTGAATTCCAAAACAGAACAAGGTCTCAAATTTAGAAAACCAACTTATGCTTGCTTAAGGGGAAAGGTGAGTTGGGGTGCTGCATAAAACCAGAGATGGAAATGAGCACAGATAAAGTTCCTTAAGCCAAATATGGAATAGACAAGAGCTACTCCTTGCTCAACGAAATGGACTCAACACCCCATATTAAATGCCTAAGAATGTACCTGACTAGTAAGTATCTTAAAACCTATGGATTGCTATGTCTCCAAAAGAGAATCAAGCATGTGTACAGGGGCATAAACGCAGCAGTGATAGGACTGGAGAGGTTCGGTGAGCAAATGAAGACCCTTTGAAGTCATATTGCATGGTACCCATTACACGGGTCTCAACTACCCAGGTTTAAGTTATTCTTCCTTTAGCTAAAACATGCATGTGGAACCCAGAGTATGATCAACCGTATGAACGGGAGACGTGTTCAAATATGTCTCAGTTTTCCTCCCCTGGTACTCGGGTGCAACATTCCAGACGCTTTACTGACACTCTCCCCACTTGGAGAGTCAGCGCCTTTAACCTCCTGTTTGGCCCAGTTTGCAATTTCTGCGGAAGATGAACAGGAATAGCGAGAACCAATGAGAGACTAGCTAGAGGTGTCTTGACGGGCAAATTTAACTCTCATTTCCCACCAGGAAGAGGAAATAACCAAAGGCTCAACGTGCCGTGCCGGAACCAGATTAGGGCCTGAAGCCATGCTGCGGTGTTGCGGCCAGCTCAAAAGAAAGCAAGTTGAAGAAAGGAGCTCAGGGGCACTGTAATTCACAAACCTGCAGAGTTATAAATGACAGCTATCGTCCAAAAATATACTAAAGTAAGGATGCCAAGAGGACTTGAAAGCGGGGCAGAATTGCAGGAAACCGATTTCAGGAGGTAGACTGGAATTGCATTGAAAGCATAGGAAAAGAGACAGAACGTCCACATTGATGCACTTGGCCAAAAAGGGCGTATGCGTTTTTTCCTGAATATATTCAGGAAAAAACGCATACGCCCTTTTTGGCCAACCAAGCAAGCTTGCAAAGGAAATCTGCACTACAATGAAGTCTCACTTCCCCCCCGGTCAAAAGGGCCATCTGAAAAAAGTGTAAAATCCAGAAAGGCAGGACAGGCCATGGAGAACTGGGAGCCTTGTTATGCTGATCGGCGGGATGTAAATTGCCAACAGACACTCCGGAGAAGTGTATGGTGTTTCCTGAAACATCTAAAAAACAAAGCAACAGAGCCTAGGGCACTTCCACTTATGGTCCTATAGCTTAGGGAAATTAAAATCAAAAAGACACAACCACCCCAAAGTTTGGGACGCCTCTGTTTACAAGAACCTCGTTTACCGTACAAGTTCAATATCACAGAAAGTGAAAAATGGATAAAGAACTTGTGGTACTTACGTACAATGCAGTATCACTCAGCAATGAAATCTATGTCATCAGGCCCTTAGCAGCATAATGAGTGGATTCAGGTACGATGATTCTAACTGAAATAAGTCACACAGAAAAAGAAACATCATAAGATATCACTAATACACGGAATGTAAACTTGGCTACACAGGAACTGAATTCCAAAACAGAACAGGGTCTCAAATTTAGAAAACCAACTTATGCTTGCTTAAGGGGAAAGGTGAGTTGGGGTGCTGCATAAAACCAGAGATTGAAATGAGCACAGATAAAGTTCCTTAAGCCAAATATGGAATAGACAAGAGCTACTCCTTGCTCAACAAAATGGACTCAACACCCCATATTAAATGCCTAAGAATGTACCTGACTAGTAAGTATCTTAAAGCCTATGGATTGCTGTCTGCAAAAGAGAATCAAGCGTGTGTACAGGGGCATAAACGCAGCAGTGATAGGATTGGAGAGGTTCGTTGAGCAAATGAAGACCCTTTGAAGTCATATTGCATGGTACCCATTACACGGGTCTCAACTCTCCAGGTTTAAGGTATTCTTCCTTCAGCTAAAACATGCATGTGGAACCCAGAGTATGATCAACCGTGTGAACGGGAGACGTGTTCAACTATGTCTCAGTTTTCCTCTCCTGGTAGTCGGGTGCAACATTCCAGACGCTTTACTAACACTCTCCCCACTTGGAGAGTCAGCGCCTTTAACCTCCTGTTTGGCCCAGTTTGCAATTTCTGCGGAAGATGAACAGGAATAGCGAGAACCAATGAGAGACTAGCTGGAGGTGTCTGGACGGGCAAATTTAACTCTCATTTCCCACCAGGAAGAGGAAATAACCAAAGGCTCAGCGTGCCGTGCCGGAACCAGATTAGGGCCTGAAGCCATCCTGCGGTGTTGCGGCCAGCTCAAAAGAAAGCGAGTTGAAGAAAGGAGCTCAGGGGCACTGTAATTCACAAACCTGCAGAGTTATAAATGACAGCTATCGTCCAAAAATATACTGAAGTAAGCCTGCCAAGAGGACTTGAAAGCGGGGCAGAATTGCAGGAAACCGATTTCAGGAGGTAGACTGGAATTGCATTGAAAGCATAGGAAAAGAGGCAGAACGTCCACAATGATGCACTTGGCCAAAAAGGGCGTATGCGTTTTTTCCTGAATATATTCAGGAAAAAACGCATACGCCCTTTTTGGCCAACCAAGCAAGCTTGCAAAGGAAATCTGCACTACAATGAAGTCTCACTTCCCCCCGGTCAAAAGGGCCATCTGAAAAAAGTGTAAAATCCAGAAAGGCAGGACAGGCCATGGAGAACTGGGAGCCTTGTTATGCTGATGGGCGGGATGTAAATTGCCAACAGACACTCGGGAGAAGTGTATGGTGTTTCCTGAAACATCTAAAAAACAAAGCAACAGAGCCTAGGTCACTTCCACTTATGGTCCTATAGATTAGGGAAATTAAAATCAAAAAGACACAGCCACCCCAACGTTTGGAACGGCTCTGTTTACAAGAACCTCATTTACAGTACAAGTTCACCATCGCAGAAAGTCAAAAATGGATAAAGAAGTTGTGGTATTTACTTACAAAGCAATATCACTCAGCAATGAAATCTATGTCATCCGGCCCTTAGCAGCACAATGAGTGGATTCAGGTACGATGATTCTAACTGAAACAAGTCACACAGAAAAAGAAACATCATAAGATATCACTAATACACGGAATGTAAACTTGGCTACACAGGAACTGAATTCCAAAACAGAACAAGGTCTCAAATTTAGAAAACCAACTTATGCTTGCTTAAGGGGAAAGGTGAGTTGGGGTGCTGCATAAAACCAGAGATTGAAATGAGCACAGATAAAGTTCCTTAAGCCAAATATGGAATAGACAAGAGCTACTCCTTGCTCAACGAAATGGACTCAACACCCCATATTAAATGCCTAAGAATGTACCTGACTAGTAAGTATCTTAAAACCTATGGATTGCTATGTCTCCAAAAGAGAATCAAGCATGTGTACAGGGGCATAAACGCAGCAGTGATAGGACTGGAGAGGTTCGGTGAGCAAATGAAGACCCTTTGAAGTCATATTGCATGGTACCCATTACACGGTTCTCAACTACCCAGGTTTAAGTTATTCTTCCTTTAGCTAAAACATGCATGTGGAACCCAGAGTATGATCAACCGTATGAACGGGAGACGTGTTCAAATATGTCTCAGTTTTCCTCCCCTGGTACTCGGGTGCAACATTCCAGACGCTTTACTGACACTCTCCCCACTTGGAGAGTCAGCGCCTTTAACCTCCTGTTTGGCCCAGTTTGCAATTTCTGCGGAAGATGAACAGGAATAGCGAGAACCAATGAGAGACTAGCTAGAGGTGTCTTGACGGGCAAATTTAACTCTCATTTCCCACCAGGAAGAGGAAATAACCAAAGGCTCAACGTGCCGTGCCGGAACCAGATTAGGGCCTGAAGCCATGCTGCGGTGTTGCGGCCAGCTCAAAAGAAAGCAAGTTGAAGAAAGGAGCTCAGGGGCACTGTAATTCACAAACCTGCAGAGTTATAAATGACAGCTATCGTCCAAAAATATACTAAAGTAAGGATGCCAAGAGGACTTGAAAGCGGGGCAGAATTGCAGGAAACCGATTTCAGGAGGTAGACTGGAATTGCATTGAAAGCATAGGAAAAGAGACAGAACGTCCACATTGATGCACTTGGCCAAAAAGGGCGTATGCGTTTTTTCCTGAATATATTCAGGAAAAAACGCATACGCCCTTTTTGGCCAACCAAGCAAGCTTGCAAAGGAAATCTGCACTACAATGAAGTCTCACTTCCCCCCCGGTCAAAAGGGCCATCTGAAAAAAGTGTAAAATCCAGAAAGGCAGGACAGGCCATGGAGAACTGGGAGCCTTGTTATGCTGATGGGCGGGATGTAAATTGCCAACAGACACTCGGGAGAAGTGTATGGTGTTTCCTGAAACATCTAAAAAACAAAGCAACAGAGCCTAGGGCACTTCCACTTATGGTCCTATAGCTTAGGGAAATTAAAATCAAAAAGACACAGCCACCCCAAAGTTTGGGACGCCTCTGTTTACAAGAACCTCATTTACAGTACAAGTTCACCATCGCAGAAAGTCAAAAATGGATAAAGAAGTTGTGGTATTTACTTACAAAGCAATATCACTCAGCAATGAAATCTCTGTCATCCGGCCCTTAGCAGCACAATGAGTGGATTCAGGTACGATGATTCTAACTGAAACAAGTCACACAGAAAAAGAAACATCATAAGATATCACTAATACACGGAATGTAAACTTGGCTACACAGGAACTGAATTCCAAAACAGAACAAGGTCTCAAATTTAGAAAACCAACTTATGCTTGCTTAAGGGGAAAGGTGAGTTGGGGTGCTGCATAAAACCAGAGATTGAAATGAGCACAGATAAAGTTCCTTAAGCCAAATATGGAATAGACAAGAGCTACTCCTTGCTCAACGAAATGGACTCAACACCACATATTAAACGCCTAAGAATGTACCTGACTACTAAGTATCTTAATACCTATGGATTGCTATGTCTCCAAAAGAGAATCAAGCGTGTGTACAGGGGCATAAACACAGCAGTGATAGGATTGGAGAGGTTCGGTGAGCAAATGAAGACCCTTTGAAGTCATATTGCATGGTACCCATTACACGGGTCTCAACTCTCCAGGTTTAAGGTATTCTTCCTTCAGCTAAAACATGCATGTGGAACCCAGAGTATGATCAACCATGTGATCGGGAGACGTGTTCAAATATGTCTCAGTTTTCCTCCCCTGGTACTCGGGTGCAACATTCCAGACGCTTTACTAACACTCTCCCCACTTGGAGAGTCAGCGCCTTTAACCTCCTGTTTGGCCCAGTTTGCAATTTCTGCGGAAGATGAACAGGAATAGGGAGAACCAATGAGAGACTAGCTGGAGGTGTCTGGACGGGCAAATTTAACTCTCATTTCCCACCAGGAAGAGGAAATAACCAAAGGCTCAGCATGCTGTGCCTGAACCAGATTAGGGCCTGAAGCCATCCTGCGGTGTTGCGGCCAGCTCAAAAGAAAGCGAGTAGAAGAAAGGAGCTCAGGGGCACTGTAATTCACAAACCTGCAGAGTTATAAATGACAGCTATCGTCCAAAAATATACTGAAGTAAGGCTGCCAAGAGGACTTGAAAGCGGGGCAGAATTGCAGGAAACCGATTTCAGGAGGTAGACTGGAATTGCATTGAAAGCATAGGAAAAGAGGCAGAACGTCACAATGATGCACTTGGCCAAAAAGGGCGTATGTGTTTTTTCCTGAATATATTCAGGAAAAAACGCATACGCCCTTTTTGGCCAACCAAGCAAGCTTGCAAAGGAAATCTGCACTGCAATGAAGTCTCACTTCCCCTGGGTCATAAGGGCGATCTGAAAAAAGTGTAAAATCCAGAAAGGCAGGACAGGCCATGGAGAACTGGGAGCCTTGTTATGCTGATGGGCGGGATGTAAATTGCCAACAGACACTTGGGAGAAATGTATGGTGTTTTCTGAAACATCTGAGAAACAAAGCAACAGAGCCTAGGGCACTTCCACTTATGGTCCTATAGCTTAGGGAAATTAAAATCAAAAAGACACAGCCACCCCAAAGTTTGGGACGCCTCTGTTTACAAGAACCTCGTTTACAATACAAGTTCAACATCGCAGAAAGTGAAAAATGGATAAAGAATTTGTGGTATTTACTTACAAAGCAATATCACTCAGCAATGTAATCTTTGTCATCAGGCCCTTAACAGAACAATGAGTGGATTCAGGTATGATGATTCTAACTGAAATAAGTCACACAGAAAAAGAAACATCATAAGATATCACTAATACACGGAATGTAAACTTGGCTACACAGAAACTGAATTCCAAAACAGAACAGGGTCTCAAATTTAGAAAACCAACTTATGCTTGCTTAAGGGGAAAGGTGAGTTGGGGTGCTGCATAAAACCAGAGATGGAAATGAGCACAGATAAAGTTCCTTAAGCCAAATATGGAATAGACAAGAGCTACTCCTTGCTCAACGAAATGGACTCAACACCCCATATTAAACGCCTAAGAATGTACCTGACTAGTAAGTATCTTAAAACTGATGGATTGCTATGTCTCCAAAAGAGAATCAAGCGTGTGTACAGGGGCATAAACGCAGCAGTGATAGGATTGGAGAGGTTCGTTGAGCAAATGAAGACCCTTTGAAGTCATATTGCATGGTACCCATTACACGGGTCTCAACTCTCCAGGTTTAAGGTATTCTTCCTTCAGCTAAAACATGCATGTGGAACCCAGAGTATGATCAACCGTGTGAACGGGAGACGTGTTCAACTATGTCTCAGTTTTCCTCCCCTGGTAGTCGGGTGCAACATTCCAGACGCTTTACTAACACTCTCCCCACTTGGAGAGTCAGCGCCTTTAACCTCCTGTTTGGCCCAGTTTGCAATTTCTGCGGAAGATGAACAGGAATAGGGAGAACCAATGAGAGACTAGCTGGACGTGTCTGGACGGGCAAATTTAACTCTCATTTCCCACCAGGAAGAGGAAATAACCAAAGGCTCAGCGTGCCGTGCCGGAACCAGATTAGGGCCTGAAGCCATCCTGCGGTGTTGCGGCCAGCTCAAAAGAAAGCGAGGTGAAGAAAGGAGCTCAGGGGCACTGTAATTCACAAACCTGCAGAGTTATAAATGACAGCTATCGTCCAAAAATATACTGAAGTAAGCCTACCAAGAGGACTTGAAAGCGGGGCAGAATTGCAGGAAACCGATTTCAGGAGGTAGACTGGAATTGCATTGAAAGCATAGGAAAAGAGGCAGAACGTCCACAATGATGCACTTGGCCAAAAAGGGCGTATGCGTTTTTTCCTGAATATATTCAGGAAAAAACGCATACGCCCTGTTTGGCCAACCAAGCAAGCTTGCAAAGGAAATCTGCACTACAATGAAGTCTCACTTCCCCCCGGTCAAAAGGGCCATCAGAAAAAAGTGTAAAATCCAGAAAGGCAGGACAGGCCATGGAGAACTGGGAGCCTTGTTATGCTGATGGGCGGGATGTACATTGCCAACAGACACTCGGGAGAAGTGTATGGTGTTTCCTGAAACATCTAAAAAACAAAGCAACAGAGCCTAGGTCACTTCCACTTATGGTCCTATAGATTAGGGAAATTAAAATCAAAAAGACACAGCCACCCCAAAGTTTGGAACGGCTCTGTTTACAAGAACCTCATTTACAGTACAAGTTCACCATCGCAGAAAGTCAAAAATGGATAAAGAAGTTGTGGTATTTACTTACAAAGCAATATCACTCAGCAATGAAATCTATGTCATCCGGCCCTTAGCAGCACAATGAGTGGATTCAGGTACGATGATTCTAACTGAAACAAGTCACACAGAAAAAGAAACATCATAAGATATCACTAATACATGGAATGTAAACTTGGCTACACAGGAACTGAATTCCAAAACAGAACAAGGTCTCAAATTTAGAAAACCAACTTATGCTTGCTTAAGGGGAAAGGTGAGTTGGGGTGCTGCATAAAACCAGAGATGGAAATGAGCACAGATAAAGTTCCTTAAGCCAAATATGGAATAGACAAGAGCTACTCCTTGCTCAACGAAATGGACTCAACACCCCATATTAAATGCCTAAGAATGTACCTGACTAGTAAGTATCTTAAAACCTATGGATTGCTATGTCTCCAAAAGAGAATCAAGCATGTGTACAGGGGCATAAACGCAGCAGTGATAGGATTGGAGAGGTTCGGTGAGCAAATGAAGACCCTTTGAAGTCATATTGCATGGTACCCATTACACGGGTCTCAACTACCCAGGTTTAAGTTATTCTTCCTTTAGCTAAAACATGCATGTGGAACCCAGAGTATGATCAACCGTATGAACGGGAGACGTGTTCAAATATGTCTCAGTTTTCCTCCCCTGGTACTCGGGTGCAACATTCCAGACGCTTTACTGACACTCTCCCCACTTGGAGAGTCAGCGCCTTTAACCTCCTGTTTGGCCCAGTTTGCAATTTCTGCGGAAGATGAACAGGAATAGCGAGAACCAATGAGAGACTAGCTAGAGGTGTCTTGACGGGCAAATTTAACTCTCATTTCCCACCAGGAAGAGGAAATAACCAAAGGCTCAACGTGCCGTGCCGGAACCAGATTAGGGCCTGAAGCCATGCTGCGGTGTTGCGGCCAGCTCAAAAGAAAGCAAGTTGAAGAAAGGAGCTCAGGGGCACTGTAATTCACAAACCTGCAGAGTTATAAATGACAGCTATCGTCCAAAAATATACTAAAGTAAGGATGCCAAGAGGACTTGAAAGCGGGGCAGAATTGCAGGAAACCGATTTCAGGAGGTAGACTGGAATTGCATTGAAAGCATAGGAAAAGAGACAGAACGTCCACATTGATGCACTTGGCCAAAAAGGGCGTATGCGTTTTTTCCTGAATATATTCAGGAAAAAACGCATACGCCCTTTTTGGCCAACCAAGCAAGCTTGCAAAGGAAATCTGCACTACAATGAAGTCTCACTTCCCCCCCGGTCAAAAGGGCCATCTGAAAAAAGTGTAAAATCCAGAAAGGCAGGACAGGCCATGGAGAACTGGGAGCCTTGTTATGCTGATGGGCGGGATGTACATTGCCAACAGACACTCGGGAGAAGTGTATGGTGTTTCCTGAAACATCTAAAAAACAAAGCAACAGAGCCTAGGGCACTTCCACTTATGGTCCTATAGCTTAGGGAAATTAAAATCAAAAAGACACAGCCACCCCAAAGTTTGGGACGCCTCTGTTTACAAGAACCTCGTTTACCGTACAAGTTCAATATCACAGAAAGTGAAAAATGGATAAAGAACTTGTGGTACTTACGTACAATGCAGTATCACTCAGCAATGAAATCTATGTCATCAGGCCCGTAGCAGCATAATGAGTGGATTCAGGTACGATGATTCTAACTGAAATAAGACACAGAAAAAGAAACATCATAAGATATCAGTAATACACGGAACGTAAACTTGGCTACACAGGAACTGAATTACAGAACAGAACAGGGTCTCAAATTTAGAAAACCAACTTATGCTTGCTTAAGGGGAAAGGTGAGTTGGGGTGCTGCATAAAACCAGAGATTGAAATGAGCACAGATAAAGTTCCTTAAGCCAAATATGGAATAGACAAGAGCTACTCCTTGCTCAACGAAATGGACTCAACACCACATATTAAACGCCTAAGAATGTACCTGACTAGTAAGCATCTTAAAACCTATGGATTGCTATGTCTCCAAAAGAGAATCAAGCGTGTGTACAGGGGCATAAACGCAGCAGTGATAGGATTGGAGAGGTTCGGTGAGCAAATGAAAACCCTTTGAAGTCATATTGCAAGGTACCCATTACACGGGTCTCAACTCTCCAGGTTTAAGGTATTCTTCCTTCAGCTAAAACATGCATGTGGAACCCAGACTATGATCAACTGTGTGAACGGGAGACGTGTTCAAATATGTCTCAGTTTTCCTCCCCTGGTACTCGGGTGCAACATTCCAGAGGCTTTACTAACACTCTCCCCACTTGGAGAGTCAGCACCTTTAACCTCCTGTTTGGCCCAGTTTGCAATTTCTGCGGAAGATGAACAGGAATAGGGAGAACCAATGAGAGACGAGCTGGAGGTGTCTGGACGGGCAAATTTAACTCTCATTTCCCACCAGGAAGAGGAAATAACCAAAGGCTCAGCGTGCCGTGCCGGAAGCAGATTAGGGCCTGAAGCCATCCTGCGGTGTTGCGGCCAGCTCACAAGAAAGCGAGTTGAAGAAAGGAGCTCAGGGGCCCTGTAATTCACAAACCTGCAGAGTTATAAATGACAGCTATCGTCCAAATATATACTGAAGTAAGGCTGCCAAGAGGACTTGAAAGCGGGGCAGAATTGCAGGAAACCGATTTCAGGAGGTAGACTGGAATTGCATTGAAAGCATAGGAAAAGAGGCAGAACGTCCACAATGATGCACTTGGCCAAAAAGGGCGTATGCGTTTTTTCCTGAATATATTCAGGAAAAAACGCATACGCCCTTTTTGGCCAACCAAGCAAGCTTGCAAAGGCTATCTGCACTACAATGAAGTCTCACTTCCCCCCGGTCAAAAGGGCCATCTGAAAAAAGTGTAAAATCCAGAAAGGCAGGACAGGCCATGGAGAACTGGGAGCTATGTTATGCTGATGGGCGGGATGTACATTGCCAACAGACACTCGGGAGAAGTGTATGGTGTTTCCTGAAACATCTAAAAAACAAAGCAACAGAGCCTAGGTCACTTCCACTTATGGTCCTATAGATTAGGGAAATTAAAATCAAAAAGACACAGCCACCCCAAAGTTTGGAACGGCTCTGTTTACAAGAACCTCATTTACAGTACAAGTTCAACATCGCAGAAAGTCAAAAATGGATAAAGAAGTTGTGATATTTACTTACAAAGCAATATCACTCAGCAATGAAATCTATGTCATCAGGCCCTTAGCAGCACAATGAGTGCATTCAGGTATGATGATTCTAACTGAAATAAGTCACACAGAAAAAGAAACTTCATAAGATATCAGTAATACACCGAATGTAAACTTGGCTACACAGGAACTGAATTACAGAACAGAACAGGGTCTCAAATTTAGAAAACCAACTTATGCTTGCTGAAGGGGAAAGGTGAGTTGGGGTGCTGCATAAAACCAGAGATTGAAATGAGCACAGATAAAGTTCCTTAACCCAAATATGGAATAGACAAGAGCTACTCCTTGCTCAACGAAATGGACTCAACACCACATATTAAACGCCTAAGAATGTACCTGACTAGTAAGTATCTTAAAACCTATGGATTGCTATGTCTCCGAAAGAGAATCAAGCATGTGTACAGGGGCATAAACGCAGCAGTGATAGGATTGGAGAGGTTCGGTGAGCAAATGAAGACCCTTTGAAGTCATATTGCATGGTACCCGTTACACGTGTCTCAACTCTCCAGGTTTAAGGTAATCTTCCTTCAGCTAAAACATGCATGTGGAACCCAGAGTATGATCAACCGTGTGAATGGGAGACGTGTTCAAATATGTCTCAGTTTTCCTCCCCTGGTACTCGGGTGCAACATTGCAGACGCTTTACTAACACTCTCCCCACTTGGAGAGTCAGCGCCTTTAACCTCCTGTTTGGCCCAGTTTGCAATTTCTGCGGAAGATGAACAGGAATAGCGAGAACCAATGAGAGGCTAGCTGGAGGTGTCTGGACGGGCAAATTTAACTCTCATTTCCCACCAGGAAGAGGAAATAACCAAAGGCTCAGCGTGCCGTGCCGGAACCAGATTAGGGCCTGAAGCCATCCTGCGGTGTTGCGGCCAGCTCAAAAGAAAGCGAGGTGAAGAAAGGAGCTCAGGGGCACTGTAATTCACAAACCTGCAGAGTTATAAATGACAGCTATCGTCCAAATATATACTGAAGTAAGGGTGCCAAGAGGACTTGAAAGCGGGGCAGAATTGCAGGAAACCGATTTCAGGAGGTAGACTGGAATTCCACTGAAAGCATAGGAAAAGAGGCAGAACGTCCACAATGATGCACTTGGCCAAAAAGGGCGTATGCGTTTTTTCCTGAATATATTCAGGAAAAAACGCATACGCCCTTTTTGGTCAACCAAGCAAGCTTGCAAAGGAAATCTGCACTACA
This sequence comes from Stenella coeruleoalba, assembly GCF_951394435.1. Taxonomy (NCBI): domain Eukaryota; kingdom Metazoa; phylum Chordata; class Mammalia; order Artiodactyla; family Delphinidae; genus Stenella; species Stenella coeruleoalba. The sequence goes on from NW_027646391.1 coordinate 62,239, forward strand.
ATGAAGTCTCACTTCCCCCCGGTCAAAAGGGCCATCTGAAAAAAGTGTAAAATCCAGAAAGGCAGGACAGGCCATGGAGAACTGGGAGCCTTGTTATGCTGATGGGCGGGATGTAAATTGCCAACAGACACTCGGGAAAAGTGTATGGTGTTTCCTGAAACATCTAAAAAACAAAGCAACAGAGCCTAGGGCACTTCCACTTATGGTCCTATAGCTTAGGGAAATTAAAATCAAAAAGACACAGCCACCCCAAAGTTTGGAACGGCTCTGTTTACAAGAACCTCATTTACAGTACAAGTTCAACATCGCAGAAAGTGAAAAATGGATAAAGAAGTTGTGGTATTTACTTACAAAGCAATATCACTCAGCAATGAAATCTATGTCATCAGGCCCTTAGCAGCACAATGAGTGGATTCAGGTATGATGATTCTAACTGAAATAAGTCACACAGAAAAAGAAACATCATAAGATATCAGTAATACACGGAACGTAAACTTGGCTACACAGGAACTAAATTACAGAACAAAACAGGGTCTCAAATTTAGAAAACCAACTTATGCTTGCTTAAGGGGAAAGGAGAGTTGGGGTGCTGCATAAAACCAGAGATTTAAATGAGCACAGATAAAGTTCCTTAAGCCAAATATGGAATAGACAAGAGCTACTCCTTGCTCAACGAAATGGACTCAACACCGCATATTAAACGCCTAAGAATGTACCTGACTAGTAAGTATCTTAAAACCTATGGATTGCTATGTCTCCGAAAGAGAATAAAGCATGTGTACAGGGGCATAAATGCAGCAGTGATAGGATTGGAGAGGTTCGGTGAGCAAATGAAGACCCTTTGAAGTCATATTGCATGGTACCCATTCCACGGGTTTCAACTACCCAGGTTTAAGGTATTCTTCCTTCAGCCAAAACATGCATGTGGAACCTAGAGTATGATCAACCATGTGATCGGGAGACGTGTTCAAATATGTCTCAGTTTTCGTATCCTGGTCTCAGGTGCAACATTCCAGATGCTTCACTAACACTCTCCCGACTTGGAGAGTCAGTCCCTTTAACCTTCTGTTTGGCCCAGTTTGCAATTTCTGCGGAAGATGAACAGGAATAGCGAGAAACAATGAGAGACTAGCTGGAGGTGTCTGGACGGGCAAATTTAACTCTCATTTCCCACCAGGAAGAGGAATTAACCAAAGGCTCAGCGTGCCGTGCCGGAACCAGATTAGGGCCTGAAGCCATCCTGCGGTGTTGCGGCCAGCTCAAAAGAAAGCGAGTTGAAGAAAGGAGCTCAGGGGCACTGTAATTCACAAACCTGCAGAGTTATAAATGACAGCTATCGTCCAAAAATATACTGAAGTAAGGCTGCCAAGAGGACTTGAAAGCGGGGCAGAATTGTAGGAAACCGATTTCAGGAGGTAGACTGGAATTGCATTGAAAGCATAGGAAAAGAGGCAGAACGTCCACAATGATGCACTTGGCCAAAAAGGGCGTATGCGATTTTTCCTGAATATATTCAGGAAAAAAGGCATACGCCCTTTTTGGCCAACCAAGCAAACTTGCAAAGGAAATCTGCACTACAATGAAGTCTCACTTCCCCCCGGTCAAAAGGGCCATCTGAAAAAAGTGTAAAATCCAGAAAGGCAGGACAGGCCATGGAGAACTGGGAGCCTTGTTATGCTGATGGGCGGGATGTAAATTGCCAACAGACACTCGGGAGAAGTGTATGGTGTTTCCTGAAACATCTAAAAAACAAAGCAACAGAGCCTAGGGCACTTCCACTTATGGTCCTATAGCTTAGGGAAATTAAAATCAAAAAGACACAGCCACCCCAATGTTTGGGACGCCTCTGTTTACAAGAACCTCGTTTACCGTACAAGTTCAATATCACAGAAAGTGAAAAATGGATAAAGAACTTGTGGTACTTACGTACAATGCAGTATCACTCAGCAATGAAATCTATGTCATAAGGCCCATAGCAGCATAATGAGTGGATTCAGGTACGATGATTCTAACTGAAATAAGTCACACAGAAAAAGAAACATCATAAGATATCACTAATACACGGAATGTAAACTTGGCTACACAGGAACTGAATTCCAAACAGAACAGGGTCTCAAATTTAGAAAACCAACTTCTGCTTGCTTAAGGGGAAAGGTGAGTTAGGGTGCTGCATAAAACCAGAGATTGAAATGAGCACAGATAAAGTTCCTTAAGCCAAATATGGAATAGACAAGAGCTACACCTTGCTCAATGAAATGGACTCAACACCGCATATTAAACGCCTAAGAATGTACCTGAGTAGTAAGTATCTTAAAACCTATGGATTGCTATGTCTCCAAAAGAGAATCAAGCGTGTGTACAGGGGCATAAACGCAGCAGTGATAGGATTGGAGAGGTTCGGTGAGCAAATGAAGACCCTTTGAAGTCATATTGCATGGTACCCATTCCACGGGTTTCAACTACCCAGGTTTAAGGTATTCTTCCTTCAGCCAAAACATGCATGTGGAACCTAGAGTATGATCAACCATGTGATCGAGAGACGTGTTCAACTATGTCTCAGTTTTCGTACCCTGGTACTCGGGTGCAACATTCCAGACGCTTCACTAACACTCTCCCGACTTGGAGAGTCAGCGCCTTTAACCTCATGTTTGGCCCAGTTTGCAATTTCTGCGGAAGATGAACAGGAATAGCGAGAAACAATGAGAGACTAGCTGGAGGTGTCGGGATGGGCAAATTTAACACTCATTTCCCACCAGGAAGAGGAATTAACCAAAGGCTCAGCGTGTCATGCCGGAACCAGATTAGGGCCTGAAGCCATCCTGCGGTGTTGCGGCCAGCTCAAAAGAAAGCGAGTTGAAGAAAGGAGCTCAGGGGCACTGTAATTCACAAACCTGCAGAGTTATAAATGACAGCTATCGTCCAAAAATATACTGAAGTAAGGCTGCCAAGAGGACTTGAAAGCGGGGCAGAATTGCAGGAAACCGATTTCAGGAGGTAGACTGGAATTGCATTGAAAGCATAGGAAAAGAGGCAGAACGTCCACAATGATGCACTTGGCCAAAAAGGGCGTATGCGTTTTTTCCTGAATATATTCAGGAAAAAACGCATACGCCCTTTTTGGCCAACCAAGCAAACTTGCAAAGGAAATCTGCACTACAATGAAGTCTCACTTCCCCCCAGTCAAAAGGGCCATCTGAAAAAAGAGTAAAATCCAGAAGGGCAGGACAGGCCATGGAGAACTGGGAGCCTTGTTATGCTGATGGGCGGGATATAAATTGCCAACAGACACTCGGGAGAAGTGTATGGTGTTTCCTGAAACATCTAAAAAACAAAGCAACAGAGCCTAGGGCACTTCCACTTATGGTCCTATAGCTTAGGGAAATTAAAATCAAAAAGACACAGCCACCCCAAAGTTTGGAACGGCTCTGTTTACAACAACCTAGTTTACAGTACAAGTTCAACATCGCAGAAAGTGAAAAATGGATAAAGAAGTTGTGGTATTTACTTACAAAGCAATATCACTCAGCAATGAAATCTATGTCATCAGGCCGTTTGCAGCACAATGAGTGGATTCAGGTACGATGATTCTAACTGAAATAAGTCACACAGAAAAAGAAACATCATAAGATATCAGTAATACACAGAACGTAAACTTGGCTACACAGGAACTGAATTACAGAACAGAACAGGGTCTCAAATTTAGAAAACCAACTTATGCTTGCTTAAGGGGAAAGGTGAGTTCGGGTGCTGCATAAAACCAGAGATCGAAATGAGCACAGATAAAGTTCCTTAAGCCAAATATGGAATAGACAAGAGCTACTCCTTGCTCAATGTAATGGACTCAACACCGCATATTAAACACCTAAGAATGTACCTGACTAGTAAGTATCTTAAAACCTATGGATTGCTATGTCTCCGAAAGAGAATCAAGCATGTGTACAGGGGCATAAACGCAGCAGTGATAGGATTGGAGAGGTTCGGTGAGCAAATGAAGACCCTTTGAAGTCATATTGCATGGTACCCATTCCACGGTTTTCAACTACCCAGGTTTAAGGTATTCTTCCTTCAGCCAAAACATGCATGTGGTACCTAGAGTATGATCAACCGTGTGAACGGGAGACATGTTCAAATATGTCTCAGTTTTCCTCCCCTGGTACTCGGGTGCAACATTCCAGACGCTTTACTAGCACTCTCCCCACTTGGAGAGTCAGCGCCTTTAACCTCCTGTTTAGCCCAGTTTGCAATTTCTGTGGAAGATGAACAGGAATAGCGAGAACCAATGAGAGACTAGCTGGAGGTGTCTGGACGGGCAAATTTAACTCTCATTTCCCACCAGGAAGAGGAAATAACCAAAGGCTCAGCGTGCCGTGCCGGAACCAGATTAGGGCCTGAAGCCATCCTGCGGTGTTGCGGCCAGCTCAAAGAAAGCGAGTTGAAGAAAGGAGCTCAGGGGCACTGTAATTCAGAAACATGCAGAGTTATAAATGACAGCTATCGTCCAAAAATATACTGAAGTAAGGCTGCCAAGAGGACTTGAAAGCGGGGCAGAATTGCAGGAAACCGATTTCAGGAGGTAGACTGGAATTGCATTGAAAGCATAGGAAAAGAGGCAGAACGTCCACAATGATGCACTTGGCCAAAAAGGGCGTATGCGTTTTTTCCTGAATATATTCAGGAAAAAACGCATACGCCCTTTTTGGCCAAACAAGCAAACTTGCAAAGGAAATCTGCACTACAATGAAGTCTCACTTCCCCCTGGTCAAAAGGGCCATCAGAAAAAGTTAAAATCCAGAAAGGCAGGACAGGCCATGGAGAACTGGGAGCCTTGTTATGCTGATGGGCGGGATGTAAATTGCCAACAGACACTCGGGAGAAGTGTATGGTGTTTCCTGAAACATCTAAAAAACAAAGCAACAGAGCCTAGGGCACTTCCACTTATGGTCCTATAGCTTAGGGAAATTAAAATCAAAAAGACACAGCCACCACAAAGTTTGGGACGCCTCTGTTTACAAGAACCTCGTTTACCGTACAAGTTCAATATCACAGAAAGTGAAAAATGGATAAAGAACTTGTGGTACTTACGTACAATGCAGTATCACTCAGCAATGAAATCTATGTCATCAGGCCCGTAGCAGCATAATGAGTGGATTCAGGTACGACGATTCTAACTGAAATAAGTCACACAGAAAAAGAAACATCATAAGATATCACTAATACACGGAATGTAAACTTGGCTACACAGGAACTGAATTCCAAAACAGAACATGGTCTCAAATTTAGAAAACCAACTTATGCTTGCTTAAGGGGAAAGGTGAGTTGGGGTGCTGCATAAAACCAGAGATTGAAATGAGCACAGATAAAGTTCCTTAAGCCAAATATGGAATAGACAAGAGCTACTCCTTGCTCAACGAAATGGACTCAACACCCCATATTAAACGCCTAAGAATGTACCTGACTAGTAAGTATCTTAAAACCTATGGATTGCTATGTCTCCAAAAGAGAATCAAGCGTGTGTACAGGGGCATAAACGAAGCAGTGATAGGATTGTAGAGGGTCGGTGAGCAAATGAAGACCCTTTGAAGTCATATTGCATGGTACCCATTCCACGGGTCTCAACTCTCCAGGTTTAAGGTATTCTTCCTTCAGCTAAAACATGCATGTGGAACCTAGAGTATGATCAAGCATGTGATCAAGAGACGTATTCAAATATGTCTCAGTTTTCGTCCCCTGGTACTCGGGTGCAACATTCCAGACGCTTTACTAACACTCTCCCGACTTGGAGAGTCAGTCCCTTTAACCTCCTGTTTGGCCCAGTTTGCAATTTCTGCGGAAGATGAACAGGAATAGCGAGAACCAATGAGAGACTAGCTGGAGGTGTCTGGACGGGCAAATTTAACTCTCATTTCCCACCAGGAAGAGGAAATAAACAAAGGCTCAACGTGCCGTGCCAGAACCAGATTAAGGACTGAAGCCATATTGCGGTGTTGCGACCAGCTCACAAGAAAGCGAGTTGAAGAAAGGAGCTCAGGGGCACTGTAATTCACAAACCTGCAGAGTTATAAATGACAGCTATCGTCCCAAAATATACTGAAGTAAGGCTGCCAAGAGGACTTGAATGCGGGGAAGAATTGCAGGAAACCGATTTCAGGAGGTAGACTGGAATTGCATTGAAAGCATAGGAAAGGAGGCAGAACGTCCAAAATGATGCACTTGGCCAGAAACGGCGTATGTGTTTTTTCCTGAATATATTCAGGAAAAAACGCATACGCCCTTTTTGGCCAAGCAAGCAAACTGGCAAAGGAAATCTGCACGACAATGAAGTCTCACTTCCCCCCAGTCAAAAGGGCCATCTGAAAAAAGTGTAAAATCCAGAAAGGCAGGACAGGCCATGGAGAACTGGGAGCCTTGTTATGCTGACGGGCGGGATGTAAATTGCCAACAGAACCTCGGGAGATGTGTATGGTGTTTCCTGAAACATCTAAAAAACAAAGCAACAGAGCCTAGGGCACTTCCACTTATGGTCCTATAGCTTAGGGAAATTAAAATCAAAAAGACACAGCCACCCCAAAGTTTGGGACGCCTCTGTTTACAAGAACCTCGTTTATCGTACAAGTTCAATATCACAGAAAGTGAAAAATGGGTAAAGAACTTGTGGTACTTACGTACAATGCAGTATCACTCAGCAATGAAATCTATGTCATCAGGCCCATAGCAGCATAATGAGTGGATTCAGGTACGATGATTCTAACTGAAATAAGTCACACAGAAAAATAAACGTCATAAGATATCACTAATACACGGAATGTAACCTTGGCTACACAGGAACTGAATTCCAAAACAGAACAGGGTCTCAAATTTAGAAAACCAACTTATGCTTGCTTAAGGGGAAAGGTGAGTTGGGGTGCTGCATAAAACCAGAGATTGAAATGAGCACAGATAAAGTTCCTTAAGCCAAATATGGAATAGACAAGAGCTACTCTTTGCTCAACGAAATGGACTGAACACCATATATTAAATGCCTAAGAATGTACCTGACTAGTAAGTATCTTAAAACCTATGGATTGCTATGTCTCCAAAAGAGAATCAAGCGTGTGTACAGGGGCATAAACGCAGAAGTGATAGGATTGGAGAGGTTCGATGAGCAAATGAAGACCCTTTGAAGTCATATTGCATGGTACCCATTACACGGGTCTCAACTCTCCAGGTTTAAGGTATTCTTCCTTCAGCTAAAACATGCATGTGGAACCGAGAGTATGATCAACCGTGTGAACGGGAGACGTGTTCAAATATGTCTCAGTTTTCCTCCACTGGTAATCGGGTGCTACATTCCAGACGCTTTACTAACACTCTCCCCACTTGGAGAGTCAGCGCCTTTAACCTCCTGTTTGGCCCAGTTTGCAATTTCTGCGGAAGATGAACAGGAATAGGGAGAACCAATGAGAGACTAGCTGGAGGTGTCTGGACGGGCAAATTTAACTCTCATTTCCCACCAGGAAGAGGAAATAACCAAAGGCTCAGCGTGCCGTGCCGGAACCAGATTAGGGCCTGAAGCCATCCTGCGGTGTTGCGGCCAGCTCAAAAGAAAGCGAGTTGAAGAAAGGAGCTCAGGGGCACTGTAATTCACAAACCTGCAGAGTTATAAATGACAGCTATCGTCCCAAAATATACTGAAGTAAGGCTGCCAAGAGGACTTGAAAGCGGGGCAGAATTGCAGGAAACCGATTTCAGGAGGTAGACAGGAATTGCATTTCAAGAATAGGAAAAGAGGCAGAACGTCCACAATGATGCACTTGGCCAAAAAGGGCGTATGCGTTTTTTCCTGAATATATTCAGGAAAAAACGCATACGCCCTTTTTGGCCAACCAAGCAAACTTGCAAAGGAAATCTGCACTACAATGAATTCTCACTTCCCCCCGGTCAAAAGGGCCATCTGAAAAAAGTGTAAAATCCAGAAAGGCAGGACAGGCCATGGAGAACTGGGAGCCTTGTTATGCTGATGGGTGGGATGTAAATTGCCAACAGACCCTCGGGAGAAGTGTATGGTGTTTCCTGAAACATCTAGAAAACAAAGCAACAGAGCCTAGGGCACTTCCACTTATGGTCCTATAGCTTAGGGAAATTAAAATCAAAAACACACAGCCACCCCAAAGTTTGGAACGGCTCTGTTTACAAGAGCCTCGTTTACAGTACAAGTTCAACATCGCAGAAAGTGAAAAATGGATAAAGAAGTTGTGGTATTTACTTACAAAGCAATATCACTCAGCAATGAAATCTATGTCATCAGGCCCTTAGCAGCATAATGAGTGGATTCAGGTACGATGATTCTAACTGAAATAAGTCACACAGAAAAAGAAACATCATAAGATATCACTAATACACGGAATGTAAACTTGGCTACACAGGAACTGAATTCCAAAACAGAACAGGGTCTCAATTTTAGAAAACCAACTTATGCTTGCTTAAGGGGAAAGGTGAGTTGGGGTGCTGCATAAAACCAGAGATTGAAATGAGCACAGATAAAGTTCCTTAAGCCAAATATGGAATAGACAAGAGCTACTCCTTGCTCAATGAAATGGACTCAACACCCCATATTAAACGCCTAAGAATGTACCTGACTAGTAAGTATCTTAAAACCTATGGATTGCTATGTCTCCGAAAGAGAATCAAGCGTGTGTACAGGGGCATAAACGCAGCAGTGATAGGATTGGAGAGGTTCGGTGTGCAAATGAAGACCCTTTGAAGTCATATTGCATGGTACCCTTTCCTTGGTTTTCAACTACCCAGGTTTATGGTATTCTTCCTTCAGCTAAAACATGCATGTGGAACCTAGAGTATGATCAACAATGTGATCGGGAGACATGTTCAAATATGTCTCAGTTTTCGTACCCTGGTACTCGGGTGCAACATTCCAGACGCTTTACTAAAACTCTCTCGACTTGGAGAGTCAGTCCCTTTAACCTCCTGTTTGACCCAGTTTGCCATTTCTGCAGAAGATGAACAGGAATAGAGAGAACCAATGAGAGACTAGCTGGAGGTGTCTGGACGGGCAAATTTAACTCTCATTTCCCACCAGGAAGAGGAATTAACCAAAGGCTCATCGTGCCGTGCCGGAACCAGATTAGGGCCTGAAGCCATCCTGCGGTGTTGCGGCCAGGTCACAAGAAAGCGAGTTGAAGAAAGGAGCTCAGGGGCACTGTAATTCACAAACCTGCAGAGTTATAAATGACAGCTATCGTCCAAAAATATACTGAAGTAAGGCTGCCAAGAGGACTTGAAATCGGGGCAGAATTGCAGGAAACCGATTACAGGAGGTAGACTGGAATTGCATTGAAAGCATAGGAAAAGAGGCAGAACGTCCACAATGATGCACTTGGCCAAAAAGGGCGTATGCGTTTTTTCCTGAATATATTCAGGAAAAAACGCATACGCCCTTTTTGGCCAACCAAGCAAGCTTGCAAAGGAAATCTGCACTACAATGAAGTCTCACTTCGCCCCGGTCAAAAGGGCCATCTGAAAAAAGTGTAAAATCCAGAAAGGCAGGACAGGCCATGGAGAACTGGGAGCCTTGTTATGCTGATGGGCGGGATGTAAATTGCCAACAGACACTCGGGAGAAGTGTATGGTGTTTCCTGAAACATCTAAAAAACAAAGCAACAGAGCCTAGGGCACTTCCACTTATGGTCCTATAGCTTAGGGAAATTAAAATCAAAAAGACACAGCCACCCCAAAGTTTGGAACGGCTTTGTTTACAAGAACCTCGTTTACAGTACAAGTTCAACATCGCAGAAAGTGAAAAATGGATAAAGAAGTTGTGGTATTTACTTACAAAGCAATATCACTCAGCAATGAAATCTATGTCATCAGGCCGTTTGCAGCACAATGAGTGGATTCAGGTACGATGATTCTAACTGAAATAAGTCACACAGAAAAAGAAACATCATAAGATATCAGTAATACACAGAACGTAAACTTGGCTACACAGGAACTGAATTACAGAACAGAACAGGGTCTCAAATTTAGAAAACCAACTTATGCTTGCTTAAGGGGAAAGGTGAGTTGGGGTGCTGCATAAAACCAGAGATCGAAATGAGCACAGATAAAGTTCCTTAAGCCAAATATGGAATAGACAAGAGCTACTCCTTGCTCAATGAAATGGACTCAACACCGCATATTAAACACCTAAGAATGTACCTGACTAGTAAGTATCTTAAAACCTATGGATTGCTATGTCTCCGAAAGAGAATCAAGCATGTGTACAGGGGCATAAACGCAGCAGTGATAGGATTGGAGAGGTTCGGTGAGCAAATGAAGACCCTTTGAAGTCATATTGCATGGTACCCATTCCACGGTTTTCAACTACCCAGGTTTAAGGTATTCTTCCTTCAGCCAAAACATGCATGTGGTACCTAGAGTATGATCAACCGTGTGAACGGGAGACATGTTCAAATATGTCTCAGTTTTCCTCCCCTGGTACTCGGGTGCAACATTCCAGACGCTTTACTAGCACTCTCCCCACTTGGAGAGTCAGCGCCTTTAACCTCCTGTTTAGCCCAGTTTGCAATTTCTGTGGAAGATGAACAGGAATAGCGAGAACCAATGAGAGACTAGCTGGAGGTGTCTGGACGGGCAAATTTAACTCTCATTTCCCACCAGGAAGAGGAAATAACCAAAGGCTCAGCGTGCCGTGCCAGAACCAGATTAGGGCCTGAAGCCATCCTGCGGTGTTGCGGCCAGCTCAAAGAAAGCGAGTTGAAGAAAGGAGCTCAGGGGCACTGTAATTCAGAAACATGCAGAGTTATAAATGACAGCTATCGTCCAAAAATATACTGAAGTAAGGCTGCCAAGAGGACTTGAAAGCGGGGCAGAATTGCAGGAAACCGATTTCAGGAGGTAGACTGGAATTGCATTGAAAGCATAGGAAAAGAGGCAGAACGTCCACAATGATGCACTTGGCCAAAAAGGGCGTATGCGTTTTTTCCTGAATATATTCAGGAAAAAACGCATACGCCCTTTTTGGCCAAACAAGCAAACTTGCAAAGGAAATCTGCACTACAATGAAGTCTCACTTCCCCCTGGTCAAAAGGGCCATCAGAAAAAGTTAAAATCCAGAAAGGCAGGACAGGCCATGGAGAACTGGGAGCCTTGTTATGCTGATGGTTGGGATGTAAATTGCCAACAGACACTCGGGAGAAGTGTATGGTGTTTCCTGAAACATCTAAAAAACAAAGCAACAGAGCCTAGGGCACTTCCACTTATGGTCCTATAGCTTAGGGAAATTAAAATCAAAAAGACACAGCCACCACAAAGTTTGGGACGCCTCTGTTTACAAGAACCTCGTTTACCGTACAAGTTCAATATCACAGAAAGTGAAAAATGGATAAAGAACTTGTGGTACTTACGTACAATGCAGTATCACTCAGCAATGAAATCTATGTCATCAGGCCCGTAGCAGCATAATGAGTGGATTCAGGTACGACGATTCTAACTGAAATAAGTCACACAGAAAAAGAAACATCATAAGATATCACTAATACACGGAATGTAAACTTGGCTACACAGGAACTGAATTCCAAAACAGAACATGGTCTCAAATTTAGAAAACCAACTTATGCTTGCTTAAGGGGAAAGGTGAGTTGGGGTGCTGCATAAAACCAGAGATTGAAATGAGCACAGATAAAGTTCCTTAAGCCAAATATGGAATAGACAAGAGCTACTCCTTGCTCAACGAAATGGACTCAACACCCCATATTAAACGCCTAAGAATGTACCTGACTAGTAAGTATCTTAAAACCTATGGATTGCTATGTCTCCAAAAGAGAATCAAGCGTGTGTACAGGGGCATAAACGAAGCAGTGATAGGATTGTAGAGGGTCGGTGAGCAAATGAAGACCCTTTGAAGTCATATTGCATGGTACCCATTCCACGGGTCTCAAGTCTCCAGGTTTAAGGTATTCTTCCTTCAGCTAAAACATGCATGTGGAACCTAGAGTATGATCAAGCATGTGATCAAGAGACGTATTCAAATATGTCTCAGTTTTCGTCCCCTGGTACTCGGGTGCAACATTCCAGACGCTTTACTAACACTCTCCCGACTTGGAGAGTCAGTCCCTTTAACCTCCTGTTTGGCCCAGTTTGCAATTTCTGCGGAAGATGAACAGGAATAGCGAGAACCAATGAGAGACTAGCTGGAGGTGTCTGGACGGGCAAATTTAACTCTCATTTCCCACCAGGAAGAGGAAATAAACAAAGGCTCAACGTGCCGTGCCAGAACCAGATTAAGGACTGAAGCCATATTGCGGTGTTGCGACCAGCTCACAAGAAAGCGAGTTGAAGAAAGGAGCTCAGGGGCACTGTAATTCACAAACCTGCAGAGTTATAAATGACAGCTATCGTCCCAAAATATACTGAAGTAAGGCTGCCAAGAGGACTTGAATGTGGGGAAGAATTGCAGGAAACCGATTTCAGGAGGTAGACTGGAATTGCATTGAAAGCATAGGAAAGGAGGCAGAACGTCCAAAATGATGCACTTGGCCAGAAACGGCGTATGTGTTTTTTCCTGAATATATTCAGGAAAAAACGCATACGCCCTTTTTGGCCAAGCAAGCAAACTGGCAAAGGAAATCTGCACGACAATGAAGTCTCACTTCCCCCCGGTCAAAAGGGCCATCTGAAAAAAGTGTAAAATCCAGAAAGGCAGGACAGGCCATGGAGAACTGGGAGCCTTGTTATGCTGACGGGCGGGATGTAAATTGCCAACAGAACCTCGGGAGATGTGTATGGTGTTTCCTGAAACATCTAAAAAACAAAGCAACAGAGCCTAGGGCACTTCCACTTATGGTCCTATAGCTTAGGGAAATTAAAATCAAAAAGACACAGCCACCCCAAAGTTTGGGACGCCTCTGTTTACAAGAACCTCGTTTATCGTACAAGTTCAATATCACAGAAAGTGAAAAATGGGTAAAGAACTTGTGGTACTTACGTACAATGCAGTATCACTCAGCAATGAAATCTATGTCATCAGGCCCATAGCAGCATAATGAGTGGATTCAGGTACGATGATTCTAACTGAAATAAGTCACACAGAAAAATAAACGTCATAAGATATCACTAATACACGGAATGTAACCTTGGCTACACAGGAACTGAATTCCAAAACAGAACAGGGTCTCAAATTTAGAAAACCAACTTATGCTTGCTTAAGGGGAAAGGTGAGTTGGGGTGCTGCATAAAACCAGAGATTGAAATGAGCACAGATAAAGTTCCTTAAGCCAAATATGGAATAGACAAGAGCTACTCTTTGCTCAACGAAATGGACTGAACACCATATATTAAATGCCTAAGAATGTACCTGACTAGTAAGTATCTTAAAACCTATGGATTGCTATGTCTCCAAAAGAGAATCAAGCGTGTGTACAGGGGCATAAACGCAGAAGTGATAGGATTGGAGAGGTTCGATGAGCAAATGAAGACCCTTTGAAGTCATATTGCATGGTACCCATTACACGGGTCTCAACTCTCCAGGTTTAAGGTATTCTTCCTTCAGCTAAAACATGCATGTGGAACCGAGAGTATGATCAACCGTGTGAACGGGAGACGTGTTCAAATATGTCTCAGTTTTCCTCCACTGGTAATCGGGTGCTACATTCCAGACGCTTTACTAACACTCTCCCCACTTGGAGAGTCAGCGCCTTTAACCTCCTGTTTGGCCCAGTTTGCAATTTCTGCGGAAGATGAACAGGAATAGGGAGAACCAATGAGAGACTAGCTGGAGGTGTCTGGACGGGCAAATTTAACTCTCATTTCCCACCAGGAAGAGGAAATAACCAAAGGCTCAGCGTGCCGTGCCGGAACCAGATTAGGGCCTGAAGCCATCCTGCGGTGTTGCGGCCAGCTCAAAAGAAAGCGAGTTGAAGAAAGGAGCTCAGGGGCACTGTAATTCACAAACCTGCAGAGTTATAAATGACAGCTATCGTCCCAAAATATACTGAAGTAAGGCTGCCAAGAGGACTTGAAAGCGGGGCAGAATTGCAGGAAACCGATTTCAGGAGGTAGACAGGAATTGCATTTCAAGAATAGGAAAAGAGGCAGAACGTCCACAATGATGCACTTGGCCAAAAAGGGCGTATGCGTTTTTTCCTGAATATATTCAGGAAAAAACGCATACGCCCTTTTTGGCCAACCAAGCAAACTTGCAAAGGAAATCTGCACTACAATGAATTCTCACTTCCCCCCGGTCAAAAGGGCCATCTGAAAAAAGTGTAAAATCCAGAAAGGCAGGACAGGCCATGGAGAACTGGGAGCCTTGTTATGCTGATGGGTGGGATGTAAATTGCCAACAGACCCTCGGGAGAAGTGTATGGTGTTTCCTGAAACATCTAGAAAACAAAGCAACAGAGCCTAGGGCACTTCCACTTATGGTCCTATAGCTTAGGGAAATTAAAATCAAAAACACACAGCCACCCCAAAGTTTGGAACGGCTCTGTTTACAAGAGCCTCGTTTACAGTACAAGTTCAACATCGCAGAAAGTGAAAAATGGATAAAGAAGTTGTGGTATTTACTTACAAAGCAATATCACTCAGCAATGAAATCTATGTCATCAGGCCCTTAGCAGCATAATGAGTGGATTCAGGTACGATGATTCTAACTGAAATAAGTCACACAGAAAAAGAAACATCATAAGATATCACTAATACACGGAATGTAAACTTGGCTACACAGGAACTGAATTCCAAAACAGAACAGGGTCTCAATTTTAGAAAACCAACTTATGCTTGCTTAAGGGGAAAGGTGAGTTGGGGTGCTGCATAAAACCAGAGATTGAAATGAGCACAGATAAAGTTCCTTAAGCCAAATATGGAATAGACAAGAGCTACTCCTTGCTCAATGAAATGGACTCAACACCCCATATTAAACGCCTAAGAATGTACCTGACTAGTAAGTATCTTAAAACCTATGGATTGCTATGTCTCCGAAAGAGAATCAAGCGTGTGTACAGGGGCATAAACGCAGCAGTGATAGGATTGGAGAGGTTCGGTGTGCAAATGAAGACCCTTTGAAGTCATATTGCATGGTACCCTTTCCTTGGTTTTCAACTACCCAGGTTTAAGGTATTCTTCCTTCAGCTAAAACATGCATGTGGAACCTAGAGTATGATCAACCATGTGATCGGGAGACATGTTCAAATATGTCTCAGTTTTCGTACCCTGGTACTCGGGTGCAACATTCCAGACGCTTTACTAAAACTCTCTCGACTTGGAGAGTCAGTCCCTTTAACCTCCTGTTTGACCCAGTTTGCCATTTCTGCAGAAGATGAACAGGAATAGAGAGAACCAATGAGAGACTAGCTGGAGGTGTCTGGACGGGCAAATTTAACTCTCATTTCCCACCAGGAAGAGGAATTAACCAAAGGCTCATCGTGCCGTGCCGGAACCAGATTAGGGCCTGAAGCCATCCTGCGGTGTTGCGGCCAGGTCACAAGAAAGCGAGTTGAAGAAAGGAGCTCAGGGGCACTGTAATTCACAAACCTGCAGAGTTATAAATGACAGCTATCGTCCAAAAATAGACTGAAGTAAGGCTGCCAAGAGGACTTGAAATCGGGGCAGAATTGCAGGAAACCGATTACAGGAGGTAGACTGGAATTGCATTGAAAGCATAGGAAAAGAGGCAGAACGTCCACAATGATGCACTTGGCCAAAAAGGGCGTATGCGTTTTTTCCTGAATATATTCAGGAAAAAACGCATACGCCCTTTTTGGCCAACCAAGCAAGCTTGCAAAGGAAATCTGCACTACAATGAAGTCTCACTTCGCCCCGGTCAAAAGGGCCATCTGAAAAAAGTGTAAAATCCAGAAAGGCAGGACAGGCCATGGAGAACTGGGAGCCTTGTTATGCTGATGGGCGGGATGTAAATTGCCAACAGACACTCGGGAGAAGTGTATGGTGTTTCCTGAAACATCTAAAAAACAAAGCAACAGAGCCTAGGGCACTTCCACTTATGGTCCTATAGCTTAGGGAAATTAAAATCAAAAAGACACAGCCACCCCAAAGTTTGGAACGGCTTTGTTTACAAGAACCTCGTTTACAGTACAAGTTCAACATCGCACAAAGTGAAAAATGGATAAAGAAGTTGTGGTATTTACT
Source organism: Stenella coeruleoalba (assembly GCF_951394435.1). Taxonomy (NCBI): domain Eukaryota; kingdom Metazoa; phylum Chordata; class Mammalia; order Artiodactyla; family Delphinidae; genus Stenella; species Stenella coeruleoalba. Next base: position 78,379 of record NW_027646391.1, read on the forward strand.
TACAAAGCAATATCACTCAGCAATGAAGTCTATGTCATCAGCCCCATAGCAGCACAATGAGTGGATTCAGGTATGATGATTCTAACTGAAATAAGTCACACAGGAAAAGAAACATCATAAGATATCAGTAATACACGGAATGTAAACTTGGCTACACAGGAACTGAATTACAGAACAGAACAGGGTCTCCGATTTAGAAAACCAACTTATGCTTGCTTAAGCGGAAAGGTGAGTTGGGGTGCTGCATAAAACCAGAGATCGAAATGAGCACAGATAAAGTTCCTTAAGCCAAATATGGAATAGACAAGAGCTACTCCTTGCTCAACGAAATGGACTCAACACCACATATTAAACGCCTAAGAATGTACCTGACTAGTAAGTATCTTAAAACATATGGATTGCTATGTCTCCGAAAGAGAATCAAGCATGTGTACAGGGGAATAAATGCAGCAGTGATAGGATTGGAGAGGTTCGGTGAGCAAATGAAGATCGTTTGAAGTCATATTGCATCATACCCATTCCACGGGTTTCAACTACCCAGGTTTAAGGTATTCTTCCTTCAGCTAAAACATGCATGACGAACCTAGAGTATGATCAACCATGTGATCGGGAGACGTGTTCAAATATGTCTCAGTTTTCCTCCCCTGGTACTCGGGTGCAACATTCCAGACGCTTTACTAACACTCTCCCGACTTGGAGAGTCAGTCCCTTTAACCTCCTGTTTGACCCAGTTTGCAATTTCTGCGGAAGATGAACAGGAATAGCGAGAACCAATGAGAGGCTAGCTGTAGGTGTCTGCACGACCAAATTTAACTCTCATTTCCCACCAGGAAGAGGAATTAACCAAAGGCTCAGCGTGCCGTGCCGGAACCAGATTAGGGCCTGAAGCCATCCTGCGGTGTTGCGGCCAGCTCAAAAGAAAGCGGGTTGAAGAAAGGAGCTCAGGGGCACTGTAATTCACAAACCTGCAGAGTTATAAATGACAGCTATCGTCCAAAAATATACTGAAGTAAGGCTGCCAAGAGGACTTGAAAGCGGGGCAGAATTGCAGGAAACCGATTTCAGGAGGTAGACTGGAATTGCATTGAAAGCATAGGAAAAGAGGCAGAACGTCCACAATGATGCACTTGGCCAAAAAGGGCGTATGCGTTTTTTCCTGAATATATTCAGGAAAAAACGCATACGCCCTTATTGGCCAACCAAGCAAACTTGCAAAGGAAATCTGCACTACAATGAAGTCTCAATTCCCCGCAATCAAAAGGGCCATCTGAAAAAAGTGTAAAATCCAGAAAGGCAGGACAGGCCATGGAGAACTGGGAGCCTTGTTATGCTGATGGGCGGGATGTAAATTGCCAACAGACACTCGGGAGAAGTGTATGGTGTTTCCTGAAACATCTAAAAAACAAAGCAACAGAGCCTAGGGCACTTCCACTTATGGTCCTATAGCATAGGGAAATTAAAATCAAAAAGACACAGCCACCCCAAAGTTTGGGACGCCTCTGTTTACAAGAACCTCGTTTACCCTACAAGTTCAATATCACAGAAAGTGAAAAATGGATAAAGAACTTGTGGTACTTACGTACAATGCAGTATCACTCAGCAATGAAATCTATGTCATCAGGCCCGTAGCAGCATAATGAGTGCATTCAGATACGATGATTCTAACTGAAATAAATCACACAGAAAAAGAAACATCATAAGATATCACTAATACACGGAATGTAAACTTGGCTACACAGGAACTGAATTCCAAAACAGAACAGGGTCTCAAATTTAGAAAACCAACTTATGCTTTCTTAAGGGGAAAGGTGAGTTGGGGTGCTGCATAAAACCAGAGATTGAAATGAGCACAGATGAAGTTCCTTAAGCCAAATATGGAATAGACAAGAGCTACTCCTTGCTCAACGAAATGGACTCAACACCACATATTAAACGCCTAAGAATGTACCTGACTAGTAAGTATCTTAAAACCTATGGATTGCTATGTCTCCAAAAAAGAATCAAGCGTGTGTACAGGGGCATAAACGCAGCAGTGATAGGATTGGAGAGGTTCGGTGAGCAAATGAAGACCCTTTGAAGTCATATTGCATGGTACCCATTCCACGGGTTTCAACTACCCAGGTTTAAGGTATTCTTCCTTCAGCCAAAACATGCATGTGGAACCTAGAGTATGATCAACGATGTGATCGGGAGACGTGTTCAAATATGTCTCAGTTTTCCTCCCCTGGTACTCGGGTGCAACATTCCAGACGCTTTACTAACACTCTCCCAACTTGGAGAGTCAATCCCTTTAACCTCCTGTTTGGCCCAGTTTGCAATTTCTGCGGAAGATGAACAGGAATAGGGAGAACCAATGAGAGACTAGCTGGAGGTGTCTGGACGGGCAAATTTAACTCTCATTTCCCACCAGGAAGAGGAATTAACCAAAGGCTTAGCGTGCCGTGCCGGAACCAGATTAGGGCCTGAAGACATCCTGCGGTGTTCCGGACAGCTCACAAGAAAGCGAGTTGAGGAAAGGAGCTCAGGGGCACTGTAATTCACAAACCTGCAGAGTTATAAATGACAGCTATCGTCCAAAAATATACTGAAGTAAGGCTGCCAAGAGGACTTGAAAACGGAGCAGAATTGCAGGAAACCGATTTCAGGAGGTAGACTGGAATTGCATTGAAAGCATAGGAAAAGAGGCAGAACGTCCACAATGATGCACTTGGCCAAAAAGGGCTTATGCGTTTTTTCCTGAATATATTCAGGAAAAAACGAATAAGCCCTTTTGGCCAACCAAGCAAGCTTGCAAAGGAAATCTGCACTACAATGAAGTCTCACTTCCCCCCGGTCAAAAGGGCCATCTGAAAAAAGTGTAAAATCCAGAAAGGCAGGACAGGCCATGGAGAACTGGGAGCCTTGTTATGCTGATGGGCGGGATGTAAATTGCCAACAGACACTCGGGAGAAGTGTATGGTGTTTCCTGAAACATCTAAAAAACAAAGCAACACAGCCTAGGGCACTTCCACTTATGGTCCTATAGATTAGGGAAATTAAAATCAAAAAGACACAGCTACCCCAAAGTTTGGGACGCCTCTGTTTACAAGAACCTCGTTTACCATACAAGTTCAATATCACAGAAAGTGAAAAATGGATAAAGAACTTGTGGTACTTACGTACAATGCAGTATCACTCAGCAATGAAATCTATGTCATCAGGCCCGTAGCAGCATAATGAGTGGATTCAGGTACGATGATTCTAACTGAAATAAGTCACACAGAAAAAGAAACATCATAAGATATCAGTAATACATGGAATGTAAACTTGGCTACACAGGAACTGAATTCCAAACAGAACAGGGTCTCAAATTTAGAAAACCAACTTATGCTTGCTTAAGGGGAAAGGTGAGTTGGGGTGCTGCATAAAACCATAGATCGAAATGAGCACAGATAAAGTTCCTTAAGCCAAATATGGAATAGACAAGAGCTACTCCTTGCTCAACGAAATGGACTCAACACCGCATATTAAACGCCTGAGAATGTACCTGACTAGTAAGTATCTTAAAACCTATGGATTGCTATGTCTCCGAAAGAGAATCAAGCATGTGTACAGGGGAATAAACGCAGCAGTGATAGGATTGGAGAGGTTCGGTAAGCAAATGAAGATCCTTTGGAGTCATATTGCATCATACCCATTCCACGGGTTTCAACTACCCAGGTTTAAGGTATTCTTCCTTCAGCTCAAACATGCATGTGGAACCTAGAGTATGATCAACCGTGTGAACGGGAGACGTGTTCAAATATGTCTCAGTTTTTGTACCCTGGTACTCAGGTGCAACATTCCAGACGCTTTAATAACACTCTCCCGACTGGGAGAGTCAGCGCCTTTAACCTCCTGTTTGGCCCAGTTTGCAATTTCTGCGGAAGATGAACAGGAATAGGGAGAACCAATGAGAGACGAGCTGGAGGTGTCTGGACGGGCAAATTTAACTCTCATTTCCCACCAGGAAGAGGAATTAACCAAAGGCTCAGCGTGCCGTGCCGGAACCAGATTAGGGCCTGAAGCCATACTGCGGTGTTGCGGTCAGCTCACAAGAAAGCTAGTTGAAGAAAGGAGCTCAGGGGCACTGTAATTCACAAACCTGCAGAGTTATAAATGACAGCTATCGTCCAAAAATATACTGAAGTAAGGCTGCCAAGAGGACTTGAAAGCGGGGCAGAATTGCAGGAAACCGATTTCAGGAGGTAGACTGGAATTGCATTGAAAGCATAGGAAAAGAGGCAGAACGTCCACAATGATGCACTTGGCCAAAAAGGGCTTATGCGTTTTTTCCTGAATATATTCAGGAAAAAACGCATAAGCCCTTTTGGCCAACCAAGCAAGCTTGCAAAGGAAATCTGCACTACAATGAAGTCTCACTTCCCCCCGGTCAAAAGGGCCATCTGAAAAAAGTGTAAAATCCAGAAAGGCAGGACGGGCCATGGAGAACTGGGAGCCTTGTTATGCTTATGGGCGGGATGTAAATTGTGAATGTGAACTTGGCTACACATGAACTGAATTCCAAAACAGAACAGGGTCTCATATTTAGAAAACCAACTTATGCTTGCTTAAGGGGGAAGGTGAGTTGGGGTGCTGCATAAAAGCAGAGTTTGAAATTAGCACAGATACCGTTCCATAAGCCAAATATGTAATAGACAAGACCTACCCCTTGCTCAATGAAATGGATTCAACAATGAGGTATCACCTCACACCTGGTAGAATAGGCATCATAGAAAATCTACAAACAAAAAATGCTGGAAAGGGTGTGGAGAAAAGGAACCCTCTTCCACTATTGTTGGGAATATAAATTGATACAGTCATTATGGACAACAATATGGAATTTCTTAAGAAACTAACAATAGAATTACCATATGATACAGCAATCCCAGTACTGGACATATACCCAGACAAAACCATAAATCAAAAAGAGTCATTCACCGCAATGTTCATTGCATCACTATTTACAATATCGAGGTAATGGAAGCAACCTAAATGCCCACAGACGGACGAATGCATAAAGCTGTGGTACATATATAAAATGGAATATTACTAAGCCATGAAAAGGAATGAAACTGGGTCATTTGTAGAGACGTCGATGGATCTAGAGACTGTCATACAGAGTGAAGTAAGTCAGAAAGAGAAAAACAAATCTTGTATATTCATGCATATATGTGGAACCTAGAAAAACTGTACAGATTAACCATTTTGCAAGGCATAAATAGAGCAACAGATGTAGACAACAAACGTATGGACAACAAGGGGGGAAAGCTGTTGGGGGGGTGGTGGTGGGAGGAGTTGAGAGACTGGGATTGGCATGTATACATTTATATGTATAAAATAGATAACCAATAAGAACCTGCTGTATAAAAATATAAAATAAAATTCAAAATTAAAAAGAAATAAAATTTAAAAAATAAAACAGAAAAAACAATTATTCCCTGCACATACATGTATTTATATGAATAAATTATTTCCATGCTTATATCTGTAAATACAAAAAAGAGGAATAAAATCTACCTTGAACCAAAAACGAAAAAGAGAAAAAAACACAGAACCCACCAGTTACACAGAGGAAAACCGTATCAGGGCACTTGCTCCAGTTGTAAACAATTCTGAAGTTGGTCAGTGGTGGGGAATCGTCTCCCATTCAGCCAGCAGCCCCCACGCAACAAGCGTCCTCATTGCAAAGCTGGGGCACCGTGCCGAGGCATCTGTGAGTAAACGTGAGCTGAGCCCCAGGCCAGTTGCTGCTGAACTATTCCCACCCGTCCCAGGTAAAACACCTGAATATATACAAGGACTTGAAAGCCTAGAGGAAGGGCCATAGAGCCACACGAGTGACAGCATGCCGGCCGACTTGGTGCCTGCAGGCCAGCCAGGATGGTCCTGGCCCTGGGTGCTCTTCTGGAAGATTTCCATTGCCCTGCCTGAGATACCCGTCCTGTCCCTGCCCCCACTGCTTTTTTCCTTCCTCACCTCTGCCCAGGGAGAAATTCCAGCAGCAGGTATGGGTGACACATCCTCTTCTTTAGCAGGTGGCAGCCTGGCAACTGCTGCAGAAAGTCCAGCAGAGCCCCACTCACACTGGGCCACCCACAAAGCCGTGGCCTCTCACTCCCTCCCACCAGCCCAGCCCCGAGACTGCTGACAGGGCAGAGAAAATGGCGTCAGGCACGGCTGCAGGGGCTCTTGCTGCCTGGAGTGGTATTTATATTGATCTCAACCCAGGCACACCTGGTGAGGGCTGGCCGGCACGGTAAGGCTGCCCAGGTCAGCCAATCATCACCCCTCAGGGGCTCACAGTTGCAGAAAATGGAACTTGCTGAACCGGCCAGGTCCAAGGAACAGGTATGGGCTCCTGAGAGTCAGGATAGACAAGGGGCTGCAGCTTTGGCTTGTTTTCTAATCATTTTATCTAGCCCATGAGTGGGAGACAACTTCAAGAAAACCCTCTCCTAATGAGAGGAACCCAGGAGTCAGGGAGAGGAGGGGTGGGTGGTGGTTGGAGACAGAGGCCTGGTGCCCCGGGTGCAGTGGAAGTCTCTGGAAGACCAGGTGGAGGGAGGCCTCACGGAGTGATGTCCAGGGTCACAGACCTGTCGCAGCTGCTGTTTGTTAGTTCAAGTCCTGCTCTGAGGTGCTCTGTGTCAGCTCTGAGCGACAGGTGAGCTGGGGGTGCTCTGCAATGAGGGCTATGTGCACGGTTCCTGTGTGCCCAGCCCTGCCACGGTACCTGCAAGGGTAGCTCTGTATCCTGGGAGGGGCCTGACCACGAGAGCCCCGTGGGCTGGGGTGGAGGTGGGGTACCTGCCCAGGTGAGCTCCATATTCTGGGATTGGTCTGACCACGAGAGCCCCATGGGCTGCTGGGGACCTGGTAAAGGATGTCAGGACAGTCAGTGAAGCCACCGAGGATATACCTCCAGTTGCTCCTAATTCCTACACCCTGCTGGTCATTCTACCAACCACCAGGACATGGTATTCTGTATTAGTCTTCAATGATGCCTTCTTTTGTATTCCATTAGTCCCAGAGTCACAAGAAATTTTGGCTTGTGAGTGGCAGGACTCAACATACAACTAAAACAATACTTCCGGGCCGTCTGGCCCCAAGGGTGCAAAAATTCCCACACCATCTTTGGGGAAAACTTAGCTAAAGACCTAAAAGTTCTACCTCTGGAAAAGGAAACGCTCCTTCAATATGCAGACGACATTCTGATCGCCAGCCCTACTAAGGAGGCCTCTGAACTACCAAGCCAATAAAGGATAGAAGTTGTCCAAGAAAAAGCTCAAATATCACACACTGCGGTGACCTGCCTGGGCTTCATTCTCACAGAAGGTCGGAGAAGCCCATCCCAGGAAAGGGAAGAAACCATTTTCAGCCTTACCCCTTTCTAAAACTAGAAGACAGCTTAGGGGTTCCTGGGGAGGCCAGGGTTTGCTGCTTCTGGATCCCTAACTACAGTCTACTAGCTGGGCCTCTATATGAAACACTGAAAGGAAAAGATGATGATCCTTTTGAATAGAATCCAGAAGTGGCCTTTCAAGAATGGAAAGAGCAGTCAATTCAGACCCTTGCCCTGGAACTCCCTAATTTAGCTAAACCCTTTGACCTTTACATTCCCGGTGAAAGGTGAATCGCCATTGGAGAATTAGTGTAAAAACTGGGACCACTTGAAATGCAACAATGCAAGAATGCCATCCAGGTAGGATAAACTACGGTCACTAAGGGGCTTGGCCCACTGCCACATCTGGTCAAGATACTGGCGGTATCTAAAAACCTGGAAATCAGCAGCCCAAAAGGCCACCTCCCTCCTAAGGGAAAAGGACCCCACGTGGTGATCCTAACCACCAACCATGCCCTGAAGTCGCAGGGTTCGCTCCGTGGGCACACCGACCTCGAGTGAGGAGGCCCTCCAACTCCAACATCCAGAGAGATAACCGGGGGCAACAGGGCACCATGACGACTCGTGTGAACATCACTTGACCTGGAGTTTCTCTCATAAAACAACAAGAGTGTGTCCCAAAAGAGTAGACTACTGCTTGCAGGACTTACTGCACCCAGAGGGGAACTAATAATCTTGGCAGGGGAACAGTATACCACACTGTCACCATAGAAAAGCCTACAGACACCATGATGATGGTGGCCAATAAGACCGGCTGGACTCCTGTTTACTTCAAAAGGCTGTTGACTCAGTAGCCATCATGGTCCTTGATCACTACTGACCCTGGACTGTCTGGGAGTTGAGCGGGCAGGGCTCTGACACCTGGTGCTGTTTGTACGATAATTCAGGGGCCTAATTGAAGAAAGCGCAGACTACTGGTCAGAGCATCTAGGCTGGCAGAAACGGTCAGCCTAAGGTGGCCGAACAAATGTGGGGCGGGGTGAAACCGGCCCCCACAGCGTCTCTGCACATCTCTTTCCTGGACCCTTAAAGGTCATTAGAATCTATAACACTTCCAATGCTGGTGCTCAGGTGGACGAGCAGGGAGGCAGGGGTCCTGGGGACAATCAACGTCACCGGGAGGCTGCTGGGGAGAAGCTCTGACCCTCGCCCCAGGGTATGAGGGCTCCCAACTCAGCACTCAGCAGTTACAGAAGAAGGGTCTGCACCCTCAGCACTCCAAGAATGAGGAACGGGACAAAAGGCAGAGGAGGGGTTTGTCCCCAGCAAAGCCCATTAAAAATCCCTGGGAGATAAAAATAGAATCTGGGCAATAAAGTCAAGTCTAACCTTTTTTATCCTTTGTGCTTTGTCTAATTTCACGTGCTCCTAGGGTCCCGCATGCAGAGGTTCCACACCCAGCACTTCAGACCAGATTTCCTAGTGCAGAATGGCTGGGTCGACACCTCAGCTCCTGGGGCCCAGTGCAGACTCCACGATATAGAGCCTGAGCTACAGCCAACCCGGCCCTCGAGAGCTCTGCCGCCTCCCTCCCTCCCACTGACTCTGACAGGATCTCTACACAGCAGCCCAGCCCACAGCCCACGGGGTAGTGCATGCTCTCACCTCTCCATTCTCTGATCAAAATATAAAGTTTCCTTTGCTTGTGAACCAAACTCAGTCTCGATCTGTTGGCCCCAATGACACTGGGCAGGGGGACACTTGTTGGGGTCCACTCTGGAGGATCAGTAACAGAAATTGAGACTATTGTAACCTCAATGAACAGATGTGTGAGCCAAACTGTAGTTAACATAGAACAGTGTATAAGGCTCAGGTAAAATAAGATGTTTCTAACACTTCCATTTGATATTTCCATCACTTTTTATAAGCAAGTTCAGTGAAAAGGTTTGTCTTATTTGTCAGGTCAATATTAGAGAAACGAAGTGATTTCTTTCCAAGGATGTACATCTAATAATCTTGGTTAAACCTTCAATCTTGTTTTAAGTGCTTTTCCATTGAAAATGATACCTCTCTTTCAGCTCCCCCATTTCTGAGAAGTATAAAATCTTATAATTTATTATTACCAAAGGGGAAAGGTGGGAGGAGGGATAAATTAACAGTTTGGAATTAACACATACACACTGCTATGTATAAAATAGATCATCAACAAGGAACTACTGTATAGCACAGGGAACTACACTCAACATTTTGCAATAACCTATAAGGGGAAATAATCTGAAAAAGAATAGATATTTTTATTGACATCATCTATCAATGACAGTTAAAGTGTAGCCTAAGGGAAGCTGGTGGTGAGTGCTTCTGACCCTGAAGACTTCAATCATCTAAAGTTTGGACTCTGCCTACTTCCCAAGGCCCTTAATGAACATATGTGTAGCCGTAGCTTAAAAACTTCCCCAGTTTGGGTTTCGGGGAGACACTGATTTTGAAAAAGCCCTGGTGTTCTCCTTACATGAATGGGACTCTTCCTACTGCTAAAACATGTCTGTCACACCCAGAGGATGGTATACCGTCTGATCGGGAAGAGTTTGGAAAAGGCATCTCATCTCCTCATCTCCTGGTGCTCGGGTTCACCCCTCCAGCGTCTTTACTAACAGTCTCCCCACTTGGAGATGTCAGCACTGTCAACATCCTGTTGCGTACAGTTTGGAATTTGTCCAGAGGATGAAGCGGAAGGATGAGGAACAATGAGAGACAAGTCCTAGGTGTTCAGACAGGCACATGTCACTCTAATTTCCAATCAGGAAGACGAATTGACCAAAGGCTAGGGTTGCCCATGGAAACAGTATAGGGCTTGAGGAAATCCCGCTGCTTTGTGGCCAGTTCCCATAAACACAAGTTGAACAATGGAACTCAGGGGCAGTAAAATTCACAAAACTGCAGAGTTGAAAATATCCATCACTGAAAAATGTCTTGAGGAAAGTCAGAGAAAAGGACTTGTAAGCAAGGGAGAATGGCAGGCAAGGGATTTGAGGAGGTAGAAAGGACTCGCCATTAAGCACAAGAAAAGGAGCTGAACATTGCCAACATTGCAGTTGGCCAAAAAGGGTGTATGCGTTCTTTTCTGTATATATTCAAGGAAAGGGCATACACTTTTTTAGCCAACCAAACAGGTGGGCACTGGAAGTCAATACTACAAAAGATATCACTTCGCATCAGTCAGAAGAGCCATCCTCATAAAGCGTAAACAACAGAAATGCAGGACAGGGCAACGAGAAGAGGGAGCCCTGTGAGACTTATAGTGGAAATGTATATTGCCAACGGCCATTCTGGAGAAGTGTATTGTGTTTACTAAAGCGTCTAAAAAATGAGCTACAGAGCATAGGGCACTTGCACTCATGGGTGTATATCTTGGGAAAAACAAAAATCGAGAGGACACAGGCACCCCAATGTTTACCCCCTCTCTGTTTAAAAGATCCTTGACTAGGATATAACTTAAATGTCTCTGGAGGGAAAAAATGGATAGAGATGTGGTACTTAGGTAGAGTGGAATATTATTCAGCCTGGAAATCAATGAAATATGGCCAGTTGTAACAACTCCGGAGGAGTTACGTATGATCATTCTAAGTGACAGAATTCAAAAAGAAAAAGACACATATCATAAGATGTCACTTAAAGGTGGAATCCAAAATGGCTACACATGAACTAAATTACAAAACAAAAACATAGTCAAATATGTAGAAAACACGCATAAGGCTGCTAAACGGGAAAGGTGGGGAGGGGTGAGGCATCATCCAGGAGGTTGAAATTAGCAAAGATACCATTCCAAATACCAAACTGATAATCAACAAGGCCTACACGGTAGCTAAAAGAACTGCACTCAGCACACTCAAGTCACCGGAAAAGAATATATACGACTGGTAAGAATCTGAAAAAGAATTTATTGATGTCTCTCTGTACGTGAATCAAGTGGATGTACAGCAGCAAGAAACAGAGCTTTGAAAATCAGCTGTAACCAATATAGTAATAAATTGAAAAAAATAAACGACAGAGAGACAGAGAAAACCTCTTACAACTTTTCCTCAGGGACGGTGATGCAACATGGATTGAACACACCTAGACCCACAGCAGGATGAGACATAAGGCTGGAAACTGTTTGCGCTAAGAGAAATGTGAGGTTGGGTGAGGAAATGCACACCCTTTAAAGTAATACTACCTGGTACCCATTCAATGGGTCCCAAATCTGCAGGTTCAAGGGATCTTCCTACAGCTAAAACATGCATGGAAAACCCAGAGGACTGTACACCATGTGATCGGGAGATGTGTCTAAAATGCACCTCATTTATCCTCTCCTGGTGCTCCTGTTCACCATTCCAGCCACGCTACTTAGAATCTCCCCACTTGGAGAATCAGCACATTTAAACTTCTGTTTCACACATTTTGCAAATTGTGAGGAGGATGAACGGGAAGAGGGGGAACCAATGAGAGAATAGTTGTATGGGTTTGGACGGGCACATATCGTTCTAATTTCCCATTAAGAATAAGAATTAAAGAAAGGCTCAGCCTGCCTCGCGGGAGCCAAAATAGGGCCTGAAGCAATCCTGCGGGTTTGAGGCCAGCTCACAAAAGAACGACTTAAAAAATGGAGCTCAGGGTCACTGCAATTCACAAACCTGCAGAGTTATAAATGACAGCTATCGTCCAAAAATATACTGAAGTAAGGCTGCCAAGAGGACTTGAAAGCGGGGCAGAATTGCAGGAAACTGATTTCAGGAGGTAGACTGGAATTGCATTGAAAGCATAGGAAAAGAGGCAGAAAGTCCACAATGATGCACTTGGCAAAAAGGGCGTATGCGTTTTTTCCTGAATATATTCAGGAAAAAACGCATACGCCCTTTTTGGCCAACCAAGCAAGCTTGCAAAGGAAATCTGCACTACAATGAAGTCTCACTTCCCCCCCGGTCAAAAGGGCCATCTGAAAAAAGTGTAAAATCCAGAAAGGCAGGACAGGCCATGGAGAACTGGGAGCCTTGTTATGCTGATGGGCGGGATGTAAATTGCCAACAGACACTCTGGAGAAGTGTATGGTGTTTCCTGAAACATCTAAAAAACAAAGCAACAGAGCCTAGGGCACTTCCACTTATGGTCCTATAGCTTAGGGAAATTAAAATCAAAAAGACACAGCCACCCCAAAGTTTGGGACGCCTCTGTTTACAAGAACCTCGTTTACAGTACAAGTTCAACATCGCAGAAAGTGAAAAATGGATAAAGAAGTTGTGGTATTTACTTACAAAGCAATATCACTCAGCAATGAAATCTATGTCATCAGGCCCTTAGCAGCATAATGAGTGGATTCAGGTATGATGATTCTAACTGAAAGAAGTCACACAGAAAAAGAAACATCATAAGATATCAGTAATACACGGAATGTAAACTTGGCTACACAGGAACTGAATTACAGAACAGAACAGGGTCTCAAATTTAGAAAACCAACTTATGCTTGCTTAAGGGGAAAGGTGAGTTGGGGTGCTGCATAAAACCAGAGATTGAAATGAGCACAGATAAAGTTCCTTAAGCCAAATATGGAATAGACAAGAGCTACTCCTTGCTCAACGAAATGGACTCAACACCGCATATTAAACGCCTAAGAATGTACCTGACTAGTAAGTATCTTAAAACCTATGGATTGCTATGTCTCCGAAAGAGAATCAAGCATGTGTACAGGGGCATAAACGCAGCAGTGATAGGATTGGAGAGGTTCGGTGAGCAAATGAAGACCCTTTGAAGTCATATTGCATGGTACCCATTCCACGGGTTTCAACTACCCAGGTTTAAGGTATTCTTCCTTCAGCTAAAACATGCATGTGGAACCTAGAGTATGATCAACCATGTGGTCAGGAGACGTGTTCAAATATGTCTCAGTTTTTGTACCCTGGTACTCGGGTGCAACATTCCAGATGCTTTACTAACACTCTCCCGACTTGGAGAGTCAGTCCCTTTAACCTCCTGTTTGGCCCAGTTTGCAATTTCTGCGGAAGATGAACAGGAATAGGGAGAACCAATGAGAGACTAGCTGGACATGTCTGGACGGGCAAATTTAACTCTCATTTCCCACCAGGAAGAGGAATTAACCAAAGGCTCAGCGTGCCGTGCCGGAACCAGATTAGGGCCTGAAGCCATCCTGCGGTGTTGCGGCCAGCTTAAAAGAAAGCGAGTTGAAGAAAGGAGCTCAGGGGCACTGTAATTCACAAACCTGCAGAGTTATAAATGACAGCTATCGTCCAAAAATAGACTGAAGTAAGGCTGCCAAGAGGACTTGAAAGCGGGGCAGAATTGCAGGAAACCGATTTCAGGAGGTAGACTGGAATTGCATTGAAAGCATAGGAAAAGAGGCAGAACGTCCACAATGATGCACTTGGCCAAAAAGGGCGTATGCGTTTTTTCCTGAATATATTCAGGAAAAAACGCATACGCCCTTTTTGGCCCACCAAGCAAGCTTGCAAAGGAAATCTGCACTACAATGAAGTCTCACTTCCCCCCGGTCAAAAGGGCCATCTGAAAAAAGTGTAAAATCCAGAAAGGCAGGACAGGCCATGGAGAACTGGGAGCCTTGTTATGCTGATGGGCGGGATGTAAATTGCCAACAGACACTCGGGAGAAGTGTATGGTGTTTCCTGAAACATCTAAAGAACAAAGCAACAGAGCCTAGGGCACTTCCACTTATGGTCCTATAGCTTAGGGAAATGAAAATCAAAAAGACACAGCCACCCCAAAATTTGGGACGGCTCTTTTTACAGGAATCTCTTCTACGGCGCAAGTTAAATATCCCAGAGAGCAAATAATGGATAAAGAAGTTGCGGTACTTATGTACAACAGAATACCACTCAGCAATGAAATCTATGTCAGCAGGCCCGTACCAGCATAATGAGTGGATTGAGGCACGATGATTCTAAGTGAAATAAGTCACACAGAAAAAGAAACATCATAAGGTATCACTAATACACGGAATGTGAACTTGGCTACACATGAACTGAATTACAAAGCAGAACAGGGTCTCAAGTTTAGAAAACCAACTTATGCCTGCTTAAGTGGGAAGGTGAGTTGGGGTGCTGCATAAAAGCAGAGTTTGAAATTAGCACAGATACCGTTCCATAAGCCAAATATGTAATAGACAAGACCTACCCCTTGCTCAACGAAATGGATTCAACAATGAGGTATCACCTCACACCTGGTAGAATAGGCATCATAGAAAATCTACAAACAAAAAATGCTGGAAAGGGTGTGGGGAAAAGGAACCCTCTTCCCCTATTGTTGGGAATATAAATTGATACAGTCATTATGGAGAACAATATGGAATTTCTTAAGAAACTAACAATAGAATTACCATATGATACAGCAATCCCAGTACTGGACATACACCCAGACAAAACCATAAATCAAAAAGAGTCATTCACCGCAATGTTCATTGCATCACTATTTACAATATCGAGGTAATGGAAGCAACCTAAATGCCCACAGACAGACGAATGCATAAAGCTGTGGTACATATATAAAATGGAATATTACTAAGCCATGAAAAGGAATGAAATTGGGTCATTTGTAGAGACGTCGATGGATCTAGAGACTGTCATACAGAGTGAAGTAAGTCAGAAAGAGAAAAACAAATCTTGTGTATTCATGCATATATGTGGAACCTAGAAAAACTGTACAGATTAACCATTTTGCAAGGCATAAATAGAGCAACAGATGTAGACAACAAACGTATGGACAACAAGGGGGGAAAGCTGTTGGGGGGGTGGTGGTGGGAGGAGTTGAGAGACTGGGATTGGCATGTATACATTTATATGTATAAAATAGATAACCAATAAGAACCTGCTGTATAAAAATATAAAATAAAATTCAAAATTAAAAAGAAATAAAATTTAAAAAATAAAACAGAAAAAACAATTATTCCCTGCACATACATGTATTTATATGAATAAATTATTTCCATGCTTATATCTGTAAATACAAAAAAGAGGAATAAAATCTACCTTGAACCAAAAACGAAAAAGAGAAAAAAACACAGAACCCACCAGTTACACAGAGGAAAACCGTATCAGGGCACTTGCTCCAGTTGTAAACAATTCTGAAGTTGGTCAGTGGTGGGGAATCGTCTCCCATTCAGCCAGCAGCCCCCACGCAACAAGCGTCCTCATTGCAAAGCTGGGGCACCGTGCCGAGGCATCTGTGAGTAAACGTGAGCTGAGCCCCAGGCCAGTTGCTGCTGAACTATTCCCACCCGTCCCAGGTAAAACACCTGAATATATACAAGGACTTGAAAGCCTAGAGGAAGGGCCATAGAGCCACACGAGTGACAGCATGCCGGCCGACTTGGTGCCTGCAGGCCAGCCAGGATGGTCCTGGCCCTGGGTGCTCTTCTGGAAGATTTCCATTGCCCTGCCTGAGATACCCGTCCTGTCCCTGCCCCCACTGCTTTTTTCCTTCCTCACCTCTGCCCAGGGAGAAATTCCAGCAGCAGGTATGGGTGACACATCCTCTTCTTTAGCAGGTGGCAGCCTGGCAACTGCTGCAGAAAGTCCAGCAGAGCCCCACTCACACTGGGCCACCCACAAAGCCGTGGCCTCTCACTCCCTCCCACCAGCCCAGCCCCGAGACTGCTGACAGGGCAGAGAAAATGGCGTCAGGCACGGCTGCAGGGGCTCTTGCTGCCTGGAGTGGTATTTATATTGATCTCAACCCAGGCACACCTGGGGAGGGCTGGCCGGCACGGTAAGGCTGCCCAGGTCAGCCAATCATCACCCCTCAGGGGCTCACAGTTGCAGAAAATGGAACTTGCTGAACCGGCCAGGTCCAAGGAACAGGTGTGGGCTCCTGAGAGTCAGGATAGACAAGGGGCTGCAGCTTTGGCTTGTTTTCTAATCATTTTATCTAGCCCATGAGTGGGAGACAACTTCAAGAAAACCCTCTCCTAATGAGAGGAACCCAGGAGTCAGGGAGAGGAGGGGTGGGTGGTGGTTGGAGACAGAGGCCTGGTGCCCCGGGTGCAGTGGAAGTCTCTGGAAGACCAGGTGGAGGGAGGCCTCACGGAGTGATGTCCAGGGTCACAGACCTGTCGCAGCTGCTGTTTGTTAGTTCAAGTCCTGCTCTGAGGTGCTCTGTGTCAGCTCTGAGCGACAGGTGAGCTGGGGGTGCTCTGCAATGAGGGCTATGTGCACGGTTCCTGTGTGCCCAGCCCTGCCACGGTACCTGCAAGGGTAGCTCTGTATCCTGGGAGGGGCCTGACCACGAGAGCCCCGTGGGCTGGGGTGGAGGTGGGGTACCTGCCCAGGTGAGCTCCATATTCTGGGATTGGTCTGACCACGAGAGCCCCATGGGCTGCTGGGGACCTGGTAAAGGATGTCAGGACAGTCAGTGAAGCCACCGAGGATATACCTCCAGTTGCTCCTAATTCCTACACCCTGCTGGTCATTCTACCAACCACCAGGACATGGTATTCTGTATTAGTCTTCAATGATGCCTTCTTTTGTATTCCATTAGTCCCAGAGTCACAAGAAATTTTGGCTTGTGAGTGGCAGGACTCAACATACAACTAAAACAATACTTCCGGGCCGTCTGGCCCCAAGGGTGCAAAAATTCCCACACCATCTTTGGGGAAAACTTAGCTAAAGACCTAAAAGTTCTACCTCTGGAAAAGGAAACGCTCCTTCAATATGCAGACGACATTCTGATCGCCAGCCCTACTAAGGAGGCCTCTGAACTACCAAGCCAATAAAGGATAGAAGTTGTCCAAGAAAAAGCTCAAATATCACACACTGCGGTGACCTGCCTGGGCTTCATTCTCACAGAAGGTCGGAGAAGCCCATCCCAGGAAAGGGAAGAAACCATTTTCAGCCTTACCCCTTTCTAAAACTAGAAGACAGCTTAGGGGTTCCTGGGGAGGCCAGGGTTTGCTGCTTCTGGATCCCTAACTACAGTCTACTAGCTGGGCCTCTATATGAAACACTGAAAGGAAAAGATGATGATCCTTTTGAATAGAATCCAGAAGTGGCCTTTCAAGAATGGAAAGAGCAGTCAATTCAGACCCTTGCCCTGGAACTCCCTAATTTAGCTAAACCCTTTGACCTTTACATTCCCGGTGAAAGGTGAATCGCCATTGGAGAATTAGTGTAAAAACTGGGACCACTTGAAATGGAACAATGCAAGAATGCCATCCAGGTAGGATAAACTACAGTCACTAAGGGGCTTGGCCCACTGCCACATCTGGCCAAGATACTGGCGGTATCTAAAAACCTGGAAATCAGCAGCCCAAAAGGCCACCTCCCTCCTAAGGGAAAAGGACCCCACGTGGTGATCCTAACCACCAACCATGCCCTGAAGTCGCAGGGTTCGCTCCGTGGGCACACCGACCTCGAGTGAGGAGGCCCTCCAACTCCAACATCCAGAGAGATAACCGGGGGCAACAGGGCACCATGACGACTCGTGTGAACATCACTTGACCTGGAGTTTCTCTCATAAAACAACAAGAGTGTGTCCCAAAAGAGTAGACTACTGCTTGCAGGACTTACTGCACCCAGAGGGGAACTAATAATCTTGGCAGGGGAACAGTATACCACACTGTCACCATAGAAAAGCCTACAGACACCATGATGATGGTGGCCAATAAGACCGGCTGGACTCCTGTTTACTTCAAAAGGCTGTTGACTCAGTAGCCATCATGGTCCTTGATCACTACTGACCCTGGACTGTCTGGGAGTTGAGCGGGCAGGGCTCTGACACCTGGTGCTGTTTGTACGATAATTCAGGGGCCTAATTGAAGAAAGCGCAGACTACTGGTCAGAGCATCTAGGCTGGCAGAAACGGTCAGCCTAAGGTGGCCGAACAAATGTGGGGCGGGGTGAAACCGGCCCCCACAGCGTCTCTGCACATCTCTTTCCTGGACCCTTAAAGGTCATTAGAATCTATAACACTTCCAATGCTGGTGCTCAGGTGGACGAGCAGGGAGGCAGGGGTCCTGGGGACAATCAACGTCACCGGGAGGCTGCTGGGGAGAAGCTCTGACCCTCGCCCCAGGGTATGAGGGCTCCCAACTCAGCACTCAGCAGTTACAGAAGAAGGGTCTGCACCCTCAGCACTCCAAGAATGAGGAACGGGACAAAAGGCAGAGGAGGGGTTTGTCCCCAGCAAAGCCCATTAAAAATCCCTGGGAGATAAAAATAGAATCTGGGCAATAAAGTCAAGTCTAACCTTTTTTATCCTTTGTGCTTTGTCTAATTTCACGTGCTCCTAGGGTCCCGCATGCAGAGGTTCCACACCCGGCACTTCAGACCAGATTTCCTAGTGCAGAATGGCTGGGTCGACACCTCAGCTCCTGGGGCCCAGTGCAGACTCCACGATATAGAGCCTGAGCTACAGCCAACCCGGCCCTCGAGAGCTCTGCCGCCTCCCTCCCTCCCACTGACTCTGACAGGATCTCTACACAGCAGCCCAGCCCACAGCCCACGGGGTAGTGCATGCTCTCACCTCTCCATTCTCTGATCAAAATATAAAGTTTCCTTTGCTTGTGAACCAAACTCAGTCTCGATCTGTTGGCCCCAATGACACTGGGCAGGGGGACACTTGTTGGGGTCCACTCTGGAGGATCAGTAACAGAAATTGAGACTATTGTAACCTCAATGAACAGATGTGTGAGCCAAACTGTAGTTAACATAGAACAGTGTATAAGGCTCAGGTAAAATAAGATGTTTCTAACACTTCCATTTGATATTTCCATCACTTTTTATAAGCAAGTTCAGTGAAAAGGTTTGTCTTATTTGTCAGGTCAATATTAGAGAAACGAAGTGATTTCTTTCCAAGGATGTACATCTAATAATCTTGGTTAAACCTTCAATCTTGTTTTAAATGCTTTTCCATTGAAAATGATACCTCTCTTTCAGCTCCCCCATTTCTGAGAAGTATAAAATCTTATAATTTATTATTACCAAAGGGGAAAGGTGGGAGGAGGGATAAATTAACAGTTTGGAATTAACACATACACACTGCTATGTATAAAATAGATCATCAACAAGGAACTACTGTATAGCACAGGGAACTACACTCAACATTTTGCAATAACCTATAAGGGGAAATAATCTGAAAAAGAATAGATATTTTTATTGACATCATCTATCAATGACAGTTAAAGTGTAGCCTAAGGGAAGCTGGTGGTGAGTGCTTCTGACCCTGAAGACTTCAATCATCTAAAGTTTGGACTCTGCCTACTTCCCAAGGCCCTTAATGAACATATGTGTAGCCGTAGCTTAAAAACTTCCCCAGTTTGGGTTTCGGGGAGACACTGATTTTGAAAAAGCCCTGGTGTTCTCCTTACATGAATGGGACTCTTCCTACTGCTAAAACATGTCTGTCACACCCAGAGGATGGTATACCGTCTGATCGGGAAGAGTTTGGAAAAGGCATCTCATCTCCTCATCTCCTGGTGCTCGGGTTCACCCCTCCAGCGTCTTTACTAACAGTCTCCCCACTTGGAGATGTCAGCACTGTCAACATCCTGTTGCGTACAGTTTGGAATTTGTCCAGAGGATGAAGCGGAAGGATGAGGAACAATGAGAGACAAGTCCTAGGTGTTCAGACAGGCACATGTCACTCTAATTTCCAATCAGGAAGACGAATTGACCAAAGGCTAGGGTTGCCCATGGAAACAGTATAGGGCTTGAGGAAATCCCGCTGCTTTGTGGCCAGTTCCCATAAACACAAGTTGAACAATGGAACTCAGGGGCAGTAAAATTCACAAAACTGCAGAGTTGAAAATATCCATCACTGAAAAATGTCTTGAGGAAAGTCAGAGAAAAGGACTTGTAAGCAAGGGAGAATGGCAGGCAAGGGATTTGAGGAGGTAGAAAGGACTCGCCATTAAGCACAAGAAAAGGAGCTGAACATTGCCAACATTGCAGTTGGCCAAAAAGGGTGTATGCGTTCTTTTCTGTATATATTCAAGGAAAGGGCATACACTTTTTTAGCCAACCAAACAGGTGGGCACTGGAAGTCAATACTACAAAAGATATCACTTCGCATCAGTCAGAAGAGCCATCCTCATAAAGCGTAAACAACAGAAATGCAGGACAGGGCAACGAGAAGAGGGAGCCCTGTGAGACTTATAGTGGAAATGTATATTGCCAACGGCCATTCTGGAGAAGTGTATTGTGTTTACTAAAGCGTCTAAAAAATGAGCTACAGAGCATAGGGCACTTGCACTCATGGGCGTATATCTTGGGAAAAACAAAAATCGAGAGGACACAGGCACCCCAATGTTTACCCCCTCTCTGTTTAAAAGATCCTTGACTAGGATATAACTTAAATGTCTCTGGAGGGAAAAAATGGATAGAGATGTGGTACTTAGGTAGAGTGGAATATTATTCAGCCTGGAAATCAATGAAATATGGCCAGTTGTAACAACTCCGGAGGAGTTACGTATGATCATTCTAAGTGACAGAATTCAAAAAGAAAAAGACACATATCATAAGATGTCACTTAAAGGTGGAATCCAAAATGGCTACACATGAACTAAATTACAAAACAAAAACATAGTCAAATATGTAGAAAACACGCATAAGGCTGCTAAACGGGAAAGGTGGGGAGGGGTGAGGCATCATCCAGGAGGTTGAAATTAGCAAAGATACCATTCCAAATACCAAACTGATAATCAACAAGGCCTACACGGTAGCTAAAAGAACTGCACTCAGCACACTCAAGTCACCGGAAAAGAATATATACGACTGGTAAGAATCTGAAAAAGAATTTATTGATGTCTCTCTGTACGTGAATCAAGTGGATGTACAGCAGCAAGAAACAGAGCTTTGAAAATCAGCTGTAACCAATATAGTAATAAATTGAAAAAAATAAACGACAGAGAGACAGAGAAAACCTCTTACAACTTTTCCTCAGGGACGGTGATGCAACATGGATTGAACACACCTAGACCCACAGCAGGATGAGACATAAGGCTGGAAACTGTTTGCGCTAAGAGAAATGTGAGGTTGGGTGAGGAAATGCACACCCTTTAAAGTAATACTACCTGGTACCCATTCAATGGGTCCCAAATCTGCAGGTTCAAGGGATCTTCCTACAGCTAAAACATGCATGGAAAACCCAGAGGACTGTACACCATGTGATCGGGAGATGTGTCTAAAATGCACCTCATTTATCCTCTCCTGGTGCTCCTGTTCACCATTCCAGCCACGCTACTTAGAATCTCCCCACTTGGAGAATCAGCACATTTAAACTTCTGTTTCACACATTTTGCAAATTGTGAGGAGGATGAACGGGAAGAGGGGGAACCAATGAGAGAATAGTTGTATGGGTTTGGACGGGCACATATCGTTCTAATTTCCCATTAAGAATAAGAATTAAAGAAAGGCTCAGCCTGCCTCGCGGGAGCCAAAATAGGGCCTGAAGCAATCCTGCGGGTTTGAGGCCAGCTCACAAAAGAACGACTTAAAAAATGGAGCTCAGGGTCACTGCAATTCACAAACCTGCAGAGTTATAAATGACAGCTATCGTCCAAAAATATACTGAAGTAAGGCTGCCAAGAGGACTTGAAAGCGGGGCAGAATTGCAGGAAACTGATTTCAGGAGGTAGACTGGAATTGCATTGAAAGCATAGGAAAAGAGGCAGAAAGTCCACAATGATGCACTTGGCCAAAAAGGGCGTATGCGTTTTTTCCTGAATAATTTCAGGAAAAAACGCATACGCCCTTTTTGGCCACCTAGCAAGCTTGCAAAGGAAATCTGCACTACAATGAAGTCTCACTTCCCCCCGGTCAAAAGGGCCATCTGAAAAAAGTGTAAAATCCAGAAAGGCAGGACAGGCCATGGAGAACTGGGAGCCTTGTTATGCTGATGGGCGGGATGTAAATTGCCAACAGACACTCGGGAGAAGTGTATGGTGTTTCCTGAAACATCTAAAAAACAAAGCAACAGAGCCTAGGGCACTTCCACTTATGGTCCTATAGCTTAGGGAAATTAAAATCAAAAAGACACAGCCACCCCAAAGTTTGGGACGCCTCTGTTTACAAGAACCTCGTTTACAGTACAAGTTCAACATCGCAGAAAGTGAAAAATGGATAAAGAAGTTGTGGTATTTACTTACAAAGCAATATCACGCAGCAATGAAATCTATGTCATCAGGCCCTTAGCAGCACAATGAGTGGATTCAGGTATGATGATTCTAACTGAAATAAGTCACACAGAAAAAGAAACATCATAAGATATCAGTAATACACGGAATGTAAACTTGGCTACACAGGAACTGAATTACAGAACAGAACAGGGTCTCAAATTTAGAAAACCAACTTATGCTTGCTTAAGGGTAAAGGTGAGTTGGGGTGCTGCATAAAACCAGAGATTGAAATGAGCACAGATAAAGTTCCTTAAGCCAAATATGGAAAAGACAAGAGCTACTCCTTGCTCAACGAAATGGACTCAACACCGCATATTAAACGCCTAAGAATGTACCTGACTAGTAAGTATCTTAAAACCTATGGATTGCTATGTCTCCGAAAGAGAATCAAGCATGTGTACAGGGGCATAAACGCAGCAGTGATAGGATTGGAGAGGTTCGGTGAGCAAATGAAGACCCTTTGAAGTCATATTGCATGGTACCCATTCCACGGGTTTCAACTACCCAGGTTTAAGGTATTCTTCCTTCAGCTAAAACATGCATGTGGAACCTAGAGTATGATCAACCATGTGATCGGGAAACGTGTTCAAATATGTCTCAGTTTTCGTACCCTGGTACTCGGGTGCAACATTCCAGACGCTTTACTAACACTCTCCCCACTTGGAGAGTCAGTCCCTTTAACCTCCTGTTTGGCCCAGTTTGCAATTTCTGCGGAAGATGAACAGGAATAGCGAGAACCAATGAGAGACTAGCTGGAGGTGTCTGGACGGGCAAATTTAACTCTCATTTCCCACCAGGAAGAGGAAATAACCAAAGGCTCAGCGTGCCGTGCCAGAACCAGATTACGGCCTGAAGCCATCCTGCGGTGTTGCGGCCACGTCACAAGAAAGCGAGTTGAAGAAAGGAGCTCAGGGGCACTGTAATTCACAAACCTGCAGAGGTATAAATGACAGCTATCGTCCAAAACTATACTGAAGTAAGGCTGCCAAGAGGACTTGAAAGCGGGGCAGAATTGCAGGAAACCGATTTCAGGAGGTAGACTGGAATTGCATTGAAAGCATAGGAAAAGAGGCAGAAAGTCCACAATGATGCACTTGGCCAAAAAGGGCGTATGCGTTTTTTCCTGAATATATTCAGGAAAAAACGCATACGCCCTTTTTGGCCAACCAAGCAAACTTGCAAAGGAAATCTGCACTACAATGAAGTCTCACTTCCCCCCGGGCAAAAGGGCCATCTGAAAAAAGTGTAAAATCCAGAAGGCAGGACAGGCCATGGAGAACAGGGAGCCTTGTTATGGTGATGGGCGGGATGTAAATTGCCAACAGCCACTCCGGAGAAGTGTATGGTGTTTCCTGAAACATCTAAAAAACAAAGCAACAGAGCCTAGGGCACTTCCACTTATGGTCCTATAGCTTAGGGAAATTAAAATCAAAAAGACACAGCCACCCCAAAGTTTGGAATGGCTCTGTTTACAAGAACCTCGTTTACAGTACAAGTTGAACATCTCAGAAAGTGAAAAATGGATAAAGAAGTTGTGGTATTTACTTACAAAGCAATATCACTCAGCAATGAAATCTATGTCATCAGGCCCTTAGCAGCACAATGAGTGGATTCAGATATGATGATTCTAACTGAAATAAGTCACACAGAAAAAGAAACATCATCAGATATCACTAATACACGGAATGTAAACTTGGCTACACAGGAACTGAATTACAGAACAGAACAGGGTCTCAAATTTAGAAAACCAACTTATGCTTGCTTAAGGGTAAAGGTGAGTTGGGGTGCTGCATAAAACCAGAGATTGAAATGAGCACAGATAAAGTTCCTTAAGCCAAATATGGAATAGACAAGAGCTACTCCTTGCTCAACGAAATGGACTCAACACCCCATATTAAACGCCTAAGAATGTACCTGACTAATAAGTATCTTAAAACCTATGGATTGCTATGTCTCCAAAAGAGAATCAGCGTGTGTACAGGAGCATAAACGCAGCAGTGATAGGATTGGAGAGGTTCGGTGAGCAAATGAAGACCCTTTGAAGTCATATTGCATGGTACCCATTCCACGGGTCTCAACTCTCCAGGTTTAAGGTATTCTTCCTTCAGCAAAAACATGCATGTGGAACCCAGAGTATGATCAACCGTGTGAACGGGAGACGTGTTCAAATATGTCTCAGTTTTCCTCCCCTGGTACTCGGGGGCAACATTCCAGACGCTTTAGTAACACTCTCCCCACTTGGAGAGTCAGCGCCTTTAACCTCCTGTTTGGCCCAGTTTGCAATTTCTGCGGAAGATGAACAGGAATAGCGAGAACCAATGAGAGACTAGCTGGAGGTGTCTGGACGGGCAAATTTAACTCTCATTTCCCACCAGGAAGAGGAAATAACCAAAGGCTCAGCGTGCCGTGCCGGAACCAGATTAGGGCCTGAAGCCATCCTGCGGTGTTGCGGCCAGGTCACAAGAAAGCGAGTTGAAGAAAGGAGCTCAGGGGCACTGTAATTCACAAACCTGCAGAGTTATAAATGACAGCTATCGTCCAAAAATAGACTGAAGTAAGGCTGCCAAGAGGACTTGAAAGCGGGGCAGAATTGCAAGAAACCGATTTCAGGAGGTAGACTGGAATTGCATTCAAAGCATAGGAAAAGAGGCAGAACGTCCACAATGATGCACTTGGCCAAAAAGGGCGTATGCGTTTTTTCCTGAATATATTCAGGAAAAAACGCATACGCCCTTTTTGGCCAACCATGCAAACTTGCAAAGGAAATCTGCACTACAATGAAGTCTCCTTTCCTCCCGGACAAAAGGGCCATCTGAAAAAAGTGTAAAATCCAGAAAGGCAGGACAGGCCATGGAGAACTGGGAGCCTTGTTATGCTGATGGGCGGGATGTAAATTGCCAACAGACACTCGGGAGAAGTGTATGGTGTTTCCTGAAGCATCTAAAAAACAAAGCAACAGAGCCTAGGGCACTGCCACTTATGGCCCTATAGCTTAGGGAAATTAAAATCAAAAAGACACAGCCACCCCAAAATTTGGGACGCCTCTGTTTACAAGAACCTAGTTTACCGTACAAGTTCAATATCACAGAAAGTGAAAAATGGATAAAGAACTTGTGGTACTTACGTACAATGCAGTATCAGTCAGCAATGAAATCTATGTCATCAGGCACGTAGCAGCATAATGAGTGGATTCAGGTATGATGATTCTAACTGAAATAAGTCACACAGAAAAAGAAACATCATAAGATATCAGTAATACACGGAATGTAAACTTGGCTACACAGGAACTGAATTCCAAAACAGAACAGGGTCTCAAATTTAGAAAACCAACTTATGCTTGCTTAAGGGGAAAGGTGAGTTGGGGTGCTGCATAAAACCAGAGATTGAAATGAGCACAGATAAAGTTCCTTAAGCCAAATATGGAATAGACAGAGCTACTCCTTGCTCAACGAAATGGACTCAACACCCCATATTAAACGCCTAAGAATGTACATGACTAGTAAGTATCTTAAAACCTATGGATTGCTATGTCTCCAAAAGAGAATCAAGCGTGTGTACAGGGGCATAAATGCAGCAGTGATAGGATTGGAGAGGTTCGGTGAGCAAATGAAGACCCTTTGAAGTCATATTGCATGGTACCCTTTCCACGGGTCTCAACTCTCCAGGTTTAAGGTATTCTTCCTTCAGCTAAAACATGCATGTGGAACCCAAGTATGATCAACCATGTGAACGGGAGACGTGTTCAAATATGTCTCAGTTTTCCTCCCCAGGCACTCAGGTGCAACATTCCAGACGCTTTACTAACACTCTCCCCACTTGGAGAGTCAGCGCCTTTAACCTCCTGTTTGGCCCAGTTTGCAATTTCTGCGGAAGATGAACAGGAATAGGGAGAACCAATGAGAGACTAGCTGGAGGTGTCTGGACGGGCAAATTTAACTCTCATTTCCCACCAGGAAGAGGAAATAACCAAAGGCTCAGCGTGCCGTGCCGGAACCAGATTAGGGTCTGAAGCCATCCTGCGGTGTTTCGGCCAGCTCAAAAGAAAGCGAGTTGAAGAAAGGAGCTCAGGGGCACTGTAATTCACAAACATGCAGTGTTATAAATGACAGCTATCGTCCAAAAATATACTGAAGTAAGGCTGCCAAGAGGACTTGAAAGCGGGGCAGAATTGCAGGAAACCGATTTCAGGAGGTAGACTGGAATTGCATTGAAAGCATAGGAAAAGAGGCAGAACGTCCACAATGATGCACTTGGCCAAAAAGGGCGTATGCGTTTTTTCCTGAATATATTCAGGAAAAAACGCATACGCCCTTTTTGGCCAACCAAGCAAACTTGCAAAGGAAATCTGCACTACAACGAAGTCTCACTTCCCCCGGGTCAAAAGGGCCATCTGAAAAAAGTGTAAAATCCAGAAAGGCAGGACAGGCCATGGAGAACTGGGAGCCTTGTTATGCTGATGGGCGGGATGTAAATTGCCAACAGACACTCAGGAGACCTGTATGGTGTTTCCTGAAGCATCTAAAAAACAAAGCAACAGAGCCTAGGGCACTGCCACTTATGGTCCTATAGCTTAGGGAAATTAAAATCAAAAAGACACAGCCACCCCAAAATTTGGGACGCCTCTGTTTACAAGAACCTAGTTTACCGTACAAGTTCAATATCACAGAAAGTGAAAAATGGATAAAGAACTTGTGGTACTTACGTACAATGCAGTATCATTCAGCAATGAAATCTATGTCATCAGGCACGTAGCAGCATAATGAGTGGATTCAGGTATGATGATTCTAACTGAAATAAGTCACACAGAAAAAGAAACATCATAAGATATCAGTAATACACGGAATGTAAACTTGGCTACACAGGAACTGAATTCCAAAACAGAATAGGGTCTCAAATTTAGAAAACCAACTTATGCTTGCTTGAGGGGAAAGGTGAGTTGGGGTGCTGCATAAAACCAGAGATTGAAATGAGCACAGATAAAGTTCCTTAAGCCGAATATGGAATAGACAAGAGTTACTCCTTGCTCAACGAAATGGACTCAACACCCCATATTAAACGCCTAAGAATGTACATGACTAGTAAGTATCTTAAAACCTATGGATTGCTATGTCTCCAAAAGAGAATCAAGCGTGTGTACAGGGGCATAAATGCAGCAGTGATAGGATTGGAGAGGTTCGGTGAGCAAATGAAGACCCTTTGAAGTCATATTGCATGGTACCCGTTCCACGGGTCACAACTCTCCAGGTTTAAGGTATTCTTCCTTCAGCTAAAACATGCATGTGGAACCCAAGTATGATCAACCATGTGAACGGGAGACGTGTTCAAATATGTCTCAGTTTTCCTCCCCAGGTACTCAGGTGCAACATTCCAGACGCTTTACTAACACTCTCCCCACTTGGAGAGTCAGTCCCTTTAACCTCCTGTTTGGCCCAGTTTGCAATTTCTGCGGAAGATGAACAGGAATAGGGAGAACCAATGAGAGACTAGCTGGAGGTGTCTGGACGGGCAAATTTAACTCTCATTTCCCACCAGGAAGAGGAAATAACCAAAGGCTCAGCGTGCCGTGCCGGAACCAGATTAGGGCCTGAAGCCATCCTGCGGTGTTGCGGCCAGCTCAAAAGAAAGCGAGTTGAAGAAAGGAGCTCAGGGGCACTGTAATTCACAAACATGCAGAGTTATAAATGACAGCTATCGTCCAAAAATACACTGAAGTAAGGCTGCCAAGAGGACTTGAAAGCGGGGCAGAATTGCAGGAAACCGATTTCAGGAGGTAGACTGGAATTGCATTGAAAGCATAGGAAAAGAGGCAGAACGTCCACAATGATGCACTTGGCCAAAAAGGGCGTATGCGTTTTTTCCTGAATATATTCAGGAAAAAACGCATACGCCCTTTTTGGCCAACCAAGCAAACTTGCAAAGGAAATCTGCACTACAATGAAGTCTCACTTCCCCCGGCTCAAAAGGGCCATCTGAAAAAAGTGTAAAATCCAGAAAGGCAGGACAGGCCATGGAGAACTGGGAGCCTTGTTATGCTGATGGGCGGGATGTAAATTGCCAACAGACACTCGGGAGAAGTGTATGGTGTTTCCTGAAGCATCTAAAAAACAAAGAAACAGAGCCTAGGGCACTGCCACTTATGGTCCTATAGCTTAGGGAAATTAAAATCAAAAAGACACAGCCACCCCAAAATTTGGGACGCCTCTGTTTACAAGAACCTCGTTTACCGTACAAGTTCAACATCGCAGAAAGTGAAAAATGGATAAAGAAGTTGTGGTATTTACTTACAAAGCAATATCACTCAGCAATGAAATCTATGTCATCAGGCCCTTAGCAGCACAATGAGTGGATTCAGGTATGATGATTCTAACTGAAATAAGTCACACAGAAAAAGAAACATCATAAGATATCAGTAATACACGGAATGTGAACTTGGCTACACAGGAACTGAATTACAGAACAGAACAGGGTCTCAAATTTAGAAAACCAACTTATGCTTGCTTAAGGGGAAAGGTGAGTTAGGGTGCTGCATAAAACCAGAGATTGAAATGAGCACAGATAAAGTTCCTTAAGCCAAATATGGAATAGACAAGAGCTACTCCTTGCTCAACGAAATGGACTCAACACCCCATATTAAACGCCAAAGAATGTACCTGACTAGTAAGTATCTTAAAACCTATGGATTGCTATGTCTCCGAAAGAGAATCAAGCATGTGTACAGGGGCATAAACGCAGCAGTGATAGGATTGGAGAGGTTCGGTGAGCAAATGAAGACCCTTTGAAGTCATATTGCATGGTAACCATTACACGGGTCTGAATTCTCCAGGTTTAAGGTATTCTTCTTTCAGCTAAAACATGCATGTGGAACCCAGTGTATGATCAACCGTGTGAACGGGAGACGTGTTCAAATATGTCTCAGTTTTCCTCCCCTGGTACTCGGGTGCAACATTCCAGACGCTTTACTAACACTCTCCCCACTTGGAGAGTCAGCGCCTTTAACCTCCTGTTTGGCTCAGTTTGCAATTTCTGCGGAAGATGAACAGGAATAGCGAGAACCAATGAGAGACTAGCTGCAGGTTTCTGGACGGGCAAATTTAACTCTCATTTCCCACCAGGAAGAGGAATTCACCAAAGGCTCAGCGTGCCCTGCCGGAACCAGATTAGGGCCTGAAGCCATCCTGCGGTGTTGCGGCCAGCTCACAAGAAAGCGAGTTGAAGAAAGGAGCTCAGGGGCACTGTAATTCACAAACCTGCAGAGTTATAAATGACAGCTATCGTCCAAAAATATACTGAAGTAAGGCTGCCAAGAGGACTTGAAAGCAGGGCAGAATTGCAGGAAACCGATTTCAGGAAGTACATTGGAATTGCATTGAAAGCATAGGAAAAGAGGCAGAACGTCCACAATGATGCACTTGGCCAAAAAGGGCGTATGCGTTTTTTCCTGAATATATTCAGGAAAAAACGCATACGCCCTTTTTGGCCAACCAAGCAAACTTGCAAAGGAAATCTGCACTACAATGAAGTCTCACTTCCCCCCGGTCAAAAGGGTCATCTGAAAAAAGTGTAAAATCCAGAAAGGCAGGACAGGCCATGGAGAACTGGGAGCCTTGTTATGCTGATGGGCGGGATGTAAATTGCCAACAGACACTCAGGAGAAGTGTATGGTGTTTCCTGAAACATCTAAAAAACAAAGCAACAGAGCCTAGGGCACTTCCACTTATGGTCCTATAGCTTAGGGAAATTAAAATCGAAAAGACACAGCCACCCCAAAGTTTGGAACGGCTTGTTTACAAGAACCTCGTTTACCGTACAATTTCAACATGGCAGAAAGTGAAAAATGGATAAAGAAGTTGTGGTATTTACTTACAAAGCAATATCACTCAGCAATGAAATCTATGTCATCAGGCCCTTAGCAGCACAATGAGTGGATTCAGGTATGATGATTCTAACTGAAATAAGTCACAAAGAAAAAGAAACATCATAAGATATCAGTAATACACGGAATGTAAACTTGGCTACACAGGAACTGAATTACAGAACAGAACAGGGTCTCAAATTTAGAAAACCAACTTATGCTTGCTTAAGGGGAAAGGTGAGTTGGGGTGCTGCATAAAACCAGAGATTGAAATGAGCACAGATAAAGTTCCTTAAGCCAAATATGGAGTAGACAAGAGCTATTCCTTGCTCAACGAAATGGACTCAACACCGCATATTAAACGCCTAAGAATGTAACTGACTAGTAAGTATCTTAAAACCTATGGATTGCTATGTTTCCGAAAGAGAATCAAGCATGTGTACAGGGGCATAAACGCAGCAGTGATAGGATTGGAGAGTTTCGGTGAGCAAATGAAGACCCTTTGAAGTCATAATGCATGGTACCCATTCCACGGGTTTCAACTACCCAGGTTTAAGGTATTCTTCCTTCAGCCAAAACATGCATGTGGAACCTAGAGTATGATCAACCATGTGATCGGGAGACGTGTTCAAATATGTCTCAGTTTTCGTACCCTGGTACTCAGGTGCAACATTCCAGACGCTTTACTAACACTCTCCCGACTTGGAGAGTCAGTCCCTTTAACCTCCTGTTTGGCCCAGTTTGCAATTTCTGCGGAAGATGAACAGGAATAGGGAGAACCAATGAGAGACTAGCTGGAGGTGTCTGGACGGGCAAATTTAACTCTCATTTCCCACCAGGAAGAGGAATTAACCAAAGGCTCAGCGTGCCGTCCCGGAACCAGATTAGGGCCTGAAGCCATCCTGCGGTGTTGCGGCCAGGTCACAAGAAAGCGAGTTGAAGAAAGGAGCTCAGGGGCACTGTAATTCACAAACCTGCAGAGTTATAAATGACAGCTATCGTCCAAAATTATACTGAAGTAAGGCTGCCAAGAGGACTTCAAAGCGGGGCAGAATTGCAGGAAACCGATTTCAGGAGGTAGACTGGAATTGTATTGAAAGCATAGGAAAAGAGGCAGAACGTCCACAATGATGCACTTGGGCAAAAAGGGCGTATGCGTTTTTTCCTGAATATATTCAGGAAAAAACGCATACGCCCTTTTTGGCCAACCAAGCAAACTTGCAAAGGAAATCTGCACTACAATGAAGTCTCACTTCCCCCCGGTCAAAAGGGCCGTCTGAAAAAAGTGTAAAATCCAGAAAGGCAGGACAGGCCATGGAGAACTGGGAGCCTTGTTATGCTGATGGGCGGGATGTAAATTGCCAACAGACACTGGGGAGAAGTGTATGGTGTTTCCTGAAACATCTAAAAAACAAAGCAACAGAGCCTAGGGCACTTCCACTTATGGTCCTATAGCTTAGGGAAATTAAAATCAAAAAGACACAGCCACCCCAAAGTTTGGGACTCCTCTGTTTACAAGAACCTCGTTTACAGTACAAGTTCAACATCGCAGAAAGTGAAAAATGGATAAGGAAGTTGTGGTATTTACTTACAAAGCAATATCACTCAGCAATGAAATCTATGTCATCAGGCCCTTAGCAGCACAATGAGTGGATTCAGGTATGATGATTCTAACTGAAATAAGTCACACAGAAAAAGAAACATCATAAGGTATCAGTAATACACGGAATGTAAACTTGGCTACACAGGAACTGAATTACAGAACAGAACAGGGTCTCAAATTTAGAAAACCAACTTATGCTTGCTTAAGGGTAAAGGTGAGTTGGGGTGCTGCATAAAACCAGAGATTGAAATGAGCACAGATAAAGTTCCTTAAGCCAAATATGGATTAAACAAGAGCTACTCCTTGCTCAACAAAATGGACTCAACACCCCATATTAAACGCCTAAGAATGTACCTGAGTAGTAAGTATCTTAAAACCTATGGATTGCTATGTCTCCAAAAGAGAATCAAGCGTGTGTACAGGGGCATAAATGCAGCAGTGATAGGATTGGAGAGGTTCGGTGAGCAAAAGAAGACCCTTTGAAATCATATTGCATGGTACCCATTCCACGGGTCTCAACTCTCCAGGTTTAAGGTATTCTTCCTTCAGCTAAAACATGCATGTGGAACCCAAGTATGATCAACCATGTGAACGGGAGACGTGTTCAAATATGTCTCAGTTTTCCTCCCCAGGTACTCAGGTGCAACATTCCAGACGCTTTACTAACACTCTCCCCACTTGGAGAGTCAGCGCCTTTAACCTCCTGTTTGGCCCAGTTTGCAATTTCTGCGGAAGATGAACAGGAATAGGGAGAACCAATGAGAGACTAGCTGGAGGTGTCTGGACGGGCAAATTTAACTCTCATTTCCCACCAGGAAGAGGAAATAACCAAAGGCTCAGCGTGACGTGCCGGAACCAGATTAGGGCCTGAAGCCATCCTGCGGTGTTTCGGCCAGCTCAAAAGAAAGCGAGTTGAAGAAAGGAGCTCAGGGGCACTGTAATTCACAAACATGCAGAGTTATAAATGACAGCTATCGTCCAAAAATATACTGAAGTAAGGCTGCCAAGAGGACTTGAAAGCGGGGCAGAATTGCAGGAAACCGATTTCAGGAGGTAGACTGGAATTGCATTGAAAGCATAGGAAAAGAGGCAGAACGTCCACAATGATGCACTTGGCCAAAAAGGGCGTATGCGTTTTTTCCTGAATATATTCAGGAAAAAACGCATACGCCCTTTTTGGCCAACCAAGCAAACTTGCAAAGGAAATCTGCACTACAATGAAGTCTCACTTCCCCCGGGTCAAAAGGGCCATCTGAAAAAAGTGTAAAATCCAGAAAGGCAGGACAGGCCATGGAGAACTGGGAGCCTTGTTATGCTGATGGGCGGGATGTAAATTGCCAACAGACACTCGGGAGAAGTGTATGGTGTTTCCTGAAGCATCTAAAAAACAAAGCAACAGAGCCTAGGGCACTGCCACTTATGGTCCTATAGCTTAGGGAAATTAAAATCAAAAAGACACAGCCACCCCAAAATTTGGGACGCCTCTGTTTACAAGAACCTCGTTTACCGTACAAGTTCAATATCACAGAAAGTGAAAAATGGATAAAGAACTTGTGGTACTTACGTACAATGCAGGATCATTCAGCAATGAAATCTATGTCATCAGGCACGTAGCAGCATAATGAGTGGATTCAGGTATGATGATTCTAACTGAAATAAGTCACACAGAAAAAGAAACATCATAAGATATCAGTAATACACGGAATGTAAACTTGGCTACACAGGAACTGAATTCCAAAACAGAATAGGGTCTCAAATTTAGAAAACCAACTTATGCTTGCTTGAGGGGAAAGGTGAGTTGGGGTGCTGCATAAAACCAGAGATTGAAATGAGCACAGATAAAGTTCCTTAAGCCGAATATGGAATAGACAAGAGTTACTCCTTGCTCAACGAAATGGACTCAACACCCCATATTAAACGCCTAAGAATGTACATGACTAGTAAGTATCTTAAAACCTATGGATTGCTATGTCTCCAAAAGAGAATCAAGCGTGTGTACAGGGGCATAAATGCAGCAGTGATAGGATTGGAGAGGTTCGGTGAGCAAATGAAGACCCTTTGAAGTCATATTGCATGGTACCCCTTCCACGGGTCACAACTCTCCAGGTTTAAGGTATTCTTCCTTCAGCTAAAACATGCATGTGGAACCCAAGTATGATCAACCATGTGAACGGGAGACGTGTTCAAATATGTCTCAGTTTTCCTCCCCAGGTACTCAGGTGCAACATTCCAGACGCTTTACTAACACTCTCCCCACTTGGAGAGTCAGCGCCTTTAACCTCCTGTTTGGCCCAGTTTGCAATTTCTGCGGAAGATGAACAGGAATAGGGAGAACCAATGAGAGACTAGCTGGAGGTGTCTGGACGGGCAAATTTAACTCTCATTTCCCACCAGGAAGAGGAAATAACCAAAGGCTCAGCGTGCCGTGCCGGAACCAGATTAGGGCCTGAAGCCATCCTGCGGTGTTTCGGCCAGCTCAAAAGAAAGCGAGTTGAAGAAAGGAGCTCAGGGGCACTGTAATTCACAAACATGCAGAGTTATAAATGACAGCTATCGTCCAAAAATATACTGAAGTAAGGCTGCCAAGAGGACTTGAAAGCGGGCAGAATTGCAGGAAACCGAATTCAGGAGGTAGACTGGAATTGCATTGAAAGCATAGGAAAAGAGGCAGAACGTCCACAATGATGCACTTGGCCAAAAAGGGCGTATGCGTTTTTTCCTGAATATATTCAGGAAAAAACGCATACGCCCTTTTTGGCCAACCAAGCAAACTTGCAAAGGAAATCTGCACTACAATGAAGTCTCACTTCCCCCGGGTCAAAAGGGCCATCTGAAAAAAGTGTAAAATCCAGAAAGGCAGGACAGGCCATGGAGAACTGGGAGCCTTGTTATGCTGATGGGCGGGATGTAAATTGCCAACAGACACTCGGGAGAAGTGTATGGTGTTTCCTGAAGCATCTAAAAAACAAAGCAACAGAGCCTAGGGCACTGCCACTTATGGTCCTATAGCTTAGGGAAATTAAAATCAAAAAGACACAGCCACCCCAAAATTTGGGACGCCTCTGTTTACAAGAACCTCGTTTACCGTACAAGTTCAACATTGCAGAAAGTGAAAAATGGATAAAGAAGTTGTGGTATTTACTTACAAAGCAATATCACTCAGCAATGAAATCTATGTCATCAGGCCCTTAGCAGCACAATGAGTGGATTCAGGTATGATGATTCTAACTGAAATAAGTCACACAGAAAAAGAAACATCATAAGATATCAGTAATACACGGAATGTGAACTTGGCTACACAGGAACTGAATTACAGAACAGAACAGTGTCTCAAATTTAGAAAACCAACTTATGCTTGCTTAAGGGGAAAGGTGAGTTAGGGTGCTGCATAAAACCAGAGATTGAAATGAGCACAGATAAAGTTCCTTAAGCCAAATATGGAATAGACAAGAGCTACTCCTTGCTCAACGAAATGGACTCAACACCCCATATTAAACGCCAAAGAATGTACCTGACTAGTAAGTATCTTAAAACCTATGGATTGCTATGTCTCTGAAAGAGAATCAAGCATGTGTACAGGGGCATAAACGCAGCAGTGATAGGATTGGAGAGGTTCGGTGAGCAAATGAAGACCCTTTGAAGTCATATTGCATGGTAACCATTACACGGGTCTCAATTCTCCAGGTTTAAGGTATTCTTCTTTCAGCTAAAACATGCATGTGGAACCCAGTGTATGATCAACCGTGTGAACGGGAGACGTGTTCAAATATGTCTCAGTTTTCCTCCCCTGGTACTCGGGTGCAACATTCCAGACGCTTTACTAACACTCTCCCCACTTGGAGAGTCAGCGCCTTTAACCTCCTGTTTGGCTCAGTTTGCAATTTCTGCGGAAGATGAACAGGAATAGCGAGAACCAATGAGAGACTAGCTGCAGGTGTCTGGACGGGCAAATTTAACTCTCAATTCCCACCAGGAAGAGGAAATAACCAAAGGCTCAGCGTGCCATGCCGGAACCAGATTAGGGCCTGAAGCCATCCTGCGGTGTTGCGGCCAGGTCACAAGAAAGCGAGTTGAAGAAAGGAGCTCAGGGGCACTGTAATTCACAAACCTGCAGAGTTATAAATGACAGCTATCGTCCAAAAATATACTGAAGTAAGGCTGCCAAGAGGACTTGAAAGTGGGGCAGAATTGCAGGAAACCGATTTCAGGAGGTAGACTGGAATTGCATTGAAAGCATAGGAAAAGAGGCAGAACGTCCACAATGATGCACTTGGCCAAAAAGGGCGTATGCGTTTTTTCCTGAATATATTCAGGAAAAA
Organism: Stenella coeruleoalba; assembly: GCF_951394435.1. Classification (NCBI taxonomy): domain Eukaryota; kingdom Metazoa; phylum Chordata; class Mammalia; order Artiodactyla; family Delphinidae; genus Stenella; species Stenella coeruleoalba. Next base: position 114,688 of record NW_027646391.1, read on the forward strand.
ACGCATACGCCCTTTTTGGCCAACCAAGCAAGCTTGCAAAGGAAATCTGCACTACAATGAAGTCTCACTTCCCCCCGGTCAAAAGGGCCATCTGAAAAAAGTGTAAAATCCAGAAAGGCAGGACAGGCCATGGAGAACTGGGAGCCTTGTTATGCTGATAGGCGGGATGTAAATTGCCAACAGACACTCGGGACATGTGTATGGTGTTTCCTGAAACATCTAAAAAACAAAGCAACAGAGCCTAGGGCACTTCCACTTATGGTCCTATAGCTTAGGGAAATTAAAATCAAAAAGACACAGCCACCCCAAAGTTTGGGACTCCTCTGTTTACAAGAACCTCGTTTACAGTACAAGTTCAACATCGCAGAAAGTGAAAAATGGATAAAGAAGTTGTGGTATTTACTTACAAAGCAATATCACTCAGCAATGAAATCTATGTCATCAGGCCCTTAGCAGCACAATGAGTGGATTCAGGTATGATGATTCTAACTGAAATAAGTCACACAGAAAAAGAAACATCATAAGATATCAGTAATACACGGAATGTAAACTTGGCTACACAGGAACTGAATTACAGAACAGAACAGGGTCTCAAATTTAGAAAACCAACGTATGCTTGCTTAAGGGTAAAGGTGAGTTGGGGTGCTGCATAAAACCAGAGATTGAAATGAGCACAGATAAAGTTCCTTAAGCCAAATATGGATTAAACAAGAGCTACTCCTTGCTCAACGAAATGGACTCAACACCCCATATTAAACGCCTAAGAATGTACCTGAGTAGTAAGTATCTTAAAACCTATGGATTGCTATGTCTCCAAAAGAGAATCAAGCGTGTGTACAGGGGCATAAATGCAGCAGTGATAGGATTGGAGATGTTCGGTGAGCAAATGAAGACCCTTTGAACTCATATTGCATGGTACCCATTCCACGGGTCTCAACTCTCCAGGTTTAAGGTATTCTTCCTTCAGCTAAAACATGCATGTGGAACCTAGAGTATGATCAACCATGTGATCGGGAGACGTGTTCAAATATGTCTCAGTTTTCGTACCCTGGTACTCGGGTGCAACATTCCAGACGCTTTACTAACACTCTCCCGACTTGGAGAGTCAGTCCCTTTAACCTCCTGTTTGGCCCAGTTTGCAATTTCTGCGGAAGATGAACAGGAATAGGGAGAACCAATGAGAGACTAGCTGGAGGTGTCTGGACGGGCAAATTTAACTCTCATTTCCCACCAGGAAGAGGAATTAACCAAAGGCTCAGCGTGCCGTGCCGGAACCAGATTAGGGCCTGAAGCCATCCTGCGGTGTTGCGGCCAGCTCAAAAGAAAGCGAGTTGAAGAAAGGAGCTCAGGGACACTGTAATTCACAAACCTGCAGAGTTATAAATGACAGCTATCGTCCAAAAATATACTGAAGTAAGGCTGCCAAGAGGACTTGAAAGCGGGGCAGAATTGCAGGAAACCGATTTCAGGAGGTAGACGGGAATTGCATTGAAAGCATAGGAAAAGAGGCAGAACGTCCACAATGATGCACTTGGCCAAAAAGGGCGTATGCGTTTTTTCCTGAATATATTCAGGAAAAAACGCATACGCACTTTTTGGCCAACCAAGCAAGCTTGCAAAGGAAATCTGCACTACAATGAAGTCTCACTTCCCCCCGGCCAAAAGGGCCATCTGAAAAAAGTGTAAAATCCAGAAAGGCAGGACAGGCCATGGAGAACTGGGAGCCTTGTTATGCTGATGGGCGGGATGTAAATTGCCAACAGACACTCGGGAGAAGTGTATGGTGTTTCCTGAAACATCTAAAAAACAAAGCAACAGAGCCTAGGGCACTTCCACTTATGGTCCTATAGCTTAGGGAAATTAAAATCAAAAAGACACAGCCACCCCAAAGTTTGGGACGCCTCTGTTTACCAGAACCTCGTTGACAGTACAAGTTCAACAGCGCAAAAAGTGAAAAATGGATAAAGAACTTGTGGAACTTACGTACAATGCAGTATCACTCAGCAATGAAATCTATGTCATCAGGCCCTTAGCAGCACAATGAGTGGATTCAGGTATGATGATTCTAACTGAAATAAGTCACAAAGAAAAAGAAACATCATAAGATATCAGTAATACACGGAATGTAAACTTGGGTACACAGGAACTGAATTACAGAACAGAACAGGGTCTCAAATTTAGAAAACCAACTTATGTTTGCTTAAGGGTAAAGTTGAGTTGGGGTGCTGCATAAAACCAGAGATTGAAATGAGCACAGATAAAGTTCCTTAAGCCAACTATGGAGTAGAGAAGAGCTACTCCTTGCTCAAGGAAATGGACTCAACACCGCATATTAAACGCCTAAGAATGTACCTGACTAGTAAGTATCTTAAAACCTATGGATTGTTATCTCTCCGAAAGAGAAAGAAGCGTGTGTACAGGGGCATAAATGCAGCAGTGATAGGATTGGAGAGGTTCGGTGAGCAAATGAAGACCCTTTGAAGTCATATTGCATGGTAACCATTACACGGGTCTCAACTCTCCAGGTTTCAGGTATTCTTCCTTCAGCTAAAACATGCATGTGGAACCCAGTGTATGAGCAACCGTGTGAACGGGAGACGTGTTCAAATATGTCTCAGTTTTCCTCCCCTGGTACTCGGGTGCAACATTCCAGACACTTTACTAACACTCTCCCGACTTGGAGAGTCAGCGCCTTTAACCTCCTGTTTGGCCCAGTTTGCAATTTCTGCGGAAGATGAACAGGAATAGCGAGAACCAATGAGAGACTAGCTGGAGGTGTCTGGACGGGCAAATTTAACTCTCATTTCCCACCAGGAAGAGGAATTAACCAAAGGCTCAGCGTGCCGTGCCGGAACCAGATTAGGGCCTGAAGCCATCCTGCGGTGTTGCGGCCAGCTCACAAGAAAGCGAGTTGAAGAAAGGAGCTCAGGGGCACTGTAATTCACAAACCTGCAGAGTTATAAATGACAGCTATCGTCCAAAAATATACTGAAGTAAGGCTGCCAAGAGGACTTGAAAGCGGGGCAGAATTGCAAGAAACCGAGTTCAGGAGGTAGACTGGAATTGCATTGAAAGCATAGGAAAAGAGGCAGAACGTCCACAATGATGCACTTGGCCAAAAAGGGCGTATGCGTTTTATCCTGAATATATTCAGGAAAAAACGCATACGCCCTTTTTGGCCAACCAAGCAAGCTTGCAAAGGAAATCTGCACTACAATGAAGTCTCACTTCCCCCCGGTCAAAAGGGCCATCTGAAAAAAGTGTAAAATCCAGAAAGGCAGGACAGGCCATGGAGAACTGGGAGCCTTGTTATGCTGATGGGCGGGATGTAAATTGCCAACAGACACTCAGGAGAAGTGTATGGTGTTTCCTGAAACATCTAAAAAACAAAGCAACAGAGCCTAGGGCACTTCCACTTATGGTCCTATAGCTTAGGGAAATTAAAATCAAAAGGACACAGCCATCCCAAAGTTTGGGACGCCTCTGTTTACAAGAACCTCGTTTACAGTACAAGTTCAACATCGCAGAAAGTGAAAAATGGATAAAGAACATGTGGTATTTACTTACAAAGCAATATCACTCAGCAATGAAATCTATGTCATCAGGCCCTTAGCAGCACAATGAGTGGATTCAGGTATGATGATTCTAACTGAAATAAGTCACACAGAAAAAGAAACATCATAAGATATCAGTAATACATGGAATGTAAACTTGGCTACACAGGAACTGAATTACAGAACAGAACAGGGTCTCAAATTTAGAAAACCAACTTATGCTTGCTTAAGGGGAAAGGTGAGTTGGGGTGCTGCATAAAACCAGAGATTGAAATGAGCACAGATAAAGTTCCTTAAGCCAAATATGGAATAGACAAGAGCTACTCCTTGCTCAACGAAATGGACTCAACACCGCATATTAAACGCCTAAGAATGTACCTGACTAGTAAGTATCTTAAAACCTATGGATTGCTATGTCTCCGAAAGAGAATCAAGCATGTGTACAGGGGCATAAAGGCAGCAGTGATAGGATTGGAGAGGTTCGGTGAGCAAATGAAGACCCTTTGAAGTCATATTGCATGGTACCCATTCCACGGGTTTCAACTACCCAGGTGTAAGGTATTCTTCCTTCAGCTAAAACATGCATGTGTAACCTAGAGTCTGATCAACCATGTGATAGGGAGACGTGTTGAAATATGTCTCAGTTTTTCTCCCGTGGTACTCGGGTGCAACATTCCAGACACTTTACTAACACTCTCCCGACTTGGAGAGTCAGCACCTTTAACCTCCTGTTTGGCCCAGTTTGCAATTTCTGCGGAACATGAACAGGAATAGCGAGACCAATGAGAGACTAGCTGGAGGTGTCTGGACGGGCAAATTTAACTCTCATTTCCCACCAGGAAGAGGAATGAACCAAAGGCTCAGCGTGCCGTGCCGGAAACAGATTAGGGCCTGAAGCCATCCTGCGGTGTTGCGGCCAGGTCACAAGAAAGCGAGTTGAAGAAAGGAGCTCAGGGGCACTGTAATTCACAAACCTGCAGAGTTATAAATGACAGCTATCGTCCAAAAATATACTGAAGTAAGGCTGCCAAGAGGACTTGAAAGCGGGGCAGAATTGCAGGAAACCGATTTCAGAAGGTAGACTGGAATTGCATTGAAAGCATAGGAAAAGAGGCAGAACGTCCACAATGATGCACTTGGCCAAAAAGGGCGTATGCGTTTTTTCCTGAATATATTCAGGAAAAAACGCATACGTCCTTTTTGGCCAACCAAGCAAGCTTGCAAAGGAAATCTTCACTACAATGAAGTCTCACTTCCCCCCGGTCAAAAGGGCCATCTGAAAAAAGTGTAAAATCCAGAAAGGCAGGACAGGCCATGGAGAACTGGGAGCCTTGTTATGCTGATGGGCGGGATGTAAATTGCCAACAGACACTGGGGGGAAGTGTATGGTGTTTCCTGAAACATCTAAAAAACAAAGCAACAGAGCCTAGGGCACTTCCACTTATGGTCCTATAGCTTAGGGAAATTAAAATCAAAAAGACACAGCCACCCCAAAGTTTGGGACGCCTCTGTTTACAAGAACCTCATTTACAGTACAGGTTCAACATCACAGAAAGTGAAAAATGGATAAAGAAGTTGTGGTATTTACTTACAAAGCAATATCACTCAGCAATGAAATCTATGTCATCAGGCCCTTAGCAGCATAATGAGTGGATTCAGGTATGATGATTCTAACTGAAATAAGTCACACAGAAAAAGAAACATCATAAGATATCAGTAATACACGGAATGTAAACTTGGCTACACAGGAACTGAATTACAGAACAGAACAGGGTCTCAAATTTAGAAAACCAACTTATGTTTTCTTAAGGGGAAAGGTGAGTTGGGGTGCTGCATAAAACCAGAGATTGAAATGAGCACAGATAAAGTTCCTTAAGCCAAATAGAGAATAGACAAGAGCTACTCCTTGCTCAACGAAATGGACTCAAAACCGCATATTAAACGCCTAAGAATGTACCTGACTAGTAAGTATGTTAAAACCTATGGATTGCTATGTCTCCGAAAGAGAATCAAGCATGTGTACAGGGGCATAAACGCAGCAGTGATAGGATTGGAGAGGTTCGGTGAGCAAATGAAGACCCTTTGAAGTCATATTGCATGGTACCCATTCCACGGGTTTCAACTACCCAGGTGTAAGGTATTCTTCCTTCAGCTAAAACATGCATGTGTAACCTAGAGTATGATCAACCATGTGATAGGGAGACGTGTTCAAATATGTCTCAGTTTTCCTCCCCTGGTACTCGGGTGCAACATTCCAGACACTTTACTAACACTCTCCCGACTTGGAGAGTCAGCGCCTTTAACCTCCTGTTTGGCCCAGTTTGCAATTTCTGCGGAAGATGAACAGGAATAGCGAGAACCAATGAGAGACTAGCTGGAGGTGTCTGGACGGGCAAATTTAACTCTCATTTCCCACCAGGAAGAGGAAATAACCAAAGGCTCAGTGTGCCGTGCCGGAACCAGATTAGGGCCTGAAGCCATCCTGCGGTGTTGCGGCCAGCTCACAAGAAAGCGAGTTGAAGAAAGGAGCTCAGGGGCACTGTAATTCACAAACCTGCAGAGTTATAAATGACAGCTATCGTCCAAAAATATACTGAAGTAAGGCTGCCAAGAGGACTTGAAAGCGGGGCAGAATTGCAGGAAACCGATTTCAGGAGATAGACTGGAATTGCATTGAAAGCATAGGAAAAGAGGCAGAACGTCCACAATGATGCACTTGGCCAAAAAGGGTGTATGCGTTTTTTCCTGAATATATTCAGGAAAAAACGCATACGCCCTTTTTGGCCAACCAAGCAAGCTTGCAAAGGAAATCTGCACTACAATGAAGTCTCACTTCCCCCCGGTCAAAAGGGCCATCTGAAAAAAGTGTAAAATCCACAAAGGCAGGACAGGCCATGGAGAACTGGGAGCCTTGTTATGCTGATGGGCGGGATGTAAATTGCCAACAGACACTCGGGAGAAGTGTATGGTGTTTCCTGAAACATCTAAAAAACAAAGCAACAGAGCCTTGGGCACTGCCACTTATGGTCCTATAGCTTAGGGAAATTAAAATCAAAAAGACACAGCCACCCCAAAGTTTGGGACGCCTCTGTTTACAAGAACCTCGTTTACCATACAAGTTCAATATCACAGAAAGTGAAAAATGGATAAAGAACTTGTGGTACTTACGTACAATGCAGTATCACTCAGCAATGAAATCTATGTCATCAGGCCCATAGCAGCATAATGAGTGGATTCAGGTACGATGATTCTAACTGAAATAAGTCACACAGAAAAAGAAACATCATAAGATATCACTAATACACGGAATGTAAACTTGGCTACACAGGAACTGAATTCCAAAACAGAACAGGGTCTCAAATTTAGAAAACCAACTTATGCTTGCTTAAGGGTAAAGGTGAGTTGGGGTGTTGCATAAAACCAGAGATTGAAATGAGCACAGATAAAGTTCCTTAAGCCAAATATGGAATAGACAAGAGCTACTCCTTGCTCAACGAAATGGACTCAACACCCCATATTAAACGCCTAAGAATGTACCTGACTAGTAAGTATCTTAAAACCTATGGATTGCTATGTCTCCAAAAGAGAATCAAGCATGTGTACAGGGGCATAAACGCAGCAGTGATAGGATTGGATAGGTTCGGTGAGCAAATGAAGACCCTTTGAAGTCATATTGCATGGTACCCATTACACAGGTCTCAACTCTCCAGGTTTAAGGTATTCTTCCTTCAGCTAAAACATGCATGTGGAACCCAGAGTATGATCAACCATGTAAACGGGAGACGTGTTTAAATATGTCTCAGTTTTCCTCTCCTGGTACTCGGGTGCAACATTCCAGACGCTTTATTAACACTCTCCCCACTTGGAGAGTCAGCGCATTTAACCTCCTGTTTGGCCCAGTTTGCAATTTCTGCGGAAGATGAACCGGAATAGCGAGAACCAATGAGAGACTAGCTGGAGGTGTCTGGACGGGCAAATTTAACTCTCATTTCCCACCAGGAAGAGGAATTAACCAAAGGCTCAGCGTGCCGTGCCGGAACCAGATTAGGGCCTGAAGCCATCCTGCGGTGTTGCGGCCAGCTCACAAGAAAGCGAGTTGAAGAAAGGAGCTCAGGGGCACTGTAATTCACAAACCTGCAGAGTTATAAATGACAGCTATCATCCAAAAATATACTGAAGTAAGGCTGCCAAGAGGACTTGAAAGCGGGGCAGAATTGCAGGAAACCGATTTCAGGAGGTAGACTAGAATTGCATTGAAAGCATAGGAAAAGAGGCAGAACGTCCACAATGATGCACTTGGCCAAAAAGGGCGTATGCGTTTTTTCCTGAATATATTCAGGAAAAAACGCATACGCCCTTTTTGGCCAACCAAGCAAGCTTGCAAAGGAAATCTGCACTACAATGAAGTCTCACTTCCCCGCGGTCAAAAGGGCCATCTGAAAAAAGTGTAAAATCCAGAAAGGCAGGACAGGCCATGGAGAACTGGGACCCTTGTTATGCTGATGGGCGGGATGTAAATTGCGAAGAGACACTCCGGAGAAGTGTATGGTGTTTCCTGAAACATCTAAAAAACAAAGCAACAGAGCCTAGGGCACTTCCACTTATGGTCCTATAGCTTAGGGAAATTAAAATCAAAAAGACACAGCCACCCCAAAGTTTGGGACGCCTCTGTTTACAAGAACCTCATTTACAGTACAAGTTCAACATCACAGAAAGTGAAAAATGGATAAAGAAGTTGTGGTATTTACTTACAAAGCAATATCACTCAGCAATGAAATATATCTCATCAGGCCCTGAGCAGCACAATGAGTGGATTCAGGTATGATGATTCTAACTGAAATAAGTCACACAGAAAAAGAAACATCATAAGATATCAGTAATACATGGAATGTAAACTTGGCTACACAGGAACTGAATTACAGAACAGAACAGGGTCTCAAATTTAGAAAACCAACTTATGCTTGCTTAAGGGGAAAGGTGAGTTGGGGTGCTGCATAAAACCAGAGATTGAAATGAGCACAGATAAAGTTCCTTAAGCCAAATATGGAATAGACAAGAGCTACTCCTTGCTCAACGAAATGGACTCAACACCGCATATTAAACGCCTAAGAATGTACCTGACTAGTAAGTATCTTAAAACCTATGGATTGCTATGTCTCCGAAAGAGAATCAAGCATGTGTACAGGGGCATAAACGCAGCAGTGATAGGATTGGAGAGGTTCGGTGAGCAAATGAAGACCCTTTGAAGTCATATTGCATGGTACCCATTCCACGGGTTTCAACTACCCAGGTGTAAGGTATTCTTGCTTCAGCTAAAACATGCATGTGTAACCTAGAGTATGATCAACCATGTGATAGGGAGACGTGTTCAAATATGTCTCAGTTTTCCTCCCCTGGTACTCGGGTGCAACATTCCAGACACTTTACTAACACTCTCCCGACTTGGAGAGTCAGCGCCTTTAACCTCCTGTTTGGCCCAGTTTGCAATTTCTGCGGAAGATGAACAGGAATAGCGAGAACCAATGAGAGACTAGCTGGAGGTGTCTGGACGGGCAAATTTAACTCTCATTTCCCACCAGGAAGAGGAATTAACCAAAGGCTCAGCGTGCCGTTCCGGAAACAGATTAGGGCCTGAAGTCATCCTGCGGTGTTGCAGCCAGCTCACAAGAAAGCGAGTTAAAGAAAGGAGCTCAGGGGCACTGTAATTCACAAACCTGCAGAGTTTAAATGACAGCTATCGTCCAAAAATATACTGAAGTAAGGCTGCCAAGAGGACTTGAAAGCAGGGCAGAATTGCAGGAAACCGAGTTCAGGAGGTAGACTGGAATTGCATTGAAAGCATAGGAAAAGAGGCAGAACGTCCACAATGATGCACTTGGCCAAAAAGGGCGTATGCGTTTTTTCCTGAATATATTCAGGAAAAAACGCATACGCCCTTTTTGGCCAACCAAGCAAGCTTGCAAAGGAAATCTGCACTACAATGAAGTCTCACTTCCCCCCGGTCAAAAGGGCCATCTGAAAAAAGTGTAAAATCCAGAAAGGCAGGACAGGCCATGGAGAACTGGGAGCCTTGTTATGCTGATGGGCGGGATGTAAATTGCCAACAGACACTCGGGAGAAGTGTATGGTGTTTCCTGAAACATCTAAAAAAAAAGCAACAGAGCCTAGGGCACTTCCACTTATGGTCCTATAGCTTAGGGAAATTAAAATCAAAAGGACACAGCCACCCCAAAGTTTGGGACGCCTCTGTTTACAAGAACCTCGTTTACAGTACAAGTTCAACATCGCAGAAAGTGAAAAATGGATAAAGAATTTTTGGTATTTACTTACAAAGCAATATCACTCAGCAATGAAATCTATGTCATCAGGCCCTTAGCAGCACAATGAGTGGATTCAGGTATGATGATTCTAACTGAAATAAGTCACACAGAAAAAGAAACATCATAAGATATCAGTAATACATGGAATGTAAACTTGGCTACACAGGAACTGAATTACAGAACAGAACAGGGTCTCAAATTTAGAAAACCAACTTATGCTTGCTTAAGGGGAAAGGTGAGTTGGGGTGCTGCATAAAACCAGAGATTGAAATGAGCACAGATAAAGTTCCTTAAGCCAAATATGGAATAGACAAGAGCTACTCCTTGCTCAACGAAATGGACTCAACACCGCATATTAAACGCCTAAGAATGTACCTGACTAGTAAGTATCTTAAAACCTATGGATTGCTATGTCTCCGAAAGAGAATCAAGCATGTGTACAGGGGCATAAAGGCAGCAGTGATAGGATTGGAGAGGTTCGGTGAGCAAATGAAGACCCTTTGAAGTCATATTGCATGGTACCCATTCCACGGGTTTCAACTACCCAGGTGTAAGGTATTCTTCCTTCAGCTAAAACATGCATGTGTAACCTAGAGTCTGATCAACCATGTGATAGGGAGACGTGTTGAAATATGTCTCAGTTTTTCTCCCGTGGTACTCGGGTGCAACATTCCAGACACTTTACTAACACTCTCCCGACTTGGAGAGTCAGCGACTTTAACCTCCTGTTTGGCCCAGTTTGCAATTTCTGCGGAACATGAACAGAAATAGCGAGACCAATGAGAGACTACCTGGAGGTGTCTGGACGGGCAAATTTAACTCTCATTTCCCACCAGGAAGAGGAATGAACCAAAGGCTCAGCGTGCCGTGCCGGAAACAGATTAGGGCCTGAAGCCATCCTGCGGTGTTGCGGCCAGCTCACAAGAAAGCGAGTTGAAGAAAGGAGCTCAGGGGCACTGTAATTCACAAACCTGCAGAGTTATAAATGACAGCTATCGTCCAAAAATATACTGAAGTAAGGCTGCCAAGAGGACTTGAAAGCGGGGCAGAATTGCAGGAAACCGATTGCAGAAGGTAGACTGGAATTGCATTGAAAGCATAGGAAAAGAGGCAGAACGTCCACAATGATGCACTTGGCCAAAAAGGGCGTATGCGTTTTTTCCTGAATATATTCAGGAAAAAACGCATACGCCCTTTTTGGCCAACCAAGCAAGCTTGCAAAGGAAATCTTCACTACAATGAAGTCTCACTTCCCCCCGGTCAAAAGGGCCATCTGAAAAAAGTGTAAAATCCAGAAAGGCAGGACAGGCCATGGAGAACTGGGAGCCTTGTTATGCTGATGGGCGGGATGTAAATTGCCAACAGACACTCGGGAGAAGTGTATGGTGTTTCCTGAAACATCTAAAAAACAAAGCAACAGAGCCTAGGGCACTTCCACTTATGGTCCTATAGCTTAGGGAAATTAAAATCAAAAAGACACAGCCACCCCAAAGTTTGGGACGCCTCTGTTTACAAGAACCTCATTTACAGTACAGGTTCAACATCACAGAAAGTGAAAAATGGATAAAGAAGTTGTGGTATTTACTTACAAAGCAATATCACTCAGCAATGAAATCTATGTCATCAGGCCCTTAGCAGCATAATGAGTGGATTCAGGTATGATGATTCTAACTGAAATAAGTGACACAGAAAAAGAAACATCATAAGATATCAGTAATACATGGAATGTAACCTTGGCTACACAGGAACTGAATTACAGAACAGAACAGGGTCTCAAATTTAGAAAACCAACTTATGCTTGCTTAAGGGGAAAGGTGAGTTGGGGTGCTGCATAAAACCAGAGATCGAAATGAGCACAGATAAAGTTCCTTAAGCCAAATATGGAATAGACAAGAGCTACTCCTTGCTCAACGAAATGGACTCAACACCGCATATTAAACGCCTAAGAATGTACCTGACTAGTAAGTATCTTAAAACCTATGGATTTATGTCTCCGAAAGAGAATCAAGCATGTGTACAGGGGCATAAACGCAGCAGTGATAGGATTGGAGAGGTTCGGTGAGCAAATGAAGACCCTTTGAAGTCATATTGCATGGTACCCATTCCACGGGTTTCAACTACCCAGGTTTAAGGTATTCTCCCTTCAGCTAAAACATGCATGTGGAACCTAGAGTATGATCAACCATGTGATCGGGAGACATGTTCAAATATGTCTCAGTTTTCGTACCCTGGTACTCGGGTGCAACATTCCAGACGCTTTACTAACACTCTCCCGACTTGGAGAGTCAGTCCCTTTAACCTCCTGTTTGGCCCAGTTTGCAATTTCTGCGGAAGATGAACAGGAATAGCGAGAACCAATGAGAGGCTAGCTGGAGGTGTCTGGACGGGCAAATTTAACTCTCATTTCCCACCAGGAGGAGGAAATAATCAAAGGCTCAGCGTGCCGTGCCAGAACCAGATTAGGGCCTGAAGCCATCCTGCGGTGTTGCGGCCAGGTCACAAGAAAGCGAGATGAAGAAAGGAGCTCAGGGGCACTGTAATTCACAAACCTGCAGAGTTATAAATGACAGCTATCGTCCAAAAATAGACTGAAGTAAGGCTGCCAAGAGGACTTGAAAGCGGGGCAGAATTGCAGGAAACCGATTTCAGGAGGTAGACTGGAATTGCATTGCAAGCATAGGAAAAGAGGCAGAACGTCCACAATGATGCACTTGGCCAAAAAGGGCGTATGCGTTTTTTCCTGAATATATTCAGGAAAAAACGCATACGCCCTTTTTGGCCAACCAAGCAAGCTTGCAAAGGAAATCTGCACTACAATGAAGTCTCACTTCCCCCTGGTCAAAAGGGCCATCTGAAAAAAGTGTAAAATCCAGAAAGGCAGGACAGGGCACAGAGAACTGGGAGCCTTGTTATGCTGATGGGCGGGATGTAAATTGCCAACAGACACTTGGGAGAAGTGTATGGTGTTTCCTGAAACATCTAAAAAACAAAGCAACAGAGCCTAGGGCACTTCCACTTATGGTCCTATAGCTTAGGGAAATTAAAATCAAAAAACACAGCCACCCCAAAGTTTGGGACGCCTCTGTTTACAAGAACCTCGTTTATCGTACAAGTTCAATATCACAGAAAGTGAAAAATGGATAAAGAACTTGTGGTACTTACGTACAATGCAGTATCACTCAGCAATGAAATCTATGTCATCAGGCCCGTAGCAGCATAATGAGTGGATTCAGGTACGATGATTCTAACTGAAATAAGTCACACAGAAAAAGAAACATCGTAAGATATCACTAATACACGGAATGTAAACTTGGCTACACAGGAACTGAATTCCAAAACAGAACAGGGTCTCAAATTTAGAAAACCAACTTATGCTTGCTTAAGGGGAAAGGTGAGTTGGGGTGCTGCATAAAACCAGAGATTGAAATGAGCACAGATAAAGTTCCTTAAGCCAAATATGGAATAGACAAGAGCTACTCCTTGCTCAACGAAATGGACTCAACACCGCATATTAAACGCCTAAGAATGTACCTGACTAGTAAGTATCTTAAAACCTATGGATTGCTATGTCTCCAAAAGAGAATCAAGCGTGTGTACAGGGGCATAAACGCAGCAGTGATAGGATTGGAGAGGTTCGGTGAGCAAATGAAGACCGTTTGAAGTCATATTGCATGCTACCCATTCCACGGGTCTCAACTCTCCAGGTTTAAGGTATTCTTCCTTCAGCTAAAACATGCATGTGGAACCCAGAGTATGATCAACCGTGTGAACGGGAGACGTGTTCAAATATGTCTCAGTTTTCCTCCCCTGATACTCGGGTGCAACATTCCAGACGCTTTACTAACACTCTCCCCACTTGGAGAGTCAGCGCCTTTAACCTCCTGTTTGGCCCAGTTTGCAATTTCTGCGGAAGATGAACAGGAATAGCGAGAACCAATGAGAGGCTAGCTGGAGGTGTCTGGACGGGCAAATTTAACTCTCATTTCCCACCAGGAAGAGGAAATAACCAAAGGCTAAGCGTGCCGTACCGGAAACAGATTAGGGCCTGAATCCATCCTGCGGGGTTGCGGCCAGCTCACAAGAAAGCGAGTTGAAGAAAGGAGCTCAGGGACACTGTAATTCACAAACCTGCAGAGTTATAAATGACAGCTATCGTCCAAAAATAGACTGAAGTAAGGCTGCCAAGAGGACATGAAAGCAGGGCAGAATTGCAGGAAACCGATTTCAGGAGGTAGACTGGAATTGCATTGAAAGCATAGGAAAAGAGGCAGAACGTCCACAATGATGCACTTGGCCAAAAAGGGCGTATGCGTTTTTTCCTGAATATATTCAGGAAAAAACGCATACGCCCTTTTTGGCCAACCAAGCAAGCTTGCAAAGGAAATCTGCACTACAATGAAGTCTCACTTCCCCCCGGTCAAAAGGGCCATCTGAAAAAAGTGTAAAATCCAGAAAGGCAGGACAGGCCATGGAGAACTGGGAGCCTTGTTATGCTGATGGGTGGGATGTAAATTGCCAACAGACACTCGGGAGAAGTGTATGGTGTTTCCTGAAACATCTAAAAAACAAAGCAACAGAGCCTAGGGCACTTCCACTTATGGTCCTATAGCTTAGGGAAATTAAAATCAAAAAGACACAGCCACCCCAAAGTTTGGGACGCCTTTGTTTACAAGAACCTCGTTTACCGTACAAGTTCAATATCACAGAAAGTGAAAAATGGATAAAGAACTTGTGGTAATTACGTACAATGCAGTATCACTCAGCAATGAAATCTATGTCATCAGGCCCGTAGCAGCATAAAGAGTGGATTCAGGTACGATGATTCTAACTGAAATAAGTCACACAGAAAAAGAAACATCATAAGATATCACTAATACACGGAATGTAAACTTGGCTACACAGGAACTGAATTCCAAAACAGAACAGGGTCTCAAATTTAGAAAACCAACTTATGCTTGCTTAAGGGGAAAGGTGAGTTGGGGTGCTGCATAAAACCAGAGATTGAAATGAGCACAGATAAAGTTCCTTAAGCCAAATATGGAATAGACAAGAACTACTCCTTGCTCAACGAAATGGACTCAACACCCCATATTAAACGCCTAAGAATGTACCTGACTAGTAAGTATCTTAAAACCTATGGATTGCTATGTCTCCAAAAGAGAATCAAGCGTGTGTACAGGGGCATAAACGCAGCAGTGATAGGATTGGAGAGGTTCGGTGAGCAAATGAAGACCCTTTGAAGACATATTGCATGGTACCCATTCCACGGGTCTCAACTCTCCAGGTTTAAGGTATTCTTCCTTCAGCTAAAACATGCATGTGGAACCCAGAGTATGATCAACCGTGTGAACGGGAGACGTGTTCAAATATGTCTCAGTTTTCCTCCCCTGGTACTCGGGTGCAACATTCCAGACGCTTTACTAACACTCTCCCCACTTGGAGAGTCAGCGCCTTTAACCTCCTGTTTGGCCCAGTTTGCAATTTCTGCGGAAGATGAACAGGAATAGCGAGAACCAATGAGAGACTAGCTGGAGGTGTCTGGACGGGCAAATTTAACTCTCATTTCCCACCAGGAAGAGGAATTAACCAAAGGCTCAGCGTGCCGTGCCGGAACCAGATTAGGGCCTGAAGCCATCCTGCGGTGTTGCGGCCAGCTCACAAGAAAGCGAGTTGAAGAAAGGAGCTCAGGGGCACTGTAATTCACAAACCTGCAGAGTTATAAATGACAGCTATCGTCCAAAAATAGACTGAAGTAAGGCTGCCAAGAGGACTTGAAAGCGGGGCAGAATTGCAGGAAACCGATTTCAGGAGGTAGACTGGAATTGCATTGAAAGCATAGGAAAAGAGGCAGAACGTCCACAATGATGCACTTGGCCAAAAAGGGCGTATGCGTTTTTTCCTGAATATATTCAGGAAAAAACGCATACGCCCTTTTTGGCCAACCAAGCAAGCTTGCAAAGGAAATCTGCACTACAATGAAGTCTCACTTCCCCCCGGTCAAAAGGGCCATCTGAAAAAAGTGTAAAATCCAGAAAGGCAGGACAGGCCATGGAGAACTGGGAGCCTTGTTATGCTGATGGGCGGGATGTAAATTGCCAACAGACACTCGGGAGAAGTGTATGGTGTTTCCTGAAACATCTAAAAAACAAAGCAACAGAGCCTAGGGCACTTCCATTTATGGTCCTATAGCTTAGGGAAATTAAAATCAAAAAGACACAGCCACCCCAAAGTTTGGGACGCCTCTGTTTACAAGAACCTCGTTTACCGTACAAGTTCAATATCACAGAAAGTGAAAAATGGATAAAGAACTTGTGGTACTTACGTACAATGCAGTATCACTCAGCAATGAAATCTATGTCATCAGGCCCGTAGCAGCATAATGAGTGGATTCAGGTACGATGATTCTAACTGAAATAAGTCACACAGAAAAAGAAACATCATAAGATATCACTAATACACGGAATGTAAACTTGGCTACACAGGAACTGAATTCCAAAACAGAACAGGGTCTCAAATTTAGAAAACCAACTTATGCTTGCTTAAGGGGAAAGGTGAGTTGGGGTGCTGCATAAAACCAGAGATTGAAATGAGCACAGATAAAGTTCCTTAAGCCAAATATGGAATAGAAAACAGCTACTCCTTACTCAACGAAATGGACTCAACACCCCATATTAAACGCCTAAGAATGTACCTGACTAGTAAGTATCTTAAAACCTATGGATTGCTATGTCTCCAAAAGAGAATCAAGCGTGTGTACAGGGGCATAAACGCAGCAGTGATAGGATTGGAGAGGTTCAGTGAGCAAATGAAGACCGTTTGAAGTCATACTGCATGCTACCCATTCCACGGGTCTCAACTCTCCAGGTTTAAGGTATTCTTCCTTCAGCTAAAACATGCATGTGGAACCCAGAGTATGATCAACCGTGTGAACGGGAGACGTGTTCAAATATGTCACAGTTTTCGTCCCCTGGTACTCGGGTGCAACATTCCAGACGCTTTACTAACACTCTCCCGACTTGGAGAGTCAGTCCCTTTAACCTCCTGTTTGGCCCAGTTTGCAATTTCTGCGGAAGATGAACAGGAATAGCGAGAACCAATGAGAGGCTAGCTGGAGGTGTCTGGACGGGCAAATTTAACTCTCATTTCCCACCAGGAAGAGGAATTAACAAAAGGCTCAGCATGCCGGGCCGGAACCAGATTAGGGCCTGAAGCCATCCTGCGGTGTTGCGGCCAGCTCAAAAGAAAGCGAGTTGAAGAAAGGAGCTCAGGGGCACTGTAATTCACAAACCTGCACAGTTATAAATGACAGCTATCGTCCAAAAATAGACTGAAGTAAGGCTGCCAAGAGGACTTGAAAGCGGGGCAGAATTGCAGGAAACCGATTTCAGGAGGTAGACTGGAATTGCATTGAAAGCATAGGAAAAGAGGCAGAACGTCCACAATGATGCACTTGGCCAAAAAGGGCGTATGCGTTTTTTCCTGAATATATTCAGGAAAAAACGCATACGCCCTTTTTGGCCAACCAAGCAAGCTTGCAAAGGAAATCTGCACTACAATGAAGTCTCACTTCCCCCCGGTCAAAAGGGCCATCTGAAAAAAGTGTAAAATCCAGAAAGGCAGGACAGGCCATGGAGAACTGGGAGCCTTGTTATGCTGATGGGCGGGATGTAAATTGCCAACAACCACTCCGGAGAAGTGTATGGTGTTTCCTGAAACATCTAAAAAACAAAGCAACAGAGCCTAGGGCACTGCCACTTATGGTCCTATAGCTTAGGGAAATTAAAATCAAAAAGACACAGCCACCCCAAAGTTTGGGACGCCTCTGTTTACAAGAACCTCGTTTACAGTACAAGTTCAACATCGCAGAAAGTGAAAAATGGATAAAGAAGTTGTGGTATTTACTTACAAAGCAATATCACTCAGCAATGAAATCTATGTCATCAGGCCCTTAGCATCACAATGAGTGGATTCAGGTATGATGATTCTAACTGAAATAAGTCACACAGAAAAAGAAACATCATAAGATATCAGTAATACACGGAATGTAAACTTGGATACACAGGAACTGAATTACAGAACAGAACAGTGTCTCAAATTTAGAAAACCAACTTATGCTTGCTTAAGGGTAAAGGTGAGTTGGGGTGCTGCATAAAACCAGAGATTGAAATGAGCACAGATAAAGTTCCTTAAGTCAAATATGGAATAGACAAGAGCTACTCCTTGCTCAACGAAATGGACTCAACACCGCATATTAAACGCCTAAGAATGTACCTGACTAGTAAGTATCGTAAAACCTATGGATTGCTATGTCTCCGAAAGAGAATCAAGCATGTGTACAGGGGCATAAACGCAGCAGTGATAGGATTGGAGAGGTTCGGTGAGCAAATGAAGACCCTTTGAAGTCATATTGCATGGTACCCATTACACGGGTCTCAACTACCCAGGTTTAAGGTATTCTTCCTTCAGCTAAAACATGCATGTGGAACCCAAGTATGATCAACCATGTGAACGGGAGACGTGTTCAAATATGTCTCAGTTTTCGTACCCTGGTACTCGGGTGCAACATTCCAGACGCTTTACTAACACTCTCCCCACTTGGAGAGTCAGCGCCTTTAACCTCCTGTTTGGCCCAGTTTGCAATTTCTGCGGAAGATGAACAAGAATAGCGAGAACCAATGAGAGGCTAGCTGGAGGTGTCTGGACGGGCAAATTTAACTCTCATTTCCCACCAGGAAGAGGAAATAACCAAAGGCTCAGCGTGCCGTACCGGAACCAGATTAGGGCCTGAAGCCATCCTGCGGTGTTGCGGGCAGCTCAAAAGAAAGCGAGTTGAAGAAAGGAGCTCAGGGGCACTGTAATTCACAAACCTGCAGAGTTATAAATGACAGCTATCGTCCAAAAATAGACTGAAGTAAGGCTGCCAAGAGGACTTGAAAGCGGGGCAGAATTGCAGGAAACCGATTTCAGGAGGTAGACTGGAATTGCATTGAAAGCATAGGAAAAGAGGCAGAACGTCCACAATGATGCACTTGGCCAAAAAGGGCGTATGCGTTTTTTCCTGAATATATTCAGGAAAAAACGCATACGCCCTTTTTGGCCAACCAAGCAAGCTTGCAAAGGAAATCTGCACTACAATGAAGTCTCACTTCCCCCCGGTCAAAAGGGCCATCTGAAAAAAGTGTAAAATCCAGAAAGGCAGGACAGGCCATGGAGAACTGGGAGCCTTGTTATGCTGATGGGCGGGATGTAAATTGCCAACAACCACTCGGGAGAAGTGTATGGTGTTTCCTGAAACATCTAAAAAACAAAGCAACAGAACCTAGGGCACTTCCACTTATGGTCCTATAGCTTAGGGAAATTAAAATCAAAAAGACACAGCCACCCCAAAGTTTGGAACGGCTCTGTTTACAAGAACCTCATTTACAGTACAAGTTCAACATCGCAGAAAGTGAAAAATGGATAAAGAAGTTGTGGTATTTACTTACAAAGCAATATCACTCAGCAATGAAATCTATGTCATCAGGCCCTTAGCAGCACAATGAGTGGATTCAGGTATGATGATTCTAACTGAAGTAAGTCACACAGAAAAAGAAACATCATAAGATATCAGTAATACACGGAATGTAAACTTGGCTACACAGGAACTGAATTACGGAACAGAACAGTGTCTCAAATTTAGAAAACCAACTTATGCTTGCTTAAGGGTAAAGGTGAGTTGGGGTGCTGCATAAAACCAGAGATTGAAATGAGCACAGATAAAGTTCCTTAAGTCAAATATGGAATAGACAAGAGCTACTCCTTGCTCAACGAAATGGACTCAACACCGCATATTAAACGCCTAAGAATGTACCTGACTAGTAAGTATCTTAAAACCTATGGATTGCTATGTCTCCGAAAGAGAATCAAGCATGTGTACAGGGGCATAAACGCAGCAGTGATAGGATTGGAGAGGTTCGGTGAGCAAATGAAGACCCTTTGAAGTCATATTGCATGGTACCCATTACACGGGTCTTAACTCTCCAGGTTTAAGGTATTCTTCCTTCAGCTAAAACATGCATGTGGAACCCAAGTATGATCAACCATGTGAACGGGAGACGTGTTCAAATATGTCTCAGTTTTCCTCCCCTGGTACTCTGGTGCAACATTCCAGACGCTTTACTAACACTCTCCCCACTTGGAGAGTCAGCGCCTTTAACCTCCTGTTTGGCCCAGTTTGCAATTTCTGCAGAAGATGAACAGGAATAGCGAGAACCAATGAGAGACTAGCTGGAGGTGTCTGGACGGGCAAATTTAACTCTCATTTCCCACCAGGAAGAGGAAATAACCAAAGGCTCAGCGTGCCGTGCCGGAACCAGATTAGGGCCTGAAGCCATCCTGCGGTGTTGCGGCCAGGTCACAAGAAAGCGAGTTGAAGAAAGGAGCTCAGGGGCACTGTAATTCACAAACCTGCAGAGTTATAAATGACAGCTATCGTCCAAAAATAGACTGAAGTAAGGCTGCCAAGAGGACTTGAAAGCGGGGCAGAATTGCAGGAAACCGATTTCAGGAGGTAGACTGGAATTGCATTGAAAGCATAGGAAAAGAGGCAGAACGTCCACAATGATGCACTTGGCCAAAAAGGGCGTATGCGTTTTTTCCTGAATATATTCAGGAAAAAACGCATACGCCCTTTTTGGCCAACCAAGCAAGCTTGCAAAGGAAATCTGCACTACAATGAAGTCTCACTTCCCCCCGGTCAAAAGGGCCATCTGAAAAAAGTGTAAAATCCAGAAAGGCAGGACAGGCCATGGAGAACTGGGAGCCTTGTTATGCTGATGGGCGGGATGTAAATTGCCAACAACCACTCGGGAGAAGTGTATGGTGTTTCCTGAAACATCTAAAAAACAAAGCAACAGAGCCTAGGGCACTTCCACTTATGGTCCTATAGCTTAGGGAAATTAAAATCAAAAAGACACAGCCACCCCAAAGTTTGGAACGGCTCTGTTTACAAGAACCTCATTTACAGTACAAGTTCAACATCGCAGAAAGTGAAAAATGGATAAAGAAGTTGTGGTATTTACTTACAAAGCAATATCACTCAGCAATGAAATCTATGTCATCAGGCCCTTAGCAGCACAATGAGTGGATTCAGGTATGATGATTCTAACTGAAGTAAGTCACACAGAAAAAGAAACATCATAAGATATCAGTAATACACGGAATGTAAACTTGGCTACACAGGAACTGAATTACGGAACAGAACAGTGTCTCAAATTTAGAAAACCAACTTATGCTTGCTTAAGGGTAAAGGTGAGTTGGGGTGCTGCATAAAACCAGAGATTGAAATGAGCACAGATAAAGTTCCTTAAGTCAAATATGGAATAGACAAGAGCTACTCCTTGCTCAACGAAATGGACTCAACACCGCATATTAAACGCCTAAGAATGTACCTGACTAGTAAGTATCTTAAAACCTATGGATTACTATGTCTCCGAAAGAGAATCAAGCATGTGTACAGGGGCATAAACGCAGCAGTGATAGGATTGGAGAGGTTCGGTGAGCAAATGAAGACCCTTTGAAGTCATATTGCATGGTACCCATTACACGGGTCTTAACTCTCCAGGTTTAAGGTATTCTTCCTTCAGCTAAAACATGCATGTGGAACCCAAGTATGATCAACCATGTGAACGGGAGACGTGTTCAAATATGTCTCAGTTTTCCTCCCCTGGTACTCAGGTGCAACAATCCAGACGCTTTACTAACACTCTCCCCACTTGGAGAGTCAGCGCCTTTAACCTCCTGTTTGGCCCAGTTTGCAATTTCTGCGGAAGATGAACAGGAATAGCGAGAACCAATGAGAGACTAGCTGGAGGTGTCTGGACGGGCAAATTTAACTCTCATTTCCCACCAGGAAGAGGAATTAACCAAAGGCTCAGCGTGCCGTGCCGGAACCAGATTAGGGCCTGAATCCATCCAGCGGTGTTGCGGCCAGCTCACGAGAAAGCGAGTTGAAGAAAGGAGCTCAGGGGCACTGTAATTCACAAACCTGCAGAGTTATAAATGACAGCTATCGTCTAAAAATAGACTGAAGTAAGGCTGCCAAGAGGACTTGAAAGCGGGGCAGAATTGCAGGAAACCGATTTCAGGAGGTAGACTGGAATTGCATTGAAAGCATAGGAAAAGAGGCAGAACGTCCACAATGATGCACTTGGCCAAAAAGGGCGTATGCGTTTTTTCCTGAATATATTCAGGAAAAAATGCATACGCCCTTTTTGGCCAACCAAGCACGCTTGCAAAGGAAATCTGCACTACAATGAAGTCTCACTTCCCCCCGGTCAAAAGGGCCATCTGAAAAAGTGTAAAATTCAGAAAGGCAGGACAAGCCATGGAGAACTGGGAGCCTT
The DNA here is from genome assembly GCF_951394435.1 of Stenella coeruleoalba. Lineage (NCBI taxonomy): Eukaryota > Metazoa > Chordata > Mammalia > Artiodactyla > Delphinidae > Stenella > Stenella coeruleoalba. The sequence goes on from NW_027646391.1 coordinate 136,945, forward strand.
GTTATGCTGATGGGCGGGATGTAAATTGCCAACAACCACTCGGGAGAAGTGTATGGTGTTTCCTGAAACATCTAAAAAACAAATCAACAGAGCCTAGGGCACTTCCACTTATGGTCCTATACATTAGGAAAATTAAAATAAAAAAGACACAGCCACCCCAAAGTTTGGAACGGCTCTGTTTACAAGAACCTCGTTTACAGTACAAGTTCAACATCGCAGAAAGTGAAAAATGGATAAAGAAGTTGTGGTATTTACTTACAAAGCAATATCACTCAGCAATGAAATCTATGTCATCAGGCCCTTAGCAGCACAATGAGTGGATTCACGTATGATGATTCTAACTGAAATAAGTCACACAGAAAAAGAAACATCATAAGATATCAGTAATACACGGAATGTAAACTTGGCTACACAGGAACAGAATTACAGAACAGAACAGGGTCTCAAATTTAGAAAACCAACTTATTCTTGCTTAAGGGTAAAGGTGAGTTGGGGTGCTGCATAAAACCAGAGATTGAAATGAGCACAGATAAAGTTCCTTAAGCCAAATATGGAATAGACAAGAGCTACTCCTTGCTCAGTGAAATGGACTCAACACCCCATATTAAACGCCTAAGAATGTACCTGACTAGTAAGTATCTTAAAACCTATGGATTGCTATGTCTCCGAAAGAGAATCAAGCATGTGTACAGGGGCATAAACGCAGCAGTGATAGGATTGGAGAGGTTCGGTGAGCAAATGAAGACCGTTTGAAGTCATATTGCATGGTACCCATTCCACGGGTCTCAACTCTCCAGGTTTAAGGTATTCTTCCTTCAGCTAAAACATGCATGTGGAACCCAGAGTATGATCAACCATGTGAACGGGAGACGTGTTCAAATATGTCTCAGTTTTCCTCCCCTGGTACTCGGGTGCAACATTCCAGACGCTTTACTAACACTCTCCCCACTTGGAGAGTCAGTCCCTTTAACCTCCTGTTTGGCCCAGTTTGCAATTTCTGTGGAAGATGAACAGGAATAGCGAGAACCAATGAGAGGCTAGCTGGAGGTGTCTGGACGGGCAAATTTAACTCTCATTTCCCACCAGGAAGAGGAATTAACCAAAGGCTCAGCATGCCGTGCCGGAACCAGATTAGGGCCTGAAGCCATCCTGCGGTGTTGCGGCCAGCTCAAAAGAAAGCGAGTTGAAGAAAGGAGCTCAGGGGCACTGTAATTCACAAACCTGCAGAGTTATAAATGACAGCTATCGTCCAAAAATAGACTGAAGTAAGGCTGCCAAGAGGACTTGAAAGCGGGGCAGAATTGCAGGAAACCGATTTCAGGAGGTAGACTGGAATTGCATTGAAAGCATAGGAAAAGAGGCAGAACGTCCACAATGATGCACTTGGCCAAAAAGGGCGTATGCGTTTTTTCCTGAATATATTCAGGAAAAAACGCATACGCCCTTTTTGGCCAACCAAGCAAGCTTGCAAAGGAAATCTGCACTACAATGAAGTCTCACTTCCCCCCGGTCAAAAGGGCCATCTGAAAAAAGTGTAAAATCCAGAAAGGCAGGACAGGCCATGGAGAACTGGGAGCCTTGTTATTCTGATGGGCGGGATGTAAATTGCCAACAACCACTCGGGAGAAGTGTATGGTGTTTCCTGAAACATCTAAAAAACAAAGCAACAGAACCTAGGGCACTTCCACTTATGGTCCTATAGCTTAGGGAAATTAAAATCAAAAAGACACAGCCACCCCAAAGTTTGGAACGGCTCTGTTTACAAGAACCTCGTTTACAGTACAAGTTCAACATCGCAGAAAGTGAAAAATGGATAAAGAAGTTGTGGTATTTACTTACAAAGCAATATCACTCAGCAATGAAATCTGTGTCATCAGGCCCTTAGCAGCACAATGAGTGGATTCAGGTATGATGATTCTAACTGAAGTAAGTCACACAGAAAAAGAAACATCATAAGATATCAGTAATACACGGAATGTAAACTTGGCTACACAGGAACTGAATTACAGAACAGAACAGGGTCTCAAATTTAGAAAACCAACTTATGCTTGCTTAAGGGTAAAGGTGAGTTGGGGTGCTGCATAAAACCAGAGATTGAAATGAGCACAGATAAAGTTCCTTAAGTCAAATATGGAATAGACAAGAGCTACTCCTTGCTCAACGAAATGGACTCAACATCGCATATTAAACGCCTAAGAATGTACCTGACTAGTAAGTATCTTAAAACCTATGGATTGCTATGTCTCCGAAAGAGAATCAAGCATGTGTACAGGGGCATAAACGCAGCAGTGATAGGATTGGAGAGGTTCGGTGAGCAAATGAAGACTCTTTGAAGTCATATTGCATGGTACCCATTACACGGGTCTTAACTCTCCAGGTTTAAGGTATTCTTCCTTCAGCTAAAACATGCATGTGGAATGCAAGTATGATCAACCATGTGAACGGGAGACGTGTTCAAATATGTCTCAGTTTTCCTCCCCTGGTACTCGGGTGCAACATTCCAGACGCTTTACTAACACTCTCCCCACTTGGAGAGTCAGCGCCTTTAACCTCCTGTTTGGCCCAGTTTGCAATTTCTGCGGAAGATGAACAGGAATAGCGAGAACCAATGAGAGACTAGCTGGAGGTGTCTGGACGGGCAAATTTAACTCTCATTTCCCACCAGGAAGAGGAAATAACCAAAGGCTCAGCGTGCCGTGCCGGAACCAGATTAGGGCCTGAAGCCATCCTGCGGGGTTGCGGCCAGGTTACAAGAAAGCAAGTTGAAGAAAGGAGCTCAGGGGCACTGTAATTCACAAACCTGCAGAGTTATAAATGACAGCTATCGTCCAAAAATACACTGAAGTAAGGCTGCCAAGAGGACTTGAAAGCGGGGCAGAATTGCAGGAAACCGATTTCAGGAGGTAGACTGGAATTGCACTGAAAGCATAGGAAAAGAGGCAGAACGTCCACAATGATGCACTTGGCCAAAAAGGGCGTATGCGTTTTTTCCTGAATATATTCAGGAAAAAACGCATACGCCCTTTTTGGCCAACCAAGCAAGCTTGCAAAGGAAATCTGCACTACAATGAAGTCTCACTTCCCCCCGGTCAAAAGGGCCATCTGAAAAAAGTGTAAAATCCAGAAAGGCAGGACAGGCCATGGAGAACTGGGAGCCTTGTTATGCTGATGGGCGGGATGTAAATTGCCAACAGACACTCGGGAGAAGTGTATGGTGTTTCCTGAAACATCTAAAAAACAAAGCAACAGAGCCTTGGGCACTGCCACTTATGGTCCTATAGCTTAGGGAAATTAAAATCAAAAAGACACAGCCACCCCAACGTTTGGGACGCCTCTGTTTACAAGAACCTCGTTTACCATACAAGTTCAATATCACAGAAAGTGAAAAATGGATAAAGAACTTGTGGTACTTACGTACAATGCAGTATCACTCAGCAATGAAATCTATGTCATCAGGCCCATAGCAGCATAATGAGTGGATTCAGGTACGATGATTCTAACTGAAATAAGTCACACAGAAAAAGAAACATCATAAGATATCACTAATACACGGAATGTAAACTTGGCTACACAGGAACTGCATTCCAAAACAGAACAGGGTCTCAAATTTAGAAAACCAACTTATGCTTGCTTAAGGGTAAAGGTGAGTTGGGGTGCTGCATAAAACCAGAGATTGAAATGAGCACAGATAAAGTTCCTTAAGCCAAATATGGAATAGACAAGAGCTACTCCTTGCTCAATGAAATGGACTCAACACCCCATATTAAACGCCTAAGAATGTACCTGACTAGTAAGTATCTTAAAACCTATGGATTGCTATGTCTCCAAAAGAGAATCAAGCGTGTGTACAGGGGCATAAACGCAGCAGTGATAGGATTGGAGAGGTTCGGTGAGCAAATGAAGACCCTTTGAAGTCATATTGCATGGCACCCATTCCACGGGTCTCAACTCTCCAGGTTTAAGGTATTCTTCCTTCAGCTAAAACATGCATGTGGAACCCAGAGTATGATCAACCATGTGAACGGGAGACGTGCTCAAATATGTCTCAGTTTTCCTCCCCTGGTACTCGGGTGCAACATTCCAGACGCTTTACTAACACTCTCCCCACTTGGAGAGTCAGTCCCTTTAACCTCCTGTTTGGCCCAGTTTGCAATTTCTGCGGAGGATGAACAGGAATAGCGAGAACCAATGAGAGACTAGCTGGAGGTGTCTGAACGGGCAAATTTAACTCTCATTTCCCACCAGGAAGAGGAATTAACCAAAGGCTCAGCATGCCAGGCCGGAACCAGATTAGGGCCTGAAGCCATCCTGCGGTGTTGCGGCCAGGTCACAAGAAAGCAAGTTGAAGAAAGGAGCTCAGGGGCACTGTAATTCACAAACCTGCAGAGTTATAAATGACAGCTATCGTCCAAAAATAGACTGAAGTAAGGCTGCCAAGAGGACTTGAAAGCGGGGCAGAATTGCAGGAAACCGATTTCAGGAGGTAGACTGGAATTGCATTGAAAGCATAGGAAAAGAGGCAGAACGTCCACAATGATGCACTTGGCCAAAAAGGGCGTATGCGTTTTTTCCTGAATATATTCAGGAAAAAACGCATACGCCCTTTTTGGCCAACCAAGCAAGCTTGCAAAGGAAATCTGCACTACAATGAAGTCTCACTTCCCCCCGGTCAAAAGGGCCATCTGAAAAAAGTGTAAAATCCAGAAAGGCAGGACAGGCCATGGAGAAGTGGGAGCCTTGTTATGCTGATGGGCGGGATGTAAATTGCCAACAACCACTCGGGAGAAGTGTATGGTGTTTCCTGAAACATCTAAAAAACAAAGCAACAGAACCTAGGGCACTTCCACTTATGGTCCTATAGCTTAGGGAAGTTAAAATGAAAAAGACATAGCCACCCCAAAGTTTGGAACGGCTCTGTTTACAAGAAACTCGTTTACAGTACAAGTTCAACATCGCAGAAAGTGAAAAATGGATAAAGAAGTTGTGGTATTTACTTACAAAGCAATATCACTCAGCAATGAAATCTGTGTCATCAGGCCCTTAGCAGCACAATGCGTGGATTCAGGTATGATGATTCTAACTGAAATAAGTCACACAGAAAAAGAAACATCATAAGATATCAGTAATACACGGAATGTAAACTTGGCTACACAGGAACTGAATTACAGAACAGAACAGGGTCTCAAATTTAGAAAACCAACTTATTCTTGCTTAAGGGTAAAGGTGAGTTGGGGTGCTGCATAAAACCAGAGATTGAAATGAGCACAGATAAAGTTCCTTAAGCCAAATATAGAATAGACAAGAGCTACTCCTTGCTCAACGAAATGGACTCAACACCCCATATTAAACGCCTAAGAATGTACCTGACTAGTAAGTATCTTAAAACCTATGGATTGCTATGTCTCCGAAAGAGAATCAAGCATGTGTACAGGGGCATAAACGCAGCAGTGATAGGATTGGAGAGGTTCGGTGAGCAAATGAAGACCGTTTGAAGTCATATTGCATGCTACCCATTACACGGGTCTTAACTCTCCAGGTTTAAGGTATTCTTCCTTCAGGTAAAACATGCATGTGGAACGCAAGTATGATCAACCATGTGAATGGGAGATGTGTTCAAATATGTCTCAGTTTTTCTCCCCTGGTACTCGGGTGCAACATTCCAGACGCTTTACTAACACTCTCCCCACTTGGAGAGTCAGCGCCTTTAACCTCCTGTTTGGCCCAGTTTGCAATTTCTGCGGAAGATGAACAGGAATAGCGAGAACCAATGAGAGACTAGCTGGAGGTGTCTGGACGGGCAAATTTAACTCTCATTTCCCACCAGGAAGAGGAAATAACCAAAGGCTCAGCGTGCCGTGCCGGAACCAGATTAGGGCCTGAAGCCATCCTGCGGGGTTGCGGCCAGGTCACAAGAAAGCAAGTTGAAGAAAGGAGCTCAGGGGCACTGTAATTCACAAACCTGCAGAGTTATAAATGACAGCTATCGTCCAAAAATAGACTGAAGTAAGGCTGCCAAGAGGACTTGAAAGCGGGGCAGAATTGCAGGAAACCGATTTCAGGAGGTAGACTGGAATTGCATTGAAAGCATAGGAAAAGAGGCAGAACGTCCACAATGATGCACTTGGCCAAAAAGGGCGTATCCGTTTTTTCCCGAATATATTCAGGAAAAAACGCATACGCCCTTTTTGGCCAACCAAGCAAGCTTGCAAAGGAAATCTGCACTACAATGAAGTCTCACTTCCCCCCGGTCAAAAGGGCCATCTGAAAAAAGTGTAAAATCCAGAAAGGCAGGACAGGCCATGGAGAACTGGGAGCCTTGTTATGCTGATGGGCGGGATGTAAATTGCCAACAACCACTCGGGAGAAGTGTATGGTGTTTCCTGAAACATCTAAAAAACAAAGCAACAGAGCCTAGGGCACTTCCACTTATGGTCTTATAGCTTAGGGAAATTAAAATCAAAAAGACACATCCACCCCAAAATTTGAGACGCCTCTGTTTACAAGAACCTCGTTTACAGTACAAGTTCAACATCGCAGAAAGTGAAAAATGCATAAAGAAGTTGTGGTATTTACTTACAAAGCAATATCACTCAGCAATGAAATCTGTGTCATCAGGCCCTTAGCAGCACAATGAGTGGACTCAGGTATGATGATTCTAACTGAAATAAGTCACACAGAAAAAGAAACATCATAAGATATCAGTAATACACGGAATGTAAACTTGGCTACACAGGAACTGAATTACAGAACAGAACAGGGTCTCAAATTTAGAAAACCAACTTATTCTTGCTTAAGGGTAAAGGTGAGTTGGGGTGCTGCATAAAACCAGAGATTGAAATGAGCACAGATAAAGTTCCTTAAGCCAAATATGGAATAGACAAGAGCTACTCCTTGCTCAACGAAATGGACTCAACACCGCATATTAAACGCCTAAGAATGTACCTGACTAGTAAGTATCTTAAAACCTATGGATTGCTATGTCTCCGAAAGAGAATCAAGCATGTGTACAGGGGCATAAACGCAGCAGTGATAGGATTGGAGAGGTTCGGTGAGCAAATGAAGACCCTTTGAAGTCATATTGCATGGTACCCATTCCACGGGTTTCAACTACCCAGGTTTAAGGTATTCTTCCTTCAGCTAAAACATGCATGTGGAACCTAGAGTATGATCAACCATGTGATCGGGAGACGTGTTCAAATATGTCTCAGTTTTCCTCCCCTGGTACTCGGGTGCAACATTCCAGACGCTTTACTAACACTCTCCCGACTTGGAGAGTCAGTCCCTTTAACCTCCTGTTTGGCCCAGTTTGCAATTTCTGTGGAAGATGAACAGGAATAGCGAGAACCAATGAGAGACTAGCTGGAGGTGTCTGGACGGGCAAATTTAACTCTCATTTCCCACCAGGAAGAGGAATTAACCAAAGGCTCAGCGTGCCGTGCCGGAACCAGATTAGGGCCTGAAGCCATCCTGCGGTGTTGCGGCCAGGTCACAAGAAAGCGAGTTGAAGAAAGGAGCTCAGGGGCACTGTAATTCACAAACCTGCAGAGTTATAAATGACAGCTATCGTCCAAAAATAGACTGAAGTAAGGCTGCCAAGAGGACTTGAAAGCGGGGCAGAATTGCAGGAAACCGATTTCAGGAGGTAGACTGGAATTGCATTGAAAGCATAGGAAAAGAGGCAGAACGTCCACAATGATGCACTTGGCCAAAAAGGGCGTATGCGTTTTTTCCTGAATATATTCAGGAAAAAACGCATACGCCCTTTTTGGCCAACCAAGCAAGCTTGCAAAGGAAATCTGCACTACAATGAAGTCTCACTTCCCCCCGGTCAAAAGGGCCATCTGAAAAAAGTGTAAAATCCAGAAAGGCAGGACAGGCCATGGAGAACTGGGAGCCTTGTTATGCTGATGGGCGGGATGTAAATTGCCAACAGACACTCGGGAGAAGTGTATGGTGTTTCCTGAAACATCTAAAAAACAAAGCAACAGAGCCTAGGGCACTGCCACTTATGGTCCTATAGCTTAGGGAAATTAAAATCAAAAAGACACAGCCACCCCAAAGTTTGGAACGGCTCTGTTTACAAGAACCTCGTTTACAGTACAAGTTCAACATCGCAGAAAGTGAAAAATGGATAAAGAAGTTGTGGTATTTACTTACAAAGCAATATCACTCAGCAATGAAATCTGTGTCATCAGGCCCTTAGCAGCACAATGAGTGGATTCAGGTATGATGATTCTAACTGAAGTAAGTCACACAGAAAAAGAAACATCATAAGATATCAGTAATACACGGAATGTAAACTTGGCTACACAGGAACTAAATTACAGAACAGAACAGGGTCTCAAATTTAGAAAACCAACTTATGCTTGCTTAAGGGTAAAGGTGAGTTGGGGTGCTGCATAAAACCAGTGATTGAAATGAGCACAGATAAAGTTCCTTAAGTCAAATATGGAATAGACAAGAGCTACTCCTTGCTCAACGAAATGGACTCAACACCGCATATTAAACGCCTAAGAATGTACCTGACTAGTAAGTATCGTAAAACCTATGGATTGCTATGTCTCCAAAAGAGAATCAAGCATGTATACAGGGGCATAAACGCAGCAGTGATAGGATTGGAGAGGTTCGGTGAGCAAATGAAGACCCTTTGAAGTCATATTGCATGGTACCCATTACACGGGTCTCAACTCTCCAGGTTTAAGGTATTCTTCCTTCAGCTAAAACATGCATGTGGAACCCAAGTATGATCAACCATGTGAACGGGAGACGTGTTCAAATATGTCTCAGTTTTCCTCCCCTGGTACTCGGGTGCAATATTCCAGACGCTTTACTAACACTCTCCCGACTTGGAGAGTCAGCGCCTTTAACCTCCTGTTTGGCCCAGTTTGCAATTTCTGCGGAAGATGAACAGGAATAGCGAGAACCAATGAGAGGCTAGCTGGAGGTGTCTGGACGGGCAAATTTAACTCTCATTTCCCACCAGGAAGAGGAAATAACCAAAGGCTCAGCGTGCCGTACCGGAACCAGATTAGGGCCTGAAGCCATCCTGCGGTGTTGCGGCCAGCTCAAAAGAAAGCGAGTTGAAGAAAGGAGCTCAGGGGCACTGTAATTCACAAACCTGCAGAGTTATAAATGACAGCTATCGTCCAAAAATAGACTGAAGTAAGGCTGCCAAGAGGACTTGAAAGCGGGGCAGAATTGCAGGAAACCGATTTCAGGAGGTAGACTGGAATTGCATTGAAAGCATAGGAAAAGAGGCAGAACGTCCACAATGATGCACTTGGCCAAAAAGGGCGTATGCGTTTTTTCCTGAATATATTCAGGAAAAAACGCATACGCCCTTTTTGGCCAACCAAGCAAGCTTGCAAAGGAAATCTGCACTACAATGAAGTCTCACTTCCCCCCGGTCAAAAGGGCCATCTGAAAAAAGTGTAAAATCCAGAAAGGCAGGACAGGCCATGGAGAACTGGGAGCCTTGTTATGCTGATGGGCGGGATGTAAATTGCCAACAACCACTCGGGAGAAGTGTATGGTGTTTCCTGAAACATCTAAAAAACAAAGCAACAGAACCTAGGGCACTTCCACTTATGGTCCTATAGCTTAGGGAAATTAAAATCAAAAAGACACAGCCACCCCAAAGTTTGGAACGGCTCTGTTTACAAGAACCTCGTTTACAGTACAAGTTCAACATCGCAGAAAGTGAAAAATGGATAAAGAAGTTGTGGTATTTACTTACAGAGCAATATCACTCAGCAATGAAATCTGTGTCATCAGGCCCTTAGCAGCACAATGAGTGGATTCAGGTATGATGATTCTAACTGAAGTAAGTCACACAGAAAAAGAAACATCATAAGATATCAGTAATACACGGAATGTAAACTTGGCTACACAGGAACTGAATTACAGAACAGAACAGGGTCTCAAATTTAGAAAACCAACTTATGCTTGCTTAAGGGTAAAGGTGAGTTGGGGTGCTGCATAAAACCAGAGATTGAAATGAGCACAGATAAAGTTCCTTAAGTCAAATATGGAATAGACAAGAGCTACTCCTTGCTCAACGAAATGGACTCAACACCGCATATTAAACGCCTAAGAATGTACCTGACTAGTAAGTATCTTAAAACCTATGGATTGCTATGTCTCCGAAAGAGAATCAAGCATGTGTACAGGGGCATAAACGCAGCAGTGATAGGATTGGAGAGGTTCGGTGAGCAAAGGAAGACCCTTTGAAGTCATATTGCATGGTACCCATTACACGGGTCTTAACTCTCCAGGTTTAAGGTATTCTTCCTTCAGCTAAAACATGCATGTGGAACGCAAGTATGATCAACCATGTGAACGGGAGACGTGTTCAAATATGTCTCAGTTTTCCTCCCCTGGTACTCGGGTGCAACATTCCAGACGCTTTACTAACACTCTCCCCACTTGGAGAGTCAGCGCCTTTAACCTCCTGTTTGGCCCAGTTTGCAATTTCTGCGGAAGATGAACAGGAATAGCGAGAACCAATGAGAGACTAGCTGGAGGTGTCTGGACGGGCAAATTTAACTCTCATTTCCCACCAGGAAGAGGAAATAACCAAAGGCTCAGCGTGCTGTACCGGAACCAGATTAGGGCCTGAAGCCATCCTGCGGTGTTGCGGCCAGGTCACAAGAAAGCGAGTTGAAGAAAGGAGCTCAGGGGCACTGTAATTCACAAACCTGCAGAGTTATAAATGAGAGCTATCGTCCAAAAATAGACTGAAGTAAGGCTGCCAAGAGGACTTGAAAGCGGGGCAGAATTGCAGGAAACCGATTTCAGGAGGTAGACTGGAATTGCATTGAAAGCATAGGAAAAGAGGCAGAACGTCCACAATGATGCACTTGGCCAAAAAGGGCGTATGCGTTTTTTCCTGAATATATTCAGGAAAAAACGCATACGCCCTTTTTGGCCAACCAAGCAAGCTTGCAAAGGAAATCTGCACTACAATGAAGTCTCACTTCCCCCCGGTCAAAAGGGCCATCTGAAAAAAGTGTAAAATCCAGAAAGGCAGGACAGGCCATGGAGAACTGGGAGCCTTGTTATGCTGATGGGCGGGATGTAAATTGCCAACAACCACTCGGGAGAAGTGTATGGTGTTTCCTGAAACATCTAAAAAACAAAGCAACAGAGCCTAGGGCACTGCCACTTATGGTCCTATAGCTTAGGGAAATTAAAATCAAAAAGACACAGCCACCCCAAAGTTTGGGACGCCTCTGTTTACAAGAACCTCGTTTACAGTACAAGTTCAACATCGCAGAAAGTGAAAAATGGATAAAGAAGTTGTGGTATTTACTTACAAAGCAATATCACTCAGCAATGAAATCTATGTCATCAGGCCCTTAGCATCACAATGAGTGGATTCAGGTATGATGATTCTAACTGAAATAAGTCACACAGAAAAAGAAACATCATAAGATATCAGTAATACATGGAATGTAAACTTGGCTACACAGGAACTGGATTACAGAACAGAACAGGGTCTCAAATTTAGAAAACCAACTTATGCTTGCTTAAGGGTAAAGGTGAGTTGGGGTGCTGCATAAAACCAGAGATTGAAATGAGCACAGATAAAGTTCCTTAAGTCAAATATGGAATAGACAAGAGCTACTCCTTGCTCAACGAAATGGACTCAACACCGCATATTAAACGCCTAAGAATGTACCTGACTAGTAAGTATCGTAAAACCTATGGATTGCTATGTCTCCAAAAGAGAATCAAGCATGTGTACAGGGGCATAAACGCAGCAGTGATAGGATTGGAGAGGTTCGGTGAGCAAATGAAGACCCTTTGAAGTCATATTTCATGGTACCCATTACACGGGTCTCAACTCTCCAGGTTTAAGGTATTCTTCCTTCAGCTAAAACATGCATGTGGAACCCAAGTATGATCAACCATGTGAACGGGAGACGTGTTCAAATATGTCTCAGTTTTCCTCCCCTGGTACTCGGGTGCAACATTCCAGACGCTTTACTAACACTCTCCCCCCTTGGAGAGTCAGCGCCTTTAACCTCCTGTTTGGCCCAGTTTGCAATTTCTGCGGAAGATGAACAGGAATAGCGAGAACCAATGAGAGGCTAGCTGGAGGTTTCTGGACGGGCAAATTTAACTCTCATTTCCCACCAGGAAGAGGAAATAACCAAAGGCTCAGCGTGCCGTACCGGAACCAGATTAGGGCCTGAAGCCATCCTGCGGTGTTGCGGCCAGGTCACAAGAAAGCGAGTTGAAGAAAGGAGCTCAGGGGCACTGTAATTCACAAACCTGCAGAGTTATAAATGACAGCTATCGTCCAAAAATAGACTGAAGTAAGGCTGCCAAGAGGACTTGAAAGCGGGGCAGAATTGCAGGAAACCGATTTCAGGAGGTAGACTGGAATTGCATTGAAAGCATAGGAAAAGAGGCAGAACGTCCACAATGATGCACTTGGCCAAAAAGGGCGTATGCGTTTTTTCCTGAATATATTCAGGAAAAAACGCATACGCCCTTTTTGGCCAACCAAGCAAGCTTGCAAAGGAAATCTGCACTACAATGAAGTCTCACTTCCCCCCGGTCAAAAGGGCCATCTGAAAAAAGTGTAAAATCCAGAAAGGCAGGACAGGCCATGGAGAACTGGGAGCCTTGTTATGCTGATGGGCGGGATGTAAATTGCCAACAACCACTCGGGAGAAGTGTATGGTGTTTCCTGAAACATCTAAAAAACAAAGCAACAGAACCTAGGGCACTTCCACTTATGGTCCTATAGCTTAGGGAAATTAAAATCAAAAAGACACAGCCACCCCAAAGTTTGGAACGGCTCTGTTTACAAGAACCTCGTTTACAGTACAAGTTCAACATCGCAGAAAGTGAAAAATGGATAAAGAAGTTGTGGTATTTACTTACAAAGCAATATCACTCAGCAATGAAATCTGTGTCATCAGGCCCTTAGCAGCACAATGAGTGGATTCAGGTATGATGATTCTAACTGAAGTAAGTCACACAGAAAAAGAAACATCATAAGATATCAGTAATACACGGAATGTAAACTTGGCTACACAGGAACTGAATTACAGAACAGAACAGGGTCTCAAATTTAGAAAACCAACTTATGCTTGCTTAAGGGTAAAGGTGAGTTGGGGTGCTGCATAAAACCAGAGATTGAAATGAGCACAGATAAAGTTCCTTAAGCCAAATATGGAATAGACAAGAGCTACTCCTTGCTCAACGAAATGGACTCAACATCGCATATTAAACGCCTTAGAATGTACCTGACTAGTAAGTATCTTAAAACCTATGGATTGCTATGTCTCCGAAAGAGAATCAAGCATGTGTACAGGGGCATAAACGCAGCAGTGATAGGATTGGAGAGGTTCGGTGAGCAAATGAAGACCCTTTGAAGTCATATTGCATGGTACCCATTACACGGGTCTTAACTCTCCAGGTTTAAGGTATTCTTCCTTCAGCTAAAACATGCATGTGGAACCCAAGTATGATCAACCATGTGAACGGGAGACGTGTTCAAATATGTCTCAGTTTTCCTCCCCTGGTACTCGGGTGCAACATTCCAGACGCTTTACTAACACTCTCCCCACTTGGAGAGTCAGCGCCTTTAACCTCCTGTTTGGCCCAGTTTGCAATTTCTGCGGAAGATGAACAGGAATAGCGAGAACCAATGAGAGACTAGCTGGAGGTGTCTGGACGGGCAAATTTAACTCTCATTTCCCACCAGGAAGAGGAAATAACCAAAGGCTCAGCGTGCCGTGCCGGAACCAGATTAGGGCCTGAAGCCATCCTGCGGGGTTGCGGCCAGGTCACAAGAAAGCAAGTTGAAGAAAGGAGCTCAGGGGCACTGTAATTCACAAACCTGCAGAGTTATAAATGACAGCTATCGTCCAAAAATAGACTGAAGTAAGGCTGCCAAGAGGACTTGAAAGCGGGGCAGAATTGCAGGAAACCGATTTCAGGAGGTAGACTGGAATTGCACTGAAAGCATAGGAAAAGAGGCAGAACGTCCACAATGATGCACTTGGCCAAAAAGGGCGTATGCGTTTTTTCCTGAATATATTCAGGAAAAAATGCATACGCCCTTTTTGGCCAACCAAGCAAGCTTGCAAAGGAAATCTGCACTACAATGAAGTCTCACTTCCCCCCAGTCAAAAGGGCCATGTGAAAAAAGTGTAAAATCCAGAAAGGCAGGACAGGCCATGGAGAACTGGGAGCCTTGTTATGCTGATGGGCGGGATGTAAATTGCCAACAACCACTCCGGAGAAGTGTATGGTGTTTCCTGAAACATCTAAAAAACAAAGCAACAGAGCCTAGGGCACTTCCACTTATGGTCCTACAGCTTAGGGAAATTAAAATCAAAAAGACACAGCCACCCCAAAGTTTGGGACGCCTCCGTTTACAAGAACCTCGTTTACCGTACAAGTTCAATATCACAGAAAGTGAAAAATGGATAAAGAACTTGTGGTACTTACGTACAATGCAGTATCGCTCAGCAATGAAATCTATGTCATCAGGCCCGTAGCAGCATAATGAGTGGATTCAGGTACGATGATTCTAACTGAAATAAGTCACACAGAAAAAGAAACATCATAAGATATCACTAATACACGGAATGTAAACTTGGCTACACAGGAACTGCATTCCAAAACAGAACAGGGTCTCAAATTTAGAAAACCAACTTATGCTTGCTTAAGGGGAAAGGTGAGTTGGGGTGCTGCATAAAACCAGAGATTGAAATGAGCACAGATAAAGTTCCTTAAGCCAAATATGGAATAGACAAGAGCTACTCCTTGCTCAACGAAATGGACTCAACACCCCATATTAAACGCCTAAGAATGTACCTGACTAGTAAGTATCTTAAAACCTATGGATTGCTATGTCTCCAAAAGAGAATCAAGCGTGTGTACAGGGGCATAAACGCAGCAGTGATAGGATTGGAGAGGTTCGGTGAGCAAATGAAGACCCTTTGAAGTCATATTGCATGGCACCCATTCCACGTGTCTCAACTCTCCAGGTTTAAGGTATTCTTCCTTCAGCTAAAACATGCATGTGGAACCCAGAGTATGATCAACCATGTGAACGGGAGACGTGTTCAAATATGTCTCAGTTTTCCTCCCCTGGTACTCGGGTGCAACATTCCAGACGCTTTACTAACACTCTCCCCACTTGGAGAGTCAGTCCCTTTAACCTCCTGTTTGGCCCAGTTTGCAATTTCTGCGGAGGATGAACAGGAATAGCGAGAACCAATGAGAGACTAGCTGGAGGTGTCTGAACGGGCAAATTTAACTCTCATTTCCCACCAGGAAGAGGAATTAACCAAAGGCTCAGCATGCCGGGCCGGAACCAGATTAGGGCCTGAAGCCATCCTGCGGTGTTGCGGCCAGGTCACAAGAAAGCAAGTTGAAGAAAGGAGCTCAGGGGCACTGTAATTCACAAACCTGCAGAGTTATAAATGACAGCTATCGTCCAAAAATAGACTGAAGTAAGGCTGCCATGAGGACTTGAAAGCAGGGCAGAATTGCAGGAAACCGATTTCAGGAGGTAGACTGGAATTGCATTGAAAGCATAGGAAAAGAGGCAGAACGTCCACAATGATGCACTTGGCCAAAAAGGGCGTATCCATTTTTTCCTGAATATATTCAGGAAAAAACGCATACGCCCTTTTTGGCCAACCAAGCAAGCTTGCAAAGGAAATCTGCACTACAATGAAGTCTCACTTCCCCCCGGTCAAAAGGGCCATCTGAAAAAAGTGTAAAATCCAGAAAGGCAGGACAGGCCATGGAGAACTGGGAGCCTTGTTATGCTGATGGGCGGGATGTAAATTGCCAACAGACACTCGGGAGAAGTGTATGGTGTTTCCTGAAACATCTAAAAAACAAAGCAACAGAGCTTAGGGCACTTCCACGTATGGTCCTATAGCTTAGGGAAATTAAAATCAAAAAGACACAGCCACTCCAAAGTTTGGAACGGCTCTGTTTACAAGAAACTCGTTTACAGTACAAGTTCAACATCGCAGAAAGTGAAAAATGGATAAAGAAGTTGTGGTATTTACTTACAAAGCAATATCACTCAGCAATGAAATCTGTGTCATCAGGCCCTCAGCAGCTCAATGAGTGGATTCAGGTATGATGATTCTAACTGAAGTAAGTCACACAGAAAAAGAAACATCATAAGATATCAGTAATACACGGAATGGAAACTTGGCTACACAGGAACTGAATTACAGAACAGAACAGGGTCTCAAATTTAGAAAACCAACTTATGCTTGCTTAAGGGTAAAGGTGAGTTGGGGTGCTGCATAAAACCAGAGATTGAAATGAGCACAGATAAAGTTCCTTAAGTCAAATATGGAATAGACAAGAGCTACTCCTTGCTCAACGAAATGGACTCAACACCGCATATTAAACGCCTAAGAATGTACCTGACTAGTAAGTATCGTAAAACCTATGGATTGCTATGTCTCCAAAAGAGAATCAAGCATGTGTACAGGGGCATAAACGCAGCAGTGATAGGATTGGAGAGGTTCGGTGAGCAAATGAAGACCCTTTGAAGTCATATTGCATGGTACCCATTACACGGGTCTTAACTCTCCAGGTTTAAGGTATTCTTCCTTCAGCTAAAACATGCATGTGGAACCCAAGTATGATCAACCATGTGAACGGGAGACGTGTTCAAATATGTCTCAGTTTTCCTCCCCTGGTACTCGGGTGCAACATTCCAGACGCTTTACTAACACTCTCTCCACTTGGAGAGTCAGCGCCTTTAACCTCCTGTTTGGCCCAGTTTGCAATTTCTGCGGAAGATGAACAGGAATAGCGATAACCAATGAGAGACTAGCTGGAGGTGTCTGGACGGGCAAATTTAACTCTCATTTCCCACCAGGAATAGGAAATAACCAAAGGCTCAGCGTGCCGTGCCGGAACCAGATTAGGGCCTGAAGCCATCCTGCGGTGTTGCGGCCAGGTCACAAGAAAGCAAGTTGAAGAAAGGAGCTCAGGGGCACTGTAAATCACAAACCTGCAGAGTTATAAATGACAGCTATCGTCCAAAAATAGACTGAAGTAAGGCTGCCAAGAGGACTTGAAAGCGGGGCAGAATTGCAGGAAACCGATTTCAGGAGGTAGACTGGAATTGCATTGAAAGCATAGGAAAAGAGGCAGAACGTCCACAATGATGCACTTGGCCAAAAAGGGCGTATGCGTTTTTTCCTGAATATATTCAGGAAAAAACGCATACGCCCTTTTTGGCCAACCAAGCAAGCTTGCAAAGGAAATCTGCACTACAATGAAGTCTCACTTCCCCCGGGTCAAAAGGGCCATCTGAAAAAAGTGTAAAATCCAGAAAGGCAGGACAGGCCATGGAGAACTGGGAGCCTTGTTATGCTGATGGGCGGGATGTAAATTGCCAACAGACACTCGGGAGAAGTGTATGGTGTTTCCTGAAACATCTAAAAAACAAAGCAACAGAGCCTACGGCAGTTCCACTTATGGTCCTATAGCTTAGGGAAATTAAAATCAAAAAGACACAGCCACCCCAAAGTTTGGAACGGCTCTGTTTACAAGAACCTCGTTTACAGTACAAGTTCAACATTGCAGAAAGTGAAAAATGGATAAAGAACTTGTGGTACTTACGTACAATGCAGTATCACTTAGCAATGAAATCTATGTCATCAGGCCCGTAGCAGCATAATGAGTAGATTCAGGTACGATGATTCTAACTGAAATAAGTCACACAGAAAAAGAAACATCATAAGATATCAGTAATACACGGAATGTAAACTTGGCTACACAGGAACTGAATTCCAAAACAGAACAGGTTCTCAAATTTAGAAAACCAACTTATGCTTGCTTAAGGGGAAAGGTGAGTTGGGTTGCTGCATGAAACCAGAGATTGAAATGAGCACAGATAAAGTTCCTTAAGCCAAATATGGAATAGACAAGAGCTACTCCCTGCTCAACGAAATGGACTCAACACCCAATATTAAACGCCTAAGAATGTACCTGACTAGTAAGTATCTTAAAACCTATGGATTGCTATGTCTCCGAAAGAGAATCAAGCATGTGTACAGGGGCATAAACGCAGCAGTGATAGGATTGGAGAGGTTCGGTGAGCAAATGAAGACCCTTTGAAGTCATATTGCATGGTACCCATTCCACGGGTTTCAACTACCCAGGTTTTAGGTATTCTTCCTTCAGCTAAAACATGCATGTGGAACCCAGAGTATGATCAACCATGTGATCGGGAGACGTGTTCAAATATGTCTCAGTTTTCCTCCCCTGGTACTCGGGTGCAACATTCCAGACGCTTTACTAACACTCTCCCCACTTGGAGAGTCAGCGCCTTTAACCTCCTGTTTTGCCCAGTTTGCAATTTCTGCGGAAGATGAACAGGAATAGCAAGAACCAATGAGAGGCTAGCTGGAGGTGTCTGGACGGGCAAATTTAACTCTCATTTCCCACCAGGAAGAGGAATTAACCAAAGGCTCAGCATGCCGGGCCGGAAACAGATTAGGGCCTGAAGCCATCCTGCGGTGTTGCGGCCAGGTCACAAGAAAGCGAGTTGAAGAAAGGAGCTCAGGGGCACTGTAATTCACAAACCTGCAGAGTTATAAATGACAGCTATCGTCCAAAAATAGACTGAAGTAAGGCTGCCAAGAGGACTTGAAAGCGGGGCAGAATTGCAGGAAACCGATTTCAGGAGGTAGACTGGAATTGCATTGAAAGCATAGGAAAAGAGGCAGAACGTCCACAATGATGCACTTGGCCAAAAAGGGCGTATGCGTTTTTTCCTGAATATATTCAGGAAAAAACGCATACGCCCTTTTTGGCCAACCAAGCAAGCTTGCAAAGGAAATCTGCACTACAATGAAGTCTCACTTCCCCCCGGTCAAAAGGGCCATCTGAAAAAACTGTAAAATCCAGAAAGGCAGGACAGGCCATGGAGAACTGGGAGCCTTGTTATGCTGATGGGCGGGATGTAAATTGCCAACAGACACTCGGGAGAAGTGTATGGTGTTTCCTGAAACACCTAAAAAACAAAGCAACAGAGCCTAGGGCACTGCCACTTATGGTCCTATAGCTTAGGGAAATTAAAATCAAAAAGACACAGCCACCCCAAAGTTTGGAACGGCTCGGTTTACAAGAACCTCGTTTACAGTAAAGTTCAACATCGCAGAAAGTGAAAAATGGATAAAGAAGTTGTGGTATTTACTTACAAAGCAATATCACTCAGCAATGAAATCTGTGTCATCAGGCCCTTAGCAGCACAATGAGTGGATTCAGGTATGATGATTCTAACTGAAGTAAGTCACACAGAAAAAGAAACATCATAAGATATCAGTAATACACGGAATGTAAGCTTGGCTACACAGGAACTGAATTACAGAACAGAACAGGGTCTCAAATTTAGAAAACCAACTTATGCTTGCTTAAGGGTAAAGGTGAGTTGGGGTGCTGCATAAAACCAGAGATTGAAATGAGCACAGATAAAGTTCCTTAAGTCAAATATGGAATAGACAAGAGCTACTCCTTGCTCAACGAAATGGACTCAACACCGCATATTAAACGCCTAAGAATGTACCTGACTAGTAAGTATCTTAAAACCTATGGATTGCTATGTCTCCGAAAGAGAATCAAGCATGTGTACAGGGGCATAAACGCAGCAGTGATAGGATTGGAGAGGTTCGGTGAGCAAATGAAGACCCTTTGAAGTCATATTGCATGGTACCCATTACACGGGTTTCAACTACCCAGGTTTAAGGTATTCTTCCTTCAGCTAAAACATGCATGTGGAACCTAGAGTATGATCAACCATGTGATCGGGAGACGTGTTCAAATATGTCTCAGTTTTCCTCCCCTGGTACTCGGGTGCAACATTCCAGACGCTTTACTAACACTCTCCCCACTTGGAGAGTCAGTCCCTTTAACCTCCTGTTTGGCCCAGTTTGCAATTTCTGCGGAAGATGAACAGGAATAGCGAGAACCAATGAGAGGCTAGCTGGAGGTGTCTGGACGGGCAAATTTAACTCTCATTTCCCACCAGGAAGAGGAATTAACCAAAGGCTCAGCATGCCGGGCCGGAACCAGATTAGGGCCTGAAGCCATCCTGCGGTGTTGCGGCCAGGTCACAAGAAAGCGAGTTGAAGAAAGGAGCTCAGGGGCACTGTAATTCACAAACCTGCAGAGTTATAAATGACAGCTATCGTCCAAAAATATACTGAAGTAAGGCTGCCAAGAGGACTTGAAAGCGGGGCAGAATTGCAGGAAACCGATTTCAGGAGGTAGACTGGAATTCCATTGAAAGCATAGGAAAAGAGGCAGAACGTCCACAATGATGCACTTGGCCAAAAAGGGCGTATGCGTTTTTTCCTGAATATATTCAGGAAAAAACGCATACGCCCTTTTTGGCCAACCAAGCAAGCTTGCAAAGGAAATCTGCACTACAATGAAGTCTCACTTCCCCCCGGTCAAAAGGGCCATCTGAAAAAAGTGTAAAATCCAGAAAGGCAGGACAGGCCATGGAGAAGTGGGAGCCTTGTTATGCTGATGGGCGGGATGTAAATTGCCAACAGACACTCGGGAGAAGTGTATGGTGTTTCCTGAAACATCTAAAAAACAAAGCAACAGAGCCTAGGGCACTGCCACTTATGGTCCTATAGCTTAGGGAAATTAAAATCAAAAAGACACAGCCACCCCAAAGTTTGGAACGGCTCTGTTTACAAGAACCTCGTTTACAGTAAAGTTCAACATCGCAGAAAGTGAAAAATGGATAAAGAAGTTGTGGTATTTACTTACAAAGCAATATCACTCAGCAATGAAATCTGTGTCATCAGGCCCTTAGCAGCACAATGAGTGGATTCAGGTATGATGATTCTAACTGAAGTAAGTCACACAGAAAAAGAAACATCATAAGATATCAGTAATACACGGAATGGAAACTTGGCTACACAGGAACTGAATTACAGAACAGAACAGGGTCTCAAATTTAGAAAACCAACTTATGCTTGCTTAAGGGTAAAGGTGAGTTGGGGTGCTGCATAAAACCAGAGATTGAAATGAGCACAGATAAAGTTCCTTAAGTCAAATATGGATAGACAAGAGCTACTCCTTGCTCAACGAAATGGACTCAACACCGCATATTAAACGCCTAAGAATGTACCTGACTAGTAAGTATCTTAAAACCTATGGATTGCTATGTCTCCGAAAGAGAATCAAGCATGTGTACAGGGGCATAAACGCAGCAGTGATAGGATTGGAGAGGTTCGGTGAGCAAATGAAGACCCTTTGAAGTCATATTGCATGGTACCCATTACACGGGTGTTAACTCTCCAGGTTTAAGGTATTCTTCCTTCAGCTAAAACATGCATGTGGAACCCAAGTATGATCAACCATGTGAATGGGAGACGTGTTCAAATATGTCTCAGTTTTCCTCCCCTGGTACTCGGGTGCAACATTCCAGACGCTTTACTAACACTCTCCCCACTTGGAGAGTCAGCGCCTTTAACCTCCTGTTTGGCCCAGTTTGCAATTTCTGCGGAAGATGAACAGGAATAGCGAGAACCAATGAGAGACTAGCTGGAGGTGTCTGGACTGGCAAATTTAACTCTCATTTCCCACCAGGAAGAGGAAATAACCAAAGGCTCAGCGTGCCGTGCCGGAACCAGATTAGCGCCTGAAGCCATCCTGCGGTGTTGCGGCCAGGTCACAAGAAAGCAAGTTGAAGAAAGGAGCTGAGGGGCACTGTAATTCACAAACCTGCAGAGTTATAAATGACAGCTATCGTCCAAAAATAGACTGAAGTAAGGCTGCCAAGAGGACTTGAAAGCGGGGCAGAATTGCAGGAAACCGATTTCAGGAGGTAGACTGGAATTGCATTGAAAGCATAGGAAAAGAGGCAGAACGTCCACAATGATGCACTTGGCCAAAAAGGGCGTATGCGTTTTTTCCTGAATATATTCAGGAAAAAACGCATACGCCCTTTTTGGCCAACCAAGCAAGCTTGCAAAGGAAATCTGCACTACAATGAAGTCTCACTTCCCCCCGGTCAAAAGGGCCATCTGAAAAAAGTGTAAAATCCAGAAAGGCAGGACAGGCCATGGAGAACTGGGAGCCTTGTTATGCTGATGTGCGGGATGTAAATTGCCAACAACCACTCGGGAGAAGTGTATGGTGTTTCCTGAAACATCTAAAAAACAAAGCAACAGAGCCTAGGGCACTTCCACTTATGGTCCTATAGCTTAGGGAAATTAAAATCAAAAAGACACAGACACCCCAAAGTTTGGGACGCCTCTGTTTACAAGAACCTCGTTTACAGTACAAGTTCAACATCGCAGAAAGTGAAAAATGGATAAAGAAGTTGTGGTATTTACTTACAAAGCAATATCACTCAGCAATGAAATCTATGTCATCAGGCCCTTAGCATCACAATGAGTGGATTCAGGTATGATGATTCTAACTGAAATAAGTCACACAGAAAAAGAAACATCATAAGATATCAGTAATACACGGAATGTAAACTTGGCTACACAGGAACTGAATTACAGAACAGAACAGGGTCTCAAATTTAGAAAACCAACTTATGCTTGCTTAAGGGGAAAGGTGAGTTGGGGTGCTGCATAAAACCAGAGATTGAAATGAGCACAGATAAAGTTCCTTAAGTCAAATATGGAATAGACAAGAGCTACTCCTTGCTCAACGAAATGGACTCAACACCGCATATTAAACGCCTAAGAATGTACCTGACTAGTAAGTATCGTAAAACCTATGGATTGCTATGTCTCCGAAAGAGAATCAAGCATGTGTACAGGGGCATAAACGCAGCAGTGATAGGATTGGAGAGGTTCGGTGAGCAAATGAAGACCCTTTGAAGTCATATTGCATGGTACCCATTACACGGGTCTCAACTCTCCAGGTTTACGGTATTCTTCCTTCAGCTAAAACATGCATGTGGAACCCAAGTATGATCAACCATGTGAACGGGAGACGTGTTGAAATATGTCTCAGTTTTCCTCCCCTGGTACTCG
This sequence comes from Stenella coeruleoalba, assembly GCF_951394435.1. Taxonomy (NCBI): domain Eukaryota; kingdom Metazoa; phylum Chordata; class Mammalia; order Artiodactyla; family Delphinidae; genus Stenella; species Stenella coeruleoalba. The sequence continues at coordinate 159,963 of NW_027646391.1, forward strand.
GGTGCAACATTCCAGACGCTTTACTAACACTCTCCCCACTTGGAGAGTCACCGCCTTTAACCTCCTGTTTGGCCCAGTTTGCAATTTCTGCGGAAGATGAACAGGAATAGCGAGAACCAATGAGAGGCTAGCTGGAGGTGTCTGGACGGGCAAATTTAACTCTCATTTCCCACCAGGAAGAGGAAATAACCAAAGGCTTAGCGTGCGGTACCGGAACCAGATTAGGGCCTGAAGCCATCCTGCGGTGTTGCGGCCAGCTCAAAAGAAAGCGAGTTGAAGAAAGGAGCTCAGGGGCACTGTAATTCACAAACCTGCAGAGTTATAAATGACAGCTATCGTCCAAAAATAGACTGAAGTAAGGCTGCCAAGAGGACTTGAAAGCGGGGCAGAATTGCAGGAAACCGATTTCAGGAGGTAGACTGGAATTGCATTGAAAGCATAGGAAAGAGGCAGAACGTCCACAATGATGCACTTGGCCAAAAAGGGCGTATGTGTTTTTTCCTGAATATATTCAGGAAAAAACGCATACGCCCTTTTTGGCCAACCAAGCAAGCTTGCAAAGGAAATCTGCACTACAATGAAGTCTCACTTCCCCCCGGTCAAAAGGGCCATCTGAAAAAAGTGTAAAATCCAGAAAGGCAGGACAGGCCATGGAGAACTGGGAGCCTTGTTATGCTGAAGGGCGGGATGTAAATTGCCAACAACCACTCGGGAGAAGTGTATGGTGTTTCCTGAAACATCTAAAAAACAAAGCAACAGAACCTAGGGCACTTCCACTTATGGTCCTATAGCTTAGGGAAATTAAAATCAAAAAGACACAGCCACCCCAACGTTTGGAACGGCTCTGTTTACAAGAACCTCATTTACAGTACAAGTTCAACATCGCAGAAAGTGCAAAATGGATAAAGAAGTTGTGGTATTTACTTACAAAGCAATATCACTCAGCAATGAAATCTGTGTCATCAGGCCCTTAGCAGCACAATGAGTGGATTCAGGTATGATGATTCTAACTGAAGTAAGTCACACAGAAAAAGAAACATCATAAGATATCAGTAATACACGGAATGTAAACTTGGCTACACAGGAACTGAATTACAGAACAGAACAGGGTCTCAAATTTAGAAAACCAACTTATGCTTGCTTAAGGGTAAAGGTGAGTTGGGGTGCTGCATAAAACCAGAGATTGAAATGAGCACAGATAAAGTTCCTTAAGTCAAATATGGAATAGACAAGAGCTACTCCTTGCTCAACGAAATGGACTCAACACCGCATATTAAACGCCTAAGAATGTACCTGACTAGTAAGTATCTTAAAACCTATGGATTGCTATGTCTCCGAAAGAGAATCAAGCATGTGTACAGGGGCATAAACGCAGCAGTGATAGGATTGGAGAGGTTCGGTGAGCAAATGAAGACCCTTTGAAGTCATATTGCATGGTACCCATTACACGGGTCTTAACTCTCCAGGTTTAAGGTATTCTTCCTTCAGCTAAAACATGCATGTGGAACCCAAGTATGATCAACCATGTGAACGGGAGACGTGTTCAAATATGTCTCAGTTTTCCTCCCCTGGTACTCGGGTGCAACATTCCAGACGCTTTACTAACACTCTCCACACTTGGAGAGTCAGCGCCTTTAACCTCCTGTTTGACCCAGTTTGCAATTTCTGCGGAAGATGAACAGGAATAGCGAGAACCAATGAGAGACTAGCTGGAGATGTCTGGACGGGCAAATTTAACTCTCATTTCCCACCAGGAAAAGGAAATAACCAAAGGCTCAGCGTGCCGTGCCGGAACCAGATTAGGGCCTGAAGCCATCCTGCGGTGTTGTGGCCAGGTCAAAAGAAAGCAAGTTGAAGAAAGGAGCTCAGGGGCACTGTAATTCACAAACCTGCAGAGTTATAAATGACAGCTATCGTCCAAAAATAGACTGAAGTAAGGCTGCCAAGAGGACTTGAAAGCGGGGCAGAATTGCAGGAAACCGATTTCAGGAGGTAGACTGGAATTGCATTGAAAGCATAGGAAAAGAGGCAGAACGTCCACAATGATGCACTTGGCCAAAAAGGGCGTATGCGTTTTTTCCTGAATATATTCAGGAAAAAACGCATACGCCCTTTTTGGCCAACCAAGCAAGCTTGCAAAGGAAATCTGCACTACAATGAAGTCTCACTTCCCCCCGGTCAAAAGGGCCATCTGAAAAAAGTGTAAAATCCAGAAAGGCAGGACAGGCCATGGAGAACTGGGAGCCTTGTTATGCTGATGGGCGGGATGTAAATTGCCAACAACCACTCGGGAGAAGTGTATGGTGTTTCCTGAAACATCTAAAAAACAAAGCAACAGAGCCTAGGACACTTCCACTTATGGTCCTATAGCTTAGGGAAATTAAAATCAAAAGACACAGCCACCCCAAAGTTTGGAACGGCTCTGTTTACAAGAACCTCGTTTACAGTACAAGTTCAACATCGCAGAAAGTGAAAAATGGATAAAGAAGTTGTTGTATTTACTTACAAAGCAATATCACTCAGCAATGAAATCTGTGTCATCAGGCCCTTAGCAACACAATGAGTGGATTCAGGTATGATGATTCTAACTGAAATAAGTCACACAGAAAAAGAAACATCATAAGATATCAGTAATACACGGAATGGAAACTTGGCTACACAGGAACTGAATTACAGAACAGAACAGGGTCTCAAATTTAGAAAACCAACTTATTCTTGCTTAAGGGTAAAGGTGAGTTGGGGTGCTGCATAAAACCAGAGATTGAAATGAGCACAGATAAAGTTCCTTAAGCCAAATATGGAATAGACAAGAGCTACTCCTTGCTCAACGAAATGGACTCAACACCGCATATTAAACGCCTAAGAATGTACCTGACTAGTAAGTATCTTAAAACCTATGGATTGCTATGTCTCCGAAAGAGAATCAAGCATGTGTACAGGGGCATAAACGCAGCAGTGATAGGATTGGAGAGGTTCGGTGAGCAAATGAAGACCCTTTGAAGTCATATTGCATGGTACCCATTCCACGGGTTTCAACTACCCAGGTTTAAGGTATTCTTCCTTCAGCTAAAACATGCATGTGGAACCTAGAGTATGATCAACCATGTGATCGGGAGACGTGTTCAAATATGTCTCAGTTTTCCTCCCCTGGTACTCGGGTGCAACATTCCAGACGCTTTACTAACACTCTCCCCACTTGGAGAGTCAGCGCCTTTAACCTCCTGTTTGGCCCAGTTTGCAATTTCTGCGGAAGATGAACAGGAATAGCGAGAACCAATGAGAGGCTAGCTGGAGGTGTCTGGACGGGCAAATTTAACTCTCATTTCCCACCAGGAAGAGGAATTAACCCAAGGCTCAGCATGCCGGGCCGGAACCAGATTAGGGCCTGAAGCCATCCTGCGGTGTTGCGGCCAGGTCACAAGAAAGCGAGTTGAAGAAAGGAGCTCAGGGGCACTGTAATTCACAAACCTGCAGAGTTATAAATGACAGCTATCGTCCAAAAATAGACTGAAGTAAGGCTGCCAAGAGGACTTGAAAGCGGGGCAGAATTGCAGGAAACCGATTTCAGGAGGTAGTCTGGAATTCCATTGAAAGCATAGGAAAAGAGGCAGAACGTCCACAATGATGCACTTGGCCAAAAAGGGCGTATGCGTTTTTTCCTGAATATATTCAGGAAAAAACGCATACGCCCTTTTTGGCCAACCAAGCAAGCTTGCAAAGGAAATCTGCACTACAATGAAGTCTCACTTCCCCCCGGTCAAAAGGGCCATCTGAAAAAACTGTAAAATCCAGAAAGGCAGGACAGGCCATGGAGAAGTGGGAGCCTTGTTATGCTGATGGGCGGGATGTAAATTGCCAACAGACACTCGGGAGAAGTGTATGGTGTTTCCTGAAACATCTAAAAAACAAAGCAACAGAACCTAGGGCACTTCCACTTATGGTCCTATAGCTTAGGGAAATTAAAATCAAAAAGACACAGCCACCCCAAAGTTTGGAACGGCTCTGTTTACAAGAACCTCGTTTACAGTACAAGTTCAACATCGCAGAAAGTGAAAAATGGAGAAAGAAGTTGTGGTATTTACTTACAAAGCAATATCACTCAGCAATGAAATCTGTGCCATCAGGCCCTTAGCAGCACAATGAGTGGATTCAGGTATGATGATTCTAACTGAAATAAGTCACACAGAAAAAGAAACATCATAAGATATCAGTAATACATGGAATGTAAACTTGGCTACACAGGAACTGAATTACAGAACAGAACAGGGTCTCAAATTTAGAAAACCAACTTATTCTTGCTTAAGGGTAAAGGTGAGTTGGGGTGCTGCGTAAAACCAGAGATTGAAATGAGCACAGATAAAGTTCCTTAAGCCAAATATGGAATAGACAAGAGCTACTCCTTGCTCAACGAAATGACTCAACACCCCATATTAAACGCCTAAGAATGTTCCTGACTAGTAAGTATCTTAAAACCTATGGATTGCTATGTCTCCGAAAGAGAATCAAGCATGTGTACAGGGGCATAAACGCAGCAGTGATAGGATTGGAGAGGATCGGTGAGCAAATGAAGACCCTTTGAAATCATATTGCATGGTACCCATTCCACGGGTTTCAACTAACCAGGCTTAAGGTATTCTTCCTTCAGCTAAGACATGCATGTGGAACCTAGAGTATGATCAACCATGTGATCGGGAGACGTGTTCAAATATGTCTCAGTTTTCCTCCCCTGGTACTCGGGTGCAACATTCCAGACGCTTTACTAACACTCTCCCCACTTGAAGAGTCAGCGCCTTTAACCTCCTGTTTGGCCCAGTTTGCAATTTCTGCGGAAGATGAACAGGAATAGGGAGAACCAATGAGACACTAGCTGGAGGTGTCTGGATGGGCAAATTTAACTCTCATTTCCCACCAGGAAGAGGAAATAACCAAAGGCTCAGCGTGCCGTGCCGGAACCAGATTAGGGCCTGAAGCCATCCTGCGGTGTTGGGGCCAGGTCACAAGAAAGCAAGTTGAAGAAAGGAGCTCAGGGGCACTGTAATTCACAAACCTGCAGAGTTATAAATGACAGCTATCGTCCAAAAATAGACTGAAGTAAGGCTGCCAAGAGGACTTGAAAGCGGGGCAGAATTGCAGGAAACCGATTTCAGGAGGTAGACTGGAATTGCATTGAAAGCATAGGAAAAGAGGCAGAACGTCCACAATGATGCACTTGGCCAAAAAGGGCGTATGCGTTTTTTCCTGAATATATTCAGGAAAAAACGCATACGCCCTTTTTGGCCAACCAAGCAAGCTTGCAAAGGAAATCTGCACTACAATGAAGTCTCACTTCCCCCCGGTCAAAAGGGCCATCTGAAAAAACTGTAAAATCCAGAAAGGCAGGACAGGCCATGGAGAACTGGGAGCCTTGTTATGCTGATGGGCGGGATGTAAATTGCCAACAACCACTCGGGAGAAGTGTATGGTGTTTCCTGAAACATCTAAAAAACAAAGCAACAGAACCTAGGGCACTTCCACTTATGGTCCTATAGCTTAGGGAAATTAAAATCAAAAAGACACAGCCACCCCAAAGTTTGGGACGCCTCTGTTTACAAGAACCTCGTTTACACTACAAGTTCAACATCGCAGAAAGTGAAAAATGGATAAAGAAGTTGTGGTATTTACTTACAAAGCAATATCACTCAGCAATGAAATCTGTGTCATCAGGCCCTTAGCAGCACAATGAGTGGATTCAGGTATGATGATTCTAACTGAAATAAGTCACACAGAAAAAGAAACATCATAAGATATCAGTAATACACGGAATGTAAACTTGGCTACACAGGAACTGAATTACAGAACAGAACAGGGTCTCAAATTTAGAAAACCAACTTATTCTTGCTTAAGGGTAAAGGTGAGTTGGGGTGCTGCATAAAACCAGAGATTGAAATGAGCACAGATAAAGTTCCTTAAGCCAAATATGGAATAGACAAGAGCTACTCCTTGCTCATCGAAATGGACTCAACACCCCATATTAAACGCCTAAGAATGTACCTGACTAGTAAGTATCTTAAAACCTATGGATTGCTATGTCTCCGAAAGAGAATCAAGCATGTGTACAGGGGCATAAACGCAGCAGTAATAGGATTGGAGAGGTTCGGTGAGCAAGTGAAGACCCTTTGAAGTCATATTGCATGGTACCCATTCCACGGGTTTCAACTACCCAGGTTTAAGGTATTCTTCCTTCAGCTAAAACATGCATGTGGAACCTAGAGTATGATCAACCATGTGATCGGGAGACGTGTTCAAATATGTCTCAGTTTTCCTCCCCTGGTACTCGGGTGCAACATTCCAGACGCTTTACTAACACTCTCCCCACTTGGAGAGTCAGTCCCTTTAACCTCCTGTTTGGCCCAGTTTGCAATTTCTGCGGAAGATGAACAGGAATAGCGAGAACCAATGAGAGGCTAGCTGGAGGTGTCTGGACGGGCAAATTTAACTCTCATTTCCCACCAGGAAGAGGAATTAACCAAAGGCTCAGCATGCCGGGCCGGAACCAGATTAGGGCCTGAAGCCATCCTGCGGTGTTGCGGCCAGGTCACAAGAAAGCGAGTTGAAGAAAGGAGCTCAGGGGCACTGTAATTCACAAACCTGCAGAGTTATAAATGACAGCTATCGTCCAAAAATAGACTGAAGTAAGGCTGCCAAGAGGACTTGAAAGCGGGGCAGAATTGCAGGAAACCGATTTCAGGAGGTAGACTGGAATTGCATTGAAAGCATAGGAAAAGAGGCAGAACGTCCACAATGATGCACTTGGCCAAAAAGGGCGTATGCGTTTTTTCCTGAATATATTCAGGAAAAAACGCATACGCCCTTTTTGGCCAACCAAGCAAGCTTGCAAAGGAAATCTGCACTACAATGAAGTCTCACTTCCCCCCGGTCAAAAGGGCCATCTGAAAAAAGTGTAAAATCCAGAAAGGCAGGACAGGCCATGGAGAACTGGGAGCCTTGTTATGCTGATGGGCGGGATGTAAATTGCCAACAGACACTCAGGAGAAGTGTATGGTGTTTCCTGAAACATCTAAAAAACAAAGCAACAGAGCCTAGGGCAGTTCCACTTATGGTCCTATAGCTTAGGGAAATTAAAATCAAAAAGACACAGCCACCCCAAAGTTTGGAACGGCTCTGTTTACAAGAACCTCGTTTACAGTACAAGTTCAACATCGCAGAAAGTGAAAAATGGATAAAGAACTTGTGGTACTTACGTACAATGCAGTATCACTCAGCAATGAAATCTATGTCATCAGGCCCGTAGCAGCATAATGAGTAGATTCAGGTACGATGATTCTAACTGAAATAAGTCACACAGAAAAAGAAACATCATAAGATATCAGTAATACACGGAATGTAAACTTGGCTACACAGGAACTGAATTCCAAAACGGAACAGGTTCTCAAATTTAGAAAACCAACTTATGCTTGCTTAAGGGGAAAGGTGAGTTGGGTTGCTGCATAAAACCAGAGATTGAAATGAGCAGAGATAAAGTTCCTTAAGCCAAATATGGAATAGACAAGAGCTACTCCTTGCTCAACGAAATGGACTCAACACCCCATATTAAACGCCTAAGAATGTAACTGACTAGTAAGTATCTTAAAACCTATGGATTGCTATGTCTCCGAAAGAGAATCAAGCATGTGTACCGGGGCATAAACGCAGCAGTGATAGGATTGGAGAGGTTCGGTGAGCAAATGAAGACCCTTTGAAGTCATATTGCATGGTACCCATTACACGGGTCTTAACTCTCCAGGTTTAAGGTATTCTTCCTTCAGCTAAAACCTGCATGTGGAACCCAGAGTATGATCAACCGTGTGAACGGGAGACGTGTTCAAATATGTCTCAGTTTTCCTCCCTTGGTACTCGGGTGCAACACTCCAGACGCTTTACTAACACTCTCCCGACATGGAGAGTCAGCGCCTTTAACCTCCTATTTGGCCCAGTTTTCAATTTCTGCGGAAGGTGAACAGGAATAGCGAGAACCAATGAGAGACTAGCTGGAGGTGTCTGGACGGGCAAATTTAACTCTCATTTCCCACCAGGAAGAGGAAATAACCAAAGGCTCAGCGTGCCGTGCCGGAACCAGATTAGGGCCTGAAGCCATCCTGCGGTGTTGCGGCCAGGTCACAAGAAAGCGAGTTGAAGAAAGGAGCTCAGGGGCACTGTAATTCACAAACCTGCAGAGTTATAAATGACAGCTATCGTCCAAAAATAGACTGAAGTAAGGCTGCCAAGAGGACTTGAAAGCGGGGCAGAATTGCAGGAAACCGATTTCAGGAGGTAGACTGGAATTGCATTGAAAGCATAGGAAAAGAGGCAGAACGTCCACAATGATGCACTTGGCCAAAAAGGGCGTATGCGTTTTTTCCTGAATATATTCAGGAAAAAACGCATACGCCCTTTTTGGCCAACCAAGCAAGCTTGCAAAGGAAATCTGCACTACAATGAAGTCTCACTTCCCCCCGGTCAAAAGGGCCATCTGAAAAAAGTGTAAAATCCAGAAAGGCAGGACAGGCCATGGAGAACTGGGAGCCTTGTTATGCTGATGGGCGGGATGTAAATTGCCAACAACCACTGGGGAGAAGTGTATGGTGTTTCCTGAAACATCTAAAAAACAAAGCAACAGAGCCTAGGGCACTGCCACTTATGGTCCTATAGCTTAGGGAAATTAAAGTCAAAAAGACACAGCCACCCAAAAGTTTGGGACGCCTCTGTTTACAAAAACCTCGTTTACAGTACAAGTTCAACATCGCAGAAAGTGAAAAATGGATAAAGAACTTGTGGTACTTACGTACAATGCAGTATCACTCAGCAATGAAATCTATGTCATCAGGCCCGTAGCAGCATAATGAGTGGATTCAGGTACGATGATTCTAACTGAAATAAGTCACACAGAAAAAGAAACATCATAAGATATCACTAATACACGGAATGTAAACTTGGCTACACAGGAACTGCATTCCAAAACAGAACAGGGTCTCAAATTTAGAAAACCAACTTATGCTTGCTTAAGGGGAAAGGTGAGTTGGGGTGCTGCATAAAACCAGAGATTGAAATGAGCACAGATAAAGTTCCTTAAGCCAAATATGGAATAGACAAGAGCTACTCCTTGCTCAACGAAATGGACTCAACACCCCATATTAAACGCCTAAGAATGTACCTGACTAGTAAGTATCTTAAAACCTATGGATTGCTATGTCTCCAAAAGAGAATCAAGCGTGTGTACAGGGGCATAAACGCAGCAGTGATAGGATTGGAGAGGTTCGGTGAGCAAATGAAGACCCTTTGAAGTCATATTGCATGGTACCCATTACACGGGTCTGAACTCTCCAGGTTTAAGTTATTCTTCCTTCAGCTAAAACATGCATGTGGAACCCAAGTATGATCAACCATGTGAACGGGAGACGTGTTCAAATATGTCTCAGTTTTCATACCCTGGTACTCGGGTGCAACATTCCAGATGCTTTACTAACACTCTCCCCACTTGGAGAGTCAGCGCCTTTAACCTCCTGTTTGGCCCAGTTTGCAATTTCTGCGGAAGATGAACAGGAATAGCGAGAACCAATGAGAGACTAGCTGGAGGTGTCTGGACGGGCAAATTTAACTCTCATTTCCCACCAGGAAGAGGAAATAACCAAAGGCTCAGCGTGCCGTACTGGAACCAGATTAGGGCCTGAAGGCATACTGCGGTGTTGCGGCCAACTCAAAAGAAAGCGAGTTGAAGAAAGGAGCTCAGGGACACTGTAATTCACAAACCTGCAGAGTTATAAATGACAGCTATCGTCCAAAAATATACTGACGAAAGGCTGCCAAGAGGACTTGAAAGCGGGGCAGAATTGCAGGAAACCGATTTCAGGAGGTAGACTGGAATTGCATTGAAAGCATAGGAAAAGAGGCAGAACGTCCACAATGATGCGCTTGGCCAAAAAGGGCGTATGTGTGTTTTCCTGAATATATTCAGGAAAAAACGCATACGCACTTTTTGGCCAACCAAGCAAGCTTGCAAAGGAAATCTGCACTACAATGAAGTCTCACTTCCCCCCAGTCAAAAGGGCCATCTGAAAAAAGTGTAAAATCCAGAAAGGCAGGACAGGCCATGGAGAACTGGGAGCCTTGTTATGCTGATGGGCGGGATGTAAATTGCCAACAGACACTGGGGAGAAGTGTATGGTGTTTCCTGAAACATCTAAAAAACAAAGCAACAGAGCTTAGGGCACTTCCACTTATGGTCCTATAGCTTAGGGAATTTAAAATCAAAAAGACACAGCCACCCCAAAGTTTGGAACGGCTCTGTTTACAAGAACCTCGTTTACAGTACAAGTTCAACATCGCAGAAAGTGAAAAATGGATAAAGAAGTTGTGGTATTTACTTAAAAAGCAATATCACTCAGCAATGAAATCTGTGTCATCACGCCCTTAGCATCACAATGAGTGGATTCAGGTATGATGATTCTAACTGAAATAAGTCACACAGAAAAAGAAACATCATAAGATATCAGTAATACACGGAATGTAAACTTGGCTACACAGGAACTGAATTACAGAACAGAACAGGGTCTCAAATTTAGAAAACCAACTTATGCTTGCTTAAGGGTAAAGGTGAGTTGGGGTGCTGCATAAAACCAGAGATTGAAATGAGCACAGATAAAGTTCCTTAAGTCAAATATGGAATAGACAAGAGCTACTCCTTGCTCAACGAAATGGACTCAACACCGCATATTAAACGCCTAAGAATGTAACTGACTAGTAAGTATCTTAAAACCTATGGATTGCTATGTCTCCGAAAGAGAATCAAGCATGTGTACAGGGGCATAAACGCAGCAGTGATAGGATTGGAGAGGTTCGGTGAGCAAATGAAGACCCTTTGAAGTCATATTGCATGGTACCCATTACACGGGTCTTAACTCTCCAGGTTTAAGGTATTCTTCCTTCAGCTAAAACATGCATGTGGAACCCAAGTATGATCAACCATGTGAACGGGAGACGTGTTCAAATATGTCTCAGTTTTCCTCCCCTGGTATTCGGGTGCAACATTCCAGACGCTTTACTAACACTCTCCCCACTTGGAGAGTCAGCGCCTTTAACCTCCTGTTTGGCCCGGTTTGCAATTTCTGTGGAAGATGAACAGGAATAGCGAGAACCAATGAGAGACTAGCTGGAGGTGTCTGGACGGGCAAATTTAACTCTCATTTCCCACCAGGAAGAGGAAATAACCAAAGGCTCAGCGTGCCGTGCCGGAACCAGATTAGGGCCTGAAGCCATCCTGCGGTGTTGCGGCCAGGTCACAAGAAAGCAAGTTGAAGAAAGGAGCTCAGGGGCACTGTAATTCACAAACCTGCAGAGTTATAAATGACAGCTATCGTCCAAAAATAGACTGAAGTAAGGCTGCCAAGAGGACTTGAAAGCGGGGCAGAATTGCAGGAAACCGATTTCAGGAGGTAGACTGGAATTGCATTGAAAGCATAGGAAAAGAGGCAGAACGTCCACAATGATGCACTTGGCCAAAAAGGGCGTATGCGTTTTTTCCTGAATATATTCAGGAAAAAACGCATACGCCCTTTTTGGCCAACCAAGCAAGCTTGCAAAGGAAATCTGCACTACAATGAAGTCTCACTTCCCCCAGGTCAAAAGGGCCATCTGAAAAAAGTGTAAAATCCAGAAAGGCAGGACAGGCCATGGAGAAGTGGGAGCCTTGTTATGCTGATGGGCGGGATGTAAATTGCCAACAGACACTCGGGAGAAGTGTATGGTGTTTCCTGAAACATCTAAAAAACAAAGCAACAGAGCCTAGGGCACTGCCACTTATGGTCCTATAGCTTAGGGAAATTAAAATCAAAAAGACACAGCCACCCCAAAGTTTGGAACGGCTCTGTTTACAAGAACCTCGTTTACGGTAAAGTTCAACATCGCAGAAAGTGAAAAATGGATAAAGAAGTTGTGGTATTTACTTACAAAGCAATATCACTCAGCAATGAAATCTGTGTCATCAGGCCCTTAGCAGCACAATGAGTGGATTCAGGTATGATGATTCTAACTGAAGTAAGTCACACAGAAAAAGAAACATCATAAGATATCAGTAATACACGGAATGTAAACTTGGCTACACAGGAACTGAATTACAGAACAGAACAGGGTCTCAAATTTAGAAAACCAACTTATGCTTGCTTAAGGGTAAAGGTGAGTTGGGGTGCTGCATAAAACCAGAGATTGAAATGAGCACAGATAAAGTTCCTTAAGTCAAATATGGATAGACAAGAGCTACTCCTTGCTCAACGAAATGGACTCAACACCGCATATTAAACGCCTAAGAATGTACCTGACTAGTAAGTATCTTAAAACCTATGGATTGCTATGTCTCCGAAAGAGAATCAAGCATGTGTACAGGGGCATAAACGCAGCAGTGATAGGATTGGAGAGGTTCGGTGAGCAAATGAAGACCCTTTGAAGTCATATTGCATGGTACCCATTACACGGGTCTTAACTCTCCAGGTTTAAGGTATTCTTCCTTCAGCTAAAACATGCATGTGGAACCCAAGTATGATCAACCATGTGAACGGGAGACGTGTTCAAATATGTCTCAGTTTTCCTCCCCTGGTACTCGGGTGCAACATTCCAGACGCTTTACTAACACTCTCCACACTTGGAGAGTCAGCGCCTTTAACCTCCTGTTTGACCCAGTTTGCAATTTCTGCGGAAGATGAACAGGAATAGCAAGAACCAATGAGAGACTAGCTGGAGATGTCTGGACGGGCAAATTTAACTCTCATTTCCCACCAGGAAAAGGAAATAACCAAAGGCTCAGCGTGCCGTGCCGGAACCAGATTAGGGCCTGAAGCCATCCTGCGGTGTTGGGGCCAGGTCACAAGAAAGCAAGTTGAAGAAAGGAGCTCAGGGGCACTGTAATTCACAAACCTGCAGAGTTATAAATGACAGCTATCGTCCAAAAATAGACTGAAGTAAGGCTGCCAAGAGGACTTGAAAGCGGGGCAGAATTGCAGGAAACCGATTTCAGGAGGTAGACTGGAATTGCATTGAAAGCATAGGAAAAGAGGCAGAACGTCCACAATGATGCACTTGGCCAAAAAGGGCGTATGCGTTTTTTCCTGAATATATTCAGGAAAAAACGCATACGCCCTTTTTGGCCAACCAAGCAAGCTTGCAAAGGAAATCTGCACTACAATGAAGTCTCACTTCCCCCCGGTCAAAAGGGCCATCTGAAAAAAGTGTAAAATCCAGAAAGGCAGGACAGGCCATGGAGAACTGGGAGCCTTGTTATGCTGATGGGCGGGATGTAAATTGCCAACAGACACTCAGGAGAAGTGTATGGTGTTTCCTGAAACATCTAAAAAACAAAGCAACAGAGCCTAGGGCAGTTCCACTTATGGTCCTATAGCTTAGGGAAATTAAAATCAAAAAGACACAGCCACCCCAAAGTTTGGAACGGCTCTGTTTACAAGAACCTCGTTTACAGTACAAGTTCAACATCGCAGAAAGTGAAAAATGGATAAAGAACTTGTGGTACTTACGTACAATGCAGTATCACTCAGCAATGAAATCTATGTCATCAGGCCCGTAGCAGCATAATGAGTAGATTCAGGTACGATGATTCTAACTGAAATAAGTCACACAGAAAAAGAAACATCATAAGATATCAGTAATACACGGAATGTAAACTTGGCTACACAGGAACTGAATTCCAAAACGGAACAGGTTCTCAAATTTAGAAAACCAACTTATGCTTGCTTAAGGGGAAAGGTGAGTTGGGTTGCTGCATAAAACCAGAGATTGAAATGAGCAGAGATAAAGTTCCTTAAGCCAAATATGGAATAGACAAGAGCTACTCCTTGCTCAACGAAATGGACTCAACACCCCATATTAAACGCCTAAGAATGTAACTGACTAGTAAGTATCTTAAAACCTATGGATTGCTATGTCTCCGAAAGAGAATCAAGCATGTGTACCGGGGCATAAACGCAGCAGTGATAGGATTGGAGAGGTTCGGTGAGCAAATGAAGACCCTTTGAAGTCATATTGCATGGTACCCATTACACGGGTCTTAACTCTCCAGGTTTAAGGTATTCTTCCTTCAGCTAAAACCTGCATGTGGAACCCAGAGTATGATCAACCGTGTGAACGGGAGACGTGTTCAAATATGTCTCAGTTTTCCTCCCTTGGTACTCGGGTGCAACACTCCAGACGCTTTACTAACACTCTCCCGACATGGAGAGTCAGCGCCTTTAACCTCCTATTTGGCCCAGTTTTCAATTTCTGCGGAAGGTGAACAGGAATAGCGAGAACCAATGAGAGACTAGCTGGAGGTGTCTGGACGGGCAAATTTAACTCTCATTTCCCACCAGGAAGAGGAAATAACCAAAGGCTCAGCGTGCCGTGCCGGAACCAGATTAGGGCCTGAAGCCATCCTGCGGTGTTGCGGCCAGGTCACAAGAAAGCGAGTTGAAGAAAGGAGCTCAGGGGCACTGTAATTCACAAACCTGCAGAGTTATAAATGACAGCTATCGTCCAAAAATAGACTGAAGTAAGGCTGCCAAGAGGACTTGAAAGCGGGGCAGAATTGCAGGAAACCGATTTCAGGAGGTAGACTGGAATTGCATTGAAAGCATAGGAAAAGAGGCAGAACGTCCACAATGATGCACTTGGCCAAAAAGGGCGTATGCGTTTTTTCCTGAATATATTCAGGAAAAAACGCATACGCCCTTTTTGGCCAACCAAGCAAGCTTGCAAAGGAAATCTGCACTACAATGAAGTCTCACTTCCCCCCGGTCAAAAGGGCCATCTGAAAAAAGTGTAAAATCCAGAAAGGCAGGACAGGCCATGGAGAACTGGGAGCCTTGTTATGCTGATGGGCGGGATGTAAATTGCCAACAACCACTGGGGAGAAGTGTATGGTGTTTCCTGAAACATCTAAAAAACAAAGCAACAGAGCCTAGGGCACTGCCACTTATGGTCCTATAGCTTAGGGAAATTAAAGTCAAAAAGACACAGCCACCCAAAAGTTTGGGACGCCTCTGTTTACAAAAACCTCGTTTACAGTACAAGTTCAACATCGCAGAAAGTGAAAAATGGATAAAGAACTTGTGGTACTTACGTACAATGCAGTATCACTCAGCAATGAAATCTATGTCATCAGGCCCGTAGCAGCATAATGAGTGGATTCAGGTACGATGATTCTAACTGAAATAAGTCACACAGAAAAAGAAACATCATAAGATATCACTAATACACGGAATGTAAACTTGGCTACACAGGAACTGCATTCCAAAACAGAACAGGGTCTCAAATTTAGAAAACCAACTTATGCTTGCTTAAGGGGAAAGGTGAGTTGGGGTGCTGCATAAAACCAGAGATTGAAATGAGCACAGATAAAGTTCCTTAAGCCAAATATGGAATAGACAAGAGCTACTCCTTGCTCAACGAAATGGACTCAACACCCCATATTAAACGCCTAAGAATGTACCTGACTAGTAAGTATCTTAAAACCTATGGATTGCTATGTCTCCAAAAGAGAATCAAGCGTGTGTACAGGGGCATAAACGCAGCAGTGATAGGATTGGAGAGGTTCGGTGAGCAAATGAAGACCCTTTGAAGTCATATTGCATGGTACCCATTACACGGGTCTGAACTCTCCAGGTTTAAGTTATTCTTCCTTCAGCTAAAACATGCATGTGGAACCCAAGTATGATCAACCATGTGAACGGGAGACGTGTTCAAATATGTCTCAGTTTTCATACCCTGGTACTCGGGTGCAACATTCCAGATGCTTTACTAACACTCTCCCCACTTGGAGAGTCAGCGCCTTTAACCTCCTGTTTGGCCCAGTTTGCAATTTCTGCGGAAGATGAACAGGAATAGCGAGAACCAATGAGAGACTAGCTGGAGGTGTCTGGACGGGCAAATTTAACTCTCATTTCCCACCAGGAAGAGGAAATAACCAAAGGCTCAGCGTGCCGTACTGGAACCAGATTAGGGCCTGAAGGCATACTGCGGTGTTGCGGCCAACTCAAAAGAAAGCGAGTTGAAGAAAGGAGCTCAGGGACACTGTAATTCACAAACCTGCAGAGTTATAAATGACAGCTATCGTCCAAAAATATACTGACGAAAGGCTGCCAAGAGGACTTGAAAGCGGGGCAGAATTGCAGGAAACCGATTTCAGGAGGTAGACTGGAATTGCATTGAAAGCATAGGAAAAGAGGCAGAACGTCCACAATGATGCGCTTGGCCAAAAAGGGCGTATGTGTGTTTTCCTGAATATATTCAGGAAAAAACGCATACGCACTTTTTGGCCAACCAAGCAAGCTTGCAAAGGAAATCTGCACTACAATGAAGTCTCACTTCCCCCCAGTCAAAAGGGCCATCTGAAAAAAGTGTAAAATCCAGAAAGGCAGGACAGGCCATGGAGAACTGGGAGCCTTGTTATGCTGATGGGCGGGATGTAAATTGCCAACAGACACTGGGGAGAAGTGTATGGTGTTTCCTGAAACATCTAAAAAACAAAGCAACAGAGCCTAGGGCACTTCCACTTATGGTCCTATAGCTTAGGGAATTTAAAATCAAAAAGACACAGCCACCCCAAAGTTTGGAACGGCTCTGTTTACAAGAACCTCGTTTACAGTACAAGTTCAACATCGCAGAAAGTGAAAAATGGATAAAGAAGTTGTGGTATTTACTTAAAAAGCAATATCACTCAGCAATGAAATCTGTGTCATCACGCCCTTAGCAGCACAATGAGTGGATTCAGGTATGATGATTCTAACTGAAATAAGTCACACAGAAAAAGAAACATCATAAGATATCAGTAATACACGGAATGTAAACTTGGCTACACAGGAACTGAATTACAGAACAGAACAGGGTCTCAAATTTAGAAAACCAACTTATGCTTGCTTAAGGGTAAAGGTGAGTTGGGGTGCTGCATAAAACCAGAGATTGAAATGAGCACAGATAAAGTTCCTTAAGTCAAATATGGAATAGACAAGAGCTACTCCTTGCTCAACGAAATGGACTCAACACCGCATATTAAACGCCTAAGAATGTAACTGACTAGTAAGTATCTTAAAACCTATGGATTGCTATGTCTCCGAAAGAGAATCAAGCATGTGTACAGGGGCATAAACGCAGCAGTGATAGGATTGGAGAGGTTCGGTGAGCAAATGAAGACCCTTTGAAGTCATATTGCATGGTACCCATTACACGGGTCTTAACTCTCCAGGTTTAAGGTATTCTTCCTTCAGCTAAAACATGCATGTGGAACCCAAGTATGATCAACCATGTGAACGGGAGACGTGTTCAAATATGTCTCAGTTTTCCTCCCCTGGTATTCGGGTGCAACATTCCAGACGCTTTACTAACACTCTCCCCACTTGGAGAGTCAGCGCCTTTAACCTCCTGTTTGGCCCGGTTTGCAATTTCTGTGGAAGATGAACAGGAATAGCGAGAACCAATGAGAGACTAGCTGGAGGTGTCTGGACGGGCAAATTTAACTCTCATTTCCCACCAGGAAGAGGAAATAACCAAAGGCTCAGCGTGCCGTGCCGGAACCAGATTAGGGCCTGAAGCCATCCTGCGGTGTTGCGGCCAGGTCACAAGAAAGCAAGTTGAAGAAAGGAGCTCAGGGGCACTGTAATTCACAAACCTGCAGAGTTATAAATGACAGCTATCGTCCAAAAATAGACTGAAGTAAGGCTGCCAAGAGGACTTGAAAGCGGGGCAGAATTGCAGGAAACCGATTTCAGGAGGTAGACTGGAATTGCATTGAAAGCATAGGAAAAGAGGCAGAACGTCCACAATGATGCACTTGGCCAAAAAGGGCGTATGCGTTTTTTCCTGAATATATTCAGGAAAAAACGCATACGCCCTTTTTGGCCAACCAAGCAAGCTTGCAAAGGAAATCTGCACTACAATGAAGTCTCACTTCCCCCCGGTCAAAAGGGCCATCTGAAAAAAGTGTAAAATCCAGAAAGGCAGGACAGGCCATGGAGAAGTGGGAGCCTTGTTATGCTGATGGGCGGGATGTAAATTGCCAACAGACACTCGGGAGAAGTGTATGGTGTTTCCTGAAACATCTAAAAAACAAAGCAACAGAGCCTAGGGCACTGCCACTTATGGTCCTATAGCTTAGGGAAATTAAAATCAAAAAGACACAGCCACCCCAAAGTTTGGAACGGCTCTGTTTACAAGAACCTCGTTTACAGTAAAGTTCAACATCGCAGAAAGTGAAAAATGGATAAAGAAGTTGTGGTATTTACTTACAAAGCAATATCACTCAGCAATGAAATCTGTGTCATCAGGCCCTTAGCAGCACAATGAGTGGATTCAGGTATGATGATTCTAACTGAAGTAAGTCACACAGAAAAAGAAACATCATAAGATATCAGTAATACACGGAATGTAAACTTGGCTACACAGGAACTGAATTACAGAACAGAACAGGGTCTCAAATTTAGAAAACCAACTTATGCTTGCTTAAGGGTAAAGGTGAGTTGGGGTGCTGCATAAAACCAGAGATTGAAATGAGCACAGATAAAGTTCCTTAAGTCAAATATGGATAGACAAGAGCTACTCCTTGCTCAACGAAATGGACTCAACACCGCATATTAAACGCCTAAGAATGTACCTGACTAGTAAGTATCTTAAAACCTATGGATTGCTATGTCTCCGAAAGAGAATCAAGCATGTGTACAGGGGCATAAACGCAGCAGTGATAGGATTGGAGAGGTTCGGTGAGCAAATGAAGACCCTTTGAAGTCATATTGCATGGTACCCATTACACGGGTCTTAACTCTCCAGGTTTAAGGTATTCTTCCTTCAGCTAAAACATGCATGTGGAACCCAAGTATGATCAACCATGTGAACGGGAGACGTGTTCAAATATGTCTCAGTTTTCCTCCCCTGGTACTCGGGTGCAACATTCCAGACGCTTTACTAACACTCTCCACACTTGGAGAGTCAGCGCCTTTAACCTCCTGTTTGACCCAGTTTGCAATTTCTGCGGAAGATGAACAGGAATAGCAAGAACCAATGAGAGACTAGCTGGAGATGTCTGGACGGGCAAATTTAACTCTCATTTCCCACCAGGAAAAGGAAATAACCAAAGGCTCAGCGTGCCGTGCCGGAACCAGATTAGGGCCTGAAGCCATCCTGCGGTGTTGGGGCCAGGTCACAAGAAAGCAAGTTGAAGAAAGGAGCTCAGGGGCACTGTAATTCACAAACCTGCAGAGTTATAAATGACAGCTATCGTCCAAAAATACACTGAAGTAAGGCTGCCAAGAGGACTTGAAAGCGGGGCAGAATTGCAGGAAACCGATTTCAGGAGGTAGACTGGAATTGCATTGAAAGCATAGGAAAAGAGGCAGAACGTCCACAATGATGCACTTGGCCAAAAAGGGCGTATGCGTTTTTTCCTGAATATATTCAGGAAAAAACGCATACGCCCTTTTTGGCCAACCAAGCAAGCTTGCAAAGGAAATCTGCACTACAATGAAGTCTCACTTCCCCCCGGTCAAAAGGGCCATCTGAAAAAACTGTAAAATCCAGAAAGGCAGGACAGGCCATGGAGAACTGGGAGCCTTGTTATGCTGATGGGCGGGATGTAAATTGCCAACAACCACTCGGGAGAAGTGTATGGTGTTTCCTGAAACATCTAAAAAACAAAGCAACAGAACCTAGGGCACTTCCACTTATGGTCCTATAGCTTAGGGAAATTAAAATCAAAAAGACACAGCCACCCCAAAGTTTGGGACGCCTCTGTTTACAAGAACCTCGTTTACACTACAAGTTCAACATCGCAGAAAGTGAAAAATGGATAAAGAAGTTGTGGTATTTACTTACAAAGCAATATCACTCAGCAATGAAATCTGTGTCATCAGGCCCTTAGCAGCACAATGAGTGGATTCAGGTATGATGATTCTAACTGAAATAAGTCACACAGAAAAAGAAACATCATAAGATATCAGTAATACACGGAATGTAAACTTGGCTACACAGGAACTGAATTACAGAACAGAACAGGGTCTCAAATTTAGAAAACCAACTTATTCTTGCTTAAGGGTAAAGGTGAGTTGGGGTGCTGCATAAAACCAGAGATTGAAATGAGCACAGATAAAGTTCCTTAAGCCAAATATGGAATAGACAAGAGCTACTCCTTGCTCATCGAAATGGACTCAACACCCCATATTAAACGCCTAAGAATGTACCTGACTAGTAAGTATCTTAAAACCTATGGATTGCTATGTCTCCGAAAGAGAATCAAGCATGTGTACAGGGGCATAAACGCAGCAGTGATAGGATTGGAGAGGTTCGGTGAGCAAGTGAAGACCCTTTGAAGTCATATTGCATGGTACCCATTCCACGGGTTTCAACTACCCAGGTTTAAGGTATTCTTCCTTCAGCTAAAACATGCATGTGGAACCTAGAGTATGATCAACCATGTGATCGGGAGACGTGTTCAAATATGTCTCAGTTTTCCTCCCCTGGTACTCGGGTGCAACATTCCAGACGCTTTACTAACACTCTCCCCACTTGGAGAGTCAGTCCCTTTAACCTCCTGTTTGGCCCAGTTTGCAATTTCTGCGGAAGATGAACAGGAATAGCGAGAACCAATGAGAGGCTAGCTGGAGGTGTCTGGACGGGCAAATTTAACTCTCATTTCCCACCAGGAAGAGGAATTAACCAAAGGCTCAGCATGCCGGGCCGGAACCAGATTAGGGCCTGAAGCCATCCTGCGGTGTTGCGGCCAGGTCACAAGAAAGCGAGTTGAAGAAAGGAGCTCAGGGGCACTGTAATTCACAAACCTGCAGAGTTATAAATGACAGCTATCGTCCAAAAATAGACTGAAGTAAGGCTGCCAAGAGGACTTGAAAGCGGGGCAGAATTGCAGGAAACCGATTTCAGGAGGTAGACTGGAATTGCATTGAAAGCATAGGAAAAGAGGCAGAACGTCCACAATGATGCACTTGGCCAAAAAGGGCGTATGCGTTTTTTCCTGAATATATTCAGGAAAAAACGCATACGCCCTTTTTGGCCAACCAAGCAAGCTTGCAAAGGAAATCTGCACTACAATGAAGTCTCACTTCCCCCCGGTCAAAAGGGCCATCTGAAAAAAGTGTAAAATCCAGAAAGGCTGGACAGGCCATGGAGAACTGGGAGCCTTGTTATGCTGATGGGCGGGATGTAAATTGCCAACAGACACTCAGGAGAAGTGTATGGTGTTTCCTGAAACATCTAAAAAACAAAGCAACAGAGCCTAGGGCAGTTCCACTTATGGTCCTATAGCTTAGGGAAATTAAAATCAAAAAGACACAGCCACCCCAAAGTTTGGAACGGCTCTGTTTACAAGAACCTCGTTTACAGTACAAGTTCAACATCGCAGAAAGTGAAAAATGGATAAAGAACTTGTGGTACTTACGTACAATGCAGTATCACTCAGCAATGAAATCTATGTCATCAGGCCCGTAGCAGCATAATGAGTAGATTCAGGTACGATGATTCTAACTGAAATAAGTCACACAGAAAAAGAAACATCATAAGATATCAGTAATACACGGAATGTAAACTTGGCTACACAGGAACTGAATTCCAAAACGGAACAGGTTCTCAAATTTAGAAAACCAACTTATGCTTGCTTAAGGGGAAAGGTGAGTTGGGTTGCTGCATAAAACCAGAGATTGAAATGAGCAGAGATAAAGTTCCTTAAGCCAAATATGGAATAGACAAGAGCTACTCCTTGCTCAACGAAATGGACTCAACACCCCATATTAAACGCCTAAGAATGTAACTGACTAGTAAGTATCTTAAAACCTATGGATTGCTATGTCTCCGAAAGAGAATCAAGCATGTGTACCGGGGCATAAACGCAGCAGTGATAGGATTGGAGAGGTTCGGTGAGCAAATGAAGACCCTTTGAAGTCATATTGCATGGTACCCATTACACGGGTCTTAACTCTCCAGGTTTAAGGTATTCTTCCTTCAGCTAAAACCTGCATGTGGAACCCAGAGTATGATCAACCGTGTGAACGGGAGACGTGTTCAAATATGTCTCAGTTTTCCTCCCTTGGTACTCGGGTGCAACACTCCAGACGCTTTACTAACACTCTCCCGACATGGAGAGTCAGCGCCTTTAACCTCCTATTTGGCCCAGTTTTCAATTTCTGCGGAAGGTGAACAGGAATAGCGAGAACCAATGAGAGACTAGCTGGAGGTGTCTGGACGGGCAAATTTAACTCTCATTTCCCACCAGGAAGAGGAAATAACCAAAGGCTCAGCGTGCCGTGCCGGAACCAGATTAGGGCCTGAAGCCATCCTGCGGTGTTGCGGCCAGGTCACAAGAAAGCGAGTTGAAGAAAGGAGCTCAGGGGCACTGTAATTCACAAACCTGCAGAGTTATAAATGACAGCTATCGTCCAAAAATAGACTGAAGTAAGGCTGCCAAGAGGACTTGAAAGCGGGGCAGAATTGCAGGAAACCGATTTCAGGAGGTAGACTGGAATTGCATTGAAAGCATAGGAAAAGAGGCAGAACGTCCACAATGATGCACTTGGCCAAAAAGGGCGTATGCGTTTTTTCCTGAATATATTCAGGAAAAAACGCATACGCCCTTTTTGGCCAACCAAGCAAGCTTGCAAAGGAAATCTGCACTACAATGAAGTCTCACTTCCCCCCGGTCAAAAGGGCCATCTGAAAAAAGTGTAAAATCCAGAAAGGCAGGACAGGCCATGGAGAACTGGGAGCCTTGTTATGCTGATGGGCGGGATGTAAATTGCCAACAACCACTGGGGAGAAGTGTATGGTGTTTCCTGAAACATCTAAAAAACAAAGCAACAGAGCCTAGGGCACTGCCACTTATGGTCCTATAGCTTAGGGAAATTAAAGTCAAAAAGACACAGCCACCCAAAAGTTTGGGACGCCTCTGTTTACAAAAACCTCGTTTACAGTACAAGTTCAACATCGCAGAAAGTGAAAAATGGATAAAGAACTTGTGGTACTTACGTACAATGCAGTATCACTCAGCAATGAAATCTATGTCATCAGGCCCGTAGCAGCATAATGAGTGGATTCAGGTACGATGATTCTAACTGAAATAAGTCACACAGAAAAAGAAACATCATAAGATATCACTAATACACGGAATGTAAACTTGGCTACACAGGAACTGCATTCCAAAACAGAACAGGGTCTCAAATTTAGAAAACCAACTTATGCTTGCTTAAGGGTAAAGGTGAGTTGGGGTGCTGCATAAAACCAGAGATTGAAATGAGCACAGATAAAGTTCCTTAAGCCAAATATGGAATAGACAAGAGCTACTCCTTGCTCAACGAAATGGACTCAACACCCCATATTAAACGCCTAAGAATGTACCTGACTAGTAAGTATCTTAAAACCTATGGATTGCTATGTCTCCAAAAGAGAATCAAGCGTGTGTACAGGGGCATAAACGCAGCAGTGATAGGATTGGAGAGGTTCGGTGAGCAAATGAAGACCCTTTGAAGTCATATTGCATGGTACCCATTACACGGGTCTGAACTCTCCAGGTTTAAGTTATTCTTCCTTCAGCTAAAACATGCATGTGGAACCCAAGTATGATCAACCATGTGAACGGGAGACGTGTTCAAATATGTCTCAGTTTTCATACCCTGGTACTCGGGTGCAACATTCCAGATGCTTTACTAACACTCTCCCCACTTGGAGAGTCAGCGCCTTTAACCTCCTGTTTGGCCCAGTTTGCAATTTCTGCGGAAGATGAACAGGAATAGCGAGAACCAATGAGAGACTAGCTGGAGGTGTCTGGACGGGCAAATTTAACTCTCATTTCCCACCAGGAAGAGGAAATAACCAAAGGCTCAGCGTGCCGTACTGGAACCAGATTAGGGCCTGAAGGCATACTGCGGTGTTGCGGCCAACTCAAAAGAAAGCGAGTTGAAGAAAGGAGCTCAGGGACACTGTAATTCACAAACCTGCAGAGTTATAAATGACAGCTATCGTCCAAAAATATACTGACGAAAGGCTGCCAAGAGGACTTGAAAGCGGGGCAGAATTGCAGGAAACCGATTTCAGGAGGTAGACTGGAATTGCATTGAAAGCATAGGAAAAGAGGCAGAACGTCCACAATGATGCGCTTGGCCAAAAAGGGCGTATGTGTGTTTTCCTGAATATATTCAGGAAAAAACGCATACGCACTTTTTGGCCAACCAAGCAAGCTTGCAAAGGAAATCTGCACTACAATGAAGTCTCACTTCCCCCCAGTCAAAAGGGCCATCTGAAAAAAGTGTAAAATCCAGAAAGGCAGGACAGGCCATGGAGAACTGGGAGCCTTGTTATGCTGATGGGCGGGATGTAAATTGCCAACAGACACTGGGGAGAAGTGTATGGTGTTTCCTGAAACATCTAAAAAACAAAGCAACAGAGCCTAGGGCACTTCCACTTATGGTCCTATAGCTTAGGGAATTTAAAATCAAAAAGACACAGCCACCCCAAAGTTTGGAACGGCTCTGTTTACAAGAACCTCGTTTACAGTACAAGTTCAACATCGCAGAAAGTGAAAAATGGATAAAGAAGTTGTGGTATTTACTTAAAAAGCAATATCACTCAGCAATGAAATCTGTGTCATCACGCCCTTAGCAGCACAATGAGTGGATTCAGGTATGATGATTCTAACTGAAATAAGTCACACAGAAAAAGAAACATCATAAGATATCAGTAATACACGGAATGTAAACTTGGCTACACAGGAACTGAATTACAGAACAGAACAGGGTCTCAAATTTAGAAAACCAACTTATGCTTGCTTAAGGGTAAAGGTGAGTTGGGGTGCTGCATAAAACCAGAGATTGAAATGAGCACAGATAAAGTTCCTTAAGTCAAATATGGAATAGACAAGAGCTACTCCTTGCTCAACGAAATGGACTCAACACCGCATATTAAACGCCTAAGAATGTAACTGACTAGTAAGTATCTTAAAACCTATGGATTGCTATGTCTCCGAAAGAGAATCAAGCATGTGTACAGGGGCATAAACGCAGCAGTGATAGGATTGGAGAGGTTCGGTGAGCAAATGAAGACCCTTTGAAGTCATATTGCATGGTACCCATTACACGGGTCTTAACTCTCCAGGTTTAAGGTATTCTTCCTTCAGCTAAAACATGCATGTGGAACCCAAGTATGATCAACCATGTGAACGGGAGACGTGTTCAAATATGTCTCAGTTTTCCTCCCCTGGTATTCGGGTGCAACATTCCAGACGCTTTACTAACACTCTCCCCACTTGGAGAGTCAGCGCCTTTAACCTCCTGTTTGGCCCGGTTTGCAATTTCTGTGGAAGATGAACAGGAATAGCGAGAACCAATGAGAGACTAGCTGGAGGTGTCTGGACGGGCAAATTTAACTCTCATTTCCCACCAGGAAGAGGAAATAACCAAAGGCTCAGCGTGCCGTGCCGGAACCAGATTAGGGCCTGAAGCCATCCTGCGGTGTTGCGGCCAGGTCACAAGAAAGCAAGTTGAAGAAAGGAGCTCAGGGGCACTGTAATTCACAAACCTGCAGAGTTATAAATGACAGCTATCGTCCAAAAATAGACTGAAGTAAGGCTGCCAAGAGGACTTGAAAGCGGGGCAGAATTGCAGGAAACCGATTTCAGGAGGTAGACTGGAATTGCATTGAAAGCATACGAAAAGAGGCAGAACGTCCACAATGATGCACTTGGCCAAAAAGGGCGTATGCGTTTTTTCCTGAATATATTCAGGAAAAAACGCATACGCCCTTTTTGGCCAACCAAGCAAGCTTGCAAAGGAAATCTGCACTACAATGAAGTCTCACTTCCCCCCGGTCAAAAGGGCCATCTGAAAAAAGTGTAAAATCCAGAAAGGCAGGACAGGCCATGGAGAAGTGGGAGCCTTGTTATGCTGATGGGCGGGATGTAAATTGCCAACAGACACTCGGGAGAAGTGTATGGTGTTTCCTGAAACATCTAAAAAACAAAGCAACAGAGCCTAGGGCACTGCCACTTATGGTCCTATAGCTTAGGGAAATTAAAATCAAAAAGACACAGCCACCCCAAAGTTTGGAACGGCTCTGTTTACAAGAACCTCGTTTACGGTAAAGTTCAACATCGCAGAAAGTGAAAAATGGATAAAGAAGTTGTGGTATTTACTTACAAAGCAATATCACTCAGCAATGAAATCTGTGTCATCAGGCCCTTAGCAGCACAATGAGTGGATTCAGGTATGATGATTCTAACTGAAATAAGTCACACAGAAAAAGAAACATCATAAGATATCAGTAATACACGGAATGTAAACTTGGCTACACAGGAACTGAATTACAGAACAGAACAGGGTCTCAAATTTAGAAAACCAACTTATTCTTGCTTAAGGGTAAAGGTGAGTTGGGGTGCTGCATAAAACCAGAGATTGAAATGAGCACAGATAAAGTTCCTTAAACCAAATATGGAATAGACAAGAGCTACTACTTGCTCAACGAAATGGACTCAACACCGCATATTAAACGCCTAAGAATGTACCTGACTAGTAAGTATCTTAAAACCTATGGATTGCTATGTCTCCGAAAGAGAATCAAGCATGTGTACAGGGGCATAAACGCAGCAGTGATAGGATTGGAGAGGTTCGGTGAGCAAATGAAGACCCTTTGAAGTCATATTGCATGGTACCCATTCCACGGGTTTCAACTACCCAGGTTTAAGGTATTCTTCCTTCAGCTAAAACATGCATGTGGAACCTAGAGTATGATCAACCATGTGATCGGGAGACGTGTTCAAATATGTCTCAGTTTTCCTCCCCTGGTACTCGGGTGCAACATTCCAGACGCTTTACTAACACTCTCCCCACTTGGAGAGTCAGCGCCTTTAACCTCCTGTTTGGCCCAGTTTGCAATTTCTGCGGAAGATGAACAGGAATAGCGAGAACCAATGAGAGGCTAGCTGGAGGTGTCTGGACGGGCAAATTTAACTCTCATTTCCCACCAGGAAGAGGAATTAACCAAAGGCTCAGCATGCCGGGCCGGAACCAGATTAGGGCCTGAAGCCATCCTGCGGTGTTGCGGCCAGGTCACAAGAAAGCGAGTTGAAGAAAGGAGCTCAGGGGCACTGTAATTCACAAACCTGCAGAGTTATAAATGACAGCTATCGTCCAAAAATAGACTGAAGTAAGGCTGCCAAGAGGACTTGAAAGCGGGGCAGAATTGCAGGAAACCGATTTCAGGAGGTAGACTGGAATTCCATTGAAAGCATAGGAAAAGAGGCAGAACGTCCACAATGATGCACTTGGCCAAAAAGGGCGTATGCGTTTTTTCCTGAATATATTCAGGAAAAAACGCATACGCCCTTTTTGGCCAACCAAGCAAGCTTGCAAAGGAAATCTGCACTACAATGAAGTCTCACTTCCCCCCGGTCAAAAGGGCCATCTGAAAAAAGTGTAAAATCAAGAAAGGCAGGACAGGCCATGGAGAAGTGGGAGCCTTGTTATGCTGATGGGCGGGATGTAAATTGCCAACAGACACTCGGGAGAAGTGTATGGTGTTTCCTGAAACATCTAAAAAACAAAGCAACAGAACCTAGGGCACTTCCACTTATGGTCCTATAGCTTAGGGAAATTAAAATCAAAAAGACACAGCCACCCCAAAGTTTGGAACGGCTCTGTTTACAAGAACCTCGTTTACAGTACAAGTTCAACATCGCAGAAAGTGAAAAATGGATAAAGAACTTGTGGTACTTACGTACAATGCAGTATCACTCAGCAATGAAATCTATGTCATCAGGCCCGTAGCAGCATAATGAGTGGATTCAGGTACGATGATTCTAACTGAAATAAGTCACACAGAAAAAGAAACATCATAAGATATCACTAATACACGGAATGTAAACTTGGCTACACAGGAACTGCATTCCAAAACAGAACAGGGTCTCAAATTTAGAAAACCAACTTATGCTTGCTTAAGGGGAAAGGTGAGTTGGGGTGCTGCATAAAACCAGAGATTGAAATGAGCACAGATAAAGTTCCTTAAGCCAAATATGGAATAGACAAGAGCTACTCCTTGCTCAACGAAATGGACTCAACACCCCATATTAAACGCCTAAGAATGTACCTGACTAGTAAGTATCTTAAAACCTATGGATTGCTATGTCTCCAAAAGAGAATCAAGCGTGTGTACAGGGGCATAAACGCAGCAGTGATAGGATTGGAGAGGTTCGGTGAACAAATGAAGACCCTTTGAAGTCATATTGCATGGTACCCATTACACGGGTCTGAACTCTCCAGGTTTAAGTTATTCTTCCTTCAGCTAAAACATGCATGTGGAACCCAAGTATGATCAACCATGTGAACGGGAGACGTGTTCAAATATGTCTCAGTTTTCATACCCTGGTACTCGGGTGCAACATTCCAGATGCTTTACTAACACTCTCCCCACTTGGAGAGTCAGCGCCTTTAACCTCCTGTTTGGCCCAGTTTGCAATTTCTGCGGAAGATGAACAGGAATAGCGAGAACCAATGAGAGACTAGCTGGAGGTGTCTGGACGGGCAAATTTAACTCTCATTTCCCACCAGGAAGAGGAAATAACCAAAGGCTCAGCGTGCCGTACTGGAACCAGATTAGGGCCTGAAGGCATACTGCGGTGTTGCGGCCAACTCAAAAGAAAGCGAGTTGAAGAAAGGAGCTCAGGGGCACTGTAATTCACAAACCTGCAGAGTTATAAATGACAGCTATCGTCCAAAAATATACTGACGAAAGGCTGCCAAGAGGACTTGAAAGCGGGGCAGAATTGCAGGAAACCGATTTCAGGAGGTAGACTGGAATTGCATTGAAAGCATAGGAAAAGAGGCAGAACGTCCACAATGATGCGCTTGGCCAAAAAGGGCGTATGTGTGTTTTCCTGAATATATTCAGGAAAAAACGCATACGCACTTTTTGGCCAACCAAGCAAGCTTGCAAAGGAAATCTGCACTACAATGAAGTCTCACTTCCCCCCAGTCAAAAGGGCCATCTGAAAAAAGTGTAAAATCCAGAAAGGCAGGACAGGCCATGGAGAACTGGGAGCCTTGTTATGCTGATGGGCGGGATGTAAATTGCCAACAGACACTGGGGAGAAGTGTATGGTGTTTCCTGAAACATCTAAAAAACAAAGCAACAGAGCCTAGGGCACTTCCACTTATGGTCCTATAGCTTAGGGAATTTAAAATCAAAAAGACACAGCCACCCCAAAGTTTGGAACGGCTGTGTTTACAAGAACCTCGTTTACAGTACAAGTTCAACATCGCAGAAAGTGAAAAATGGATAAAGAAATTGTGGTATTTACTTAAAAAGCAATATCACTCAGCAATGAAATCTGTGTCATCACGCCCTTAGCAGCACAATGAGTGGATTCAGGTATGATGATTCTAACTGAAATAAGTCACACAGAAAAAGAAACATCATAAGATATCAGTAATACACGGAATGTAAACTTGGCTACACAGGAACTGAATTACAGAACAGAACAGGGTCTCAAATTTAGAAAACCAACTTATGCTTGCTTAAGGGTAAAGGTGAGTTGGGGTGCTGCATAAAACCAGAGATTGAAATGAGCACAGATAAAGTTCCTTAAGTCAAATATGGAATAGACAAGAGCTACTCCTTGCTCAACGAAATGGACTCAACACCGCATATTAAACGCCTAAGAATGTAACTGACTAGTAAGTATCTTAAAACCTATGGATTGCTATGTCTCCGAAAGAGAATCAAGCATGTGTACAGGGGCATAAACGCAGCAGTGATAGGATTGGAGAGGTTCGGTGAGCAAATGAAGACCCTTTGAAGTCATATTGCATGGTACCCATTACACGGGTCTTAACTCTCCAGGTTTAAGGTATTCTTCCTTCAGCTAAAACATGCATGTGGAACCCAAGTATGATCAACCATGTGAACGGGAGACGTGTTCAAATATGTCTCAGTTTTCCTCCCCTGGTATTCGGGTGCAACATTCCAGACGCTTTACTAACACTCTCCCCACTTGGAGAGTCAGCGCCTTTAACCTCCTGTTTGGCCCGGTTTGCAATTTCTGTGGAAGATGAACAGGAATAGCGAGAACCAATGAGAGACTAGCTGGAGGTGTCTGGACGGGCAAATTTAACTCTCATTTCCCACCAGGAAGAGGAAATAACCAAAGGCTCAGCGTGCCGTGCCGGAACCAGATTAGGGCCTGAAGCCATCCTGCGGTGTTGCGGCCAGGTCACAAGAAAGCAAGTTGAAGAAAGGAGCTCAGGGGCACTGTAATTCACAAACCTGCAGAGTTATAAATGACAGCTATCGTCCAAAAATAGACTGAAGTAAGGCTGCCAAGAGGACTTGAAAGCGGGGCAGAATTGCAGGAAACCGATTTCAGGAGGTAGACTGGAATTGCATTGAAAGCATAGGAAAAGAGGCAGAACGTCCACAATGATGCACTTGGCCAAAAAGGGCGTATGCGTTTTTTCCTGAATATATTCAGGAAAAAACGCATACGCCCTTTTTGGCCAACCAAGCAAGCTTGCAAAGGAAATCTGCACTACAATGAAGTCTCACTTCCCCCCGGTCAAAAGGGCCATCTGAAAAAAGTGTAAAATCCAGAAAGGCAGGACAGGCCATGGAGAAGTGGGAGCCTTGTTATGCTGATGGGCGGGATGTAAATTGCCAACAGACACTCGGGAGAAGTGTATGGTGTTTCCTGAAACATCTAAAAAACAAAGCAACAGAGCCTAGGGCACTGCCACTTATGGTCCTATAGCTTAGGGAAATTAAAATCAAAAAGACACAGCCACCCCAAAGTTTGGAACGGCTCTGTTTACAAGAACCTCGTTTACAGTAAAGTTCAACATCGCAGAAAGTGAAAAATGGATAAAGAAGTTGTGGTATTTACTTACAAAGCAATATCACTCAGCAATGAAATCTGTGTCATCAGGCCCTTAGCAGCACAATGAGTGGATTCAGGTATGATGATTCTAACTGAAGTAAGTCACACAGAAAAAGAAACATCATAAGATATCAGTAATACACGGAATGTAAACTTGGCTACACAGGAACTGAATTACAGAACAGAACAGGGTCTCAAATTTAGAAAACCAACTTATGCTTGCTTAAGGGTAAAGGTGAGTTGGGGTGCTGCATAAAACCAGAGATTGAAATGAGCACAGATAAAGTTCCTTAAGTCAAATATGGATAGACAAGAGCTACTCCTTGCTCAACGAAATGGACTCAACACCGCATATTAAACGCCTAAGAATGTACCTGACTAGTAAGTATCTTAAAACCTATGGATTGCTATGTCTCCGAAAGAGAATCAAGCATGTGTACAGGGGCATAAACGCAGCAGTGATAGGATTGGAGAGGTTCGGTGAGCAAATGAAGACCCTTTGAAGTCATATTGCATGGTACCCATTCCACGGGTTTCAACTACCCAGGTTTAAGGTATTCTTCCTTCAGCTAAAACATGCATGTGGAACCTAGAGTATGATCAACCATGTGATCGGGAGACGTGTTCAAATATGTCTCAGTTTTCCTCCCCTGGTACTCGGGTGCAACATTCCAGACGCTTTACTAACACTCTCCCCACTTGGAGAGTCAGCGCCTTTAACCTCCTGTTTGGCCCAGTTT
Organism: Stenella coeruleoalba; assembly: GCF_951394435.1. Classification (NCBI taxonomy): domain Eukaryota; kingdom Metazoa; phylum Chordata; class Mammalia; order Artiodactyla; family Delphinidae; genus Stenella; species Stenella coeruleoalba. The sequence continues at coordinate 191,622 of NW_027646391.1, forward strand.
GCAATTTCTGCGGAAGATGAACAGGAATAGCGAGAACCAATGAGAGGCTAGCTGGAGGTGTCTGGACGGGCAAATTTAACTCTCATTTCCCACCAGGAAGAGGAATTAACCAAAGGCTCAGCATGCCGGGCCGGAACCAGATTAGGGCCTGAAGCCATCCTGCGGTGTTGCGGCCAGGTCACAAGAAAGCGAGTTGAAGAAAGGAGCTCAGGGGCACTGTAATTCACAAACCTGCAGAGTTATAAATGACAGCTATCGTCCAAAAATAGACTGAAGTAAGGCTGCCAAGAGGACTTGAAAGCGGGGCAGAATTGCAGGAAACCGATTTCAGGAGGTAGACTGGAATTCCATTGAAAGCATAGGAAAAGAGGCAGAACGTCCACAATGATGCACTTGGCCAAAAAGGGCGTATGCGTTTTTTCCTGAATATATTCAGGAAAAAACGCATACGCCCTTTTTGGCCAACCAAGCAAGCTTGCAAAGGAAATCTGCACTACAATGAAGTCTCACTTCCCCCCGGTCAAAAGGGCCATCTGAAAAAAGTGTAAAATCAAGAAAGGCAGGACAGGCCATGGAGAAGTGGGAGCCTTGTTATGCTGATGGGCGGGATGTAAATTGCCAACAGACACTCGGGAGAAGTGTATGGTGTTTCCTGAAACATCTAAAAAACAAAGCAACAGAACCTAGGGCACTTCCACTTATGGTCCTATAGCTTAGGGAAATTAAAATCAAAAAGACACAGCCACCCCAAAGTTTGGAACGGCTCTGTTTACAAGAACCTCGTTTACAGTACAAGTTCAACATCGCAGAAAGTGAAAAATGGATAAAGAACTTGTGGTACTTACGTACAATGCAGTATCACTCAGCAATGAAATCTATGTCATCAGGCCCGTAGCAGCATAATGAGTGGATTCAGGTACGATGATTCTAACTGAAATAAGTCACACAGAAAAAGAAACATCATAAGATATCACTAATACACGGAATGTAAACTTGGCTACACAGGAACTGCATTCCAAAACAGAACAGGGTCTCAAATTTAGAAAACCAACTTATGCTTGCTTAAGGGGAAAGGTGAGTTGGGGTGCTGCATAAAACCAGAGATTGAAATGAGCACAGATAAAGTTCCTTAAGCCAAATATGGAATAGACAAGAGCTACTCCTTGCTCAACGAAATGGACTCAACACCCCATATTAAACGCCTAAGAATGTACCTGACTAGTAAGTATCTTAAAACCTATGGATTGCTATGTCTCCAAAAGAGAATCAAGCGTGTGTACAGGGGCATAAACGCAGCAGTGATAGGATTGGAGAGGTTCGGTGAGCAAATGAAGACCCTTTGAAGTCATATTGCATGGTACCCATTACACGGGTCTGAACTCTCCAGGTTTAAGTTATTCTTCCTTCAGCTAAAACATGCATGTGGAACCCAAGTATGATCAACCATGTGAACGGGAGACGTGTTCAAATATGTCTCAGTTTTCATACCCTGGTACTCGGGTGCAACATTCCAGATGCTTTACTAACACTCTCCCCACTTGGAGAGTCAGCGCCTTTAACCTCCTGTTTGGCCCAGTTTGCAATTTCTGCGGAAGATGAACAGGAATAGCGAGAACCAATGAGAGACTAGCTGGAGGTGTCTGGACGGGCAAATTTAACTCTCATTTCCCACCAGGAAGAGGAAATAACCAAAGGCTCAGCGTGCCGTACTGGAACCAGATTAGGGCCTGAAGGCATACTGCGGTGTTGCGGCCAACTCAAAAGAAAGCGAGTTGAAGAAAGGAGCTCAGGGGCACTGTAATTCACAAACCTGCAGAGTTATAAATGACAGCTATCGTCCAAAAATATACTGACGAAAGGCTGCCAAGAGGACTTGAAAGCGGGGCAGAATTGCAGGAAACCGATTTCAGGAGGTAGACTGGAATTGCATTGAAAGCATAGGAAAAGAGGCAGAACGTCCACAATGATGCGCTTGGCCAAAAAGGGCGTATGTGTGTTTTCCTGAATATATTCAGGAAAAAACGCATACGCACTTTTTGGCCAACCAAGCAAGCTTGCAAAGGAAATCTGCACTACAATGAAGTCTCACTTCCCCCCAGTCAAAAGGGCCATCTGAAAAAAGTGTAAAATCCAGAAAGGCAGGACAGGCCATGGAGAACTGGGAGCCTTGTTATGCTGATGGGCGGGATGTAAATTGCCAACAGACACTGGGGAGAAGTGTATGGTGTTTCCTGAAACATCTAAAAAACAAAGCAACAGAGCCTAGGGCACTTCCACTTATGGTCCTATAGCTTAGGGAATTTAAAATCAAAAAGACACAGCCACCCCAAAGTTTGGAACGGCTCTGTTTACAAGAACCTCGTTTACAGTACAAGTTCAACATCGCAGAAAGTGAAAAATGGATAAAGAAGTTGTGGTATTTACTTAAAAAGCAATATCACTCAGCAATGAAATCTGTGTCATCACGCCCTTAGCAGCACAATGAGTGGATTCAGGTATGATGATTCTAACTGAAATAAGTCACACAGAAAAAGAAACATCATAAGATATCAGTAATACACGGAATGTAAACTTGGCTACACAGGAACTGAATTACAGAACAGAACAGTGTCTCAAATTTAGAAAACCAACTTATGCTTGCTTAAGGGTAAAGGTGAGTTGGGGTGCTGCATAAAACCAGAGATTGAAATGAGCACAGATAAAGTTCCTTAAGTCAAATATGGAATAGACAAGAGCTACTCCTTGCTCAACGAAGTGGACTCAACACCGCATATTAAACGCCTAAGAATGTACCTGACTAGTAAGTATCTTAAAACCTATGGATTGCTATGTCTCCGAAAGAGAATCAAGCATGTGTACAGGGGCATAAACGCAGCAGTGATAGGATTGGAGAGGTTCGGTGAGCAAATGAAGACCCTTTGAAGTCATATTGCATGGTACCCATTACACGGGTCTTAACTCTCCAGGTTTAAGGTATTCTTCCTTCAGCTAAAACATGCATGTGGAACGCAAGTATGATCAACCATGTGAACGGGAGACGTGTTCAAATATGTCTCAGTTTTCCTCCCCTGGTACTCGGGTGCAACATTCCAGACGCTTTACTAACACTCTCCCCACTTGGAGAGTCAGCGCCTTTAACCTCCTGTTTGGCCCAGTTTGCAATTTCTGCGGAAGATGAACAGGAATAGCGAGAACCAATGAGAGACTAGCTGGAGGTGTCTGGACGGGCAAATTTAACTCTCATTTCCCACCAGGAAGAGGAAATAACCAAAGGCTCAGCGTGCCGTGCCGGAACCAGATTAGGGCCTGAAGCCATCCTGCGGTGTTGCGGCCAGGTCACAAGAAAGCAAGTTGAAGAAAGGAGCTCAGGGGCACTGTAATTCACAAACCTGCAGAGTTATAAATGACAGCTATCGTCCAAAAATAGACTGAAGTAAGGCTGCCAAGAGGACTTGAAAGCGGGGCAGAATTGCAGGAAACCGATTTCAGGAGGTAGACTGGAATTGCATTGAAAGCATAGGAAAAGAGGCAGAACGTCCACAATGATGCACTTGGCCAAAAAGGGCGTATGCGTTTTTTCCTGAATATATTCAGGAAAAAACGCATACGCCCTTTTTGGCCAACCAAGCAAGCTTGCAAAGGAAATCTGCACTACAATGAAGTCTCACTTCCCCCCGGTCAAAAGGGCCATCTGAAAAAAGTGTAAAATCCAGAAAGGCAGGACAGGCCATGGAGAAGTGGGAGCCTTGTTATGCTGATGGGCGGGATGTAAATTGCCAACAGACACTCGGGAGAAGTGTATGGTGTTTCCTGAAACATCTAAAAAACAAAGCAACAGAGCCTAGGGCACTGCCACTTATGGTCCTATAGCTTAGGGAAATTAAAATCAAAAAGACACAGCCACCCCAAAGTTTGGAACGGCTCTGTTTACAAGAACCTCGTTTACAGTAAAGTTCAACATCGCAGAAAGTGAAAAATGGATAAAGAAGTTGTGGTATTTACTTACAAAGCAATATCACTCAGCAATGAAATCTGTGTCATCAGGCCCTTAGCAGCACAATGAGTGGATTCAGGTATGATGATTCTAACTGAAGTAAGTCACACAGAAAAAGAAACATCATAAGATATCAGTAATACACGGAATGTAAACTTGGCTACACAGGAACTGAATTACAGAACAGAACAGGGTCTCAAATTTAGAAAACCAACTTATGCTTGCTTAAGGGTAAAGGTGAGTTGGGGTGCTGCATAAAACCAGAGATTGAAATGAGCACAGATAAAGTTCCTTAAGTCAAATATGGATAGACAAGAGCTACTCCTTGCTCAACGAAATGGACTCAACACCGCATATTAAACGCCTAAGAATGTACCTGACTAGTAAGTATCTTAAAACCTATGGATTGCTATGTCTCCGAAAGAGAATCAAGCATGTGTACAGGGGCATAAACGCAGCAGTGATAGGATTGGAGAGGTTCGGTGAGCAAATGAAGACCCTTTGAAGTCATATTGCATGGTACCCATTACACGGGTCTTAACTCTCCAGGTTTAAGGTATTCTTCCTTCAGCTAAAACATGCATGTGGAACCCAAGTATGATCAACCATGTGAACGGGAGACGTGTTCAAATATGTCTCAGTTTTCCTCCCCTGGTACTCGGGTGCAACATTCCAGACGCTTTACTAACACTCTCCACACTTGGAGAGTCAGCGCATTTAACCTCCTGTTTGACCCAGTTTGCAATTTCTGCGGAAGATGAACAGGAATAGCGAGAACCAATGAGAGACTAGCTGGAGATGTCTGGACGGGCAAATTTAACTCTCATTTCCCACCAGGAAGAGGAAATAACCAAAGGCTCAGCGTGCCGTGCCAGAACCAGATTAGGGCCTGAAGCCATCCTGCGGTGTTGGGGCCAGGTCACAAGAAAGCGAGTTGAAGAAAGGAGCTCAGGGGCACTGTAATTCACAAACCTGCAGAGTTATAAATGACAGCTATCGTCCAAAAATAGACTGAAGTAAGGCTGCCAAGAGGACTTGAAAGCGGGGCAGAATTGCAGGAAACCGATTTCAGGAGGTAGACTGGAATTGCATTGAAAGCATAGGAAAAGAGGCAGAACGTCCACAATGATGCACTTGGCCAAAAAGGGCGTATGCGTTTTTTCCTGAATATATTCAGGAAAAAACGCATACGCCCTTTTTGGCCAACCAAGCAAGCTTGCAAAGGAAATCTGCACTACAATGAAGTCTCACTTCCCCCCGGTCAAAAGGGCCATCTGAAAAAACTGTAAAATCCAGAAAGGCAGGACAGGCCATGGAGAACTGGGAGCCTTGTTATGCTGATGGGCGGGATGTAAATTGCCAACAACCACTCGGGAGAAGTGTATGGTGTTTCCTGAAACATCTAAAAAACAAAGCAACAGAACCTAGGGCACTTCCACTTATGGTCCTATAGCTTAGGGAAATTAAAATCAAAAAGACACAGCCACCCCAAAGTTTGGGACGCCTCTGTTTACAAGAACCTCGTTTACACTACAAGTTCAACATCGCAGAAAGTGAAAAATGGATAAAGAAGTTGTGGTATTTACTTACAAAGCAATATCACTCAGCAATGAAATCTGTGTCATCAGGCCCTTAGCAGCACAATGAGTGGATTCAGGTATGATGATTCTAACTGAAATAAGTCACACAGAAAAAGAAACATCATAAGATATCAGTAATACACGGAATGTAAACTTGGCTACACAGGAACTGAATTACAGAACAGAACAGGGTCTCAAATTTAGAAAACCAACTTATTCTTGCTTAAGGGTAAAGGTGAGTTGGGGTGCTGCATAAAACCAGAGATTGAAATGAGCACAGATAAAGTTCCTTAAGCCAAATATGGAATAGACAAGAGCTACTCCTTGCTCATCGAAATGGACTCAACACCCCATATTAAACGCCTAAGAATGTACCTGACTAGTAAGTATCTTAAAACCTATGGATTGCTATGTCTCCGAAAGAGAATCAAGCATGTGTACAGGGGCATAAACGCAGCAGTGATAGGATTGGAGAGGTTCGGTGAGCAAGTGAAGACCCTTTGAAGTCATATTGCATGGTACCCATTCCACGGGTTTCAACTACCCAGGTTTAAGGTATTCTTCCTTCAGCTAAAACATGCATGTGGAACCTAGAGTATGATCAACCATGTGATCGGGAGACGTGTTCAAATATGTCTCAGTTTTCCTCCCCTGGTACTCGGGTGCAACATTCCAGACGCTTTACTAACACTCTCCCCACTTGGAGAGTCAGTCCCTTTAACCTCCTGTTTGGCCCAGTTTGCAATTTCTGCGGAAGATGAACAGGAATAGCGAGAACCAATGAGAGGCTAGCTGGAGGTGTCTGGACGGGCAAATTTAACTCTCATTTCCCACCAGGAAGAGGAATTAACCAAAGGCTCAGCATGCCGGGCCGGAACCAGATTAGGGCCTGAAGCCATCCTGCGTTGTTGCGGCCAGGTCACAAGAAAGCGAGTTGAAGAAAGGAGCTCAGGGGCACTGTAATTCACAAACCTGCAGAGTTATAAATGACAGCTATCGTCCAAAAATAGACTGAAGTAAGGCTGCCAAGAGGACTTGAAAGCGGGGCAGAATTGCAGGAAACCGATTTCAGGAGGTAGACTGGAATTGCATTGAAAGCATAGGAAAAGAGGCAGAACGTCCACAATGATGCACTTGGCCAAAAAGGGCGTATGCGTTTTTTCCTGAATATATTCAGGAAAAAACGCATACGCCCTTTTTGGCCAACCAAGCAAGCTTGCAAAGGAAATCTGCACTACAATGAAGTCTCACTTCCCCCCGGTCAAAAGGGCCATCTGAAAAAAGTGTAAAATCCAGAAAGGCAGGACAGGCCATGGAGAACTGGGAGCCTTGTTATGCTGATGGGCGGGATGTAAATTGCCAACAGACACTCGGGAGAAGTGTATGGTGTTTCCTGAAACATCTAAAAAACAAAGCAACAGAGCCTAGGGCACTGCCACTTATGGTCCTATAGCTTAGGGAAATTAAACTCAAAAAGACACAGCCACCCCAAAGTTTGGGACGCCTCTGTTTACAAGAACCTCGTTTACAGTACAAGTTCAACATCGCAGAAAGTGAAAAATGGATAAAGAAGTTGTGGTATTTACTTACAAAGCAATATCACTCAGCAATGAAATCTATGTCATCAGGCCCTTAGCATCACAATGAGTGGATTCAGGTATGATGATTCTAACTGAAATAAGTCACACAGAAAAAGAAACATCATAAGATATCAGTAATACACGGAATGTAAACTTGGCTACACAGGAACTGAATTACAGAACAGAACAGGGTCTCAAATTTAGAAAACCAACTTATGCTTGCTTAAGGGTAAAGGTGAGTTGGGGTGCTGCATAAAACCAGAGATTGAAATGAGCACAGATAAAGTTCCTTAAGTCAAATATGGAATAGACAAGAGCTACTCCTTGCTCAACGAAATGGACTCAACACCGCATATTAAACGCCTAAGAATGTACCTGACTAGTAAGTATCGTAAAACCTATGGATTGCTATGTCTCCAAAAGAGAATCAAGCATGTGTACAGGGGCATAAACGCAGCAGTGATAGGATTGGAGAGGTTCGGTGAGCAAATGAAGACCCTTTGAAGTCATATTGCATGGTACCCATTACACGGGTCTCAACTCTCCAGGTTTACGGTATTCTTCCTTCAGCTAAAACATGCATGTGGAACCCAAGTATGATCAACCATGTGAACGGGAGACGTGTTGAAATATGTCTCAGTTTTCCTCCCCTGGTACTCGGGTGCAACATTCCAGACGCTTTACTAACACTCTCCCCACTTGGAGAGTCACCACCTTTAACCTCCTGTTTGGCCCAGTTTGCAATTTCTGCGGAAGATGAACAGGAATAGCGAGAACCAATGAGAGACTAGCTGGAGGTGTCTGGACGGGCAAATTTAACTCTCATTTCCCACCAGGAAAAGGAAATAACCAAAGGCTCAGCGTGCCGTGCCGGAACCAGATTAGGGCCTGAAGCCCTCCTGCGGTGTTGTGGCCAGGTCAAAAGAAAGCAAGTTGAAGAAAGGAGCTCAGGGGCACTGTAATTCACAAACCTGCAGAGTTATAAATGACAGCTATTGTCCAAAAATAGACTGAAGTAAGGCTGCCAAGAGGACTTGAAAGCGGGGCAGAATTGCAGGAAACCGATTTCAGGAGGTAGACTGGAATTGCATTGAAAGCATAGGAAAAGAGGCAGAACGTCCACAATGATGCACTTGGCCAAAAAGGGCGTATGCGTTTTTTCCTGAATATATTCAGGAAAAAACGCATACGCCCTTTTTGGCCAACCAAGCAAGCTTGCAAAGGAAATCTGCACTACAATGAAGTCTCACTTCCCCCCGGTCAAAAGGGCCATCTGAAAAAAGTGTAAAATCCAGAAAGGCAGGACAGGCCATGGAGAACTGGGAGCCTTGTTATGCTGATGGGCGGGATGTAAATAGCCAACAACCACTCGGGAGAAGTGTATGGTGTTTCCTGAAACATCTAAAAAACAAAGCAACAGAACCTAGGTCACTTCCAATTATGGTCCTATAGCTTAGGGAAATTAAAATCAAAAAGACACAGCCACCCCAAAGTTTGGAACGGCTCTGTTTACAAGAACCTCGTTTACAGTACAAGTTCAACATCGCAGAAAGTGAAAAATGGAGAAAGAAGTTGTGGTATTTACTTAGAAAGCAATATCACTCAGCAATGAAATCTGTGCCATCAGGCCCTTAGCAGCACAATGAGTGGATTCAGGTATGATGATTCTAACTGAAATAAGTCACACAGAAAAAGAAACATCATAAGATATCAGTAATACATGGAATGTAAACTTGGCTACACAGGAACTGAATTACAGAACAGAACAGGGTCTCAAATTTAGAAAACCAACTTATTCTTGCTTAAGGGTAAAGGTGAGTTGGGGTGCTGCATAAAACCAGAGATTGAAATGAGCACAGATAAAGTTCCTTAAGTCAAATATGGAATAGACAAGAGCTACTCCTTGCTCAACGAAATGGACTCAACACCGCATATTAAACGCCTAAGAATGTACCTGACTAGTAAGTATCGTAAAACCTATGGATTGCTATGTCTCCAAAAGAGAATCAAGCATGTGTACAGGGGCATAAACGCAGCAGTGATAGGATTGGAGAGGTTCGGTGAGCAAATGAAAACCCTTTGAAGTCATATTGCATGGTACCCATTACACGGGTCTCAACTCTCCAGGTTTACGGTATTCTTCCTTCAGCTAAAACATGCATGTGGAACCCAAGTATGATCAACCATGTGAACGGGAGACGTGTTGAAATATGTCTCAGTTTTCCTCCCCTGGTACTCGGGTGCAACATTCCAGACGCTTTACTAACACTCTCCCCACTTGGAGAGTCACCGCCTTTAACCTCCTGTTTGGCCCAGTTTGCAATTTCTGCGGAAGATGAACAGGAATAGCGAGAACCAATGAGAGACTAGCTGGAGGTGTCTGGACGGGCAAATTTAACTCTCATTTCCCACCAGGAAAAGGAAATAACCAAAGGCTCAGCGTGCCGTGCCGGAACCAGATTAGGGCCTGAAGCCATCCTGCGGTGTTGCGGCCAGCTCACAAGAAAGCGAGTTGAAGAAAGGAGCTCAGGGGCACTGTAATTCACAAACCTGCAGAGTTATAAATGACAGCTATCGTCCAAAAATAGACTGAAGTAAGGCTGCCAAGAGGACTTGAAAGCGGGGCAGAATTGCAGGAAACCGATTTCAGGAGGTAGACTGGAATTGCATTGAAAGCATAGGAAAAGAGGCAGAACGTCCACAATGATGCACTTGGCCAAAAAGGGCGTATGCGTTTTTTCCTGAATATATTCAGGAAAAAACGCATACGCCCTTTTTGGCCAACCAAGCAAGCTTGCAAAGGAAATCTGCACTACAATGAAGTCTCACTTCCCCCCGGTCAAAAGGGCCATCTGAAAAAAGTGTAAAATCCAGAAAGGCAGGACAGGCCATGGAGAACTGGGAGCCTTGTTATGCTGATGGGCGGGATGTAAATTGCCAACAACCACTCGGGAGAAGTGTATGGTGTTTCCTGAAACATCTAAAAAACAAAGCAACAGAGCCTAGGGCACTGCCACTTATGGTCCTATAGCTTAGGGAAATTAAAATCAAAAAGACACAGCCACCCCAAAGTTTGGGACGCCTCTGTTTACAAGAACCTCGTTTACAGTACAAGTTCAACATCGCAGAAAGTGAAAAATGGATAAAGAAGTTGTGGTATTTACTTAAAAAGCAATATCACTCAGCAATGAAATCTGTGTCATCACGCCCTTAGCAGCACAATGAGTGGATTCAGGTATGATGATTCTAACTGAAATAAGTCACACAGAAAAAGAAACATCATAAGATATCAGTAATACACGGAATGTAAACTTGGCTACACAGGAACTGAATTACAGAACAGAACAGGGTCTCAAATTTAGAAAACCAACTTATGCTTGCTTAAGGGTAAAGGTGAGTTGGGGTGCTGCATAAAACCAGAGATTGAAATGAGCACAGATAAAGTTCCTTAAGTCAAATATGGAATAGACAAGAGCTACTCCTTGCTCAACGAAATGGACTCAACACCGCATATTAAACGCCTAAGAATGTACCTGACTAGTAAATATCGTAAAACCTATGGATTGCTATGTCTCCAAAAGAGAATCAAGCATGTGTACAGGGGCATAAACGCAGCAGTGATAGGATTGGAGAGGTTCGTGAGCAAATGAAGACCCTTTGAAGTCATATTGCATGGTACCCATTACACGGGTCTTAACTCTCCAGGTTTAAGGTATTCTTCCTTCAGCTAAAACATGCATGTGGAACCTAGAGTATGATCAACCATGTGATCGGGAGACGTGTTCAAATATGTCTCAGTTTTCCTCCCCTGGTACTCGGGTGCAACATTCCAGACGCTTTACTAACACTCTCCCCACTTGGAGAGTCAGTCCCTTTAACCTCCTGTTTGGCCCAGTTTGCAATTTCTGCGGAAGATGAACAGGAATAGCGAGAACCAATGAGAGGCTAGCTGGAGGTGTCTGGACGGGCAAATTTAACTCTCATTTCCCACCAGGAAGAGGAATTAACCAAAGGCTCAGCATGCCGGGCCGGAACCAGATTAGGGCCTGAAGCCATCCTGCGGTGTTGCGGCCAGGTCACAAGAAAGCGAGTTGAAGAAAGGAGCTCAGGGGCACTGTAATTCACAAACCTGCAGAGTTATAAATGACAGCTATCGTCCAAAAATAGACTGAAGTAAGGCTGCCAAGAGGACTTGAAAGCGGGGCAGAATTGCAGGAATCCGATTTCAGGAGGTAGACTGGAATTGCATTGAAAGCATAGGAAAAGAGGCAGAACGTCCACAATGATGCACTTGGCCAAAAAGGGCGTATGCGTTTTTTCCTGAATATATTCAGGAAAAAACGCATACGCCCTTTTTGGCCAACCAAGCAAGCTTGCAAAGGAAATCTGCACTACAATGAAGTCTCACTTCCCCCCGGTCAAAAGGGCCATCTGAAAAAAGTGTAAAATCCAGAAAGGCAACAGGCCATTGAGAACTGGGAGCCTTGTTATGCTGATGGGCGGGATGTAAATTGCCAACAGACACTCGGGAGAAGTGTATGGTGTTTCCTGAAACATCTAAAAAACAAAGCAACAGAGCCTAGGGCAGTTCCACTTATGGTCCTATAGCTTAGGGAAATTAAAATCAAAAAGACACAGCCACCCCAAAGTTTGGAACGGCTCTGTTTACAAGAACCTCGTTTACAGTACAAGTTCAACATCGCAGAAAGTGAAAAATGGATAAAGAACTTGTGGTACTTACGTACAATGCAGTATCACTCAGCAATGAAATCTATGTCATCAGGCCCGTAGCAGCATAATGAGTAGATTCAGGTACGATGATTCTAACTGAAATAAGTCACACAGAAAAAGAAACATCATAAGATATCAGTAATACACGGAATGTAAACTTGGCTACACAGGAACTGAATTCCAAAACGGAACAGGTTCTCAAATTTAGAAAACCAACTTATGCTTGCTTAAGGGTAAAGGTGAGTTGGGTTGCTGCATAAAACCAGAGATTGAAATGAGCAGAGATAAAGTTCCTTAAGCCAAATATGGAATAGACAAGAGCTACTCCTTGCTCAACGAAATGGACTCAACACCCCATATTAAACGCCTAAGAATGTACCTGACTAGTAAGTATCTTAAAACCTATGGATTGCTATGTCTCCGAAAGAGAATCAAGCATGTGTACAGGGGCATAAACGCAGCAGTGATAGGATTGGAGAGGTTCGGTGAGCAAGTGAAGACCCTTTGAAGTCATATTGCATGGTACCCATTCCACGGGTTTCAACTACCCAGGTCTAAGGTATTCTTCCTTCAGCTAAAACATGCATGTGGAACCTAGAGTATGATCAACCATGTGATCGGGAGACGTGTTCAAATATGTCTCAGTTTTCCTCCCCTGGTACTCGGGTGCAACATTCCAGACGCTTTACTAACACTCTCCCCACTTGGAGAGTCAGTCCCTTTAACCTCCTGTTTGGCCCAGTTTGCAATTTCTGCGGAAGATGAACAGGAATAGCGAGAACCAATGAGAGGCTAGCTGGAGGTGTCTGGACGGGCAAATTTAACTCTCATTTCCCACCAGGAAGAGGAATTAACCAAAGGCTCAGCATGCCGGGCCGGAACCAGATTAGGGCCTGAAGCCATCCTGCGGTGTTGCGGCCAGGTCACAAGAAAGCGAGTTGAAGAAAGGAGCTCAGGGGCACTGTAATTCACAAACCTGCAGAGTTATAAATGACAGCTATCGTCCAAAAATAGACTGAAGTAAGGCTGCCAAGAGGACTTGAAAGCGGGGCAGAATTGCAGGAAACCGATTTCAGGAGGTAGACTGGAATTGCATTGAAAGCATAGGAAAAGAGGCAGAACGTCCACAATGATGCACTTGGCCAAAAAGGGCGTATGCGTTTTTTCCTGAATATATTCAGGAAAAAACGCATACGCCCTTTTTGGCCAACCAAGCAAGCTTGCAAAGGAAATCTGCACTACAATGAAGTCTCACTTCCCCCCGGTCAAAAGGGCCATCTGAAAAAAGTGTAAAATCCAGAAAGGCAGGACAGGCCATGGAGAACTGGGAGCCTTGTTATGCTGATGGGCGGGATGTAAATTGCCAACAGACACTCGGGAGAAGTGTATGGTGTTTCCTGAAACATCTAAAAAACAAAGCAACAGAGCCTAGGGCACTGCCACTTATGGTCCTATAGCTTAGGGAAATTAAACTCAAAAAGACACAGCCACCCCAAAGTTTGGGACGCCTCTGTTTACAAGAACCTCGTTTACAGTACAAGTTCAACATCGCAGAAAGTGAAAAATGGATAAAGAAGTTGTGGTATTTACTTACAAAGCAATATCACTCAGCAATGAAATCTATGTCATCAGGCCCTTAGCATCACAATGAGTGGATTCAGGTATGATGATTCTAACTGAAATAAGTCACACAGAAAAAGAAACATCATAAGATATCAGTAATACACGGAATGTAAACTTGGCTACACAGGAACTGAATTACAGAACAGAACAGGGTCTCAAATTTAGAAAACCAACTTATGCTTGCTTAAGGGTAAAGGTGAGTTGGGGTGCTGCATAAAACCAGAGATTGAAATGAGCACAGATAAAGTTCCTTAAGTCAAATATGGAATAGACAAGAGCTACTCCTTGCTCAACGAAATGGACTCAACACCGCATATTAAACGCCTAAGAATGTACCTGACTAGTAAGTATCGTAAAACCTATGGATTGCTATGTCTCCAAAAGAGAATCAAGCATGTGTACAGGGGCATAAACGCAGCAGTGATAGGATTGGAGAGGTTCGGTGAGCAAATGAAAACCCTTTGAAGTCATATTGCATGGTACCCATTACACGGGTCTCAACTCTCCAGGTTTACGGTATTCTTCCTTCAGCTAAAACATGCATGTGGAACCCAAGTATGATCAACCATGTGAACGGGAGACGTGTTGAAATATGTCTCAGTTTTCCTCCCCTGGTACTCGGGTGCAACATTCCAGACGCTTTACTAACACTCTCCCCACTTGGAGAGTCACCGCCTTTAACCTCCTGTTTGGCCCAGTTTGCAATTTCTGCGGAAGATGAACAGGAATAGCGAGAACCAATGAGAGACTAGCTGGAGGTGTCTGGACGGGCAAATTTAACTCTCATTTCCCACCAGGAAAAGGAAATAACCAAAGGCTCAGCGTGCCGTGCCGGAACCAGATTAGGGCCTGAAGGCATCCTGCGGTGTTGTGGCCAGGTCAAAAGAAAGCAAGTTGAAGAAAGGAGCTCAGGGGCACTGTAATTCACAAACCTGCAGAGTTATAAATGACAGCTATTGTCCAAAAATAGACTGAAGTAAGGCTGCCAAGAGGACTTGAAAGCGGGGCAGAATTGCAGGAAACCGATTTCAGGAGGTAGACTGGAATTGCATTGAAAGCATAGGAAAAGAGGCAGAACGTCCACAATGATGCACTTGGCCAAAAAGGGCGTATGCGTTTTTTCCTGAATATATTCAGGAAAAAACGCATACGCCCTTTTTGGCCAACCAAGCAAGCTTGCAAAGGAAATCTGCACTACAATGAAGTCTCACTTCCCCCCGGTCAAAAGGGCCATCTGAAAAAAGTGTAAAATCCAGAAAGGCAGGACAGGCCATGGAGAACTGGGAGCCTTGTTATGCTGATGGGCGGGATGTAAATTGCCAACAACCACTCGGGAGAAGTGTATGGTGTTTCCTGAAACATCTAAAAAACAAAGCAACAGAACCTAGGTCACTTCCACTTATGGTCCTATAGCTTAGGGAAATTAAAATCAAAAAGACACAGCCACCCCAAAGTTTGGAACGGCTCTGTTTACAAGAACCTCGTTTACAGTACAAGTTCAACATCGCAGAAAGTGAAAAATGGAGAAAGAAGTTGTGGTATTTACTTACAAAGCAATATCACTCAGCAATGAAATCTGTGCCATCAGGCCCTTAGCAGCACAATGAGTGGATTCAGGTATGATGATTCTAACTGAAATAAGTCACACAGAAAAAGAAACATCATAAGATATCAGTAATACACGGAATGTAAACTTGGCTACACAGGAACTGAATTCCAAAACGGAACAGGTTCTCAAATTTAGAAAACCAACTTATGCTTGCTTAAGGGTAAAGGTGAGTTGGGTTGCTGCATAAAACCAGAGATTGAAATGAGCAGAGATAAAGTTCCTTAAGCCAAATATGGAATAGACAAGAGCTACTCCTTGCTCAACGAAATGGACTCAACACCCCATATTAAACGCCTAAGAATGTAAC
Organism: Stenella coeruleoalba; assembly: GCF_951394435.1. Lineage (NCBI taxonomy): Eukaryota > Metazoa > Chordata > Mammalia > Artiodactyla > Delphinidae > Stenella > Stenella coeruleoalba. The sequence continues at coordinate 207,046 of NW_027646391.1, forward strand.
TGACTAGTAAGTATCTTAAAACCTATGGATTGCTATGTCTCCGAAAGAGAATCAAGCATGTGTACCGGGGCATAAACGCAGCAGTGATAGGATTGGAGAGGTTCGGTGAGCAAATGAAGACCCTTTGAAGTCATATTGCATGGTACCCATTACACGGGTCTTAACTCTCCAGGTTTAAGGTATTCTTCCTTCAGCTAAAACCTGCATGTGGAACCCAGAGTATGATCAACCATGTGAACGGGAGACGTGTTCAAATATGTCTCAGTTTTCCTCCCTTGGTACTCGGGTGCAACACTCCAGACGCTTTACTAACACTCTCCCGACATGGAGAGTCAGCGCCTTTAACCTCCTATTTGGCCCAGTTTTCAATTTCTGCGGAAGGTGAACAGGAATAGCGAGAACCAATGAGAGACTAGCTGGAGGTGTCTGGACGGGCAAATTTAACTCTCATTTCCCACCAGGAAGAGGAAATAACCAAAGGCTCAGCGTGCCGTGCCGGAACCAGATTAGGGCCTGAAGCCATCCTGCGGTGTTGCGGCCAGGTCACAAGAAAGCGAGTTGAAGAAAGGAGCTCAGGGGCACTGTAATTCACAAACCTGCAGAGTTATAAATGACAGCTATCGTCCAAAAATAGACTGAAGTAAGGCTGCCAAGAGGACTTGAAAGCGGGGCAGAATTGCAGGAAACCGATTTCAGGAGGTAGACTGGAATTGCATTGAAAGCATAGGAAAAGAGGCAGAACGTCCACAATGATGCACTTGGCCAAAAAGGGCGTATGCGTTTTTTCCTGAATATATTCAGGAAAAAACGCATACGCCCTTTTTGGCCAACCAAGCAAGCTTGCAAAGGAAATCTGCACTACAATGAAGTCTCACTTCCCCCCGGTCAAAAGGGCCATCTGAAAAAAGTGTAAAATCCAGAAAGGCAGGACAGGCCATGGAGAACTGGGAGCCTTGTTATGCTGATGGGCGGGATGTAAATTGCCAACAACCACTGGGGAGAAGTGTATGGTGTTTCCTGAAACATCTAAAAAACAAAGCAACAGAGCCTAGGGCACTGCCACTTATGGTCCTATAGCTTAGGGAAATTAAAGTCAAAAAGACACAGCCACCCAAAAGTTTGGGACGCCTCTGTTTACAAAAACCTCGTTTACAGTACAAGTTCAACATCGCAGAAAGTGAAAAATGGATAAAGAACTTGTGGTACTTACGTACAATGCAGTATCACTCAGCAATGAAATCTATGTCATCAGGCCCTTAGCAGCATAATGAGTGGATTCAGGTACGATGATTCTAACTGAAATAAGTCACACAGAAAAAGAAACATCATAAGATATCACTAATACACGGAATGTAAACTTGGCTACACAGGAACTGCATTCCAAAACAGAACAGGGTCTCAAATTTAGAAAACCAACTTATGCTTGCTTAAGGGGAAAGGTGAGTTGGGGTGCTGCATAAAACCAGAGATTGAAATGAGCACAGATAAAGTTCCTTAAGCCAAATATGGAATAGACAAGAGCTACTCCTTGCTCAACGAAATGGACTCAACACCCCATATTAAACGCCTAAGAATGTACCTGACTAGTAAGTATCTTAAAACCTATGGATTGCTATGTCTCCAAAAGAGAATCAAGCGTGTGTACAGGGGCATAAACGCAGCAGTGATAGGATTGGAGAGGTTCGGTGAGCAAATGAAGACCCTTTGAAGTCATATTGCATGGTACCCATTACACGGGTCTGAACTCTCCAGGTTTAAGTTATTCTTCCTTCAGCTAAAACATGCATGTGGAACCCAAGTATGATCAACCATGTGAACGGGAGACGTGTTCAAATATGTCTCAGTTTTCATACCCTGGTACTCGGGTGCAACATTCCAGATGCTTTACTAACACTCTCCCCACTTGGAGAGTCAGCGCCTTTAACCTCCTGTTTGGCCCAGTTTGCAATTTCTGCGGAAGATGAACAGGAATAGCGAGAACCAATGAGAGACTAGCTGGAGGTGTCTGGACGGGCAAATTTAACTCTCATTTCCCACCAGGAAGAGGAAATAACCAAAGGCTCAGCGTGCCGTACTGGAACCAGATTAGGGCCTGAAGGCATACTGCGGTGTTGCGGCCAACTCAAAAGAAAGCGAGTTGAAGAAAGGAGCTCAGGGGCACTGTAATTCACAAACCTGCAGAGTTATAAATGACAGCTATCGTCCAAAAATATACTGACGAAAGGCTGCCAAGAGGACTTGAAAGCGGGGCAGAATTGCAGGAAACCGATTTCAGGAGGTAGACTGGAATTGCATTGAAAGCATAGGAAAAGAGGCAGAACGTCCACAATGATGCGCTTGGCCAAAAAGGGCGTATGTGTGTTTTCCTGAATATATTCAGGAAAAAACGCATACGCACTTTTTGGCCAACCAAGCAAGCTTGCAAAGGAAATCTGCACTACAATGAAGTCTCACTTCCCCCCGGTCAAAAGGGCCATCTGAAAAAAGTGTAAAATCCAGAAAGGCAGGACAGGCCATGGAGAACTGGGAGCCTTGTTATGCTGATGGGCGGGATGTAAATTGCCAACAGACACTGGGGAGAAGTGTATGGTGTTTCCTGAAACATCTAAAAAACAAAGCAACAGAGCCTAGGGCACTTCCACTTATGGTCCTATAGCTTAGGGAATTTAAAATCAAAAAGACACAGCCACCCCAAAGTTTGGAACGGCTCTGTTTACAAGAACCTCGTTTACAGTACAAGTTCAACATCGCAGAAAGTGAAAAATGGATAAAGAAGTTGTGGTATTTACTTAAAAAGCAATATCACTCAGCAATGAAATCTGTGTCATCAAGCCCTTAGCAGCACAATGAGTGGATTCAGGTATGATGATTCTAACTGAAATAAGTCACACAGAAAAAGAAACATCATAAGATATCAGTAATACACGGAATGTAAACTTGGCTACACAGGAACTGAATTACAGAACAGAACAGGGTCTCAAATTTAGAAAACCAACTTATGCTTGCTTAAGGGTAAAGGTGAGTTGGGGTGCTGCATAAAACCAGAGATTGAAATGAGCACAGATAAAGTTCCTTAAGTCAAATATGGAATAGACAAGAGCTACTCCTTGCTCAACGAAATGGACTCAACACCGCATATTAAACGCCTAAGAATGTACCTGACTAGTAAGTATCTTAAAACCTATGGATTGCTATGTCTCCGAAAGAGAATCAAGCATGTGTACAGGGGCATAAACGCAGCAGTGATAGGATTGGAGAGGTTCGGTGAGCAAATGAAGACCCTTTGAAGTCATATTGCATGGTACCCATTACACGGGTTTCAACTACCCAGGTTTAAGGTATTCTTCCTTCAGCTAAAACATGCATGTGGAACCCAAGTATGATCAACCATGTGAACGGGAGACGTGTTCAAATATGTCTCAGTTTTCCTCCCCTGGTACTCGGGTGCAACATTCCAGACGCTTTACTAACACTCTCCCCACTTGGAGAGTCAGCGCCTTTAACCTCCTGTTTGGCCCAGTTTGCAATTTCTGCGGAAGATGAACAGGAATAGCGAGAACCAATGAGAGACTAGCTGGAGGTGTCTGGACGGGCAAATTTAACTCTCATTTCCCACCAGGAAGAGGAAATAACCAAAGGCTCAGCGTGCCGTGCCGGAACCAGATTAGGGCCTGAAGCCATCCTGCGGTGTTGCGGCCAGGTCACAAGAAAGCAAGTTGAAGAAAGGAGCTCAGGGGCACTGTAATTCACAAACCTGCAGAGTTATAAATGACAGCTATCGTCCAAAAATAGACTGAAGTAAGGCTGCCAAGAGGACTTGAAAGCGGGGCAGAATTGCAGGAAACCGATTTCAGGAGGTAGACTGGAATTGCATTGAAAGCATAGGAAAAGAGGCAGAATGTCCACAATGATGCACTTGGCCAAAAAGGGCGTATGCGTTTTTTCCTGAATATATTCAGGAAAAAACGCATACGCCCTTTTTGGCCAACCAAGCAAGCTTGCAAAGGAAATCTGCACTACAATGAAGTCTCACTTCCCCCCGGTCAAAAGGGCCATCTGAAAAAAGTGTAAAATCCAGAAAGGCAGGACAGGCCATGGAGAACTGGGAGCCTTGTTATGCTGATGGGCAGGATGTAAATTGCCAACAGACACTAGGGAGAAGTGTATGGTGTTTCCTGAAACATCTAAAAAACAAAGCAACAGAGCCTAGGGCACTGCCACTTATGGTCCTATAGCTTAGGGAAATTAAACTCAAAAAGACACAGCCACCCCAAAGTTTGGGACGCCTCTGTTTACAAGAACCTCATTTACAGTACAAGTTCAACATCGCAGAAAGTGAAAAATGGATAAAGAAGTTGTGGTATTTACTTACAAAGCAATATCACTCAGCAATGAAATCTATGTCATCAGGCCCTTAGCATCACAATGAGTGGATTCAGGTATGATGATTCTAACTGAAATAAGTCACACAGAAAAAGAAACATCATAAGATATCAGTAATACACGGAATGTAAACTTGGCTACACAGGAACTGAATTACAGAACAGAACAGGGTCTCAAATTTAGAAAACCAACTTATGCTTGCTTAAGGGTAAAGGTGAGTTGGGGTGCTGCATAAAACCAGAGATTGAAATGAGCACAGATAAAGTTCCTTAAGTCAAATATGGAATAGACAAGAGCTACTCCTTGCTCAACGAAATGGACTCAACACCGCATATTAAACGCCTAAGAATGTACCTGACTAGTAAGTATCGTAAAACCTATGGATTGCTATGTCTCCAAAAGAGAATCAAGCATGTGTACAGGGGCATAAACGCAGCAGTGATAGGATTGGAGAGGTTCGGTGAGCAAATGAAGACCGTTTGAAGTCATATTGCATGGTACCCATTACACGGGTCTCAACTCTCCAGGTTTACGGTATTCTTCCTTCAGCTAAAACATGCATGTGGAACCCAAGTATGATCAACCATGTGAACGGGAGACGTGTTGAAATATGTCTCAGTTTTCCTCCCCTGGTACTCGGGTGCAACATTCCAGACGCTTTACTAACACTCTCCCCACTTGGAGAGTCACCGCCTTTAACCTCCTGTTTGGCCCAGTTTGCAATTTCTGCGGAAGATGAACAGGAATAGCGAGAACCAATGAGAGGCTAGCTGGAGGTGTCTGGACGGGCAAATTTAACTCTCATTTCCCACCAGGAAGAGGAAATAACCAAAGGCTTAGCGTGCGGTACCGGAACCAGATTAGGGCCTGAAGCCATCCTGCGGTGTTGCGGCCAGCTCAAAAGAAAGCGAGTTGAAGAAAGGAGCTCAGGGGCACTGTAATTCACAAACCTGCAGAGTTATAAATGACAGCTATCGTCCAAAAATAGACTGAAGTAAGGCTGCCAAGAGGACTTGAAAGCGGGGCAGAATTGCAGGAAACCGATTTCAGGAGGTAGACTGGAATTGCATTGAAAGCATAGGAAAGAGGCAGAACGTCCACAATGATGCACTTGGCCAAAAAGGGCGTATGTGTTTTTTCCTGAATATATTCAGGAAAAAACGCATACGCCCTTTTTGGCCAACCAAGCAAGCTTGCAAAGGAAATCTGCACTACAATGAAGTCTCACTTCCCCCCGGTCAAAAGGGCCATCTGAAAAAAGTGTAAAATCCAGAAAGGCAGGACAGGCCATGGAGAACTGGGAGCCTTGTTATGCTGAAGGGCGGGATGTAAATTGCCAACAACCACTCGGGAGAAGTGTATGGTGTTTCCTGAAACATCTAAAAAACAAAGCAACAGAACCTAGGGCACTTCCACTTATGGTCCTATAGCTTAGGGAAATTAAAATCAAAAAGACACAGCCACCCCAACGTTTGGAACGGCTCTGTTTACAAGAACCTCGTTTACAGTACAAGTTCAACATCGCAGAAAGTGCAAAATGGATAAAGAAGTTGTGGTATTTACTTACAAAGCAATATCACTCAGCAATGAAATCTGTGTCATCAGGCCCTTAGCAGCACAATGAGTGGATTCAGGTATGATGATTCTAACTGAAGTAAGTCACACAGAAAAAGAAACATCATAAGATATCAGTAATACACGGAATGTAAACTTGGCTACACAGGAACTGAATTACAGAACAGAACAGGGTCTCAAATTTAGAAAACCAACTTATGCTTGCTTAAGGGTAAAGGTGAGTTGGGGTGCTGCATAAAACCAGAGATTGAAATGAGCACAGATAAAGTTCCTTAAGTCAAATATGGAATAGACAAGAGCTACTCCTTGCTCAACGAAATGGACTCAACACCGCATATTAAACGCCTAAGAATGTACCTGACTAGTAAGTATCTTAAAACCTATGGATTGCTATGTCTCCGAAAGAGAATCAAGCATGTGTACAGGGGCATAAACGCAGCAGTGATAGGATTGGAGAGGTTCGGTGAGCAAATGAAGACCCTTTGAAGTCATATTGCATGGTACCCATTACACGGGTCTTAACTCTCCAGGTTTAAGGTATTCTTCCTTCAGCTAAAACATGCATGTGGAACCCAAGTATGATCAACCATGTGAACGGGAGACGTGTTCAAATATGTCTCAGTTTTCCTCCCCTGGTACTCGGGTGCAACATTCCAGACGCTTTACTAACACTCTCCCCACTTGGAGAGTCAGCGCCTTTAACCTCCTGTTTGGCCCAGTTTGCAATTTCTGCGGAAGATGAACAGGAATAGCGAGAACCAATGAGAGGCTAGCTGGAGGTGTCTGGACGGGCAAATTTAACTCTCATTTCCCACCAGGAAGAGGAATTAACCAAAGGCTCAGCATGCCGGGCCGGAACCAGATTAGGGCCTGAAGCCATCCTGCGGTGTTGCGGCCAGGTCACAAGAAAGCGAGTTGAAGAAAGGAGCTCAGGGGCACTGTAATTCACAAACCTGCAGAGTTATAAATGACAGCTATCGTCCAAAAATAGACTGAAGTAAGGCTGCCAAGAGGACTTGAAAGCGGGGCAGAATTGCAGGAAACCGATTTCAGGAGGTAGACTGGAATTCCATTGAAAGCATAGGAAAAGAGGCAGAACGTCCACAATGATGCACTTGGCCAAAAAGGGCGTATGCGTTTTTTCCTGAATATATTCAGGAAAAAACGCATACGCCCTTTTTGGCCAACCAAGCAAGCTTGCAAAGGAAATCTGCACTACAATGAAGTCTCACTTCCCCCCGGTCAAAAGGGCCATCTGAAAAAAGTGTAAAATCCAGAAAGGCAGGACAGGCCATGGAGAAGTGGGAGCCTTGTTATGCTGATGGGCGGGATGTAAATTGCCAACAGACACTCGGGAGAAGTGTATGGTGTTTCCTGAAACATCTAAAAAACAAAGCAACAGAACCTAGGGCACTTCCACTTATGGTCCTATAGCTTAGGGAAATTAAAATCAAAAAGACACAGCCACCCCAAAGTTTGGAACGGCTCTGTTTACAAGAACCTCGTTTACAGTACAAGTTCAACATCGCAGAAAGTGAAAAATGGAGAAAGAAGTTGTGGTATTTACTTACAAAGCAATATCACTCAGCAATGAAATCTGTGCCATCAGGCCCTTAGCAGCACAATGAGTGGATTCAGGTATGATGATTCTAACTGAAATAAGTCACACAGAAAAAGAAACATCATAAGATATCAGTAATACATGGAATGTAAACTTGGCTACACAGGAACTGAATTACAGAACAGAACAGGTTCTCAAATTTAGAAAACCAACTTATTCTTGCTTAAGGGTAAAGGTGAGTTGGGGTGCTGCGTAAAACCAGAGATTGAAATGAGCACAGATAAAGTTCCTTAAGCCAAATATGGAATAGACAAGAGCTACTCCTTGCTCAACGAAATGACTCAACACCCCATATTAAACGCCTAAGAATGTTCCTGACTAGTAAGTATCTTAAAACCTATGGATTGCTATGTCTCCGAAAGAGAATCAAGCATGTGTACAGGGGCATAAACGCAGCAGTGATAGGATTGGAGAGGATCGGTGAGCAAATGAAGACCCTTTGAAATCATATTGCATGGTACCCATTCCACGGGTTTCAACTAACAAGGTTTAAGGTATTCTTCCTTCAGCTAAAACATGCATGTGGAACCTAGAGTATGATCAACCATGTGATCGGGAGACGTGTTCAAATATGTCTCAGTTTTCCTCCCCTGGTACTCGGGTGCAACATTCCAGACGCTTTACTAACACTCTCCCCACTTGAAGAGTCAGCGCCTTTAACCTCCTGTTTGGCCCAGTTTGCAATTTCTGCGGAAGATGAACAGGAATAGGGAGAACCAATGAGACACTAGCTGGAGGTGTCTGGACGGGCAAATTTAACTCTCATTTCCCACCAGGAAGAGGAAATAACCAAAGGCTCAGCGTGCCGTGCCAGAACCAGATTAGGGCCTGAAGCCATCCTGCGGTGTTGGGGCCAGGTCACAAGAAAGCGAGTTGAAGAAAGGAGCTCAGGGGCACTGTAATTCACAAACCTGCAGAGTTATAAATGACAGCTATCGTCCAAAAATAGACTGAAGTAAGGCTGCCAAGAGGACTTGAAAGCGGGGCAGAATTGCAGGAAACCGATTTCAGGAGGTAGACTGGAATTGCATTGAAAGCATAGGAAAAGAGGCAGAACGTCCACAATGATGCACTTGGCCAAAAAGGGCGTATGCGTTTTTTCCTGAATATATTCAGGAAAAAACGCATACGCCCTTTTTGGCCAACCAAGCAAGCTTGCAAAGGAAATCTGCACTACAATGAAGTCTCACTTCCCCCCGGTCAAAAGGGCCATCTGAAAAAACTGTAAAATCCAGAAAGGCAGGACAGGCCATGGAGAACTGGGAGCCTTGTTATGCTGATGGGCGGGATGTAAATTGCCAACAGACACTCCAGAGAAGTGTATGGTGTTTCCTGAAACATCTAAAAAACAAAGCAACAGAACCTAGGGCACTTCCACTTATGGTCCTATAGCTTAGGGAAATTAAAATCAAAAAGACACAGCCACCCCAAAGTTTGGAACGGCTCTGTTTACAAGAACCTCGTTTACAGTACAAGTTCAACATCGCAGAAAGTGAAAAATGGATAAAGAAGTTGTGGTATTTACTTACAAAGCAATATCACTCAGCAATGAAATCTGTGCCATCAGGCCCTTAGCAGCACAATGAGTGGATTCAGGTATGATGATTCTAACTGAAATAAGTCACACAGAAAAAGAAACATCATAAGATATCAGTAATACATGGAATGTAAACTTGGCTACACAGGAACTGAATTACAGAACAGAACAGGGTCTCAAATTTAGAAAACCAACTTATTCTTGCTTAAGGGTAAAGGTGAGTTGGGGTGCTGCGTAAAACCAGAGATTGAAATGAGCACAGATAAAGTTCCTTAAGCCAAATATGGAATAGACAAGAGCTACTCCTTGCTCAACGAAATGACTCAACACCCCATATTAAACGCCTAAGAATGTTCCTGACTAGTAAGTATCTTAAAACCTATGGATTGCTATGTCTCCGAAAGAGAATCAAGCATGTGTACAGGGGCATAAACGCAGCAGTGATAGGATTGGAGAGGATCGGTGAGCAAATGAAGACCCTTTGAAATCATATTGCATGGTACCCATTCCACGGGTTTCAACTAACCAGGTTTAAGGTATTCTTCCTTCAGCTAAAACATGCATGTGGAACCTAGAGTATGATCAACCATGTGATCGGGAGACGTGTTCAAATATGTCTCAGTTTTCCTCCCCTGGTACTCGGGTGCAACATTCCAGACGCTTTACTAACACTCTCCCCACTTGAAGAGTCAGCGCCTTTAACCTCCTGTTTGGCCCAGTTTGCAATTTCTGCGGAAGATGAACAGGAATAGGGAGAACCAATGAGACACTAGCTGGAGGTGTCTGGACGGGCAAATTTAACTCTCATTTCCCACCAGGAAGAGGAAATAACCAAAGGCTCAGTGTGCCGTGCCGGAACCAGATTAGGGCCTGAAGCCATCCTGCGGTGTTGCGGCCAGCTCACAAGAAAGTGAGTTGAAGAAAGGAGCTCAGGGGCACTGTAATTCACAAACCTGCAGAGTTATAAATGACAGCTATCGTCCAAAAATAGACTGAAGTAAGGCTGCCAAGAGGACTTGAAAGCGGGGCAGAATTGCAGGAAACCGATTTCAGGAGGTAGACTGGAATTGCATTGAAAGCATAGGAAAAGAGGCAGAACGTCCACAATGATGCACTTGGCCAAAAAGGGCGTATGCGTTTTTTCCTGAATATATTCAGGAAAAAACGCATACGCCCTTTTTGGCCAACCAAGCAAGCTTGCAAAGGAAATCTGCACTACAATGAAGTCTCACTTCCCCCCGGTCAAAAGGGCCATCTGAAAAAAGTGTAAAATCCAGAAAGGCAGGACAGGCCATGGAGAACTGGGAGCCTTGTTATGCTGATGGGCGGGATGTAAATTGCCAACAACCACTCGGGAGAAGTGTATGGTGTTTCCTGAAACATCTAAAAAACAAAGCAACAGATCCTAGGGCACTTCCACTTATGGTCCTATAGCTTAGGGAAATTAAAATAAAAAAGACACAGCCACCCAAAAGTTTGGAATGGCTCTGTTTACAAGAACCTCGTTTACAGTACAAGTTCAACATCGCAGAAAGTGAAAAATGGATAAAGAACTTGTGGTACTTACGTACAATGCAGTATCACTCAGCAATGAAATCTATGTCATCAGGCCCGTAGCAGCATAATGAGTGGATTCAGGTACGATGATTCTAACTGAAATAAGTCACACAGAAAAAGAAACATCATAAGATATCACTAATACACGGAATGTAAACTTGGCTACACAGGAACTGCATTCCAAAACAGAACAGGGTCTCAAATTTAGAAAACCAACTTATGCTTGCTTAAGGGGAAAGGTGAGTTGGGGTGCTGCATAAAACCAGAGATTGAAATGAGCACAGATAAAGTTCCTTAAGCCAAATATGGAATAGACAAGAGCTACTCCTTGCTCAACGAAATGGACTCAACACCCCATATTAAACGCCTAAGAATGTACCTGACTAGTAAGTATCTTAAAACCTATGGATTGCTATGTCTCCAAAAGAGAATCAAGCGTGTGTACAGGGGCATAAACGCAGCAGTGATAGGATTGGAGAGGTTCGGTGAGCAAATGAAGACCCTTTGAAGTCATATTGCATGGTACCCATTACACGGGTCTGAACTCTCCAGGTTTAAGTTATTCTTCCTTCAGCTAAAACATGCATGTGGAACCCAAGTATGATCAACCATGTGAACGGGAGACGTGTTCAAATATGTCTCAGTTTTCATACCCTGGTACTCGGGTGCAACATTCCAGATGCTTTACTAACACTCTCCCCACTTGGAGAGTCAGCGCCTTTAACCTCCTGTTTGGCCCAGTTTGCAATTTCTGCGGAAGATGAACAGGAATAGCGAGAACCAATGAGAGACTAGCTGGAGGTGTCTGGACGGGCAAATTTAACTCTCATTTCCCACCAGGAAGAGGAAATAACCAAAGGCTCAGCGTGCCGTACTGGAACCAGATTAGGGCCTGAAGGCATACTGCGGTGTTGCGGCCAACTCAAAAGAAAGCGAGTTGAAGAAAGGAGCTCAGGGGCACTGTAATTCACAAACCTGCAGAGTTATAAATGACAGCTATCGTCCAAAAATATACTGACGAAAGGCTGCCAAGAGGACTTGAAAGCAGGGCAGAATTGCAGGAAACCGATTTCAGGAGGTAGACTGGAATTGCATTGAAAGCATAGGAAAAGAGGCAGAACGTCCACAATGATGCGCTTGGCCAAAAAGGGCGTATGTGTGTTTTCCTGAATATATTCAGGAAAAAACGCATACGCACTTTTTGGCCAACCAAGCAAGCTTGCAAAGGAAATCTGCACTACAATGAAGTCTCACTTCCCCCCAGTCAAAAGGGCCATCTGAAAAAAGTGTAAAATCCAGAAAGGCAGGACAGGCCATGGAGAACTGGGAGCCTTGTTATGCTGATGGGCGGGATGTAAATTGCCAACAGACACTGGGGAGAAGTGTATGGTGTTTCCTGAAACATCTAAAAAACAAAGCAACAGAGCCTAGGGCACTTCCACTTATGGTCCTATAGCTTAGGGAATTTAAAATCAAAAAGACACAGCCACCCCAAAGTTTGGAACGGCTCTGTTTACAAGAACCTCGTTTACAGTACAAGTTCAACATCGCAGAAAGTGAAAAATGGATAAAGAAGTTGTGGTATTTACTTACAAAGCAATATCACTCAGCAATGAAATCTGTGTCATCACGCCCTTAGCAGCACAATGAGTGGATTCAGGTATGATGATTCTAACTGAAATAAGTCACACAGAAAAAGAAACATCATAAGATATCAGTAATACACGGAATGTAAACTTGGCTACACAGGAACTGAATTACAGAACAGAACAGGGTCTCAAATTTAGAAAACCAACTTATGCTTGCTTAAGGGTAAAGGTGAGTTGGGGTGCTGCATAAAACCAGAGATTGAAATGAGCACAGATAAAGTTCCTTAAGTCAAATATGGAATAGACAAGAGCTACTCCTTGCTCAACGAAATGGACTCAACACCGCATATTAAACGCCTAAGAATGTACCTGACTAGTAAGTATCTTAAAACCTATGGATTGCTATGTCTCCGAAAGAGAATCAAGCATGTGTACAGGGGCATAAACGCAGCAGTGATAGGATTGGAGAGGTTCGGTGAGCAAATGAAGACCCTTTGAAGTCATATTGCATGGTACCCATTACACGGGTCTTAACTCTCCAGGTTTAAGGTATTCTTCCTTCAGCTAAAACATGCATGTGGAACCCAAGTATGATCAACCATGTGAACGGGAGACGTGTTCAAATATGTCTCAGTTTTCCTCCCCTGGTACTCGGGTGCAACATTCCAGACGCTTTACTAACACTCTCCCCACTTGGAGAGTCAGCGCCTTTAACCTCCTGTTTGGCCCAGTTTGCAATTTCTGCGGAAGATGAACAGGAATAGCGAGAACCAATGAGAGACTAGCTGGAGGTGTCTGGACGGGCAAATTTAACTCTCATTTCCCACCAGGAAGAGGAAATAACCAAAGGCTCAGCGTGCCGTGCCGGAACCAGATTAGGGCCTGAAGCCATCCTGCGGTGTTGCGGCCAGGTCACAAGAAAGCAAGTTGAAGAAAGGAGCTCAGGGGCACTGTAATTCACAAACCTGCAGAGTTATAAATGACAGCTATCGTCCAAAAATAGACTGAAGTAAGGCTGCCAAGAGGACTTGAAAGCAGGGCAGAATTGCAGGAAACCGATTTCAGGAGGTAGACTGGAATTGCATTGAAAGCATAGGAAAAGAGGCAGAACGTCCACAATGATGCACTTGGCTAAAAAGGGCGTATGCGTTTTTTCCTGAATATATTCAGGAAAAAACGCATACGCCCTTTTTGGCCAACCAAGCAAGCTTGCAAAGGAAATCTGCACTACAATGAAGTCTCACTTCCCCCCGGTCAAAAGGGCCATCTGAAAAAAGTGTAAAATCCAGAAAGGCAGGACAGGCCATGGAGAACTGGGAGCCTTGTTATGCTGATGGGCGGGATGTAAATTGCCAACAACCACTCGGGAGAAGTGTATGGTGTTTCCTGAAACATCTAAAAAACAAAGCAACAGAACCTAGGGCACTTCCACTTATGGTCCTATAGCTTAGGGAAATTAAAATCAAAAAGACACAGCCACCCCAAAGTTTGGAACGGCTCTGTTTACAAGAACCTCGTTTACAGTACAAGTTCAACATCGCAGAAAGTGAAAAATGGATAAAGAAGTTGTGGTATTTACTTAAAAAGCAATATCACTCAGCAATGAAATCTGTGTCATCAGACCCTTAGCAGCACAATGAGTGGATTCAGGTATGATGATTCTAACTGAAATAAGTCACACAGAAAAAGAAACATCATAAGATATCAGTAATACACGGAATGTAAACTTGGCTACACAGGAACTGAATTACAGAACAGAACAGGGTCTCAAATTTAGAAAACCAACTTATGCTTGCTTAAGGGGAAAGGTGAGTTGGGGTGCTGCATAAAACCAGAGATTGAAATGAGCACAGATAAAGTTCCTTAAGCCAAATATGGAATAGACAAGAGCTACTCCTTGCTCAACGAAATGGACTCAACACCCCATATTAAACGCCTAAGAATGTACCTGACTAGTAAGTATCTTAAAACCTATGGATTGCTATGTCTCCGAAAGAGAATCAAGCATGTGTACAGGGGCATAAACGCAGCAGTGATAGGATTGGAGAGGTTCGGTGAGCAAATGAAGACCCTTTGAAGTCATATTGCATGGTACCAATTCCACGGGTTTCAACTACCCAGGTTTAAGGTATTCTTCCTTCAGCTAAAACATGCATGTGGAACCTAGAGTATGATCAACCATGTGACCGGGAGATGTGTTCAAATATGTCTCAGTTTTCCTCCCCTGGTACTCGGGTGCAACATTCCAGACGCTTTACTAACACTCTCCCCACTTGGAGAGTCAGCGCCTTTAACCTCCTGTTTGGCCCAGTTTGCAATTTCTGCGGAAGATGAACAGGAATAGCGAGAACCAATGAGAGGCTAGCTGGAGGTGTCTGGACGGGCAAATTTAACTCTCATTTCCCACCAGGAAGAGGAATTAACCAAAGGCTCAGCATGCCGTACCGGAACCAGATTAGGGCCTGAAGCCATCCTGCGGTGTTGCGGCCAGCTCAAAAGAAAGCGAGTTGAAGAAAGGAGCTCAGGGGCACTGTAATTCACAAACCTGCAGAGTTATAAATGACAGCTATCGTCCAAAAATAGACTGAAGTAAGGCTGCCAAGAGGACTTGAAAGCGGGGCAGAATTGCAGGAAACCGATTTCAGGAGGTAGACTGGAATTGCATTGAAAGCATAGGAAAAGAGGCAGAACGTCCACAATGATGCACTTGGCCAAAAAGGGCGTATGCGTTTTTCCTGAATATATTCAGGAAAAAACGCATACGCCCTTTTTGGCCAACCAAGCAAGCTTGCAAAGGAAATCTGCACTACAATGAAGTCTCACTTCCCCCCGGTCAAAAGGGCCATCTGAAAAAAGTGTAAAATCCAGAAAGGCAGGACAGGCCATGGAGAACTGGGAGCCTTGTTATGCTGATGGGCGGGATGTAAATTGCCAACAACCACTCGGGAGAAGTGTATGGTGTTTCCTGAAACATCTAAAAAACAAAGCAACAGAACCTTGGGCACTTCCACTTATGGTCCTATAGCTTAGGGAAATTAAAATCAAAAAGACACAGCCACCCCAAAATTTGGAACGGCTCTGTATACAAGAACCTCGTTTACAGTACAAGTTCAACATCGCAGAAAGTGAAAAATGGATAAAGAAGTTGTGGTATTCACTTACAAAGCAATATCACTCAGCAATGAAATCTGTGTCATCAGGCCCTTAGCAGCACAATGAGTGGATTCAGGTATGATGATTCTAACTGAAATAAGTCACACAGAAAAAGAAACATCATAAGATATCAGTAATACACGGAATGGAAACTTGGCTACACAGGAACTGAATTACAGAACAGAAGAGGGTCTCAAATTTAGAAAACCAACTTATGCTTGCTTAAGGGGAAAGGTGAGTTGGGGTGCTGCATAAAACCAGAGATTGAAATGAGCACAGATAAAGTTCCTTAAGCCAAATATGGAATAGACAAGAGCTACTCCTTGCTCAACGAAATGGACTCAACACCCCATATTAAACGCCTAAGAATGTACCTGACTAGTAAGTATCTTAAAACCTATGGATTGCTATGTCTCCGAAAGAGAATCAAGCATGTGTACAGGGGCATAAACGCAGCAGTGATAGGATTGGAGATGTTTGGTGAGCAAATGAAGACCCTTTGAAGTCATATTGCATGGTACCCATTACACGGGTCTTAACTCTCCAGGTTTAAGGTATTCTTCCTTCAGCTAAAACATGCATATGGAACCCGAGTATGATCAACCATGTGAACGGGAGACGTGTTCAAATATGTCTCAGTTTTCATACCCTGGTACTCGGGTGCAACATTCCAGATGCTTTACTAACACTCTCCCCACATGGAGAGTCAGCGCCTTTAACCTCCTGTTTGGCCCAGTTTGCAATTTCTGCGGAAGATGAACAGGAATAGCGAGAACCAATGAGAGACTAGCTGGAGGTGTCTGGACGGGCAAATTTAACTCTCATTTCCCACCAGGAAGAGGAAATAACCAAAGGCTCAGCGTGCCGTGCCGGAACCAGATTAGGGCCTGAAGGCATCCTGCGGTGTTGCGGCCAACTCAAAAGAAAGCGAGTTGAAGAAAGGAGCTCAGGGGCACTGTAATTCACAAACCTGCAGAGTTATAAATGACAGCTATCGTCCAAAAATAGACTGACGAAAGGCTGCCAAGAGGACTTGAAAGCGGGGCAGAATTGCAGGAAACCGATTTCAGGAGGTAGACTGGAATTGCATTGAAAGCATAGGAAAAGAGGCAGAACGTCCACAATGATGCGGTTGGCCAAAAAGGGCGTATGTGTTTTTTCCTGAATATATTCAGGAAAAAACGCATCCGCACTTTTTGGCCAACCAAGCAAGCTTGCAAAGGAAATCTGCACTACAATGAAGTCTCACTTCCCCCCCGTCAAAACGGCCATCTGAAAAAAGTGTAAAATCCAGAAAGGCAGGACAGGCCATGGAGAACTGGGAGCCTTGTTATGCTGATGGGCGGGATGTAAATTGCCAACAGACACTCGGGAGAAGTGTATGGTGTTTCCTGAAACATCTAAAAAACAAATCAACAGAGCCTAGGGCACTTCCAATTATGGTCCTATAGCTTAGGGAATTTAAAATCAAAAAGACACAGCCACCCCAAAGTTTGGAACGGCTCTGTTTACAAGAACCTCGTTTACAGTACAAGTTCAACATCGCAGAAAGTGAAAAATGGATAAAGAAGTTGTGGTATTCACTTACAAAGCAATATCACTCAGCAATGAAATCTATGTCATCAGGCCCTTAGCAGCACAATGAGTGGATTCAGGTATGATGATTCTAACTGAAATAAGTCACACAGAAAAAGAAACATCATAAGATATCACTAATACACGGAATGGAAACTTGGCTACACAGGAACTGAATTACAGAACAGAACAGGGTCTCAAATTTAGAAAACCAACTTATGCTTTCTTAAGGGTAAAGGTGAGTTGGGGTGCTGCATAAAACCAGAGATTGAAATGAGCACAGATAAAGTTCCTTAAGCCAAATATGGAATAGACAAGAGCTACTCCTTGCTCAACGAAATGGACTCAACACCCAATATTAAACGCCTAAGAATGTACCTGACTAGTAAGTATCTTAAAACCTATGGATTGCTATGTCTCCGAAAGAGAATCAAGCATGTGTACAGGGGCATAAACGCAGCAGTGATAGGATTGGAGAGGTTCGGTGAGCAAATGAAGACCCTTTGAAGTCATATTGCATGGTACCAATTCCACGGGTTTC
This sequence comes from Stenella coeruleoalba, assembly GCF_951394435.1. Taxonomy (NCBI): domain Eukaryota; kingdom Metazoa; phylum Chordata; class Mammalia; order Artiodactyla; family Delphinidae; genus Stenella; species Stenella coeruleoalba. The sequence goes on from NW_027646391.1 coordinate 224,577, forward strand.
AACTACCCAGGTTTAAGGTATTCTTCCTTCAGCTAAAACATGCATGTGGAACCTAGAGTATGATCAACCATGTGACCGGGAGATGTGTTCAAATATGTCTCAGTTTTCCTCCCCTGGTACTCGGGTGCAACATTCCAGACGCTTTACTAACACTCTCCCCACTTGGAGAGTCAGCGCCTTTAACCTCCTGTTTGGCCCAGTTTGCAATTTCTGCGGAAGATGAACAGGAATAGCGAGAACCAATGAGAGGCTAGCTGGAGGTGTCTGGACGGGCAAATTTAACTCTCATTTCCCACCAGGAAGAGGAATTAACCAAAGGCTCAGCATGCCGTACCGGAACCAGATTAGGGCCTGAAGCCATCCTGCGGTGTTGCGGCCAGCTCAAAAGAAAGCGAGTTGAAGAAAGGAGCTCAGGGGCACTGTAATTCACAAACCTGCAGAGTTATAAATGACAGCTATCGTCCAAAAATAGACTGAAGTAAGGCTGCCAAGAGGACTTGAAAGCGGGGCAGAATTGCAGGAAACCGATTTCAGGAGGTAGACTGGAATTGCATTGAAAGCATAGGAAAAGAGGCAGAACGTCCACAATGATGCACTTGGCCAAAAAGGGCGTATGCGTTTTTTCCTGAATATATTCAGGAAAAAACGCATACGCCCTTTTTGGCCAACCAAGCAAGCTTGCAAAGGAAATCTGCACTACAATGAAGTCTCACTTCCCCCCGGTCAAAAGGGCCATCTGAAAAAAGTGTAAAATCCAGAAAGGCAGGACAGGCCATGGAGAACTGGGAGCCTTGTTATGCTGATGGGCGGGATGTAAATTGCCAACAACCACTCGGGAGAAGTGTATGGTGTTTCCTGAAACATCTAAAAAACAAAGCAACAGAACCTTGGGCACTTCCACTTATGGTCCTATAGCTTAGGGAAATTAAAATCAAAAAGACACAGCCACCCCAAAATTTGGAACGGCTCTGTATACAAGAACCTCGTTTACAGTACAAGTTCAACATCGCAGAAAGTGAAAAATTGATAAAGAAGTTGTGGTATTCACTTACAAAGCAATATCACTCAGCAATGAAATCTGTGTCATCAGGCCCTTAGCAGCACAATGAGTGGATTCAGGTATGATGATTCTAACTGAAATAAGTCACACAGAAAAAGAAACATCATAAGATATCAGTAATACACGGAATGGAAACTTGGCTACACAGGAACTGAATTACAGAACAGAAGAGGGTCTCAAATTTAGAAAACCAACTTATGCTTGCTTAAGGGGAAAGGTGAGTTGGGGTGCTGCATAAAACCAGAGATTGAAATGAGCACAGATAAAGTTCCTTAAGCCAAATATGGAATAGACAAGAGCTACTCCTTGCTCAACGAAATGGACTCAACACCCCATATTAAACGCCTAAGAATGTACCTGACTAGTAAGTATCTTAAAACCTATGGATTGCTATGTCTCCGAAAGAGAATCAAGCATGTGTACAGGGGCATAAACGCAGCAGTGATAGGATTGGAGATGTTTGGTGAGCAAATGAAGACCCTTTGAAGTCATATTGCATGGTACCCATTACACGGGTCTTAACTCTCCAGGTTTAAGTTATTCTTCCTTCAGCTAAAACATGCATGTGGAACCCAAGTATGATCAACCATGTGAACGGGAGACGTGTTCAAATATGTCTCAGTTTTCATACCCTGGTACTCGGGTGCAACATTCCAGATGCTTTACTAACACTCTCCCCACATGGAGAGTCAGCGCCTTTAACCTCCTGTTTGGCCCAGTTTGCAATTTCTGCGGAAGATGAACAGGAATAGCGAGAACCAATGAGAGACTAGCTGGAGGTGTCTGGACGGGCAAATTTAACTCTCATTTCCCACCAGGAAGAGGAAATAACCAAAGGCTCAGCGTGCCGTGCCGGAACCAGATTAGGGCCTGAAGGCATCCTGCGGTGTTGCGGCCAACTCAAAAGAAAGCGAGTTGAAGAAAGGAGCTCAGGGGCACTGTAATTCACAAACCTGCAGAGTTATAAATGACAGCTATCGTCCAAAAATAGACTGACGAAAGGCTGCCAAGAGGACTTGAAAGCGGGGCAGAATTGCAGGAAACCGATTTCAGGAGGTAGACTGGAATTGCATTGAAAGCATAGGAAAAGAGGCAGAACGTCCACAATGATGCGGTTGGCCAAAAAGGGCGTATGTGTTTTTTCCTGAATATATTCAGGAAAAAACGCATCCGCACTTTTTGGCCAACCAAGCAAGCTTGCAAAGGAAATCTGCACTACAATGAAGTCTCACTTCCCCCCCGTCAAAACGGCCATCTGAAAAAAGTGTAAAATCCAGAAAGGCAGGACAGGCCATGGAGAACTGGGAGCCTTGTTATGCTGATGGGCGGGATGTAAATTGCCAACAGACACTCGGGAGAAGTGTATGGTGTTTCCTGAAACATCTAAAAAACAAATCAACAGAGCCTAGGGCACTTCCAATTATGGTCCTATAGCTTAGGGAATTTAAAATCAAAAAGACACAGCCACCCCAAAGTTTGGAACGGCTCTGTTTACAAGAACCTCGTTTACAGTACAAGTTCAACATCGCAGAAAGTGAAAAATGGATAAAGAAGTTGTGGTATTCACTTACAAAGCAATATCACTCAGCAATGAAATCTATGTCATCAGGCCCTTAGCAGCACAATGAGTGGATTCAGGTATGATGATTCTAACTGAAATAAGTCACACAGAAAAAGAAACATCATAAGATATCACTAATACACGGAATGGAAACTTGGCTACACAGGAACTGAATTACAGAACAGAACAGGGTCTCAAATTTAGAAAACCAACTTATGCTTTCTTAAGGGTAAAGGTGAGTTGGGGTGCTGCATAAAACCAGAGATTGAAATGAGCACAGATAAAGTTCCTTAAGCCAAATATGGAATAGACAAGAGCTACTCCTTGCTCAACGAAATGGACTCAACACCCCATATTAAACGCCTAAGAATGTACCTGACTAGTAAGTATCTTAAAACCTATGGATTGCTATGTCTCCGAAAGAGAATCAAGCATGTGTACAGGGGCATAAACGCAGCAGTGATAGGACTGCAGAGGTTCGGTGAGCAAATGAAGACCCTTTGAAGTCATATTGCATGGTACCCATTCCACGGGTTTCAAATACCCAGGTTTTAGGTATTCTTCCTTCAACTAAAACATGCATGTGCAACCCAGAGTATGATCAACCATCTGATCGGGAGACGTGTTCAAATATGACTCAGTTTTCCTCCCCTGGTACTCGGGTGCAACATTCCAGACGCTTTACTCACACTCTCCCGACTTGGAGAGTCAGCGCCTTTAACCTCCTGTTTTGCCCAGTTTGCAATTTCTGCGGAAGATGAACAGGAATAGCGAGAACCAATGAGAGGCTAGCTGGAGGTGTCTGGACGGGCAAATTTAACTCTCATTTCCCACCAGGAAGAGGAAATAACCAAAGGCTCAGCGTGCCGTACTGGAACCAGATTAGGGCCTGAAGCCATCCTGCGGTGTTGCGGCCAGGTCACAAGAAAGCGAGTTGAAGAAAGGAGCTCAGGGGCACTGTAATTCACAAACCTGCAGAGTTATAAATGACAGCTATCGTCCAAAAATAGACTGAAGTAAGGCTGCCAAGAGGACTTGAAAGCGGGGCAGAATTGCAGGAAACCGATTTCAGGAGGTAGACTGGAATTCCATTGAAAGCATAGGAAAAGAGGCAGAACGTCCACAATGATGCACTTGGCCAAAAAGGGCGTATGCGTTTTTTCCTGAATATATTCAGGAAAAAACGCATACGCCCTTTTTGGCCAACCAAGCAAGCTTGCAAAGGAAATCTGCACTACAATGAAGTCTCACTTCCCCCTGGTCAAAAGGGCCATCTGAAAAAAGTGTAAAATCCAGAAAGGCAGGACAGGCCATGGAGAACTGGGAGCCTTGTTATGCTGATGGGCGGGATGTAAATTGCCAACAACCACTGGGGAGAAGTGTATGGTGTTTCCTGAAACATCTAAAAAACAAAGCAACAGAGCCTAGGGCACTGCCACTTATGGTCCTATAGCTTAGCGAAATTAAAATCAAAAAGACACAGCCACCCCAAAGTTTGGGATGCCTCTGTTTACAAGAACCTCGTTTACCATACAAGTTCAATATCACAGAAAGTGAAAAATGGATAAAGAACTTGTGGTACTCACGTACAATGCAGTATCACTTAGCAATGAAATCTATGTCATCAGGCCCGTAGCAGCAAAATGAGTCGATTCAGGTACGATGATTCTAACTGAAATAAGTCACACAGAAAAAGAAACATCATAAGATATCACTAATACACGGAATGTAAACTTGGCTACAGAGGAACTGCATTCCAAAACAGAACAGGGTCTCAAATTTAGAAAACCAACTTATGCTTGCTTAAGGGGAAAGGTGAGTTGGGGTGCTGCATAAAACCAGAGATTGAAATGAGCACAGATAAAGTTCCTTAAGCCAAATATGGAATAGACAAGAGCTACTCCTTGCTCAACGAAATGGACTCAACACCCAATATTAAACGCCTAAGAATGTACCTGACTAGTAAGTATCTTAAAACCTATGGATTGCTATGTCTCCGAAAGAGAATCAAGCATGTGTACAGGGGCATAAACGCAGTAGTGATAGGATTGGAGAGGTTCGGTGAGCAAATGAAGACCCTTTGAAGTCATATTGCATGGTACCCATTCCACGGGTTTCAAATACCCACGTTTAAGGTATTCTTCCTTCAGCTAAAACATGCATGTGGAACCTAGAGTATGATCAACCATGTGATCGGGAGACGTGTTCAAATATGTCTCAGTTTTCGTACCCTGGTACTCGGGTGCAACATTCCAGACGCTTTACTAACACTCTGCCGACTTGGAGAGTCAGTCCCTTTAACCTCCTGTTTGGCCCAGTTTGCAATTTCTGCGGAAGATGAACAGGAATAGCGAGAACCAATGAGAGGCTAGCTGGAGGTGTCTGGACGGGCAAATTTAACTCTCATTTCCCACCAGGAAGAGGAATTAATCAAAGGCTCAGCGTGCCGTGCCGGCACCAGATTAGGGCCTGAAGCCATCCTGCAGTGTTTCGGCCAGCTCACAAAAAAGGGAGTTGAAGAAAGGAGCTCAGGGGCACTGTAATTCACAAACCTGCAGAGTTATAAATGACAGCTATCGTCCAAAAATAGACTGAAGTAAGGCTGCCAAGAGGACTTGAAAGCGGGGCAGAATTGCAGGAAACCGATTTCAGGAGGTAGACTGGAATTGCATTGAAAGCATACGAAAAGAGGCAGAACGTCCACAATGATGCACTTGGCCAAAAAGGGCGTATGCGTTTTTTCCTGAATATATTCAGGAAAAAACGCATACGCCCTTTTTGGCCAACCAAGCAAGCTTGCAAAGGAAATCTGCACTACAATGAAGTCTCACTTTCCCCGGTCAAAAGGGCCATCTGAAAAAAGTGTAAAATCCAGAAAGGCAGGACAGGCCATGGAGAACTGGGAGCCTTGTTATGCTGATGGGCGGGATGTAAATTGCCAACAACCACTCGGGAGAAGTGTATGGTGTTTCCTGAAACATCTAAAAAACAAAGCAACAGAACCTAGGGCCCTTCCACTTATGGTCCTATAGCTCAGGGAAATTAAAATCAAAAAGACACAACCACCCCAAAGTTTGGGACGCCTCTGTTTACAAGAACCTCGTTTACAGTACAAGTTCAACATCGCAGAAAGTGAAAAATGGATAAAGAAGTTGTGGTATTTACTTACAAAGCAATATCACTCAGCAATGAAATCTATGTCATCAGGCCCTTAGCAGCACAATGAGTGGATTCAGGTATGATGATTCTAACTGAAATAAGTCACACAGAAAAAGAAACATCATAAGATATCAGTAATACATGGAATGGAAACTTGGCTACACAGGAACTGAATTACAGAACAGAACACGGTCACAAACTTAGAAAACCAACTTATGCTTGCTTAAGGGTAAAGGTGAGTTGGGGTGCTGCATAAAACCAGAGATTGAAATGAGCAGAGATAAAGTTCCTTAAGCCAAATATGGAATAGACAAGAGCTACTCCTTGCTCAACGAAATGGACTCAACACCGCATATTAAACGCCTAAGAATGTACCTGACTAGTAAGTATCTTCAAACCTATGGATTGCTATGTCTCCGAAAGAGAATCAAGCATGTGTACAGGGGCATAAACGCAGCAGTGATAGGATTGGAGAGGTTCGTGAGCAAATGAAGACCCTTTGAAGTCATATTGCATGGTACCCATTCCACGGGTTTCAACTACCCAGGTTTAAGGTATTCTTCCTTCAGCTAAAACATGCATGTGGAACCTAGGGTATGATCAACCATGTGATCGGGAGACGTGTTCAAATATGTCTCAGTTTTCGTACCCTGGTACTCGGGTGCAACATTCCAGACGCTTTACTAACACTCTCCCCACTTGGAGAGTCAGTCCCTTTAACCTCCTGTTTGGCCCAGTTTGCAATTTCTGTGGAAGATGAACAGGAATAGCGAGATCCAATGAGAGACTAGCTGGAGGTGTCTGGATGGGCAAATTTAACTCTCATTTCACACCAGGAAGAGGAATTAACCAAAGGCTCAGCGTGCCGTGCCAGAACCAGATTAGGGCCTGAAGCCATCCTGCGGTGTTGCGGCCAGGTCACAAGAATGCGAGTTGAAGAAAGGAGCTCAGGGGCACTGTAATTCACAAACCTGCAGAGTTATAAATGACAGCTATCGTCCAAAAATAGACTGAAGTAAGGCTGCCAAGAGGACTTGAAAGTGGGGCAGAATTGCAGGAAACCGATTTCAGGAGGTAGACTGGAATTGCATTGAAAGCATAGGAAAAGAGGCAGAACGTCCACAATGATGCACTTGGCCAAAAAGGGCGTATGCATTATTTCCTGAATATATTCAGGAAAAAACGCATACGCCCTTTTTGGCCAACCAAGCAAACTTGCAAAGGAAATCTGCACTACAATGAAGTCTCACTTCCCCCCGGTCAAAAGGGCCATCTGAAAAAAGTGTAAAATCCAGAAAGGCAGGACAGGCCATGGAGAACTGGGAGCCTTGTTATGCTGATGGGCGGGATGTAAATTGCCAACAACCACTCGGGAGAAGTGTATGGTGTTTCCTGAAACATCTAAAAAACAAAGCAACAGAGCCTAGGGCACTGCCACTTATGGTCCTATAGCTTAGGGAAATTAAAATCAAAAAGACACAGCCACCCCAAAGTTTGGGACGCCTCTGTTTACAAGAACCCCGTTTACAGTACAAGTTCAACATCGCAGAAAGTGAAAAATGGATAAAGAAGTTGTGGTATTTACTTACAAAGCAATATCACTCAGCAATGAAATCTATGTCATCAGGCCCTTAGCAGCACAATGAGTGGATTAGGGTATGATGATTCTAACTGAAATAAGTCACACAGAAAAAGAAACATCATAAGATATCAGTAATACACGGAATGGAAACTTGGCTACACAGGAACTGAATTACAGAACAGAACAGTGTCTCAAACTTAGAAAACCAACTTATGCTTGCTTAAGGGTAAAGGTGAGTTGGGGTGCTGCATAAAACCAGAGATTGAAATGAGCACAGATAAAGTTCCTTAAGCCAAATATGGAATAGACAAGATCTACTCCTTGCTCAACGAAATGGACTCAACACCGCATATTAAACGCCTAAGAATGTACCTGACTAGTAAGTATCTTAAAACCTATGGATTGCTATGTCTCCGAAAGAGAATCAAGCATGTGTACAGGGGCATAAACGCAGCAGTGATAGGATTGGAGAGGTTCGTGAGCAAATGAAGACCCTTTGAAGTCATATTGCATGGTACCCATTCCACGGGTTTCAACTACCCAGGTTTAAGGTATTCTTCCTTCAGCTAAAACATGCATGTGGAACCTAGAGTATGATCAACCATGTGATCGGGAGACGTGTTCAAATATGTCTCAGTTTTCGTACCCTGGTACTCGGGTGCAACATTCCAGACGCTTTACTAACACTCTCCCCACTTGGAGAGTCAGCCCCTTCAACCTCCTGTTTGGCCCAGTTTGCAATTTCTGTGGAAGATGAACAGGAATAGCGAGAACCAATGAGAGACTAGTTGGAGGTGTCTGGATGGGCAAATTTAACTCTCATTTCCCACCAGGAGGAGGAATTAAGCAAAGGCTCAGCGTGCCGTGCCAGAACCAGATTAGCGCCTGAAGCCATCCTGCGGTGTTGCGGCCAGGTCACAAGAAAGCGAGTTGAAGAAAGGAGCTCAGGGGCACTGTAATTCACAAACCTGCAGAGTTATAAATGACAGCTATCGTCCAAAAATAGACTGAAGTAAGGCTGCCAAGAGGACTTGAAAGCGGGGCAGAATTGCAGGAAACCGATTTCAGGAGGTAGACTGGAATTGCATTGAAAGCATAGGAAAAGAGGCAGAACGTCCACAATGATGCACTTGGCCAAAAAGGGCGTATGCGTTTTTTCCTGAATATATTCAGGAAAAAACGCATACGCCCTTTTTGGCCAACCAAGCAAACTTGCAAAGGAAATCTGCACTACAATGAAGTCTCACTTCCCTCCGGTCAAAAGGGCCATCTGAAAAAAGTGCAAAATCCAGAAAGGCAGGACAGGCCATGGAGAACTGGGAGCCTTGTTATGCTGATGGGCGGGATGTAAATTGCCAACAGACACTCGGGAGAAGTGTATGGTGTTTCCTGAAACATCTAAAAAACAAAGCAACAGAGCCTAGGGCACTTCCACTTATGGTCCTATAGCTTAGGGAAATTAAAATCAAAAAGACACAGCCACCCCAAAGTTTGGGACGCCTCTGTTTACAAGAACCTCGTTTACCGTACAAGTTCCATATCACAGAAAGTGAAAAATGGATAAAGAACTTGTGGTACTTACGTACAATGCAGTATCGCTCAGCAATGAAATCAATGTCATCAGGGCCGTAGCAGCATAATGAGTGGATTCAGGTATGATGATTCTAACTGAAATAAGTCACACAGAAAAAGAAACATCATAAGATATCACTAATACACGGAATGTAAACTTGGCTACACAGGAACTGAATTCCAAAACAGAACAGGTTCTCAAATTTAGAAAACCAACTTATGCTTGCTTAAGGGGAAAGGTGAGTTGGGGTGCTGCATAAAACCAGAGATTGAAATGAGCACAGATAAAGTTCCTTAAGCCAAATATGGAATAGACAAGAGCTACTCCTTGCTCAACAAAATGGACTCAACACCCCATATTAAACGCCTAAGAATGTACCTGACTAGTAAGTATCTTAAAACCTATGGATTGCTATGTCTCCGAAAGAGAATCAAGCATGTGTACAGGGGCATAAACGCAGCAGTGATAGGATTGGAGATGTTTGGTGAGCAAATGAAGACCCTTTGAAGTCATATTGCATGGTACCCATTCCACGGGTTTCAAATACCCAGGTTTAAGGTATTCTTCCTTCAGCTAAAACATGCATGTGGAACCCAGAGTATGATCAACCATGTGATCGGGAGACGTGTTCAAATATGTCTCAGTTTTCGTACCCTGGTACTCGGGTGCAACATTCCAGACGCTTTACTAACACTCTCCCGACCTAGAGAGTCAGTCCCTTTAACCTCCTGTTTGGCCCAGTTTGCAATTTCTGCGGAAGATGAACAGGAATAGCGAGAACCAATGAGAGGCTAGCTGGAGGTGTCTGGACGGGCAAATTTAACTCTCATTTCCCACCAGGAAGAGGAATTAATCACAGGCTCAGCATGCCGTGCCGGAACCAGATTAGGGCCTGAAGCCATCCTGCAGTGTTTCGGCCAGCTCACAAAAAAGGGAGTTGAAGAAAGGAGCTCAGGGGCACTGTAATTCACAAACCTGCAGAGTTATAAATGACAGCTATCGTCCAAAAATAGACTGAAGTAAGGCTGCCAAGAGGACTTGAAAGCGGGGCAGAATTGCAGGAAACCGATTTCAGGAGGTAGACTGGAATTGCATTGAAAGCATACGAAAAGAGGCAGAACGTCCACAATGATGCACTTGGCCAAAAAGGGCGTATGCGTTTTTTCCTGAATATATTCAGGAAAAAACGCATACGCCCTTTTTGGCCAACCAAGCAAGCTTGCAAAGGAAATCTGCACTACAATGAAGTCTCACTTCCCCCCGGTCAAAAGGGCCATCTGAAAAAAGTGTAAAATCCAGAAAGGCAGGACAGGCCATGGAGAACTGGGAGCCTTGTTATGCTGATGGGCGGGATGTAAATTGCCAACAACCACTCGGGAGAAGTGTATGGTGTTTCCTGAAACATCTAAAAAACAAAGCAACAGAACCTAGGGCCCTTCCACTTATGGTCCTATAGCTCAGGGAAATTAAAATCAAAAAGACACAGCCACCCCAAAGTTTGGGACGCCTCTGTTTACAAGAACCTCGTTTACAGTACAAGTTCAACATCGCAGAAAGTGAAAAATGGATAAAGAAGTTGTGGTATTTACTTACAAAGCAATATCACTCAGCAATGAAATCTATGTCATCAGGCCCTTAGCAGCACAATGAGTGGATTCAGGTATGATGATTCTAACTGAAATAAGTCACACAGAAAAAGAAACATCATAAGATATCAGTAATACATGGAATGGAAACTTGGCTACACAGGAACTGAATTACAGAACAGAACAGGGTCACAAACTTAGAAAACCAACTTATGCTTGCTTAAGGGTAAAGGTGAGTTGGGGTGCTGCATAAAACCAGAGATTGAAATGAGCAGAGATAAAGTTCCTTAAGCCAAATATGGAATAGACAAGAGCTACTCCTTGCTCAACGAAATGGACTCAACACCGCATATTAAATGCCTAAGAATGTACCTGACTAGTAAGTATCTTCAAACCTATGGATTGCTATGTCTCCGAAAGAGAATCAAGCATGTGTACAGGGGCATAAACGCAGCAGTGATAGGATTGGAGAGGTTCATGAGCAAATGAAGACCCTTTGAAGTCATATTGCATGGTACCCATTCCACGGGTTTCAACTACCCAGGTTTAAGGTATTCTTCCTTCAGCTAAAACATGCATGTGGAACCTAGGGTATGATCAACCATGTGATCGGGAGACGTGTTCAAATATGTCTCAGTTTTCGTACCCTGGTACTCGGGTGCAACATTCCAGACGCTTTACTAACACTCTCCCCACTTGGAGAGTCAGTCCCTTTAACCTCCTGTTTGGCCCAGTTTGCAATTTCTGTGGAAGATGAACAGGAATAGCGAGATCCAATGAGAGACTAGCTGGAGGTGTCTGGATGGGCAAATTTAACTCTCATTTCCCACCAGGAAGAGGAATTAACCAAAGGCTCAGCGTGCCGTGCCAGAACCAGATTAGGGCCTGAAGCCATCCTGCGGTGTTGCGGCCAGGTCACAAGAATGCGAGTTGAAGAAAGGACCTCAGGGGCACTGTAATTCACAAACCTGCAGAGTTATAAATGACAGCTATCGTCCAAAAATAGACTGAAGTAAGGCTGCCAAGAGGACTTGAAAGTGGGGCAGAATTGCAGGAAACCGATTTCAGGAGGTAGACTGGAATTGCATTGAAAGCATAGGAAAAGAGGCAGAACGTCCACAATGATGCACTTGGCCAAAAAGGGCGTATGCATTATTTCCTGAATATATTCAGGAAAAAACGCATACGCCCTTTTTGGCCAACCAAGCAAACTTGCAAAGGAAATCTGCACTACAATGAAGTCTCACTTCCCCCCGGTCAAAAGGGCCATCTGAAAAAAGTGTAAAATCCAGAAAGGCAGGACAGGCCATGGAGAACTGGGAGCCTTGTTATGCTGATGGGCGGGATGTAAATTGCCAACAACCACTCGGGAGAAGTGTATGGTGTTTCCTGAAACATCTAAAAAACAAAGCAACAGAGCCTAGGGCACTGCCACTTATGGTCCTATAGCTTAGGGAAATTAAAATCAAAAAGACACAGCCACCCCAAAGTTTGGGACGCCTGTGTTTACAAGAACCCCGTTTACAGTACAAGTTCAACATCACAGAAAGTGAAAAATGGATAAAGAAGTTGTGGTATTTACTTACAAAGCAATATCACTCAGCAATGAAATCTATGTCATCAGGCCCTTAGCAGCACAATGAGTGGATTAGGGTATGATGATTCTAACTGAAATAAGTCACACAGAAAAAGAAACATCATAAGATATCAGTAATACACGGAATGGAAACTTGGCTACACAGGAACTGAATTACAGAACAGAACAGGGTCTCAAACTTAGAAAACCAACTTATGCTTGCTTAAGGGTAAAGGTGAGTTGGGGTGCTGCATAAAACCAGAGATTGAAATGAGCACAGATAAAGTTCCTTAAGCCAAATATGGAATAGACAAGATCTACTCCTTGCTCAACGAAATGGACTCAACACCGCATATTAAACGCCTAAGAATGTACCTGACTAGTAAGTATCTTAAAACCTATGGATTGCTATGTCTCCGAAAGAGAATCAAGCATGTGTACAGGGGCATAAACGCAGCAGTGATAGGATTGGAGAGGTTCGTGAGCAAATGAAGACCCTTTGAAGTCATATTGCATGGTACCCATTCCACGGGTTTCAACTACCCAGGTTTAAGGTATTCTTCCTTCAGCTAAAACATGCATGTGGAACCTAGAGTATGATCAACCATGTGATCGGGAGACGTGTTCAAATATGTCTCAGTTTTCGTACCCTGGTACTCGGGTGCAACATTCCAGACGCTTTACTAACACTCTCCCCACTTGGAGAGTCAGCCCCTTCAACCTCCTGTTTGGCCCAGTTTGCAATTTCTGTGGAAGATGAACAGGAATAGCGAGAACCAATGAGAGACTAGTTGGAGGTGTCTGGATGGGCAAATTTAACTCTCATTTCCCACCAGGAGGAGGAATTAACCAAAGGCTCAGCGTGCCGTGCCAGAACCAGATTAGCGCCTGAAGCCATCCTGCGGTGTTGCGGCCAGGTCACAAGAAAGCGAGTTGAAGAAAGGAGCTCAGGGGCACTGTAATTCACAAACCTGCAGAGTTATAAATGACAGCTATCGTCCAAAAATAGACTGAAGTAAGGCTGCCAAGAGGACTTGAAGGCGGGGCAGAATTGCAGGAAACCGATTTCAGGAGGTAGACTGGAATTGCATTGAAAGCATAGGAAAAGAGGCAGAACGTCCACAATGATGCACTTGGCCAAAAAGGGCGTATGCGTTTTTTCCTGAATATATTCAGGAAAAAACGCATACGCCCTTTTTGGCCAACCAAGCAAACTTGCAAAGGAAATCTGCACTACAATGAAGTCTCACTTCCCTCCGGTCAAAAGGGCCATCTGAAAAAAGTGCAAAATCCAGAAAGGCAGGACAGGCCATGGAGAACTGGGAGCCTTGTTATGCTGATGGGCGGGATGTAAATTGCCAACAGACACTCGGGAGAAGTGTATGGTGTTTCCTGAAACATCTAAAAAACAAAGCAACAGAGCCTAGGGCACTTCCACTTATGGTCCTATAGCTTAGGGAAATTAAAATCAAAAAGACACAGCCACCCCAAAGTTTGGGACGCCTCTGTTTACAAGAACCTCGTTTACCGTACAAGTTCCATATCACAGAAAGTGAAAAATGGATAAAGAACTTGTGGTACTTACGTACAATGCAGTATCGCTCAGCAATGAAATCAATGTCATCAGGGCCGTAGCAGCATAATGAGTGGATTCAGGTATGATGATTCTAACTGAAATAAGTCACACAGAAAAAGAAACATCATAAGATATCACTAATACACGGAATGTAAACTTGGCTACACAGGAACTGAATTCCAAAACAGAACAGGTTCTCAAATTTAGAAAACCAACTTATGCTTGCTTAAGGGGAAAGGTGAGTTGGGGTGCTGCATAAAACCAGAGATTGAAATGAGCACAGATAAAGTTCCTTAAGCCAAATATGGAATAGACAAGAGCTACTCCTTGCTCAACAAAATGGACTCAACACCCCATATTAAACGCCTAAGAATGTACCTGACTAGTAAGTATCTTAAAACCTATGGATTGCTATGTCTCCGAAAGAGAATCAAGCATGTGTACAGGGGCATAAACGCAGCAGTGATAGGATTGGAGATGTTTGGTGAGCAAATGAAGACCCTTTGAAGTCATATTGCATGGTACCCATTCCACGGGTTTCAAATACCCAGGTTTAAGGTATTCTTCCTTCAGCTAAAACATGCATGTGGAACCCAGAGTATGATCAACCATGTGATCGGGAGACGTGTTCAAATATGTCTCAGTTTTCGTACCCTGGTACTCGGGTGCAACATTCCAGACGCTTTACTAACACTCTCCCGACCTAGAGAGTCAGTCCCTTTAACCTCCTGTTTGGCCCAGTTTGCAATTTCTGCGGAAGATGAACAGGAATAGCGAGAACCAATGAGAGGCTAGCTGGAGGTGTCTGGACGGGCAAATTTAACTCTCATTTCCCACCAGGAAGAGGAATTAATCACAGGCTCAGCGTGCCGTGCCGGAACCAGATTAGGGCCTGAAGCCATCCTGCAGTGTTTCGGCCAGCTCACAAAAAAGGGAGTTGAAGAAAGGAGCTCAGGGGCACTGTAATTCACAAACCTGCAGAGTTATAAATGACAGCTATCGTCCAAAAATAGACTGAAGTAAGGCTGCCAAGAGGACTTGAAAGCGGGGCAGAATTGCAGGAAACCGATTTCAGGAGGTAGACTGGAATTGCATTGAAAGCATACGAAAAGAGGCAGAACGTCCACAATGATGCACTTGGCCAAAAAGGGCGTATGCGTTTTTTCCTGAATATATTCAGGAAAAAACGCATACGCCCTTTTTGGCCAACCAAGCAAGCTTGCAAAGGAAATCTGCACTACAATGAAGTCTCACTTCCCCCCGGTCAAAAGGGCCATCTGAAAAAAGTGTAAAATCCAGAAAGGCAGGACAGGCCATGGAGAACTGGGAGCCTTGTTATGCTGATGGGCGGGATGTAAATTGCCAACAACCACTCGGGAGAAGTGTATGGTGTTTCCTGAAACATCTGAAAAACAAAGCAACAGAACCTAGGGCCCTTCCACTTATGGTCCTATAGCTCAGGGAAATTAAAATCAAAAAGACACAGCCACCCCAAAGTTTGGGACGCCTCTGTTTACAAGAACCTCGTTTACAGTACAAGTTCAACATCGCAGAAAGTGAAAAATGGATAAAGAAGTTGTGGTATTTACTTACAAAGCAATATCACTCAGCAATGAAATCTATGTCATCAGGCCCTTAGCAGCACAATGAGTGGATTCAGGTATGATGATTCTAACTGAAATAAGTCACACAGAAAAAGAAACATCATAAGATATCAGTAATACATGGAATGGAAACTTGGCTACACAGGAACTGAATTACAGAACAGAACAGGGTCACAAACTTAGAAAACCAACTTATGCTTGCTTAAGGGTAAAGGTGAGTTGGGGTGCTGCATAAAACCAGAGATTGAAATGAGCAGAGATAAAGTTCCTTAAGCCAAATATGGAATAGACAAGAGCTACTCCTTGCTCAACGAAATGGACTCAACACCGCATATTAAACGCCTAAGAATGTACCTGACTAGTAAGTATCTTCAAACCTATGGATTGCTATGTCTCCGAAAGAGAATCAAGCATGTGTACAGGGGCATAAACGCAGCAGTGATAGGATTGGAGAGGTTCATGAGCAAATGAAGACCCTTTGAAGTCATATTGCATGGTACCCATTCCACGGGTTTCAACTACCCAGGTTTAAGGTATTCTTCCTTCAGCTAAAACATGCATGTGGAACCTAGGGTATGATCAACCATGTGATCGGGAGACGTGTTCAAATATGTCTCAGTTTTCGTACCCTGGTACTCGGGTGCAACATTCCAGACGCTTTACTAACACTCTCCCCACTTGGAGAGTCAGTCCCTTTAACCTCCTGTTTGGCCCAGTTTGCAATTTCTGTGGAAGATGAACAGGAATAGCGAGATCCAATGAGAGACTAGCTGGAGGTGTCTGGATGGGCAAATTTAACTCTCATTTCCCACCAGGAAGAGGAATTAACCAAAGGCTCAGCGTGCCGTGCCAGAACCAGATTAGGGCCTGAAGCCATCCTGCGGTGTTGCGGCCAGGTCACAAGAATGCGAGTTGAAGAAAGGAGCTCAGGGGCACTGTAATTCACAAACTTGCAGAGTTATAAATGACAGCTATCGTCCAAAAATAGACTGAAGTAAGGCTGCCAAGAGGACTTGAAAGTGGGGCAGAATTGCAGGAAACCGATTTCAGGAGGTAGACTGGAATTGCATTGAAAGCATAGGAAAAGAGGCAGAACGTCCACAATGATGCACTTGGCCAAAAAGGGCGTATGCATTATTTCCTGAATATATTCAGGAAAAAACACATACGCCCTTTTTGGCCAACCAAGCAAACTTGCAAAGGAAATCTGCACTACAATGAAGTCTCACTTCCCCCCGGTCAAAAGGGCCATCTGAAAAAAGTGTAAAATCCAGAAAGGCAGGACAGGCCATGGAGAACTGGGAGCCTTGTTATGCTGATGGGCGGGATGTAAATTGCCAACAACCACTCGGGAGAAGTGTATGGTGTTTCCTGAAACATCTAAAAAACAAAGCAACAGAGCCTAGGGCACTGCCACTTATGGTCCTATAGCTTAGGGAAATTAAAATCAAAAAGACACAGCCACCCCAAAGTTTGGGACGCCTCTGTTTACAAGAACCCCGTTTACAGTACAAGTTCAACATCGCAGAAAGTGAAAAATGGATAAAGAAGTTGTGGTATTTACTTACAAAGCAATATCACTCAGCAATGAAATCTATGTCATCAGGCCCTTAGCAGCACAATGAGTGGATTAGGGTATGATGATTCTAACTGAAATAAGTCACACAGAAAAAGAAACATCATAAGATATCAGTAATACACGGAATGGAAACTTGGCTACACAGGAACTGAATTACAGAACAGAACAGGGTCTCAAACTTAGAAAACGAACTTATGCTTGCTTAAGGGTAAAGGTGAGTTGGGGTGCTGCATAAAACCAGAGATTGAAATGAGCACAGATAAAGTTCCTTAAGCCAAATATGGAATAGACAAGATCTACTCCTTGCTCAACAAAATGGACTCAACACCCCATATTAAACGCCTAAGAATGTACCTGACTAGTAAGTATCTTAAAACCTATGGATTGCTATGTCTCCGAAAGAGAATCAAGCATGTGTACAGGGGCATAAACGCAGCAGTGATAGGATTGGAGATGTTTGGTGAGCAAAGGAAGACCCTTTGAAGTCATATTGCATGGTACCCATTCCACGGGTTTCAAATACCCAGGTTTAAGGTATTCTTCCTTCAGCTAAAACATGCATGTGGAACCCAGAGTATGATCAACCATGTGATCGGGAGACGTGTTCAAATATGTCTCAGTTTTCGTACCCTGGTACTCGGGTGCAACATTCCAGACGCTTTACTAACACTCTCCCGACCTAGAGAGTCAGTCCCTTTAACCTCCTGTTTGGCCCAGTTTGCAATTTCTGCGGAAGATGAACAGGAATAGCGAGAACCAATGAGAGGCTAGCTGGAGGTGTCTGGACGGGCAAATTTAACTCTCATTTCCCACCAAGAGGAGGAAATAACCAAAGGCTCAGTGTGCCGTACCGGAACCAGATTAGGCCCTGAAGCCATCCTGCAGTGTTGCGGCCAGCTCACAAGAAAGCGAGTTGAAGAAAGGAGCTCAGGGGCACTGTAATTCACAAACCTGCAGAGTTATAAATGACAGCTATCGTCCAAAAATAGACTGAAGTAAGGCTGCCAAGAGGACTTGAAAGTGGGGCAGAATTGCAGGAAACCGATTTCAGGAGGTAGACTGGAATTGCATTGAAAGCATAGGAAAAGAGGCAGAACGTCCACAATGATGCACTTGGCCAAAAAGGGCGTATGCATTATTTCCTGAATATATTCAGGAAAAAACGCATACGCCCTTTTTGGCCAACCAAGCAAACTTGCAAAGGAAATCTGCACTACAATGAAGTCTCACTTCCCCCCGGTCAAAAGGGCCATCTGAAAAAAGTGTAAAATCCAGAAAGGCAGGACAGGCCATGGAGAACTGGGAGCCTTGTTATGCTGATGGGCGGGATGTAAATTGCCAACAACCACTCGGGAGAAGTGTATGGTGTTTCCTGAAACATCTAAAAAACAAAGCAACAGAGCCTAGGGCACTGCCACTTATGGTCCTATAGCTTAGGGAAATTAAAATCAAAAAGACACAGCCACCCCAAAGTTTGGGACGCCTCTGTTTACAAGAACCCCGTTTACAGTACAAGTTCAACATCGCAGAAAGTGAAAAATGGATAAAGAAGTTGTGGTATTTACTTACAAAGCAATATCACTCAGCAATGAAATCTATGTCATCAGGCCCTTAGCAGCACAATGAGTGGATTAGGGTATGATGATTCTAACTGAAATAAGTCACACAGAAAAAGAAACATCATAAGATATCAGTAATACACGGAATGGAAACTTGGCTACACAGGAACTGAATTACAGAACAGAACAGGGTCTCAAACTTAGAAAACGAACTTATGCTTGCTTAAGGGTAAAGGTGAGTTGGGGTGCTGCATAAAACCAGAGATTGAAATGAGCACAGATAAAGTTCCTTAAGCCAAATATGGAATAGACAAGATCTACTCCTTGCTCAACAAAATGGACTCAACACCCCATATTAAACGCCTAAGAATGTACCTGACTAGTAAGTATCTTAAAACCTATGGATTGCTATGTCTCCGAAAGAGAATCAAGCATGTGTACAGGGGCATAAACGCAGCAGTGATAGGATTGGAGATGTTTGGTGAGCAAATGAAGACCCTTTGAAGTCATATTGCATGGTACCCATTCCACGGGTTTCAAATACCCAGGTTTAAGGTATTCTTCCTTCAGCTAAAACATGCATGTGGAACCCAGAGTATGATCAACCATGTGATCGGGAGACGTGTTCAAATATGTCTCAGTTTTCGTACCCTGGTACTCGGGTGCAACATTCCAGACGCTTTACTAACACTCTCCCGACCTAGAGAGTCAGTCCCTTTAACCTCCTGTTTGGCCCAGTTTGCAATTTCTGCGGAAGATGAACAGGAATAGCGAGAACCAATGAGAGGCTAGCTGGAGGTGTCTGGACGGGCAAATTTAACTCTCATTTCCCACCAAGAGGAGGAAATAACCAAAGGCTCAGTGTGCCGTACCGGAACCAGATTAGGGCCTGAAGCCATCCTGCAGTGTTGCGGCCAGCTCACAAGAAAGCGAGTTGAAGAAAGGAGCTCAGGGGCACTGTAATTCACAAACCTGCAGAGTTATAAATGACAGCTATCGTCCAAAAATAGACTGAAGTAAGGCTGCCAAGAGGACTTGAAAGCGGGGCAGAATTGCAGGAAACCGATTTCAGGAGGTAGACTGGAATTGCATTGAAAGCATAGGAAAAGAGGCAGAACGTCCACAATGATGCACTTGGCCAAAAAGGGCGTATGCGTTTTTTCCTGAATATATTCAGGAAAAAACGCATACGCCCTTTTTGGCCAACCAAGCAAACTTGCAAAGGAAATCTGCACTACAATGAAGTCTCACTTCCCTCCGGTCAAAAGGGCCATCTGAAAAAAGTACAAAATCCAGAAAGGCAGGACAGGCCATGGAGAACTGGGAGCCTTGTTATGCTGATGGGCGGGATGTAAATTGCCAACAGACACTCGGGAGAAGTGTATGGTGTTTCCTGAAACATCTAAAAAACAAAGCAACAGAGCCTAGGGCACTTCCACTTATGGTCCTATAGCTTAGGGAAATTAAAATCAAAAAGACACAGCCACCCCAAAGTTTGGGACGCCTCTGTTTACAAGAACCTCGTTTACCGTACAAGTTCCATATCACAGAAAGTGAAAAATGGATAAAGAACTTGTGGTACTTACGTACAATGCAGTATCGCTCAGCAATGAAATCAATGTCATCAGGGCCTTAGCAGCATAATGAGTGGATTCAGGTATGATGATTCTAACTGAAATAAGTCACACAGAAAAAGAAACATCATAAGATATCAGTAATACACGGAATGGAAACTTGGCTACACAGGAACTGAATTACGGAATAGAACAGGGTCTCAAATTTAGAAAACCAACTTATGCTTGCTTAAGGGGAAAGGTGAGTTGGGGTGCTGCATAAAACCAGAGATTGAAATGAGCACAGATAAAGTTCCTTAAGCCAAATATGGAATAGACAAGAGCTACTCCTTGCTCAACGAAATGGACTCAAAACCCCATATTAAACGCCTAAGAATGTACCTGACTAGTAAGTATCTTAAAACCTATGGATTGCTATGTCTCCGAAAGAGAATCAAGCGTGTGTACAGGAGCATAAACGCAGCAGTGATAGGATTGGAGAGGTTCGGTGAGCAAATGA
Organism: Stenella coeruleoalba; assembly: GCF_951394435.1. Classification (NCBI taxonomy): domain Eukaryota; kingdom Metazoa; phylum Chordata; class Mammalia; order Artiodactyla; family Delphinidae; genus Stenella; species Stenella coeruleoalba. The sequence continues at coordinate 245,065 of NW_027646391.1, forward strand.
AGACCCTTTGAAGTCATATTGCATGGTACCCATTCCACGGGTTTCAACTACCCAGGTTTAAGGTATTCTTCCTTCAGCTAAAACATGCATGTGGAACCCAGAGTATGATCAACCATGTGATAGGGAGACGTGTTCAAATATGTCTCAGTTTTCCTCCCCTGGTACTCGGGTGCAACATTCTAGACGCTTTACTAACACTCTCCCCAGTTGGAGAGTCAGCGCCTTTAACCTCCTGTTTGACACAGTTTGCAATTTCTGCGGAAGATGAACAGGAATAGCGAGAACCAATGAGAGGCTAGCTGGAGGTGTCTGGACGGGCAAATTTAACTCTCATTTTCCACCAGGAAGAGGAATTAACCAAAGGCTCAGCGTGCCGTGCCGGAACCAGAATAGGGCCTGAAGCCATCCTGCGGTGTTGCGGCCAGCTCACAAGAAAGCGAGTTGAAGAAAGGAGCTCAGGGGCACTGTAATTCACAAACCTGCAGAGTTATAAATGACAGCTATCGTCCAAAAATAGACTGAAGTAAGGCTGCCAAGAGGACTTGAAAGCGGGGCAGAATTGCAGGAAACCGATTTCAGGAGGTAGACTGGAATTGCATTGAAAGCATAGGAAAAGAGGCAGAACGTCCACAATGATGCACTTGGCCAAAAAGGGCGTATGCGTTTTTTCCTGAATATATTCAGGAAAAAACGCATACGCCCTTTTTGGCCAGCCAAGCAAGCTTGCAAAGGAAATCTGCACTACAATGAAGTCTCACTTCCCCCCGGTCAAAAGGGCCATCTGAAGAAAGTGTAAAATCCAGAAAGGCAGGACAGGCCATGGAGAACTGGGAGCCTTGTTATGCTGATGGGCGGGATGTAAATTGCCAACAACCACTCGGGAGAAGTGTATGGTGTTTCCTGAAACATCTAAAAAACAAAGCAACAGAGCCTAGGGCACTTCCACTTATGGTCCTATAGCTTAGGGAAATTAAAATAAAAAAGATACAGCCACCCCAAAGTTTGGGACGCCTCTGTTTACAAGAACCTCGTTTACAGTACAAGTTCAACATCGCAGAAAGTGAAAAATGGATAAAGAACTTGTGGTACTTACGTACAATGCAGTATCACTCAGCAATGAAATCTATGTCATCAGGCCCGTAGCAGCATAATGAGTGGATTCAGGTACGATGATTCTAACTGAAATAAGTCACACAGAAAAAGAAACATCAAAAGATATCACTAATACACGGAATGTAAACTTGGCTACACAAGAACTGAATTCCAAAACAGAACAGGGTCTCAAATTTAGAAAACCAACTTATGCTTGCTTAAGGGGAAAGGTGAGTTGGGGTGCTGCATAAAACCAGAGATTGAAATGAGCACAGATAAAGTTCCTTAAGCCAAATATGGAACAGACAAGAGCTACTCCTTGCTCAACGAAATGGACTCAACACCGCATATTAAACGCCTAAGAATGTACCTGACTAGTAAGTATCTTAAAACCTAGGGATTGCTATTTCTCCGAAACAGAATCAAGCGTGTGTACTGGGGCATAAATGCAGCAGTGATAGGATTGGACAGGTTCGGTGAGCAAATGAAGACCCTTTGAAGTCATATTGCATGGTACCCATTCCACGGGTCTCAACTCTCCAGGTTTAAGGTATTCTTCCTTCAGCTAAAACATGCATGTGGAACCCAGAGTATGATCAACCGTGTGATCGGGAGACGTGTTCAAATATGTCTCAGTTTTCATACCCTGGTACTCGGGTGCAACATTCCAGACGCTTTACGAACACTCTCCCGACTTGGACAGTCAGTGCCTTTAACCTCCTGTTTTGCCCAGTTTGCAATTTCTGCGGAAGATGAACAGGAATAGGGAGAACCAATGAGAGACTAGCTGGAGGTGTCTGAACGGGCAAATTTAACTCTTATTTCCCACTAGGAAGAGGAATTAACCAATGGCTCAGCGTGCCGTGCCGGAAACAGATTAGGGCCTGAAGCCATCCTGCGGTGTTGCGGCCAGCTCACAAGAAAGTGAGTTGAAGAAAGGAGCTCAGGGGCTCTGTAATTCACAAACCTGCAGAGTTATAAATGACAGCTATCGTCCAAAAATATACTGAAGTAAGGCTGCCAAGAGGACTTGAAAGCGGGGCAGAATTGCAGGATACCGATTTCAGGAGGTAGACTGGAATTGCATTGAAAGCGTAGGAAAAGAGGCAGAACGTCCACAATGATGCACTTTGCCAAAAGGGCATATGCGTTTTTTCCTGAATATATTCAGGAAATAACGCATACGCCCTTTTTGGCCAACCAAGCAAGCTTGCAAAGGAAATCTGCACTACAATGAAGTCTCACTTCCCCCCGGTCAAAAGGGCCATCTGAAAAAAGTGTAAAACCCAGAAAGGCAGGACAGGCCATGGAGAACTGGGAGCCTTGTTATGCTGATGGGCGGGATGTAAATTGCCAACAGACACTCGGGAGAAGTGTATGGTGTTTCCTGAAACATCTAAGAAGCAAAGCAACAGAGCCTAGGGCACTTCCTCTTATGGTCCTATAGCTTAGGGAAATTAAAATCAAAAAGACACAGCCACCTCAAAGTTTGGGACGCCTCTGTTTACAAGAACCTCGTTTACCGTACAAGTTCAATATCACAGAAAGTGAAAAATGGATAAAGAACTTGTGGTACTTACGTACAGTGCACTATCACTCAGCAATGAAATCTATGTCATCAGGCCCGTAGCAGCATAATGAGTGGATTCAGGTACGATGATTCTAACTGAAATAAGTCACACAGAAAAAGAAACTTCTTAAGTTATCACTAATACACGGAATGTAAACTTGGCTACACAGGAACTGCATTCCAAAACAGAACAGGGTCTCAAATTTATAAAACCAACTTATGCTTGCTTAAGGGGAAAGGTGAGTTGGGGTGCTGCATAAAACCAGAGATTGAAATGAGCACAGATAAAGTTCCTTAAGCCAAATATGGAATAGACAAGAGCTACTCCTTGCTCAACGAAATGGACGCAACACCGCATATTAAACGCCTAAGAATGTACCTGACTAGTAAGTATCTTAAAACCTATGGATTGCTATGTCTCCGAAAGAGAATCAAGCATGTGTACAGGGGCATAAACGCAGCAGTGATAGGATTGGAGAGGTTTGGTGAGTAAATGAAGACCCTTTGAAGTCATATTGCATGGTACCCATTCCACGGGTTTCAACTACCCAGGTTTAAGGTATTCTTCCTTCAGCTAAAACATGCATGTGGAACCTAGAGTATGATCAACCATGTGATCGGGAGACGTGTTCAAATATGTCTCAGTTTTCGTACCCTGGTACTCGGGTACAACATTCCAGACGCTTTACTAACACTCTCCCGACTTGGAGAGTCAGCGCCTTTAACCTCCTGTTTGGCCCAGTTTGCAATTTCTGCGGAAGATGAACAGGAATAGCGAGAACCAATGAGAGACTAGCTGGAGGTGTCTGGACGGGCAAATTTAACTCTCATTTCCCACCAGGAAGAGGAAATAACCAAAGGCTCAGCATGCCGTGCCGGAACCAGATTAGGGCCTGAAGCCATCCTGCGGTGTTGCGGCCAGCTCAAAAGAAAGCGAGTTGAAGAAAGGAGCTCAGGGGCACTGTAATTCACAAACCTGCAGAGTTATAAATGACAGCTATCGTCCAAAAATAGACTGAAGTAAGGCTGCCAAGAGGACTTGAAAGCGGGGCAGAATTGCAGGAAACCGATTTCAGGAGGTAGACTGGAATTGCATTGAAAGCATAGGAAAAGAGGCAGAACGTCCACAATGATGCACTTGGCCAAAAAGGGCGTATGCGTTTTTTCCTGAATATATTCAGGAAAAAACGCATACGCCCTTTTTGGCCAACCAAGCAAGCTTGCAAAGGAAATCTGCACTACAATGAAGTCTCACTTCCCCCCGGTCAAAAGGGCCATCTGAAAAAAGTGTAAAATCCAGAAAGGCAGGACAGGCCATGGAGAACTGGGAGCCTTGTTATGCTGATGGGCGGGATGTAAATTGCCAACAACCACTTGGGAGAAGTGTATGGTGTTTCCTGAAACATCTAAAAAACAAAGCAACAGAACCTAGGGCACTTCCACTTATGGTCCTATAGCTTAGGGAAATTAAAATCAAAAAGACACAGCCACCCCAAAGTTTGGAACGGCTCTGTTTACAAGAACCTCGTTTACAGTACAAGTTCAACATCGCAGAAAGTGAAAAATGGATAAAGAACTTGTGGTATTTACTTACAAAGCAATATCACTCAGCAATGAAATCTGTGTCATCAGGCCCTTAGCAGCACAATGAGTGGATTCAGGTATGATGATTCTAACTGAAATAAGTCACTCAGAAAAAGAAACATCATAAGATATCAGTAATACACGGAATGTAAACTTGGCTACACAGGAACTGAATTACAGAACAGAACAGGGTCTCAAATTTAGAAAACCAACTTATGCTTGCTTAAGGGGAAAGGTGAGTTGGGGTGCTGCATAAAACCAGAGATTGAAATGAGCACAGATAAATTTCCTTAAGCCAAATATGGAATAGACAAGAGCTACTCCTTGCTCAACGAAATGGACTCAACACCGCATATTAAACGCCTAACAATGTACCTGGCTAGTAAGTATCTTAAAACCTATAGATTGCTATGTCTCCGAAAGAGAATCAAGCATGTGTACAGGGGCATAAACGCAGCAGTGATAGGATTGGAGAGGTTCGGTGAACAAATGAAGACCCTTTGACGTCATATTGCATGGTACCCATTCCACGGGTTTCAACTACCCAGGTTTTAGGTATTCTTCCTTCAGCTAAAACATGCATGTGGAACCCAGAGTATGATCAACCATGTGATCGGGAGACGTGTTCAAATATGTCTCAGTTTTCCTCCCCTGGTACTCGGGTGCAACATTCTAGACGCTTTACTAACACTGTCCCCAGTTGGAGAGTCAGCGCCTTTAACCTACTGTTTGACACAGTTTGCAATTTCTGCGGAAGATGAACAGGAATAGCGAGAACCAATGAGAGGCTAGCTGGAGGTGTCTGAACGGGCAAATTTAACTCTTATTTCCCACTAGGAAGAGGAATTAACCAACGGCTCAGCGTGCCGTGCCGGAAACAGATTAGGGCCTGAAGCCATCCTGCGGTGTTGCGGCCAGCTCACAAGAAAGTGAGTTGAAGAAAGTAGCTCAGGGGCTCTGTAATTCACAAACCTGCAGAGTTATAAATGACAGCTATCGTCCAAAAATATACTGAAGTAAGGCTGCCAAGAGGACTTGAAAGCGGGGCAGAATTGCAGGATACTGATTTCAGGAGGTAGACTGGAATTGCATTGAAAGCGTAGGAAATGAGGCAGAACGTCCACAATGATGCACTTTGCCAAAAGGGCGTATGCGTTTTTTCCTGAATATATTCAGGAAAAAACGCATACGCCCTTTTTGGCCAACCAAGCAAGCTTGCAAAGGAAATCTGCACTACAATGAAGTCTCACTTCCCCCTGGTCAAAAGGGCCATCAGAATAAAGTGTAAAATCCAGAAAGGCAGGACAGGCCATGGAGAACTGGGAGCCTTGTTATGCTGATGGGCGGGATGTAAATTGCCAACAGACACTCGGGAGAAGTGTATGGTGTTTCCTGAAACATCTAAAAAACAAAGCAACAGAGCCTAGGGCACTTCCACTTATGGTCCTATAGCTTAGGGAAATTAATATCAAAAAGACACAGCAACCCCAAAATTTGGGACGGCTCTTTTTACAGGAATCTCTTCTACGGCACAAGTTAAATTTCCCAGAGAGCAAATAATGGATAAAGAAGTTGCGGTACTTCTGTACAACAGAATACCACTCAGCAATGAAATCTATGTCACCAGGCCCGTACCAGCATAATGAGTGGATTGAGGCACGATGATTCTAAGTGAAATAAGTCACACAGAAAAAGAAACTTCATAAGGTATCACTAATACACGGAATGTGAACTTGGCTACACATGAACTGAATTACAAAACAGAACAGGGTCTCAAGTTTAGAAAACCAACTTATGCCTGCTTAAGGGGGAAGGTGAGTTGGGGTGCTGCATAAAAGCAGAGTTTGAAATTAGCACAGATACCGTTCCATAAGCCAAATATGTAATAGACAAGAGCTACCCCTTGCTCAACGAAATGGATTCAACAATGAGGTATCACCTCACACCTGGTAGAATAGGCATCATTGAAAATCTACAAACAAAAAATGCTGGAAAGGGTGTGGAGAAAAGGAACCCTCTTCCACTATTGTTGGGAATATAAATTGATACAGTCATTATGGAGAACAATATGGAATTTCTTAAGAAACTAACAATAGAATTACCATATGATACAGCAATCCCAGTACTGGACATATACCCAGACAAAACCATAAATCAAAAAGAGTCATTCACCGCAATGTTCATTGCATCACTATTTACAATATCGAGGTAATGGAAGCAACCTAAATGCCCACAGACAGACGAATGCATAAAGCTGTGGTACATATATAAAATGGAATATTACTAAGCCATGAAAAGGAATGAAATTGGGTCATTTGTAGAGACGTCGATGGATCTAGAGACTGTCATACAGAGTGAAGTAAGTCAGAAAGAGAAAAACAAATCTTGTATATTCATGCATATATGTGGAACCTAGAAAAAGTGTACAGGTTAACCATTTTGCAAGGCATAAATAGAGCAACAGATGTAGACAACAAACGTATGGACAACAAGAGGGGAAAGCTGTTGGGGGGGTGGTGGTGGGAGGAGTTGAGAGACTGGGATTGGCATGTATACATTTATATGTATAAAATAGATAACCAATAAGAACCTGCTGTATAAAAATATAAAATAAAATTCAAAATTAAAAAGAAGTAAAATTTAAAAAATAAAACAGAAAAAACAATTATTCCCTGCACATACATGTATTTATATGAATAAATTATTTCCATGCTTATATCTGTAAATACAAAAAAGAGGAATAAAATCTACCTTGAACCAAAAACGAAAAAGAGAAAAAAAACACAGAACCCACCAGTTACACAGAGGAAAACCGTATCAGGGCACTTGCTCCAGTTGTAAACAATTCTGAAGTTGGTCAGTGGTGGGGAATCGTCTCCCATTCAGCCAGCAGCCCCCACGCAACAAGCGTCCTCATTGCAAAGCTGGGGCACCGTGCCGAGGCATCTGTGAGTAAACGTGAGCTGAGCCCCAGGCCAGTTGCTGCTGAACTATTCCCACCCGTCCCAGGTAAAACACCTGAATATATACAAGGACTTGAAAGCCTAGAGGAAGGGCCATAGAGCCACACGAGTGACAGCATGCCGGCCGACTTGGTGCCTGCAGGCCAGCCAGGATGGTCCTGGCCCTGGGTGCTCTTCTGGAAGATTTCCATTTCCCTGCCTGAGATACCCGTCCTGTCCCTGCCCCCACTGCTTTTTTCCTTCCTCACCTCTGCCCAGGGAGAAATTCCAGCAGCAGGTATGGGTGACACACCCTCTTCTTTAGCAGGTGGCAGCCTGGCAACTGCTGCAGAAAGTCCAGCAGAGCCCCACTCACACTGGGCCACCCACAAAGCCGTGGCCTCTCACTCCCTCCCACCAGCCCAGCCCCGAGACTGCTGACAGGGCAGAGAAAATGGCGTCAGGCACGGCTGCAGGGGCTCTTGCTGCCTGGAGTGGTATTTATATTGATCTCAACCCAGGCACACCTGGGGAGGGCTGGCCGGCACGGTAAGGCTGCCCAGGTCAGCCAATCATCACCCCTCAGGGGCTCACAGTTGCAGAAAATGGAACTTGCTGAACCGGCCAGGTCCAAGGAACAGGTGTGGGCTCCTGAGAGTCAGGATAGACAAGGGGCTGCAGCTTTGGCTTGTTTTCTAATCATTTTATCTGGCCCATGAGTGGGAGACAACTTCAAGAAAACCCTCTCCTAATGAGAGGAACCCAGGAGTCAGGGAGAGGAGGGGTGGGTGGTGGTTGGAGACAGAGGCCTGGTGCCCCGGGTGCAGTGGAAGTCTCTGGAAGACCAGGTGGAGGGAGGCCTCACGGAGTGATGCCCAGGGTCACAGACCTGTCGCAGCTGCTGTTTGTTAGTTCAAGTCCTGCTCTGAGGTGCTCTGTGTCAGCTCTGAGCGACAGGTGAGCTGGGGGTGCTCTGCAATGAGGGCTATGTGCACGGTACCTGTGTGCCCAGCCCTGCCACGGTACCTGCAAGGGTAGCTCTGTATCCTGGGAGGGGCCTGACCACGAGAGCCCCGTGGGCTGGGGTGGGGGTGGGGTACCTGCCCAGGTGAGCTCCATATTCTGGGATTGGTCTGACCACGAGAGCCCCATGGGCTGCTGGGGACCTGGTAAAGGATGTCAGGACAGTCAGTGAAGCCACCGAGGATATACCTCCAGTTGCTCCTAATTCCTACACCCTGCTGGTCATTCTACCAACCACCAGGACATGGTATTCTGTATTAGTCTTCAATGATGCCTTCTTTTGTATTCCATTAGTCCCAGAGTCACAAGAAATTTTGGCTTGTGAGTGGCAGGACTCAACATACAACTAAAACAATACTTCCGGGCCATCTGGCCCCAAGGGTGCAAAAATTCCCACACCATCTTTGGGGAAAGCTTAGCTAAAGACCTAAAAGTTCTACCTCTGGAAAAGGAAACCCTCCTTCAATATGCAGACGACATTCTGATCACCAGCCCTACTAAGGAGGCCTCTGAACTACCAAGCCAATAAAGGATAGAAGTTGTCCAAGAAAAAGCTCAAATATCACAGACTGCGGTGACCTGCCTGGGCTTCATTCTCACAGAAGGTCAGAGAAGCCCATCCCAGGAAAGGGAAGAAACCATTTTCAGCCTTACCCCTTTCTAAAACTAGAAGACAGCTTAGGGGTTCCTGGGGAGGCCAGGGTTTGCTGCTTCTGGATCCCTAGCTACAGTCTACTAGCTGGGCCTCTATATGAAACACTGAAAGGAAAAGATGATGATCCTTTTGAATAGAATCCAGAAGTGGCCTTTCAAGAATGGAAAGAGCAGTCAATTCAGACCCTTGCCCTGGAACTCCCTAATTTAGCTAAACCCTTTGACCTTTACATTCCCGGTGAAAGGTGAATCGCCATTGGAGAATTAGTGCAAAAACTGGGACCACTTGAAATGGAACAATGCAAGAATGCCATCCAGGTAGGATAAACTATGGTCACTAAGGGGCTTGGCCCACTGCCACATCTGGCCAAGATACTGGCGGTATCTAAAAACCTGGAAATCAGCAGCCCAAAAGGCCACCTCCCTCCTAAGGGAAAAGGACCCCACATGGTGATCCTAACCACCAACCATGCCCTGAAGTTGCAGGGTTCGCTCCGTGGGCACACCGACCTCGAGTGAGGAGGCCCTCCAACTCCAACATCCAGAGAGATAACCGGGGGCAACAGGGCACCATGACGACTCGTGTGAACATCACTTGACCTGGAGTTTCTCTCATAAAACAACAAGAGTGTGTCCCAAAAGAGTAGACTACTGCTTGCAGGACTTACTGCACCCAGAGGGGAGCTAATAATCTTGGCGGGGGAACAGTATACCACACTGTCACCATAGAAAAGCCTACAGACACCGTGATGATGGTGGCCAATAAGACCGGCTGGACTCCTGTTTACTTCAAAAGGCTGTTGACTCAGTAGCCATCATGGTCCTTGATCACCACTGACCCTGGACTGTCTGGGAGTTGAGCGGGCAGGGCTCTGACACCTGGTGCTGTTTGTACGTTAATTCAGGGGCCTAATTGAAGAAAGCGCAGACTACTGGTCAGAGCATCTAGGCTGGCAGAGACGGTCAGCCTAAGGTGGCCGAACAAATGTGGGGCGGGGTGAAACCGGCCCCCACAGCGTCTCTGCACATCTCTTTCCTGGACCCTTAAAGGTCATTAGAATCTATAACACTTCCAATGCTGGTGCTCAGGTGGACGAGCAGGGAGGCAGGGGTCCTGGGGACAATCAACGTCACCGGGAGGCTGCTGGGGAGAAGCTCTGACCCTCGCCCCAGGGTATGAGGGCTCCCAACTCAGCACTCAGCAGTTACAGAAGAAGGGTCTGCACCCTCAGCACTCCAAGAATGAGGAACGGGACAAAAGGCAGAGGAGGGGTTTGTCCCCAGCAAAGCCCATTAAAAATCCCTGGGAGATAAAAGTAGAATCTGGGCAATAAAGTCAAGTCTAACCTTTTTTATCCTTTGTGCTTTGTCTAATTTCACGTGCTCCTAGGGTCCCGCATGCAGAGGTTCCACACCCGGCACTTCAGACCAGATTTCCTAGTGCAGAATGGCTGGGTCGACACCTCAGCTCCTGGGGCCCAGTGCAGACTCCACGATATAGAGCCTGAGCTACAGCCAACCCGGCCCTCGAGAGCTCCGCCGCCTCCCTCCCTCCCACTGACTCTGACAGGATCTCTACACAGCAGCCCAGCCCACAGCCCACGGGGTAGTGCATGCTCTCACCTCTCCATTCTCTGATCAAAATATAAAGTTTCCTTTGCTTGTGAACCAAACTCAGTCTCGATCTGTTGGCCCCAATGACACTGGGCAGGGGGACACTTGTTGGGGTCCACTCTGGAGGATCAGTAACAGAAATTGAGACTATTGTAACCTCAATGAACAGATGTGTGAGCCAAACTGTAGTTAACATAGAACAGTGTATAAGGCTCGGGTAAAATAAGATGTTTTTAACACTTCCATTTGATATTTCCATCACTTTTTATAAGCAAGTTCAGTGAAAAGGTTTGTCTTATTTGTCAGGTCAATATTAGAGAAACGAAGTGATTTCTTTCCAAGGATGTACATCTAATAATCTTGGTTAAACCTTCAATCTTGTTTTAAATGCTTTTCCATTGAAAATGATACCTCTCTTTCAGCTCCCCCATTTCTGAGAAGTATAAAATCTTATAATTTATTATTACCAAAGGGGAAAGGTGGGAGGAGGGATAAATTAACAGTTTGGAATGAACACATACACACTGCTATGTATAAAATAGATCATCAACAAGGAACTACTGTATAGCACAGGGAACTACACTCAACATTTTGCAATAACCTATAAGGGGAAATAATCTGAAAAAGAATAGATATTTTTATTGACATCATCTATCAATGACAGTTAAAGTGTAGCCTAAGGGAAGCTGGTGGTGAGTGCTTCTGACCCTGAAGACTTCAATCATCTAAAGTTTGGACTCTGCCTACTTCCCAAGGCCCTTAATGAACATATGTGTAGCTGTAGCTTAAAAAATTCCCCAGTTTGGGTTTCGGGGAGACACTGATTTTGAAAAAGCCCTGGTGTTCTCCTTACATGAATGGGACTCTTCCTACTGCTAAAACATGTCTGTCACACCCAGAGGATGGTATACCGTCTGATCGGGAAGAGTTTGGAAAAGGCATCTCATCTCCTCATCTCCTGGTGCTCGGGTTCACCCCTCCAGCGTCTTTACTAACAGTCTCCCCACTTGGAGATGTCAGCACTGTCAACATCCTGTTGCGTACAGTTTGGAATTTGTCCAGAGGATGAAGCGGAAGGATGAGGAACAATGAGAGACAAGTCCTAGGTGTTCAGACAGGCACATGTCACTCTAATTTCCAATCAGGAAGACGAATTGACCAAAGGCTAGGGTTGCCCATGGAAACAGTATAGGGCTTGAGGAAATCCCGCTGCTTTGTGGCCAGTTCCCATAAACACAAGTTGAACAATGGAACTCAGGGGCAGTAAAATTCACAAAACTGCAGAGTTGAAAATATCCATCACTGAAAAATGTCTTGAGGAAAGTCAGAGAAAAGGACTTGTAAGCAAGGGAGAATGGCAGGAAAGGGATTTGAGGAGGTAGAAAGGACTCGCCATTAAGCACAAGAAAAGGAGCTGAACATTGCCAACATTGCAGTTGGCCAAAAAGGGTGTATGCGTTCTTTTCTGTATATATTCAAGAAAAGGGCATACACTTTTTTAGCCAACCAAACAGGTGGGCACTGGAAGTCAATACCACAAAAGATATCACTTCGCATCAGTCAGAAGAGCCATCCTCATAAAGCGTAAACAACAGAAATGCAGGACAGGGCAACGAGAAGAGGGAGCCCTGTGAGACTTATAGTGGAAATGTATATTGCCAATGGCCATTCTGGAGAAGTGTATTGTGTTTACTAAAGCATCTAAAAAATGAGCTACAGAGCATAGGGCACTTGCACTCACGGGCGTATATCTTGGGAAAAACAAAAATCGAGAGGACACAGGCACCCCAATGTTTACCCCCTCTCTGTTTAAAAGATCCTCGACTAGGATATAACTTAAATGTCTCTGGAGGGAAAAAATGGATAGAGATGTGGTACTTAGGTAGAGTGGAATATTATTCAGCCTGGAAATCAATGAAATATGGCCAGTTGTAACAACTCCGGAGGAGTTACGTATGATCATTCTAAGTGACAGAATTCAAAAAGAAAAAGACACATATCATAAGATATCACTTAAAGGTGGAATCCAAAATGGCTACACATGAAATAAATTACAAAACAAAAATATAGTCAAATATGTAGAAAACACGCATAAGGCTGCTAAACGGGAAAGGTGGGGAGGGGTGAGGCATCATCCAGGAGGTTGAAATTAGCAAAGATACCATTCCAAATACCAAACTGATAATCAACAAGGCCTACACGGTAGCTAAAAGAACTGCACTCAGCACACTCAAGTCACCGGAAAAGAATATATACGACTGGTAAGAATCTGAAAAAGAATTTATTGATGTCTCTCTGTACGTGAATCAAGTGGATGTACAGCAGCAAGAAACAGAGCTTTGAAAATCAGCTGTAACCAATATAGTAATAAATTGAAAAAAATAAACGACAGAGAGACAGAGAAAACCTCTTACAACTTTTCCTCAGGGACGGTGATGCAACATGGATTGAACACATCTAGACCCACAGCAGGATGAGACATAAGGCTGGAAACTGTTTGCGCTAAGAGAAATGTGAGGTTGGGTGAGGAAATGAACACCCTTTAAAGTAATACTACCTGGTACCCATTCAATGGGTCCCAAATCTGCAGGTTCAAGGGATCTTCCTACAGCTAAAACATGCATGGAAAACCCAGAGGACTGTACACCATGTGATCGGGAGATGTGTCTAAAATGCACCTCATTTATCCTCTCCTGGTGCTCCTGTTCACCATTCCAGCCACGCTACTTAGAATCTCCCCACTTGGAGAATCAGCACATTTAAACTTCTGTTTCACACATTTTGCAAATTGTGAGGAGGATGAACGGGAAGAGGGGGAACCAATGAGAGAAGAGTTGTAGGGGTTTGGACGGGCACATATCACTCTAATTTCCCATTAAGAGTAAGAATTAAAGGAAGGCTCAGCCTGCCTCGCCGGAGCCAAAATAGGGCCTGAAGCAATCCTGCGGGTTTGAGGCCAGCTCACAAAAGAGCAACTTAAAAAATGGAGCTCAGGGTCACTGCAATTCACAAACCTGCAGAGTTATAAATGAAAACTAACGTCCAAAAATATGTTGAGGTAAGGCAAAGAAGAGGATCTGAATGCAAGACAGAATTGCAAGAAACAGATTTCAAGAGATAGATTGGACTCGTCTTTAACGCACATGAAAAGCGGCAGAATTTCGACAATGATGCAGTTGGCCCAAAAGGGCGTATGCGTTTTTTCCTGATTATATCCAGGAAAAAACGCATACGCACTTTATGGGCAACGAAGCAAGCAAGCAATACAAATGTGCACAACAAAGAAGTCTCACTTCCCACCGGTCAAAAGGGCCATCCTAAAAAATTGTAAAAACCAGAAATGCAGGACAGGCCATGGAGAACAGGGAGCCTTTATACGCTGATGGGCAGTGTGTGAACTGCCGAGAGCCACTCTGGAGAAGTGTATGGTGGTTCCTAAATCATCTAAAAAACAGAGCTACAGAGCATAGGACACTTCCAATCATGGGAGTATATCTAGGGAAGTCTAAAATTCAACAAGACACAAGCACACCACAGTTTAGGGCTACTCTGTTTACAAGAACCTCAACTTCAGTACACCTTAAATATCCCAGGAAAGAGAACAATGGATAAAGAAGATGTGGTACTTATGTACAATTGAATATCTCTTCACCATGAAATCAATGTAATAAGGCTAGTAGAAGGATAAAGAGTGGATTTAGGTCCGATAATACTACTTGAAATAAGTCAAACAGAAAAAGAAACATATCATAAGATATCACTTATAGAGGGAGGGTAAATATGGCTGCACAAGAAATGAATTACAGAACAGAACAGTGTCTCACATTTAGAAAACACACTTATGTCAGCTTAAGGGGAAAGGAGAGGTGGGGTGATGCATAAAACCAGAGTTTGAAATTAGCACAGATACCGTTCAATAAACCAAATAGGTATTAGACAAGATCTACACCTTGCTCAATGAACAGGCCTCAACACACCCTATACACCGCAGAGAAATATATCTGAGGAATAAGAATCTTAAAACCCATGTATTGATATATCTCCATAAGGGAATCAAGTGTGTGCAGAGCGGCACAAACACAGCAGTGAAAAGGAGCTAAACCCCATTATAGAAATAAATTTTAAAAACAAAACGCTGAAACAATGAAAGAGAGAAAAATTCTTACAAAATTCGCTCAGGGGCTGTGAGGCAACCTGGATTGACCACATATAAACCCACAGCTGGATAAGACATAAGGCTGGACACTTGGGGCTGACAGGATTGGTGAGCTTTGGTGAGCAACTGCCGAAAGTTTAATGCAATACTTCATGCTACTCAGTCCAAGGGTCCCAACACTCCAGGTTGAAGGGAATCTTCCTACAGCTAAACCATGCTTGGGAAACCCAGCGACTGGTATACCATATGATCGGGAAAGGTTTCTAAAACGCACCTCATTTTTCCACTCCTGGGGCTCCGGATCGACATTCCAGCCGCTTTACTAACAACATCCCCACATGGAGTCAATGCCTTTAAGTTCTGGTATCGCAGTCTGCAGTTAGTGCAGAGGATGAATGGGAATAGGGGGAACCAGTGAGAAACTAGCTGTAGCGGTTTCAATGGGCACATGTCACTCTAATATCACATCAGTAAGAAGAATTAAACAAAGGCACAGCAAGGTGCCCCAGAAGAAAAATAGGGCTCAAGGAATCCTGTGGTTATGGGGCAAGACCAAAAAAATAAGAGCTAAAAAATGGAGCTAAGGGCCACTGCAATTCAAAAACCTGCAGAGTTATAAAGGCCAACTATTTTTAAAAAATATATTGAGGTAAGGCTATGAAGAGGCATTGAAAGCAAGGCAGAATTGCAGGAAACCGATTTCAGGAGGTAGACTGGAATTGCATTGAAAGCATAGGAAAAG
Organism: Stenella coeruleoalba; assembly: GCF_951394435.1. Lineage (NCBI taxonomy): Eukaryota > Metazoa > Chordata > Mammalia > Artiodactyla > Delphinidae > Stenella > Stenella coeruleoalba. The sequence continues at coordinate 260,442 of NW_027646391.1, forward strand.
AGGCAGAACGTCCACAATGATGCACTTGGCCAAAAAGGGCGTATGCGTTTTTTCCTGAATATATTCAGGAAAAAATGCATACGCCCTTTTTGGCCAACCAAGCAAACTTGCAAAGGAAATCTGCACTACAATGAAGTCTCACTTCCCCCCGGTCAAAAGGGCCATCTGAAAAAAGTGTAAAATCCAGAAAGGCAGGACAGGCCATGGAGAACTGGGAGCATTGTTATGCTGATGGGCGGGATGTAAATTGCCAACAGACACTCGGGAGAAGTGTATGGTGTTTCCTGAAACATCTAAAAAACAAAGCAACAGAGCCTAGGGCACTTCCACTTATGGTCCTATAGCTTAGGGAAATTAAAATCAAAAAGACACAGCCACCCCAAAGTTTGGGACGCCTCTGTTTACAAGAACCTCGTTTACAGTACAAGTTCAACATCGCAGAAAGTGAAAAATGGATAAAGAACTTCTGGTATTTACTTACAATGCAGTATCACTCAGCAATGAAATCTATGTCATCAGGCCCGTAGCAGCATAATGAGTGGATTCAGGTATGATGATTCTAACTGAAATAAGTCACACAGAAAAAGAAACATCATAAGATATCAGTAATACACGGAATGTCAACTTGGCTACACAGGAACTGCATTCCAAAACAGAACAGGGTCTCAAATTTAGAAAACCACCTTATGCTTGCTTAAGGGGAAAGGTGAGGTGGGGTGCTGCATAAAACCAGAGATTGAAATGAGCACAGATAAAGTTCCTTAAGTAAAATATGGAATAGACAAGAGCTACTCCTTGCTCAACGAAATGGACTCAACACCGCATATTAAACGCCTAAGAATGTACCTGACTAGTAAGTATCGTAAAACCTATGGATTGCTATGTCTCCAAAAGAGAATCAAGCGTGTGTACAGGGGCATAAACGCAGCAGTGATAGGATTGGAGAGGTTCGGTGAGCAAATGAAGACCCTTTGAAGTCATATTGCATGGTACCCATTACACGGGTCTCAACTCTCCAGGTTTAAGGTATTCTTCCTTCAGTTAAAACATGCATGTGGAACCCAAGTGTGATCAACCATGTGAACGGGAGACGTGTTCAAATATGTCTCAGTTTTCATACCCTGGTACTCGGGTGCAACATTCCAGATGCTTTACTAACACTCTCCCCACTTGGAGAGTCAGCGCCTTTAACCTCCTGTTTGGCCCAGTTTGCAATTTCTGCGGAAGATGAACAGGAATAGCGAGAACCAATGAGAGACTAGCTGGAGGTGTCTGGACGGGCAAATTTAACTCTCATTTCCCACCAGGAAGAGGAAATAACCAAAGGCTCAGTGTGCCGTGCCGGAACCAGATTAGGACCTGAAGCCATCCTGCGGTGTTGCGGCCAGCTCAAAAGAAAGCGAGTTGAAGAAAGGAGCTCAGGGGCACTGTAATTCACAAACCTGCAGAGTTATAAATGACAGCTATCGTCCAAAAATATACTGAAGTAAGGCTGCCAAGAGGACTTGAAAGCGGGGCAGAATTGCAGGAAACCGATTTCAGGAGGTAGACTGGAATTGCATTGAAAGCATAGGAAAAGAGGCAGAACGTCCACAATGATGCACTTGGCCAAAAAGGGCGTATGCGTTTTTTCCTGAATATATTCAGGAGAAAACGCATACGCCCTTTTTGGCCAACCAAGCAAGCTTGCAAAGGAAATCTGCACTACAATGAAGTCTCCCTTCCCCCCGGTCAAAAGGGCCATCTGAAAAAAGTGTAAAATCCAGAAAAGCAGGACAGGCCATGGAGAACTGGGAGCCTTGTTATGCTGAAGGGCGGGATGTAAATTGCCAACAACCACTCGGGAGAAGTGTATGGTGTTTCCTGAAACATCTAAAAAACAAAGCAACAGAGCCTAGGGCGCTTCCACTTATGGTCCTATAGATTAGGGAATTTAAAATCAAAAAGACACAGCCACCCCAAAGTTTCGAATGGCTCTGTTTACAAGAACCTCGTTTACAGTACAAGTTCAACATCGCAGAAAGTGAAAAATGGAGAAAGAAGTTGTGGTAGTTACTTACAAAGCAATATCACTCAGCAATGAAATCTGTGTCATCAGGCCCTTAGCAGCACAATGAGTGGATTCAGGTATGATGATTCTAACTGAAATAAGTCACACAGAAAAAGAAACATCATAAGATATCAGTAATACACGGAATGGAAACTTGGCTACACAGGAACTGAATTACAGAACAGAACAGGGTCTCAAATTTCGAACACCAACTTATGCTTGCTTAAGGGGAAAGGTGAGTTGGGGTGCTGCATAAAACCAGAGATTGAAATGAGCACAGATAAAGATCCTTAAGCCAAATATGGAATAGACAAGAGCTACTCCTTGCTCAACGAAATGGACTCAACACCGCATATTAAACGCCTAAGAATGTACCTGACTAGTAAGTATCTTAAAACCTATGGATTGCTATGTCTCCAAAAGAGAATCAAGCATGTGTACAGGGGCATAAACGCAGCAGTGATAGGATTGGAGAGGTTCGGTGAGCAAATGAAGACCCTTTGAAGTCATATTGCATGGTACCCATTCCACGGGTTTCAACTACCCAGGTTTAAGGTATTCTTCCTTCAGTTAAAACATGCATGTGGAACCTAGAGTATGATCAACCATGTGATCGGGAGACGTGTTCAAATATGTCTCAGTTTTCGTACCCTGGTACTCGGGTGTAACATTCCAGACGCTTTACTAACACTCTCTCGACTTGGAGAGTCAGTCCCTTTAACCTCCTGTTTGGCCCAGTTTGCAATTTCTGCGGAAGATGAACAGGAATAGCGAGAACCAATGAGAGGCTAGCTGGAGGTGTCTGGACGGGCAAATTTAACTCTCATTTCCCACCAGGAGGAGGAAATAACCAAAGGCTCAGCGTGCCGTGCCGGAACCAGATTAGGGCCTGAAGCCATCCTGCGGTGTTTCGGCCAGCTCACAAGAAAGCGAGTTGAAGAAAGGAGCTCAGGGGCACTGTAATTCACAAACCTGCAGAGTTATAAATGACAGCTATCGTCCAAAAATAGACTGAAGTAAGGCTGCCAAGAGGACTTGAAAGCGGGGCAGAATTGCAGGAAACCGATTTCAGGAGGTAGACTGAAATTGCATTGAAAGCATAGGAAAAGAGGCAGAACGTCCACAATGATGCACTTGGCCAAAAAGGGCGTATGCGTTTTTTCCTGAATATATTCAGGAAAAAACGCATACGCCCTTTTTGGCCAACCAACCAAACTTGCAAAGGAAATCTGCACTACAATGAAGTCTCACTTCCCCCCGGTCAAAAGGGCCATCTGAAAAAAGTGTGAAATCCAGAAAGGCAGGACAGGCCATGGAGAACTGGGAGCCTTGTTATGCTGATGGGCGGGATGTAAATTGCCAACAGACACTCGGGAGAAGTGTATGGTGTTTCCTGAAACATCTAAAAAACAAAGCAACAGAGCCTAGGGCACTTCCACTTATGGTCCTATAACTTAGGGAAATTAAAATCAAAAAGACACAGCCACCCCAAAGTTTGGGACGCCTCTGTTTACAAGAACCTCGTTTACAGTACAAGTTCAACATCGCAGAAAGTGAAAAATGGATAAAGAACTTGTGGTATTTACTTACAATGCAGTATCACTCAGCAATGAAATCTATGTCATCAGGCCCGTAGCAGCATAATGAGTGGATTCAGGTATGATGATTCTAATTGAAATAAGTCACACAGAAAAAGAAACATCATAAGATATCACTAATACATGGAATGTAAACTTGGCTACACAGGAACTCAATTCCAAAACAGAACAGGGTCTCAAATTTAGAAAACCAACTTATGCTTGCTTAAGGGGAAAGGTGAGTTGGGGTGCTGCATAAAACCAGAGATTGAAATGAGCACAGATAAAGTTCCTTAAGTCAAATATGGAATAGACAAGAGCTACTCCTTGCTCAACGAAATGGACTCAACACCCCATATTAAACGCCTAAGAATGTACCTGACTAGTAAGTATCGTAAAACCTATGGATTGCTATGTCTCCAAAAGAGAATCAAGCGTGTGTACAGGGGCATAAACGCAGCAGTGATAGGATTGGAGAGGTTCGGTGAGCAAATGAAGACCCTTTGAAGTCATATTGCATGGTACCCATTACACGGGTCTCAACTCTCCAGGTTTAAGGTATTCTTCCTTCAGTTAAAACATGCATGTGGAACCCAAGTGTGATCAACCATGTGAACGGGAGACGTGTTCAAATATGTCTCAGTTTTCCTCCCCTGGTACTCGGGTGCAACATTTCAGATGCTTTACTAACACTCTCCCCACTTGGAGAGTCAGCACCTTTAACCTCCTGTTTGGCTCAGTTTGCAATTTCTGCGGAAGATGAACAGGAATAGCGAGAACCAATGAGAGACTAGCTGGAGGTGTCTGGACGGGCAAATTTAACTCTCATTTCCCACCAGGAAGAGGAAATAACCAAAGGCTCAGTGTGCCGTGCCGGAACCAGATTAGGACCTGAAGCCATCCTGCGGTGTTGCGGCCAGCTCAAAAGAAAGCGAGTTGAAGAAAGGAGCTCAGGGGCACTGTAATTCACAAACCTGCAGAGTTATAAATGACAGCTATCGTCCAAAAATATACTGAAGTAAGGCTGCCAAGAGGACTTGAAAGCGGGGCAGAATTGCAGGAAACCGATTTCAAGAGGTAGACTGGAATTGCATTGAAAGCATAGGAAAAGAGGCAGAACGTCCACAATGATGCACTTGGCCAAAAAGGGCGTATGCGTTTTTTCCTGAATATATTCAGGAAAAAACGCATACGCCCTTTTTGGCCAACCAAGCAAGCTTGCAAAGGAAATCTGCACTACAATGAAGTCTCCCTTCCCCCCGGTCAAAAGGGCCATCTGAAAAAAGTGTAAAATCCAGAAAAGCAGGACAGGCCATGGAGAACTGGGAGCCTTGTTATGCTGAAGGGCGGGATGTAAATTGCCAACAACCACTCGGAAGAAGTGTATGGTGTTTCCTGAAACATCTAAAAAACAAAGCAACAGAGCCTAGGGCACTTCCACTTATGGTCCTATAGATTAGGGAATTTAAAATCAAAAAGACACAGCCACCCCAAAGTTTCGAATGGCTCTGTTTACAAGAACCTCGTTTACAGTACAAGTTCAACATCGCAGAAAGTGAAAAATGGAGAAAGAAGTTGTGGTAGTTACTTACAAAGCAATATCACTCAGCAATGAAATCTGTGTCATCAGGCCCTTAGCAGCACAATGAGTGGATTCAGGTATGATGATTCTAACTGAAATAAGTCACACAGAAAAAGAAACATCATAAGATATCAGTAATACACGGAATGGAAACTTGGCTACACAGGAACTGAATTACAGAACAGAACAGGGTCTCAAATTTCGAACACCAACTTATGCTTGCTTAAGGGGAAAGGTGAGTTGGGGTGCTGCATAAAACCAGAGATTGAAATGAGCACAGATAAAGATCCTTAAGCCAAATATGGAATAGACAAGAGCTACTCCTTGCTCAACGAAATGGACTCAACACCGCATATTAAACGCCTAAGAATGTACCTGACTAGTAAGTATCGTAAAACCTATGGATTGCTATGTCTCCAAGAGAATCAAGCATGTGTACAGGGGCATAAACGCAGCAGTGATAGGATTGGAGAGGTTCGGTGAGCAAATGAAGACCCTTTGAAGTCATATTGCATGGTACCCATTCCACGGGTTTCAGCTACCCAGGTTTAAGGTATTCTTCCTTCAGCTAAAACATGCATGTGGAACCTAGAGTATGATCAACCATTTGATCGGGAGATGTGTTCAAATATGTCTCAGTTTTCCTCCCCTGGTACTCGGGTGCAACATTCCAGACGCTTTACTGACACTCTCCCCACTTGAAGAGTCAGCGCCTTCAACCTCCTGTTTGGCACAGTTTGCAATTACTGCGGAAGATGAACAGGAATAGCGAGAACCAATGAGAGGCTAGCTGGAGGTGTCTGGACGGGCAAATTTAACTCTCATTTCCCACCAGGAGGAGGAAATAACCAAAGGCTCAGCATGCCGTGCCAGAACCAGATTAGGGCCTGAAGCCATCCTGCGGTGTTGCGGCCAGCTCACAAGAAAGCGAGTTGAAGAAAGGAGCTCAGGGGCACTGTAATTCACAAACCTGCAGAGTTATAAATGACAGCTATCGTCCAAAAATAGACTGAAGTAAGGCTGCCAAGAGGACTTGAAAGCGGGGCAGAATTGCAGGAAACCGATTTCAGGAGGTAGACTGAAATTGCTTTGAAAGCATAGGAAAAGAGGCAGAACGTCCACAATGATGCACTTGGCCAAAAAGGGTGTATGCGTTTTTTCCTGAATATATTCAGGAAAAAACGCATACGCCCTTTTTGGCCAACCAAGCAAGCTTGCAAAGGAAATCTGCACTACAATGAAGTCTCACTTCCCCCCGGTCAAAAGGGCCATCTGAAAAAAGTGTAAAATCCAGAAAGGAAGGACAGGCCATGGAGAACTGGGAGCCTTGTTATGCTGATGGGCGGGATGTAAATTGCCAACAGACACTCGGGAGAAGTGTATGGTGTTTCCTGAAACATCTAAAAAACAAAGCAACAGAGCCTAGGGCACTTCCACTTATGGTCCTATAGCTTAGGGAAATTAAAATCAAAAAGACACAGCCACCCCAAAGTTTGGGACGCCTCTGTTTACAAGAACCTCATTTACAGTACAAGTTCAACATCGCAGAAAGTGAAAAATGGATAAAGAAGTTGTGGTATTTACTTACAAAGCAATATCACTCAGCAATGAAATCTATGTCATCAGGCCCTTAGCATCACAATGAGTGGATTCAGGTATGATGATTCTAACTGAAATAAGTCACACAGAAAAAGAAACATCATAAGATATCAGTAATACACGGAATGGAAACTTGGCTACACAGGAACGGAATTACAGAACAGAACAGGGTCTCAAATTTAGAAAACCAACTTATGCTTGCTTAAGGGTAAAGGTGAGTTGGGGTGCTGCATAAAACCAGAGATTGAAATGAGCACAGATAAAGTTCCTTAAGTCAAATATGGAATAGACAAGAGCTACTCCTTGCTCAACGAAATGGACTCAACACCGCATATTAAATGCCTAAGAATGTACCTGAGTAGTAAGTATCGTAAAACCTATGGATTGCTATGTCTCCAAGAGAATCAAACATGTGTACAGGGGCATAAACGCAGCAGTGATAGGATTGGAGAGGTTCGGTGAGCAAATGAAGACCCTTTGAAGTCATATTGCATGGTACCCATTACACGGGTCTCAATTCTCCAAGTTTAAGGTATTCTTCCTTCAGCTAAAACATGCATGTGGAACCCAAGTATGATCAACCATGTGAACGGGAGACGTGTTCAAATATGTCTCAGTTTTTGTACCCTGGTACTCGGGTGCAACATTCCAGACGCTTTACTAACACTCTCCCGACTTGGAGAGTCAGTCCCTTTAACCTCCTGTTTGGCCCAGTTTGCAATTTCTGCAGAAGATGAACAGGAATAGCGAGAACCAATGAGAGGCTAGCTGGAGGTGGCTGGACGGGCAAATTTAACTCTCATTTCCCACCAGGAAGAGGAATTAACCAAAGGCTCAGCGTGCCGTGCCAGAACCAGATTAGGGCCTGAAGCCATACTGCGGTGTTGCGGCCAGCTCAAAAGAAAGCGAGCTGAAGAAAGGAACTCAGGGGCACTGTAATTCACAAACCTGCAGAGTTATAAATGACAGCTATCGTCCAAAAATAGACTGAAGTAAGTCTGCCAAGAGGACTTGAAAGCGGGGCAGAATTGCAGGAAACTTATTTCAGGAGGGAGACTGGAATTGCATTGAAAGCATAGGAAAAGAGGCAGAACGTCCACAATGATGCACTTGGCCTAAAAGGGCGTATGCGTTTTTTCCTGAATATATTCAGGAAAAAACGCATACGCCCTTTTAGGCCAACCAAGCAAGCTTGCAAAGGAAATGTGCACTACAATGAAGTCTCACTTCCCCCCCGGTTAAAAGGGCCATCTGAAAAAAGTGTAAAATCCAGAAAGGCAGGACAGGCCATGGAGAACTGGGAGCCTTGTTATGCTGATGGGCGGGAAGTAAATTGCCAACAGACACTCCGGAGAAGTGTATGGTGTTTCCTGAAACATCTAAAAAACAAAGCAACAGAGCCTAGGGCACTGCCACTTATGGTCCTATAGCTTAGGGAAATTAAAATAAAAAATCCACAGCCACCCCAAAGTTTGGGACGCCTCTGTTTACAAGAACCTCGTTTACAGTACAAGTTCAACATCGCAGAAAGTGAAAAATGGATAAAGAAGTTGTGGTATTTACTTACAAAGCAATATCACTCAGCAATGAAATCTATGTCATCAGGCCCTTAGCAGCACAATGAGTGGATTCAGGTATGATGATTCTAACTGAAATAAGTCACACAGAAAAAGAAACATCATAAGATATCAGTAATACACGGAATGTAAACTTGGCTACACAGGAACTGAATTACAGAACAGAACAGGGTCTCAAATTTAGAAAACCAACTTATGCTTGCTTAAGGGGAAAGGTGAGTTGGGGTGCTGCATAAAAACAGAGATTGAAATGAGCACAGATAAAGTTCCTTAAGCCAAATATGGAATAGACAAGAGCTACTCCTTGCTCAACGAAATGGACTCAACACCGCATATTAAACGTCTAAGAATGTACCTGACTAGTAAGTATCTTAAAACCTATGGATTGCTATGTCTCCGAAAGAGAATCAAGCATGTGTACAGGGGCATAAACGCAGCAGTGATAGGATTGGAGAGGTTCGTGAGCAAATGAAGACCCTTTGAAGTCATATTGCATGGTACCCATTCCACGGGTTTCAACTACCCTGGTTTAAGGTATTCCTCCTTCAGCTAAAACATGCATGTGGAACCTAGAGTATGATCAACCATGTGATCGGGAGACGTGTTCAAATATGTCTCAGTTTTCGTACCCTGGTACTCGGGTGCAACATTCCAGACGCTTTACTAACACTCTCCCGTCTTGGAGAGTCAGTCCCTTTAACCTGCTGTTTGGCCCAGTTTGCAATTTCCGTGGAAGATGAACAGGAATAGCGAGAACCAATGAGAGACTAGCTGGAGGTGTCTGGATGGGCAAATTTAACTCTCATTTCCCACCAGGAAGAGGAAATAACCAAAGGCTCAGCGTGCCGTGCCGGAACCAGATTAGGGCCTGAAGCCATCCTGCGGTGTTGCGGCCTGCTCAAAAGAAAGCGAGTTGAAGAAAGGAGCTCAGGGGCACTGTAATTCACAAACCTGCAGAGTTATAAATGACAGCTATCGTCCAAAAATAGACTGAAGTAAGGCTGCCAAGAGGACTTGAAAGCGGGGCAGAATTGCAGGAAACTGATTTCAGGAGGGAGACTGGAATTGCATTGAAAGCATAGGAAAAGAGGCAGAACGTCCACAATGATGCACTTGGCCAAAAAGGGCGTATGCGTTTTTTCCTGAATATATTCAGGAAAAAACGCATACGCCCTTTTTGGCCAACCAAGCAAGCTTGCAAAGGAAATCTGCACTACAATGAAGTCTCACTTCCCCCCGGTCAAAAGGGCCATCTGAAAAAAGTGTAAAATCCAGAAAGGCAGGACAGGCCATGGAGAACTGGGAGCCTTGTTATGCTGATGGGCGGGATGTAAATTGCCAACAACCACTCAGGAGAAGTGTATGGTGTTTCCTGAAACATCTAAAAAACAAAGCAACAGAGCCTAGGGCACTTCCACTTATGGTCCTATAGCTTAGGGAAATTAAAATAAAAAATCCACAGCCACCCCAAAGTTTGGGACGCCTCTGTTTACAAGAACCTCGTTTACAGTACAAGTTCAACATCGCAGAAAGTGAAAAATGGATAAAGAAGTTGTGGTATTTACTTACAAAGCAATATCACTCAGCAATGAAATCTATGTCATCAGGCCCTTAGCAGCACAATGAGTGGATTCAGGTATGATGATTCTAACTGAAATAAGTCACACAGAAAAAGAAACATCATAAGATATCAGTAATACACGGAATGTAAACTTGGCTACACAGGAACTGAATTACAGAACAGAACAGGGTCTCAAATTTAGAAAACCAACTTATGCTTGCTTAAGGGGAAAGGTGAGTTGGGGTGCTGCATAAAAACAGAGATTGAAATGAGCACAGATAAAGTTCCTTAAGCCAAATATGGAATAGACAAGAGCTACTCCTTGCTCAACGAAATGGACTCAACACCGCATATTAAACGTCTAAGAATGTACCTGACTAGTAAGTATCTTAAAACCTATGGATTGCTATGTCTCCGAAAGAGAATCAAGCATGTGTACAGGGGCATAAACGCAGCAGTGATAGGATTGGAGAGGTTCGTGAGCAAATGAAGACCCTTTGAAGTCATATTGCATGGTACCCATTCCACGGGTTTCAACTACCCTGGTTTAAGGTATTCCTCCTTCAGCTAAAACATGCATGTGGAACCTAGAGTATGATCAACCATGTGATCGGGAGACGTGTTCAAATATGTCTCAGTTTTCGTACCCTGGTACTCGGGTGCAACATTCCAGACGCTTTACTAACACTCTCCCGTCTTGGAGAGTCAGTCCCTTTAACCTGCTGTTTGGCCCAGTTTGCAATTTCCGTGGAAGATGAACAGGAATAGCGAGAACCAATGAGAGACTAGCTGGAGGTGTCTGGATGGGCAAATTTAACTCTCATTTCCCACCAGGAAGAGGAAATAACCAAAGGCTCAGCGTGCCGTGCCGGAACCAGATTAGGGCCTGAAGCCATCCTGCGGTGTTGCGGCCTGCTCAAAAGAAAGCGAGTTGAAGAAAGGAGCTCAGGGGCACTGTAATTCACAAACCTGCAGAGTTATAAATGACAGCTATCGTCCAAAAATAGACTGAAGTAAGTCTGCCAAGAGGACTTGAAAGCGGGGCAGAATTGCAGGAAACTGATTTCAGGAGGGAGACTGGAATTGCATTGAAAGCATAGGAAAAGAGGCAGAACGTCCACAATGATGCACTTGGCCAAAAAGGGCGTATGCGTTTTTTCCTGAATATATTCAGGAAAAAACGCATACGCCCTTTTTGGCCAACCAAGCAAGCTTGCAAAGGAAATCTGCACTACAATGAAGTCTCACTTCCCCCCGGTCAAAAGGGCCATCTGAAAAAAGTGTAAAATCCAGAAAGGCAGGACAGGCCATGGAGAACTGGGAGCCTTGTTATGCTGATGGGCGGGATGTAAATTGCCAACAACCACTCAGGAGAAGTGTATGGTGTTTCCTGAAACATCTAAAAAACAAAGCAACAGAACCTAGGGCACTTCCACTTATGGTCCTATAGCTTAGGGAAATTAAAATAAAAAAGACACAGCCACCCTAAAGTTTGGAACGGCTCTGTTTACAAGAACCTCGTTTACAGTACAAGTTCAACATTGCAGAAAGTGAAAAATGGAGAAAGAAGTTGTGGTATTTACTTACAAAGCAATATCACTCAGCAATGAAATCTGTGTCATCAGGCCCTTAGCAGCACAATGAGTGGATTCAGGTATGATGATTCTAACTGAAATAAGTCACACAGAAAAAGAAACATCATAAGATATCAGTAATACACGGAATGTAAACTTGGCTACACAGGAACTGAATTACAGAACAGAACAGGGTCTCAAATTTAGAAAACCAACTTATGCTTGCTTAAGGGTAAAGGTGAGTTGGGGTGCTGCATAAAACCAGAGATTGAAATGAGCACAGATAAAGTTCCTTAAGCCAAATATGGAATAGACAAGAGCTACTCCTTGCTCAACGAAATGGACTCAACACCGCATATTAAACGCCTAAGAATGTACCTGACTAGTAAGTATCTTAAAACCTATAGATTGCTATATCTCCGAAAGAGAATCAAGCATGTGTACAGGGGCATAAACGCAGCAGTGATAGGATTGGAGAGGTTCGTGAGCAAATGAAGACCCTTTGAAGTCATATTGCATGGTACCCATTCCACGGGTTTCAACTACCCAGGTTTAAGGTATTCTTCCTTCAGCTAAAACATGCATGTGGAACCTAGAGTATGATCAACCATGTGATCGGGAGATGTGTTCAAATATGTCTCAGTTTTCGTACCCTGGTACTCGGGTGCAACATTCCAGACGCTTTACTAACACTCTCCCCACTTGGAGAGTCAGTCCCTTTAACCTGCTGTTTGGCCCAGTTTGCAATTTCCGTGGAAGATGAACAGGAATAGCGAGAACCAATGAGAGACTAGCTGGAGGTGTCTGGATGGGCAAATTTAACTCTCATTTCCCACCAGGAAGAGGAAATAACCAAAGGCTCAGCATGCCGTGCCGGAACCAGATTATGGCCTGAAGCCATCCTGCGGTGTTGCGGCCTGCTCAAAACAAAGCGAGTTGAAGAAAGGAGCTCAGGGGCACTGTAATTCACAAACCTGCAGAGGTATAAATGACAGCTATCGTCCAAAAATATACTGAAGTAAGGCTGCCAAGAGGACTTGAAAGCGGGGCAGAATTGCAGGAAACCGATTTCAGGAGGTAGACTGGAATTGCATTGAAAGCATAGGAAAAGAGGCAGAACGTCCACAATGATGCACTTGGCTAAAAAGGGCGTATGCGTTTTTTCCTGAATATATTCAGGAAAAAACGCATACGCCCTTTTTGGCCAACCAAGCAAGCTTGCAAAGGAAATCTGCACTACAATGAAGTCTCACTTCCCCCCGGTCAAAAGGGCCATCTGAAAAAAGTGTAAAATCCAGAAAGGCAGGACAGGCCATGGAGAACTGGGAGCCTTGTTATGCTGATGGGCGGGATGTAAATTGCCAACAACCAGTCGGGAGAAGTGTATGGTGTTTCCTGAAACATCTAAAAAACAAAGCAACAGAACCTAGGGCACTTCCACTTATGGTCCTATAGCTTAGGGAAATTAAAATAAAAAAGACACAGCCACCCCAAAGTTTGGAACGGTTCTGTTTACAAGAACCTCGTTTACCGTACAAGTTCAACATCGCAGAAAGTGAAAAATGGATAAAGAAATTGTGGTACTTACTTACAAAGCAATATCACTCAGCAATGAAATCTGTGTCATCAGGCCCTTAGCAGCACAATGAGTGGATTCAGGTATGATGATTCTAACTGAAATAAGTCACACAGAAAAAGAAACATCATAAGATATCAGTAATACACGGAATGTAAACTTGGCTACACAGGAACTGAATTACAGAACAGAACAGGGTCTCAAATTTAGAAAACCAACTTATGCTTGCTTAAGGGGAAAGGTGAGTTGGGGTGCTGCATAAAACCAGAGATTGAAATGAGCACAGATAAAGTTCCTTAAGTCAAATATGGAATAGACAAGAGCTACTCCTTGCTCAAGGAAATGGACTCAACACCGCATATTAAACGCCTAAGAATGTACCTGACTAGTAAGTATCTTAAAACCTATGGATTGCTATGTCTCCGAAAGAGAATCAAGCATGTGTACAGGGGCATAAACGCAGCAGTGATAGGATTAGAGAGGTTCGGTGAGCAAATGAAGACCCTTTGAATTCATATTGCATGGTACCCATTACACGGGTCTTAACTCTCCAGGTTTAAGCTATTCTTCCTTCAGCTAAAACATGCATGTGGAACCCAAGTATGATCAACCATGTGAACGGGAGACGTGTTCAAATATGTCTCAGTTTTCCTCCCCTGGTACTCGGGTGCAAAATTCCAGATGCTTTACTAACACTCTCCCCACTAGGAGAGTCAGCGCCTTTAACCTCCTGTTTGGCCCAGTTTGCAATTTCTGCGGAAGATGAACAGGAATAGCGAGAACCAATGAGAGACTAGCTGGAGGTGTCTAGACGGGCAAATTTAACTCTCATTTCCCACCAGGAAGAGGAAATAACCAAAGGCTCAGCGTGCCGTGCCGGAACCAGATTAGGGCCTGAAGCCATCCTGCGGTGTTGCGGCCAGGTCACAAGAAAGCAAGTTGAAGAAAGGAGCTCAGGGGCACTGTAATTCACAAACCTGCAGAGTTATAAATGAGAGCTATCGTCCAAAAATAGACTGAAGTAAGGCTGCCAAGAGGACTTGAAAGCGGGGCAGAATTGCAGGAAACCGATTTCAGGAGGTAGACTGGAATTGCATTGAAAGCATAGGAAAAGAGGCAGAACGTCCACAATGATGCACTTGGCTAAAAAGGGCGTATGCGTTTTTTCCTGAATATATTCAGGAAAAAACGCATACGCCCTTTTTGGCCAACCAAGCAAGCTTGCAAAGGAAATCTGCACTACAATGAAGTCTCACTTCCCCCCGGTCAAAAGGGCCATCTGAAAAAAGTGTAAAATCCAGAAAGGCAGGACAGGCCATGGAGAACTGGGAGCCTTGTTATGCTGATGGGCGGGATGTAAATTGCCAACAATCACTCGGGAGAAGTGTATGGTGTTTCCTGAAACATCGAAAAAACAAAGCAACAGAGCCTAGGGCACTGCCACTTATGGTCCTATAGCTTACTGAAATTAAAATCAAAAAGACACAGCCACCCCAAAGTTTGGGACGCCTCTGTTTACAAGAACCTCGTTCACAGTACAAGTTCAACATCGCAGAAAGTGAAAAATGGATAAAGAAGTTGTGGTATTTACTTACAAAGCAATATCACTCAGCAATGAAATCTATGTCATCAGGCCCTTAGCATCACAATGAGTGGATTCAGGTATGATGATTCTAACTGAAATAAGTCACACAGAAAAAGAAACATCATAAGATATCAGTAATACACGGAATGGAAACTTGGCTACACAGGAACGGAATTACAGAACAGAACAGGGTCTCAAATTTAGAAAACCAACTTATGCTTGCTTAAGGGTAAAGGTGAGTTGGGGTGCTGCATAAAACCAGAGATTGAAATGAGCACAGATAAAGTTCCTTAAGTCAAATATGGAATAGACAAGAGCTACTCCTTGCTCAACGAAATGGACTCAACACCGCATATTAAATGCCTAAGAATGTACCTGAGTAGTAAGTATCGTAAAACCTATGGATTGCTATGTCTCCAAGAGAATCAAGCATGTGTACAGGGGCATAAACGCAGCAGTGATAGGATTGGAGAGGTTCGGTGAGCAAATGAAGACCCTTTGAAGTCATATTGCATGGTACCCATTACACGGGTCTCAATTCTCCAAGTTTAAGGTATTCTTCCTTCAGCTAAAACATGCATGTGGAACCCAAGTATGATCAACCATGTGAACGGGAGACGTGTTCAAATATGTCTCAGTTTTTGTACCCTGGTACTCGGGTGCAACATTCCAGACGCTTTACTAACACTCTCCCGACTTGGAGAGTCAGTCCCTTTAACCTCCTGTTTGGCTCAGTTTGCAATTTCTGCGGAAGATGAACAGGAATAGCGAGAACCAATGAGAGGCTAGCTGGAGGTGGCTGGACGGGCAAATTTAACTCTCATTTCCCACCAGGAAGAGGAATTAACCAAAGGCTCAGCGTGCCGTGCCGGAACCAGATTAGGGCCTGAAGCCATACTGCGGTGTTGCGGCCAGCTCAAAAGAAAGCGAGTTGAAGAAAGGAGCTCAGGGGCACTGTAATTCACAAACCTGCAGAGTTATAAATGACAGCTATCGTCCAAAAATAGACTGAAGTAAGTCTGCCAAGAGGACTTGAAAGCGGGGCAGAATTGCAGGAAACTGATTTCAGGAGGGAGACTGGAATTGCATTGAAAGCATAGGAAAAGAGGCAGAACGTCCACAATGATGCACTTGGCCAAAAAGGGCGTATGCGTTTTTTCCTGAATATATTCAGGAAAAAACGCATACGCCCTTTTAGGCCAACCAAGCAAGCTTGCAAAGGAAATGTGCACTACAATGAAGTCTCACTTCCCCCCCGGTTAAAAGGGCCATCTGAAAAAAGTGTAAAATCCAGAAAGGCAGGACAGGCCATGGAGAACTGGGAGCCTTGTTATGCTGATGGGCGGGAAGTAAATTGCCAACAGACACTCCCGAGAAGTGTATGGTGTTTCCTGAAACATCTAAAAAACAAAGCAACAGAGCCTAGGGCACTGCCACTTATGGTCCTATAGCTTAGGGAAATTAAAATAAAAAATCCACAGCCACCCCAAAGTTTGGGACGCCTCTGTTTACAAGAACCTCGTTTACAGTACAAGTTCAACATCGCAGAAAGTGAAAAATGGATAAAGAAGTTGTGGTATTTACTTACAAAGCAATATCACTCAGCAATGAAATGTATGTCATCAGGCCCTTAGCAGCACAATGAGTGGATTCAGGTATGATGATTCTAACTGAAATAAGTCACACAGAAAAAGAAACATCATAAGATATCAGTAATACACGGAATGTAAACTTGGCTACACAGGAACTGAATTACAGAACAGAACAGGGTCTCAAATTTAGAAAACCAACTTATGCTTGCTTAAGGGGAAAGGTGAGTTGGGGTGCTGCATAAAAACAGAGATTGAAATGAGCACAGATAAAGTTCCTTAAGCCAAATATGGAATAGACAAGAGCTACTCCTTGCTCAACGAAATGGACTCAACACCGCATATTAAACGTCTAAGAATGTACCTGACTAGTAAGTATCTTAAAACCTATGGATTGCTATGTCTCCGAAAGAGAATCAAGCATGTGTACAGGGGCATAAACGCAGCAGTGATAGGATTGGAGAGGTTCGTGAGCAAATGAAGACCCTTTGAAGTCATATTGCATGGTACCCATTCCACGGGTTTCAACTACCCAGGTTTAAGGTATTCCTCCTTCAGCTAAAACATGCATGTGGAACCTAGAGTATGATCAACCATGTGATCGGGAGACGTGTTCAAATATGTCTCAGTTTTCGTACCCTGGTACTCGGGTGCAACATTCCAGACGCTTTACTAACACTCTCCCGTCTTGGAGAGTCAGTCCCTTTAACCTGCTGTTTGGCCCAGTTTGCAATTTCCGTGGAAGATGAACAGGAATAGCGAGAACCAATGAGAGACTAGCTGGAGGTGTCTGGATGGGCAAATTTAACTCTCATTTCCCACCAGGAAGAGGAAATAACCAAAGGCTCAGCGTGCCGTGCCGGAACCAGATTAGGGCCTGAAGCCATCCTGCGGTGTTGCGGCCTGCTCAAAAGAAAGCGAGTTGAAGAAAGGAGCTCAGGGGCACTGTAATTCACAAACCTGCAGAGTTATAAATGACAGCTATCGTCCAAAAATAGACTGAAGTAAGTCTGCCAAGAGGACTTGAAAGCGGGGCAGAATTGCAGGAAACTGATTTCAGGAGGGAGACTGGAATTGCATTGAAAGCATAGGAAAAGAGGCAGAACGTCCACAATGATGCACTTGGCCAAAAAGGGCGTATGCGTTTTTTCCTGAATATATTCAGGAAAAAACGCATACGCCCTTTTTGGCCAACCAAGCAAGCTTGCAAAGGAAATCTGCACTACAATGAAGTCTCACTTCCCCCCGGTCAAAAGGGCCATCTGAAAAAAGTGTAAAATCCAGAAAGGCAGGACAGGCCATGGAGAACTGGGAGCCTTGTTATGCTGATGGGCGGGATGTAAATTGCCAACAGACACTCAGGAGACCTGTATGGTGTTTCCTGAAACATCTAAAAAACAAAGCAACAGAGCCTAGGGCACTTCCACTTATGGTCCTATAGCTTAGGGAAATTAAAATAAAAAAGACACAGCCACCCCAAAGTTTGGAACGGTTCTGTTTACAAGAACCTCGTTTACCGTACAAGTTCAACATCGCAGAAAGTGAAAAATTGATAAAGAAATTGTGGTACTTACTTACAAAGCAATATCACTCAGCAATGAAATCTGTGTCATCAGGCCCTTAGCAGCACAATGAGTGGATTCAGGTATGATGATTCTAACTGAAATAAGTCACACAGAAAAAGAAACATCATAAGATATCAGTAATACACGGAATGTAAACTTGGCTACACAGGAACTGAATTACAGAACAGAACAGTGTCTCAAATTGAGAAAACCAACTTATGCTTGCTTAAGGGGAAAGGTGAGTTGGGGTGCTGCATAAAACCAGAGATTGAAATGAGCACAGATAAAGTTCCTTAAGTCAAATATGGAATAGACAAGAGCTACTCCTTGCTCAACGAAATGGACTCAACACCGCATATTAAACGCCTAAGAATGTACCTGACTAGTAAGTATCTTAAAACCTATGGATTGCTATGTCTCCGAAAGAGAATCAAGCATGTGTACAGGGGCATAAACGCAGCAGTGATAGGATTGGAGAGGTTCGGTGAGCAAATGAAGACCCTTTGAATTCATATTGCATGGTACCCATTACACGGGTCTTAACTCTCCAGGTTTAAGCTATTCTTCCTTCAGCTAAAACATGCATGTGGAACCCAAGTATGATCAACCATGTGAACGGGAGACGTGTTCAAATATGTCTCAGTTTTCCTCCCCTGGTACTCGGGTGCAAAATTCCAGATGCTTTACTAACACTCTCCCCACTAGGAGAGTCAGCGCCTTTAACCTCCTGTTTGGCCCAGTTTGCAATTTCTGCGGAAGATGAACAGGAATAGCGAGAACCAATGAGAGACTAGCTGGAGGTGTCTGGACGGGCAAATTTAACTCTCATTTCCCACCAGGAAGAGGAAATAACCAAAGGCTCAGTGTGCCGTGCCGGAACCAGATTAGGGCCTGAAGCCATCCTGCGGTGTTGCGGCCAGGTCACAAGAAAGCAAGTTGAAGAAAGGAGCTCAGGGGCACTGTAATTCACAAACCTGCAGAGTTATAAATGAGAGCTATCGTCCAAAAATAGACTGAAGTAAGGCTGCCAAGAGGACTTGAAAGCGGGGCAGAATTGCAGGAAACCGATTTCAGGAGGTAGACTGGAATTGCATTGAAAGCATAGGAAAAGAGGCAGAACGTCCACAATGATGCACTTGGCTAAAAAGGGCGTATGCGTTTTTTCCTGAATATATTCAGGAAAAAACGCATACGCCCTTTTTGGCCAACCAAGCAAGCTTGCAAAGGAAATCTGCACTACAATGAAGTCTCACTTCCCCCCGGTCAAAAGGGCCATCTGAAAAAAGTGTAAAATCCAGAAAGGCAGGACAGGCCATGGAGAACTGGGAGCCTTGTTATACTGATGGGCGGGATGTAAATTGCCAACAATCACTCGGGAGAAGTGTATGGTGTTTCCTGAAACATCGAAAAAACAAAGCAACAGAGCCTAGGGCACTGCCACTTATGGTCCTATAGCTTACTGAAATTAAAATCAAAAAGACACAGCCACCCCAAAGTTTGGGACGCCTCTGTTTACAAGAACCTCGTTCACAGTACAAGTTCAACATCGCAGAAAGTGAAAAATGGATAAAGAAGTTGTGGTATTTACTTACAAAGCAATATCACTCAGCAATGAAATCTATGTCATCAGGCCCTTAGCAGCACAATGAGTGGATTCAGGTATGATGATTCTAACTGAAATAAGTCACACAGAAAAAGAAACATCATAAGATATCAGTAATACACGGAATGTAAACTTGGCTACACAGGAACTGAATTACAGAACAGAACAGTGTCTCAAATTTAGAAAACCAACTTATGCTTGCTTAAGGGTAAAGGTTAGTTGGGGTGCTGCATAAAACCAGAGATTGAAATGAGCACAGATAAAGTTCCTTAAGCCAAATATGGAATAGACAAGAGCTACTCCTTGCTCAACGAAATGGACTCAACACCGCATATTAAACGCCTAAGAATGTACCTGACTAGTAAGTATCTTAAAACCTATGGATTGCTATGTCTCCGAAAGAGAATCAAGCATGTGTACAGGGGCATAAACGCAGCAGTGATAGGATTGGAGAGATTCGTGAGCAAATGAAGATGCTTTGAAGTCATATTGCATGGTACCCATTCCACGGGTTTCAACTACCCAGGTTTAAGGTATTCTTCCTTCAGCTAAAACATGCATGTGGAACCTAGAGTATGATCAACCATGTGAACGGGAGACGTGTTCAAATATGTCTCAGTTTTCCTCCCCTGGTACTCGGGTGCAACATTCCAGATGCTTTACTAACACTCTCCCCACTTGGAGAGTCAGCGCCTTTAACCTCCTGTTTGGCCCAGTTTGCAATTTCTGCGGAAGATGAACAGGAATAGCGAGAACCAATGAGAGGCTAGCTGGAGGTGTCTGGACGGGCAAATTTAATTCTCATTTCCCACCAGGAAGAGGAAATAACCAAAGGCTCAGTGTGCCGTGCCGGAACCAGATTAGGGCCTGAAGCCATCCTGCGGTGTTGCGGCCAGCTCAAAAGAAAGCGAGTTGAAGAAAGGAGCTCAGGGGCACTGTAATTCACAAACCTGCAGAGTTATAAATGACAGCTATCGTCCAAAAATAGACTGAAGTAAGGCTGCCAAGAGGACTTGAAAGCGGGGCAGAATTGCAGGAAACCGATTTCAGGAGGTAGACTGGAATTGCTTTGAAAGCATAGGAAAAGAGGCAGAACGTCCACAATGATGCACTTGGCCAAAAAGGGCGTATGCGTTTTTTCCTGAATATATTCAGGAAAAAACGCATACGCCCTTTTTGGCCAACCAAGCAAGCTTGCAAAGGAAATCTGCACTACAATGAAGTCTCACTTCCCCCCGGTCAAAAGGGCCATCTGAAAAAAGTGTAAAATCCAGAAAGGCAGGACAGGCCATGGAGAACTGGGAGCCTTGTTATGCTGATGGGCGGGATGTAAATTGCCAACAGACACTGGGGAGAAGTGTATGGTGTTTCCTGAAACATCTAAAAAACAAAGCATCAGAGCCTAGGGCACTGCCACTTATGGTCCTATAGCTTAGGGAAATTAAAATCAAAAAGACACAACCACCCCAAAGTTTGGGACGCCTCTGTTTACAAGAACCTCGTTTACAGTACAAGTTCAACATCACAGAAAGTGAAAAATGGATAAAGAAGTTGTGGTATTTACTTACAAAGCAATATCACTCAGCAATGAAATCTATGTCATCAGGCCCTTAGCAGCACAATGAGTGGATTCAGGTATGATGATTCTAACTGAAATAAGTCACACAGAAAAAGAAACATCATAAGATATCAGTAATACACGGAATGGAAACTTGGCTACACAGGAACTGAATTACAGAACAGAACAGGGTCTCAAATTTAGAAAACTAACTTATGCTTGCTTAAGGGGAAAGGTGAGTTGGGGTGCTGCATAAAACCAGAGATTGAAATGAGCACAGATAAAGTTCCTTAAGTCAAATATGGAATAGACAAGAGCTACTCCTTGATCAACGAAATGGACTCAACACCTCATATTAAACGCCTAAGAATGTACCTGACTAGTAAGTATCTTAAAACCTATGGATTGCTATGTCTCCGAAAGAGAATCAAGCATGTGTACAGGGGCATAAACGCAGCAGTGATAGGATTGGAGAGGTTCGGTGAGCAAATGAAGACCCTTTGAAGTCATATTGCATGGTACCCATTACACGGGTCTTAACTCTCCAGGTTTAAGGTATTCTTCCTTCAGCTGAAACATGCATGTGGAACCCAAGTATGATCAACCATGTGAATGGGAGACGTGTTCAAATATGTCTCAGTTTTCCTCCCCTGGTACTCGGGTACAACATTCCAGACGCTTTACTAACACTCTCCCCACTTGGAGAGTCAGCGCCTTTAACCTCCTGTTTGGCCCAGTTTGCAATTTCTGCGGAAGATGAACAGGAATAGTGAGAACCAATGAGAGACTAGCTGGAGGTGTCTGGACGGGCAAATTTAACTCTCATTTCCCACCAGGAAGAGGAAATAACCAAAGGCTCAGCGTGCCGTGCCGGAACCAGATTAGGGCCTGAAGCCATCCTGCGGTGTTGCGGCCAGGTCACAAGAAAGCAAGTTGAAGAAAGGAGCTCAGGGGCACTGTAATTCACAAACCTGCAGAGTTATAAAAGACAGCTATCGTCGAAAAATAGACTGAAGTAAGGCTGCCAAGAGGACTTGAAAGCGGGGCAGAATTGCAGGAAACCGATTTCAGGAGGTAGACTGGAATTGCATTGAAAGCATAGGAAAAGAGGCAGAACGTCCACAATGATGCACTTGGCCAAAAAGGGCGTATGCGTTTTTTCCTGAATATATTCAGGAAAAAACGCATACGCCCTTTTTGGCCAACCAAAAAGCTTGCAAAGGAAATCTGCACTACAATGAAGTCTCACTTCCCCCCGGTCAAAAGGGCCTTCTGAAAAAAGTGTAAAATCCAGAAAGGCAGGACAGGCCATGGAGAACTGGGAGCCTTGTTATGCTGATGGGCGGGATGGAAATTGCCAACAACCACTCGGGAGAAGTGTATGGTGTTTCCTGAAACATCTAAAAAACAAAGCAACAGAACCTAGGGCACTTCCACTTATGGTCCTATAGCTTAGGGAAATTAAAATCAAAAAGACACAGCCACCCCAAAGTTTGGAATGGCTCTGTTTACAAGAACCTCATTTACAGTACAAGTTCAACATCGCAGAAAGTGAAAAATGGATAAACAAGTTGTGGAATTTACTTACAAAGCAATATCACTCAGCAATGAAATCTGTGTCATCAGGCCCTTAGCAGCACAATGAGTGGATTCAGGTATGATGATTCTAACTGAAATAAGTCACACAGAAAAAGAAACATCATAAGATATCAGTAATACACGGAATGGAAACTTGGCTACACAGGAACTGAATTACAGAACAGAACATGGTCTCAAATTTAGAAAACTAATTTATGCTTGCTTAAGGGGAAAGGTGAGTTGGGGTGCTGCATAAAACCAGAGATTGAAATGAGCACAGATAAAGTTCCTTAAGCCAAATATGGAATAGACAAGAGCTACTCCTTGCTCAACGAAATGGACTCAACACCCCATATTAAACGCCTAAGAATATACCTGACTAGTAAGTATCTTAAAACCTATGGATTGCTATGTCTCCGAAAGAGAATCAAGCATGTGTACAGGGGCATAAACGCATCAGTGATAGGATGGAGAGGTTCGTGAGTAAATGAAGACCCTCTGAAGTCATATTGCATGGTACCCATTACACGGGTCTCAACTCTCCAGGTTTAAGGTATTCTTCCTTCAGCTAAAACATGCATGTGGAACCCAGAGTATGATCAACCATGTGAACGGGAGACGTGTTCAAATATGTCTCAGTTTTCCCCCCCTGGTACTCGGGTGCAACATTCCAGATGCTTTACTAACACTCTCCCGACCTGGAGAGTCAGTCCCTTTAACCTCCTGTTTGTCCCAGTTTGCAATTTCTGCGGAAGATGAACAGGAATAGCGAGAACCAATGAGAGGCTAGCTGGAGGTGTCTGGACGGGCAAATTTAACTCTCATTTCCCACCAGGAAGAGGAATTAACCAAAGGCTCAGCGTGCCGTGCCGGAACCAGATTAGGGCCTGAAGCCATCCTGCGGTGTTGCGGCCAGGTCACAAGAAAGCGAGTTGAAGAAAGGAGCTCAGGGGCACTGTAATTCACAAACCTGCAGAGTTATAAATGACAGCTATCGTCCAAAAATAGACTGAAGTAAGGCTGCCAAGAGGACTTGAAAGCGGGGCAGAATTGCAGGAAACCAATTTCAGGAGGTAGACTGGAATTGCATTGAAAGCATAGGAAAAGAGGCAGAACGTCCACAATGATGCACTTGGCCAAAAAGGGCGTATGCGTTTTTTCCTGAATATATTCAGGAAAAAACGCATACGCCCTTTTTGGCCAACCAAGCAAGCTTGCAAAGGAAATCTGCACTACAATGAAGTCTCACTTCCCCCCGGTCAAAAAAGCCATCTGAAAAAAGTGTAAAATCCAGAAAGGCAGGACAGGCCATGGAGAACTGGGAGCCTTCTTATGCTGAAGGGCGGGATGTAAATTGCCAACAACCACTCGGGAGAAGTGTATGGTGTTTCCTGAAACATCTAAAAAACAAAGCAACAGAGCCTAGTGCACTTCCACTTATGGTCCTATAGCTTAGGGAAATTAAAATCAAAAAGACACAGCCACCCCAAAGTTTGGGACGCCTCCGTTTACAAGAACCTCGTTTACCGTACAAGTTCAATATCACAGAAAGTGAAAAATGGATAAAGAACTTGTGGTACTTACGTACAATGCAGTATCACTCAGCAATGAAATCTATGTCATCAGGCCCGTAGAAGCATAATGAGTGGATTCAGGTACGATGATTCTAACTGAAATAACTCACACAGAAAAAGAAACATCATAAGATATCACTAATACACGGAATGTAAACTTGGCTACACAGGAACTGCATTCCAAAACAGAACAGTGTCTCAAATTTAGAAAACCAACTTATGCTTGCTTAAGGGTAAAGGTGAGTTGGGGTGCTGCATAAAACCAGAGATAGAAATGAGCACAGATAAAGTTCCTTAAGCCAAATATGGATTAGACAAGAGCTACTCCTTGCTCAACGAAATGGACTCAACACCGCATATTAAACGCCTAAGAATGTACCTGACTAGTAAGTATCTTAAAACCTATGGATTGCTATGTCTCCGAAAGAGAATCAAGCATGTGTACAAGGGCATAAACGCAGCAGTGATAGGATTGGAGAGGTTCGGTGAGCAAATGAAGACCCTTTGAAGTCATATTGCATGGTACCCATTCCACGGTTTTCAACTACCCAGGTTTAAGGTATTCTTCCTTCAGCTAAAACATGCATGTGGAACCTAGAGTATGATCAACCATGTGATCGGGAGACGTGTTCAAATATGTCTCAGTTTTCGTACCCTGGTACTCGGGTGCAACATTCCAGACGCTTTACTAACACTCTCCCGACTTGGAGAGTCAGTCCCTTTAACCTCCTGTTTGGCCCAGTTTGCAATTTCTGCGGAAGATGAACAGGAATAGTGAGAACCAATGAGAGGCTAGCTGGAGGTGTCTGGACGGGCAAATTTAACTCTCATTTCCCACCAGGAAGAGGAATTAACCAAAGGCTCAGCGTGCCGTGCCGGAACCAGATTAGGGCCTGAAGCCATCCTGCGGTGTTTCGGCCAGCTCAAAAGAAAGCGAGTTGAAGAAAGGAGCTCAGGGGCACTGTAATTCACAAACATGCAGAGTTATAAATGACAGCTATCGTCCAAAAATATACTGAAGTAAGGCTGCCAAGAGGACTTGAAAGCGGGGCAGAATTGCAGGAAACCGATTTCAGGAGGTAGACTGGAATTGCATTGAAAGCATAGGAAAAGAGGCAGAACGTCCACAATGATGCACTTGGCCAAAAAGGGCGTATGCGTTTTTTCCTGAATATATTCAGGAAAAAACGCATACGCACTTTTTGGCCAACCAAGCAAGCTTGCAAAGGAAATCTGCACTACAATGAAGTCTCACTTCCCCCTGGTCAAAAGGGCCATCTGAAAAAAGTGTAAAATCCAGAAAGGCAGGACAGGCCATGGAGAACTGGGAGCCTTGTTATGCTGATGGGCGGAATGTAAATTGCCAACAGACACTGGGGAGAAGTGTATGGTGTTTCCTGAAACATCTAAAAAACAAAGCATCAGAGCCTAGGGCACTGCCACTTATGGTCCTATAGCTTAGGGAAATTAAAATCAAAAAGACACAGCCACCCCAAAGTTTGGGACGCCTCTGTTTACAAGAACCTCGTTTACAGTACAAGTTCAACATCACAGAAAGTGAAAAATGGATAAAGAAGTTGTGGTATTTACTTAGAAAGCAATATCACTCAGCAATGAAATCTATGTAATCAGGCCCTTAGCAGCACAATGAGTGGATTCAGGTATGATGATTCTAACTGAAATAAGTCACACAGAAAAAGAAACATCATAAGATATCAGTAATACACGGAATGGAAACTTGGTTACACAGGAACTGAATTACAGAACAGAAAATGGTCTCAAATTTAGAAAACCAACTTATGCTTGCTTAAGGGGAAAGGTGAGTTGGGGTGCTGCATAAAACCAGAGATTGAAATGAGCACAGATAAAGTTCCTTAAGTCAAATATGGAATAGACAAGAGCTACTCCTTGCTCAACGAAATGGACTCAACACCGCATATTAAACGCCTAAGAATGTACCTGACTAGTAAGTATCTTAAAACCTATGGATTGCTATGTCTCCGAAAGAGAATCAAGCATGTGTACAGGGGCATAAACGCAGCAGTGATAGGATTGGAGAGGTTCGGTGAGCAAATGAAGACCCTTTGAAGTCATATTGCATGGTACCCATTACACGAGTTTCAACTACCCAGGTTTAAGGTATTCTTCCTTCAGCTAAAACATGCATGTGGAACCTAGAGTATGATCAACCATGTGATCGGGAGACGTGTTCAAATATGTCTCAGTTTTCGTACCCTGGTACTCGGGTGCAACATTCCAGACGCTTTACTAACACTCTCCCGACTTGCAGAGTCAGTCCCTTTAACATCCTGTTTGGCCCAGTTTGCAATTTCTGCGGAAGATGAACAGGAATAGTGAGAACCAATGAGAGGCTAGCTGGAGGTGTCTGGACGGGCAAATTTAACTCTCATTTCCCACCAGGAAGAGGAATTAACCAAAGGCTCAGCGTGCCGTGCCGGAACCAGATTAGGGCCTGAAGCCATCCTGCGGTGTTGCGGCCAGGTCACAAGAAAGCGAGTTGAAGAAAGGAGCTCAGGGGCACTGTAATTCACAAACCTGCAGAGTTATAAATGACAGCTATCGTCCAAAAATAGACTGAAGTAAGGCTGCCAAGAGGACTTGAAAGCGGGGCAGAATTGCAGGAAACCGATTTCAGGAGGTAGACTGGAATTGCATTGAAAGCATAGGAAAAGAGGCAGAACGTCCACAATGATGCACTTGGCCAAAAAGGGCGTATGCGTTTTTTCCTGAATATATTCAGGAAAAAACGCATACGACCTTTTTGGCCAACCAAGCAAGCTTGCAACGGAAATCTGCACTACAAAGAAGTCTCACTGCCCCCCGGTCAAAAGGGCCATCGGAAAAAAGTGTATAATCCAGACAGGCAGGACAGGCCATGGAGAACTGGGAGCCTTGTTATGCTGATGGGCGGGATGTAAATTGCCAACAGACACTCGGGAGAAGTGTATGGTGTTTCCTGAAACATCTAAAAAACAAAGCCTCAGAGCCTAGGGCACTTCCACTTATGGTCCTATAGCTTAGGGAAATTAAAATCAAAAAGACACAGCCACCGCAAAGTTTGGGACGCCTCTGTTTACAAGAACCTCGTTTACAGTACAAGTTCAACATCGCAGAAAGTGAAAAATGGATAAAGAAGTTGTGGTATTTACTTACAAAGCAATATCACTCAGCAATGAAATCTATGTCATCAGGCCCTTAGCAGCACAATGAGTGGATTCAGGTATGATGATTCTAACTGAAATAAGTCACACAGAAAAAGAAACATCATAAGATATCAGTAATACACGGAATGTAAACTTGGCTACACAGGAACGGAATTACAGAACAGAACAGGGTCTCAAATTTAGAAAACCAACTTATGCTTGCTTAAGGGTAAAGGTGAGTTGGGGTGCTGCATAAAACCAGAGATTGAAATGAGCACAGATAAAGTTCCTTAAGCCAAATATGGAATAGACAAGAGCTACTCCTTGCTCAACGAAATGGACTCAACACCGCATATTAAACGCCTAAGAATGTACCTGACTAGTAAGTATCTTAAAACCTATAGATTGCTATGTCTCCGAAAGAGAATCAAGCATGTGTACAGGGGCATAAACGCAGCAGTGATAGGATTGGAGAGGTTCGGTGAGCAAATGAAGACCCTTTGAAGTCATATTGCATGGTACCCATTACACGGGTCTCAACTCTCCAGGTTTAAGGTATTCTTCCTTCAGCTAAAACATGCATGTGGAACCCAGAGTATGATCAAACATGTGATCGGGAGACGTGTTCAAATATGTCTCAGTTTTCCTCCCCTGGTACTCGGGTGCAACATTCCAGACGCTTTACTAACACTCTCCCCACTTGGAGAGTCAGCGCCTTTAACCTCCTGTTTGGCCCAGTTTGCAATTTCTGCGGAAGATGAACAGGAATAGCGAGAACCAATGAAATGCTAGCTGGAGGTGTCTGGACGGGCAAATTTAACTCTCATTTCCCACCAGGAAGAGGAAATAACCAAAGGCTCAGTGTGCCGTACCGGAAACAGATAAGGGCCTGAAGCCATCCTGCGGTGTTGCAGCCAGCTCAAAAGAAAGCGAGTTGAAGAAAGGAGCTCAGGGGCACTGTAATTCACAAACCTGCAGAGTTATAAACGACAGCTATCATACAAAATATACTGAAGTAAGGCTGCCAAGAGGACTTGAAAGCGGGGCAGAATTGCAGGAAACCGATTTCAGGAGGTAGACTGGAATTGCATTGAAAGCATAGGAAAAGAGGCAGAACGTCCACAATGATGCACTTGGCCAAAAAGGGCGTATGCGTTTTTTCCTGAATATATTCAGGAAAAAACGCATACGCCCTTTTTGGCCAACCAAGCAAGCTTGCAAAGGAAATCTGCACTACAATGAAGTCTCACTTCCCCCCGGTCAAAAGGGTCATCTGAAAAAAGTGTAAAATCCAGAAAGGCAGGACAGGCCATGGAGAACTGGGAGCCTTGTTATGCTGATGGGCGGGATGTAAATTGCCAACAACCACTCGGGAGAAGTGTATGGTGTTTCCTGAAACATCTAAAAAACAAAGCAACAGAACCTAGGGCACTTCCACTTATGGTCCTATAGCTTAGGGAAATTAAAATCAAAAAGACACAGCCACCCCAAAGTTTGGAACGGCTCTGTTTACAAGAACCTCGTTTACAGTACAAGTTCAACATCGCAGAAAGTGAAAAATGGATAAAGAAGTTGTGGTATTCACTTACAAAGCAATATCACTCAGCAATGAAATCTGTGTCATCAGGCACTTAGCAGCACAATGAGTGGATTCAGGTATGATGATTCTAACTGAAATAAGTCACACAGAAAAAGAAACATCATAAGATATCAGTAATACACGGAATGTAAACTTGGCTACACAGGAACTGAATTACAGAACAGAACAGGGTCTCAAATTTAGAAAACCAACTTATGCTTGCTTAAGGGGAAAGGTGAGTTGGGGTGCTGCATAAAACCAGAGATTGAAATGAGCACAGATAAAGTTCCTTAAGCCAAATATGGAATAGACAAGAGCTACTCCTTGCTCAACGAAATGGACTCAAAACCCCATATTAAACGCCTAAGAATGTACCTGACTAGTAAGTATCTTAAAACCGATGGATTGCTATGTCTCCGAAAGAGAATCAAGCATGTGTACAGGGGCATAAACGCAGCAGTGATAGGATTGGAGAGGTTCGGTGAGCAAATGAAGACCCTTTGAAGTCATATTGCATGGTACCCTTCCACGGGTTTCAACTACCCAGGTTTAAGGTATTCTTCCTTCAGCTAAAACATGCATGTGGAACCTAGAGTATGATCAACCATGTGATCGGGAGACGTGTTCAAATATGTCTCAGTTTTCGTACCCTGCTACTCGGGTGCAACATTCCAGACGCTTTACTAACACTCTCCCCACTTGGAGAGTCAGTCCCTTTAACCTCCTGTTTGGCCCAGTTTGCAATTTCTGTGGAAGATGAACAGGAATAGCGAGAACCAATGAGAGACTAGCTGGAGGTGTCTGGACGGGGAAATTTAACTCTCATTTCCCACCAGGAAGAGGAATTAACCAAAGGCTCAGCGTGCCGTGCCGGAACCAGATTAGGGCCTGAAACCATCCTGCGGTGTTGCGACCAGGTCACAAGAAAGCGAGTTGAAGAAAGGAGCTCAGGGGCACTGTAATTCACAAACCTGCAGAGTTATAAATGACAGCTATCGTCCAAAAATAGACTGAAGTAAGGCTGCCAAGAGGACTTGAATGCGGGGCAGAATTGCAGGAAACCGATTTCAGGAGGTAGACTGGAATTGCATTGAAAGCATAGGAAAAGAGGCAGAACGTCCACAATGATGCACTTGGCCAAAAAGGGCGTATGCGTATTTTCCTGAATATATTCAGGAAAAAACGCATACGCCCTTTTTGGCCATCCAAGCAAACTTGCAAAGGAAATCTGCACTACAATGAAGTCTCACTACCCCTGGTCAAAAGGGCCATCTGAAAAAAAGTGTAAAATCCAGAAAGGCAGGACAGGCCATGGAGAACTGGGAGCCTTGTTATGCTGATGGGCGAGATGTAAACTGCCAACAGACACTCGGGAGAAGTGTATGGTGTTTCCTGAAACATCTAAAAAACAAAGCAACAGAGCCTAGGGCACTTCCACTTATGGTCCTTTAGCTTAGGGAAATTAAAATCAAAAAGACACAGCCACCCCAAAGTTTGGGACGCCTCTGTTTACAAGAACCTCGTTTACCGTACAAGTTCAATATCACAGAAAGTGAAAAATGGATAAAGAACTTGTGGTACTTACGTACAATGCAGTATCACTCAGCAATGAAATCTATGTCATCAAGCCCGTAGCAGCATAATGAGTAGATTCAGGTATGATGATTCTAACTGAAATAAGTCACACAGAAAAAGAAACATCATAAGATATCACTAATACACGGAATGTAAACTTGGCTACACAGGAACTGAATTCCAAAACAGAACAGGTTCTCAAATTTAGAAAACCAACTTATGCTTGCTTAAGGGGAAAGGTGAGTTGGGTTGCTGCATAAAACCAGAGATTGAAATGAGCACAGATAAAGTTCCTTAAGCCAAATATGGAATAGACAAGAGCTACTCCTTGCTCAACGAAATGGACTCAACACCCCATATTAAACGCATAAGAATGTAACTGACTAGTAAGTATCTTAAAACCTATGGATTGCTATGTCTCCAAAAGAGAATCAAGCGTGTGTACAGGGGCATAAATGCAGCAGTGATAGGATTGGAGAGGTTCGGTGAGCAAATGAAGACCCTTTGAAGTCATATTGCATGGTACCCATTCCACGGGTCTCAACTCTGCAGGTTTAAGGTATTCTTCCTTCAGCTAAAACATGCATGTGGAACCCAGAGTATGATCAACCATGTGAACGGGAGACGTGTTCAAATATGTCTCAGTTTTCCTCACCTGGTACTCGGGTGCAACATTCCAGACGCTTTACTAACACTCTCCCCACTTGGAGAGTCAGCGCCTTTAACCCTCTGTTTGGCCCAGTTTGCAATTTCTGCGGAAGATGAACAGGAATAGCGAGAACCAATGAGAGACTAGCTGGAGGTGTCTGGACGGGCAAATTTAACTCTCATTTCCCACCAGGAAGAGGAATTAACCAAAGGCTCAGCGTGCCGTGCTGGAACCAGATTAGGGCCTGAAGCCATCCTGAGGTGTTGCGGCCAGGTCACAAGAAAGGGAGTTGAAGAAAGGAGCTCAGGGACACTGTAATTCACAAACCTGCAGAGTTATAAATGACAGCTATCGTCCAAAAATAGACTGAAGTAAGGCTGCCAAGGGGACTTGAAAGCGGGGCAGAATTGCAGGAAACCGATTTCAGGAGGTAGACTGGAATTGCATTGAAAGCATAGGAAAAGAGGCAGAACGTCCACAATGATGCACTTGGCCAAAAAGGGCGTATGCGTATTTTCCTGAATATATTCAGGAAAAAACGCATACGCCCTTTTTGGCCAACCAAGCAAACTTGCAAAGGAAATCTGCACTACAATGAAGTCTCACTACCCCTGGTCAAAAGGGCCATCTGAAAAAAAGTGTAAAATCCAGAAAGGCAGGACAGGCCATGGAGAACTGGGAGCCTTGTTATGCTGATGGGCGAGATGTAAACTGCCAACAGACACTCGGGAGAAGTGTATGGTGTTTCCTGAAACATCTAAAAAACAAAGCAACAGAGCCTAGGGCACTTCCACTTATGGTCCTTTAGCTTAGGGAAATTAAAATCAAAAAGACACAGCCACCCCAAAGTTTGGGACGCCTCTGTTTACAAGAACCTCGTTTACCGTACAAGTTCAATATCACAGAAAGTGAAAAATGGATAAAGAACTTGTGGTACTTACGTACAATGCAGTATCACTCAGCAATGAAATCTATGTCATCAAGCCCGTAGCAGCATAATGAGTAGATTCAGGTATGATGATTCTAACTGAAATAAGTCACACAGAAAAAGAAACATCATAAGATATCACTAATACACGGAATGTAAACTTGGCTACACAGGAACTGAATTCCAAAACAGAACAGGTTCTCAAATTTAGAAAACCAACTTATGCTTGCTTAAGGGGAAAGGTGAGTTGGGTTGCTGCATAAAACCAGAGATTGAAATGAGCACAGATAAAGTTCCTTAAGCCAAATATGGAATAGACAAGAGCTACTCCTTGCTCAATGATATGGACTCAAAACCCCATATTAAACGCCTAAGAATGTAACTGACTAGTAAGTATCTTAAAACCTATGGATTGCTATGTCTCCAAAAGAGAATCAAGCGTGTGTACAGGGGCATAAACGCAGCAGTGATAGGATTGGAGAGGTTCGGTGAGCAAATGAAGACCCTTTGAAGTCATATTGCATGGTACCCATTCCACGGGTCTCAACTCTGCAGGTTTAAGGTATTCTTCCTTCAGCTAAAACATGCATGTGGAACCCAGAGTATGATCAACCATGTGAACGGGAGACGTGTTCAACTATGTCTCACTTTTCCTCACCTGGTACTCGGGTGCAACATTCCAGACGCTTTACTAACACTCTCCCCACTTGGAGAGTCAGCGCCTTTAACCCTCTGTTTGGCCCAGTTTGCAATTTCTGCGGAAGATGAACAGGAATAGCGAGAACCAATGAGAGACTAGCTGGAGGTGTCTGGACGGGCAAATTTAACTCTCATTTCCCACCAGGAAGAGGAATTAACCAAACGCTCAGCGTGCCGTGCTGGAACCAGATTAGGGCCTGAAGCCATCCTGAGGTGTTGCGGCCAGGTCACAAGAAAGGGAGTTGAAGAAAGGAGCTCAGGGACACTGTAATTCACAAACCTGCAGAGTTATAAATGACAGCTATCGTCCAAAAATATACTGAAGTAAGGCTGCCAAGGGGACTTGAAACCGGGGCAGAATTGCAGGAAACCGATTTCAGGAGGTAGACTGGAATTGCATTGAAAGCATAGGAAAAGAGGCAGAACGTCCACAATGATGCACTTGGCCAAAAAGGGCGTATGCGTTTTTTCCTGAATATATTCAGGAAAAAACGCATACGCCCTTTTTGGCCAACCAAGCAAACTTGCAAAGGAAATCTGCACTACAATGAAGTCTCACTTCCCCCCGGTCAAAAGGGCCATCTGAAAAAAGTGTAAAATCCAGAAAGGCAGGACAGGCCATGGAGAACTGGGAGCCTTGTTATGCTGATGGGCGGGATGTAAATTGCCAACAGACACTCGGGAGAAGTGTATGGTGTTTCCTGAAACATCTAAAAAACAAAGCAACAGAGCCTAGGGCACTTCCACTTATGGTCCTATAGCTTAGGGAAATTAAAATCAAAAAGACACAGCCACCCCAAAGTTTGGGACGCCTCTGTTTACAAGAATCTCGTTTACAGTACCAGTTCAACATCGCAGAATGTGAAAAATGAATAAAGAAGTTGTGGTATTTACTTACAAAGCAATATCACTCAGCAATGAAATCTATGTCATCAGGCCCTTAGCAGCACAATGAGTGGATTCAGGTATGATGATTCTAACTGAAATAAGTCACACAGAAAAAGAAACATCATAAGATATCAGTAATACACGGAATGTAAACTTGGCTACACAGGAACTGAATTACAGAACAGAACAGGGTCTCAAATTTAGAAAACCAACTTATGCTTGCTTAAGGGGAAAGGTGAGTTGGGGTGCTGCATAAAACCAGAGATTGAAATGAGCACAGATAAAGTTCCTAAAGCCAAATATGGAATAGACAAGAGCTACTCCTTGCTCAACGAAATGGACTCAAAACCGCATATTAAACGCCTAAGAATGTACCTGACTAGTAAGTATCTTAAAACCTATGGATTGCTATGTCTCCGAAAGAGAATCAAGCATGTGTACAGGGGCATAAACGCAGCAGTGATAGGATTGGAGAGGTTCAGTGAGCAAATGAAGACCCTTTGAAGTCATATTGCATGGTACCCATTACACGGGTCTCAACTGTCCAGGTTTAAGGGATTCTTCCATCAGCTAAAACATGCATGTGGAACCTAGAGTATGATCAACCATGTGATCGGGAGACGTGTTCAAATATGTCTCAGTTTTCGTACCCTGCTACTCGGGTGCAACATTCCAGACGCTTTACTAACACTCTCCCCACTTGGAGAGTCAGCGCCTTTAACCTCCTGTTTGGCCCAGTTTGCAATTTCTGCGGAAGATGAACAGGAATAGCGAGAACCAATGAGAGACTAGCTGGAGGTGTCTGGACGGGCAAATTTAACTCTCATTTCCCACCAGGAAGAGGAAATAACCAAAGGCTCAGCGTGCCGTGCCGGAACCAGATTAGGGCCTGAAGCCATCCTGCGGTGTTTCGGCCAGCTCAAAAGAAAGCGAGTTGAAGAAAGGAGCTCAGGGGCACTGTAATTCACAAACCTGCAGAGTTATAAATGACAGCTATCGTCCAAAAATATACTGAAGCAAGGCTGCCAAGAGGACTTGAAAGCGGGGCAGAATTGCAGGAAACCAATTTCAGGAAGTAGACTGGAATTGCATTGAAAGCATAGGAAAAGAGGCAGAACGTCCACAATGATGCACTTGGGCAAAAAGGGCGTATGCGTTTTTTCCTGAATATATTCAGGAAAAAACGCATACGCCCTTTATGGCCAACCTAGCAAGCTTGCAAAGGAAATCTGCACTACAATGAAGTCTCACTTCCCCCTGGTCAAAAGGGCCATCTGAAAAAAGTGTAAAATCCAGAAAGGCAGGACAGGCCATGGAGAACTGGGAGCCTTGTTATGCTGATGGGCGGGATGTAAATTGCCAACAGACACTCGGGAGAAGTGTATGGTGTTTCCTGAAACATCTAAAAAACAAAGCAACAGAGCCAAGGGCACTTCCACTTATGGTCCTATAGCTTAGGGAAATTAAAATCAAAAAGACACAGCCACCCCAAAGTTTGGGACAGCACAGTTTACAAGAACCTCTTTTATGCTACAAGTTCAATATCACAGAAAGCGAAAAATGGATAAAGAATTTGTGGTACTTACGTACAATGCAATATCACTCAGCAATGAAATCTATGTCATCAGCCCCATAGCAGCAAAATGAGTGGATTCAGGTACGATGATTCTAAGTGAAATAAGTCCCACAGAAAAAGAAACATCATAAGATATCACTACTACACGGAATGTAAACTTGGCTACACAGGAACTGAATTACAAAACAGAACAGGGTCTCAAATGTAGAAAACCAACTTATGCTTGCTTAAGGGGAAAGGTGAGTTGGGGTGCTGCATAAAACCAGAGATTGAAATGAGCACAGAAACCGTTCCATAAGCCAAATATGTAATAGACAAGAGCTACTCCTTGCTCAACGAAGTGGACTCAACACCCCATATGAAACGCCTAAGAAAATACCTAACTAGTAAGAATCTTAAAACCTATGGATTGATATGTCTCCGAAAGAGAATCAAGCGTGTGTACACCGGCATAAACGCAGCAGTGATAGGATTGGTGAGGTTCGGTGAGCAAATGCAGACCCTTTGAAGTCATATTGCATGGTACCCATTCCATGGGTCTCAACTCTCCAGGTTTCAGGGATTCCTCCTTCAGCTAAAACATGCATGTGGAACCCAGAGTATGATCAACCGTGTGAACGGGAGACGTGTTCAAATATGTCTCAGTTTTCCTCCCCTGGTACTCGGGTGCATCATTCCAGACGCTTTATTAACACTCTCCCCACTTGGAGAGTCAGTGCCTTTAACCTCCTGTTTGGCCCAGTTTGCAATTTCTGCGGAAGATGAACAGGAATAGCGAGAACCAATGAGAGACTAGCTGGAGGTGTCTGGACGGGCAAATTTAACTCTCATTTCCCACCAGGAAGAGGAATTAACCAAAAGCTCAGCATGCCGTGCCGGAACCACACTAGGGCCTGAAGCAATGCAGCGGTGTTGCGGTCAGCTCACAAGAAAGCGAGTTGAAGAAAGGAGCTCAGGGGCACTGTAATTCACAAACCTGCAGAGTTATAAATGACAGCTATCGTCCAAAAAGATATTGAAGTAAGGCTGCCAAGAGGACTTGAAAGCGGGGCAGAATTGCAGGAAACCGATTTCAGGAGGTAGACTGGAATTGCATGTAAAGCATAGGAAAAGAGGCAGAACGTCCACAATGATGCACTTGGCCAAAAAGGGCGTATGCGTTTTTTCCTTAATATATTCAGGAAAAAACGCATACGTCCTTTTTGAACAAGCAAGCAAGCTTGCAAAGGAAATCTGCACTACAATGAAGTCTCACTGCCCCCCGGTCAAAAGGGCCATCTGAAAACAGTGTAAAATCCAGAAAGAAAGGACAGGCCATAGAGAACTGGGAGCCTTGTTATGCTGATGTGCGGGATGTCAATTGCCAACAGCCACTCTGGAGAAGTGTATGGTGTTTCCTGAAACATCTAAAAAACAAAGCAACAGAGCCTAGGGCACTTCCACTTATGGTCCTATAGCTTAGGGAAATTAAAATAAAAAAGTCACAGCCACCCCAAAGTTTGGGACAGCACAGTTTACAAGAACCTCTTTTATGCTACAAGTTCAATATCACAGAAAGCGAAAAATGGATAAAGAATTTGTGGTACTTACGAACAATGCAATATCACTCAACAATGAAATCTATGTCATCAGCCCCGTAGCAGCAAAATGAGTGGATTCAGGTACAATGATTCTAAGTTAAATAAGTCACACAGAAAAAGAAACATCATAAGATATCACTACTACACGGAATGTAAACTTGGGTACACAGGAACTGAACTGCAAAACAGAACAGGGTCTCAAATGTAGAAAATCAACTTATGCTTTCTTAAGGGGAAAGGTGAGTTGGGGTGCTGCATAAAACCAGAGATTGAAATTAGCACAGATACCGTTCCATAAGCCAAATATGTAATAGACAAGAGCTACTCCTTGCTCAACGAAGTGGACTCAACACCCCATATTAAACGCCTAAGAATATACCTGACTAGTAAGAATCTTAAAACGTATGGATTTATATATCTCCGAAAGAGAATCAAGTGCCTGTACAACGGCATAAGCGCAGCAGTGATAGGATTGGTGAGGTTCGGTGAGCAAATGCAGACCCTTTGAAGTCATATTGCATGGTACCCATTCCATGGGTCTCAACTCTCCAGGTTTAAGGGATTCTTACTTCAGCTAAAACATGCATGTGGAACCCAGAGTATGATCCACCGTGTGATCGGGAAACGTGTTCAAATGTATCTCAGTTTCCGTCCCCTGGTACTCGAGTGCAACATTCCCGAAGCTTTAGTAACACTCTCCCCACTTGGAGAGTCAGTGCCTTTAACCTCCTGTTTGGCCCAGTTTGCAATTTCTGCGGAAGATGAACAGGAATAGGGAGAACCAATGAGAGAGTATCTGGAGGTGTCTGGATGGGCACATTTAACTCTCATTTCCCACCAGGAAGAGGAATTAACCAAAGGCTCAGCGTGCTGTGCCGGAACCAGATTAGGGCCTGAAGCAATCCTGCGGTTTTGCGGCCAGCTCACAAGAAAGCAAGTTGAAGAAAGGAGCTCAGAGGCACTGTAATTCACAAACCTGCAGAGTTATAAATGACAGCTATCATCCAAAAATATACTGAAGTAAGGCTGCCAAGAGGACTTGAAAGCGGGGCAGAATTGCAGGAAACCGATTTCAGGAGGTGGACAGGAATTGCATTTAAAGCATAGGAAAAGAGGCAGAACGTCCACAATGGTGCACTTGGCCAAAAAGGGCATATGCGTTTTTTCCAAGGCCCTCATAACCGAGGGGAGGAGACTCATAGCAGGCTCCAACTACCACCAGAGGGCTC
Organism: Stenella coeruleoalba; assembly: GCF_951394435.1. Taxonomy (NCBI): domain Eukaryota; kingdom Metazoa; phylum Chordata; class Mammalia; order Artiodactyla; family Delphinidae; genus Stenella; species Stenella coeruleoalba. Next base: position 298,457 of record NW_027646391.1, read on the forward strand.
ATGTCGCCAAGGCAACGTGAGCAAGCGAGGCAGGAGTTACCTCACAGCAGAGGTCCCACCTCACAGAAGGGTGAGGAACCCAGCCAACATCAGACTCTCACCAGAGGGCCCACATCACCAAGGCAATGGGAACCAGGCAGGAGTGTCCTCACACCAGTGGGGCCACATCATCGATAGGTGAGGAACTCAGCACATGTGGCCTAAAACCAGAGGGCCCACATGAACAAGGGGCTCAGAGTCAGGAAGGCAGGAGTAGCCTCACAACACTGGGCCCATAGAATAAAAAAGTGAAGAATCCAGCAGTTGGAACCTCCCAGCAAGGGGCCCAGAGCACCAATGCTATGGGATCCAGGCCAGAGTGAACTCACATCACAGGGCCCATGTCATGAAACTGTAAGCAACCCAGCCGTTGGGACCTCAGAGCAGAAGGCCAACATCCCCATGGGGATGGGAACCTGACAGGAGTGTCCTGGCATCACTGGGGTCACATCAGAAAACGTTGGGAGCCCAGCAGTTAGGGCCCAATGACAGAGGGCCCTCATCACTGAGGGGAGGACACTCCCAGCAGGCTCCAACTGACACCAGAGGGCCAACGTCACCAAGGCGAGGAGTGCCAACCATGAAGGAATGACCTCACAGGAGACGGCCCACCACACAGAAGGGTGAGGAACCCAGCCAGTATCAGACTCTCACCAGAGGGCTCACATCTTTAAAGGGATGGGAACCAGGCAGGAGTGTCCTCACACCAGTGGGTCCACATGATCGAAAGTTGAGGAACCCAGCACATGTGGCCCCAAACCAGCGGACATACATCACAAAGTGGCTGGGAGTGAGGCAGGCAGGAGGAGCCTCAAAACAGAGGGACCACAGAATAAAAAGTTGAGGAATCCAGCAGTTGGAACGTCCCAGCAGGTGGCCCAGAGCACTGACCATATAGGTTCCAGGCCAGAGTGAGCTCACATCAGACGGCCCACATCATGAAACTGTCAGCAACCCAGACGATGGGACCACAGAGCAGAAGGCCCACATCCCCATGGGGATGGGAACCTGACAGGAGTGCCCTGGCATCACTGGGCTCACATCAGAGAAGGTGGGGAGCCCAGCAGTTAGGGCCTGACGCTAGAGGGCACTCATCACCGAGGGGACGAGGATCCCAGCATGCTCTAACTGCCTCCAGAGAGCCGACATCACCAAGTCGAGGTGTGCCAGCCATGCAGGAGTGACCTCACAGCAGAGGGTCCACCTCACAGAAGGATGAGGAACCCTGCCAGGATCAGACTCTCACCAGAGGGCTCACATCATTAAGGGGATGGGAACCAGGCAGGAGTGTCCTCACACCAGTGGGGCCACATCATCAAAAGTTGAGGAACCCAGCACATGTGGCCTCAAACAATTGGACACTCAGTTCCAAGGGGCTGGGAGTGAGGCAGGCAGGAGGAACCTCACAACAGAGGGCCCAAAGAATAAATAAGTTGAGGAATCCAGCAGTTGGAGCCTCCCAGCAGGCGACCAAGAGCACAGAGGCTATGGGATCCAGGCCGAAGTGAACTAACACCAGAGACCCCACATCATGAAAGTGAGCAACCCAGCCGTGGGGACCACAGAGCAGAAGGCCCACATCCCCATGGGGATGGGAACCTTGCAGGAGTGTCCTCGCACCACTGGGCGCACAACCGAAAATGTGGGGAGCCTAGCAGTTAGGGCCTGTCGCCAGAGGGCCCTCATCTCCGAGGGGAGGATGCTGTCAGCAGGCTCCAATTGCCACCAGAGGGCCGACGTTGCCAAGGCGAGGTGTGCCAGCCAGGCAGGAGTGACCTCACAGCAGAGGGCCCACCTCACAGAAGGGTGAGGAACCCAGCCAGGATCAGACTCTAACCACAGGGCCCACATCACCATGGGGATGGGAACCTGGCAGGAGTGTCCTCGCACCACAGGGCGCACATCAGAAAATGTGGGGAGCCCAGCAGTTAGGCCTGACGCCAGAGGGCCCTCATCGCAGAAGGTAGGAGGCTCCCAGCAGGCTCCAACTGCCACCAGAGGGCCCACGTCTCCAAGGCGACCTGTGCCAGCCAGGCAGGAGTGACCACACAGAAGAGGGCCCACCTCACAGAAGGGTGAGGAACCCAGCCAGGATCAGACTCTCACCAGAGGGCCCACATCACCAAGGGGATGGGAACCAGGCAGGAGTGTCCCCACACCAGTGGGACAACATCATCGAAAGGTGAGGAACGCAGCACATGTGGCCTCAAACCAGAGGATACACATCACCAAGGGGCTGGGAGTGAGGCAGGCAGGAGGAGCCTCACAACAGAGGGCCCAAAGAATAAATTAGGTGAGGAATCCAGCAGTTGGAACCTCCCAGCCGGCAGCCCAGAGCACCGGCAATAGGGATCCTGGATGGAGTGAACTCACAGCAGAGGGCCCACATCATGGAACTGTGAGCAAGCCAGCCATTTTGACCTCAGAGCAGAAGGCGCACATCCCCATGGGGATGGGAACCTGGCAGGAGTGTCCTCGCTCACTTGGCGCACATCAGAAAATGTGGGGAGCCCAGCAGTTACGGCCTGACGCAAGAGGGCCCTCATCACCGAGGGGAGGAGGCTACCAGCAGGCTCCAACTGCCACCAGAGTGCCCACGTCGCCAAGGTGACATGTGCCAGACAGGCAGGAGTGACCTCACAGCAGAGGGCCCACCTCACAGAAGGTTCAGGAACCCAGCCAGGATCAGACTCTCACCAGAGGGCCCACATCACCAAGGTGATGGGAACCAGGCAGGAGTGTCCTCACAAGAGTGGGGCCACATCATCGAAAGGTGAGGAACCCAGCACATGTGGCCTCAAACCAGAGGACACACATCACCAAGGGGATGGGAGTGAGGCAGGCAGGAGGAGCCTAAAAACAGAGGGCCCAAAGAATAAGAAATGTGAGGAATCCAGCAGTTGGAACCTCCCAGCAGGCGGCCGAGAGCACAGAAGCTATGGGATCCAGGCAGGAGTGAACTCACACCAGAGAGCCCACATCATGAAACTGTGAGCAACCCAGGTGTTGGGACCTCAGAGCAGAAGGCCCACATCCCCATGGGGATGGGAAACTGACAGGAGTGTCCTGGCATCACTGGGCTCCCATCAGAAAACGTGGGAAGCCCAGCAGTTAGGGCCTGATGCCAGAGGGCCATCATCACCGAGGGGAGGAGATTCTTAGCACACACCAACGGCCACCACACGGCTGACGTCGCCAAGGCAATGGGTGCCAACCAGGAAGGATTGACCTCACAGCTAGGGCCTACCTCACAGAAGGGTGAGGAACACAGCCAGGATAAGACTCTCACCAGGGGGTCCACATAACCAAGTGGATGGGAACCAGACAGGAGTGTCCTCACACCAGTGGGGCCACATCATCAAAAGGTGAGGAACCCAGCAAAGGTGGCCACAATCCAGAGGACCCACATCACCAAGGGGCTGAGAGTGAGATAGGGGTCTGGACGGGCAATTTTAATCTGATTTCCCACCAGGAAGAGGATTTAACCAAAGGCTCAGCGTGCCGTGCCGGAACCAGATTAGGGCCTGAAGCAATCCTGCGGTTTTGCGGCCAGCTCACAAGAAAGCGAGTTGAAGAAAGGAGCTCAGGGGCACTGTAATTCAAAAACCTGCAGAGTTATAAATGACAGCTATCGTCCAAAAATATACTGAAGTAAGGCTGCCAAGAGGACTTGAAAGCGGGGCAGAATTGCAGGAAACCGATTTCAGGAGGTAGACTGGAATTGCATTGAAAGCATAGGAAAAGAGGCAGAACGTCCACAATGATGCACTTGGCCAAAAAGGGCGTATGCGTTTTTTCCTGAATATATTCAGGAAAAAACGCATACGCCCTTTTAGGCCAACCAAGCAAGCTTGCAAAGGAAATGTGCACTACAATGAAGTCTCACTTCCCCCCCGGTTAAAAGGGCCATCTGAAAAAAGTGTAAAATCCAGAAAGGCAGGACAGGCCATGGAGAACTGGGAGCCTTGTTATGCTGATGGGCGGGAAGTAAATTGCCAACAGACACTCCGGAGAAGTGTATGGTGTTTCCTGAAACATCTAAAAAACAAAGCAACAGAGCCTAGGGCACTGCCACTTATGGTCCTATAGCTTAGGGAAATTAAAATAAAAAATCCACAGCCACCCCAAAGTTTGGGACGCCTCTGTTTACAAGAACCTCGTTTACAGTACAAGTTCAACATCGCAGAAAGTGAAAAATGGATAAAGAAGTTGTGGTATTTACTTACAAAGCAATATCACTCAGCAATGAAATCTATGTCATCAGGCCCTTAGCAGCACAATGAGTGGATTCAGGTATGATGATTCTAACTGAAATAAGTCACACAGAAAAAGAAACATCATAAGATATCAGTAATACACGGAATGTAAACTTGGCTACACAGGAACTGAATTACAGAACAGAACAGGGTCTCAAATTTAGAAAACCAACTTATGCTTGCTTAAGGGGAAAGGTGAGTTGGGGTGCTGCATAAAAACAGAGATTGAAATGAGCACAGATAAAGTTCCTTAAGCCAAATATGGAATAGACAAGAGCTACTCCTTGCTCAACGAAATGGACTCAACACCGCATATTAAACGTCTAAGAATGTACCTGACTAGTAAGTATCTTAAAACCTATGGATTGCTATGTCTCCGAAAGAGAATCAAGCATGTGTACAGGGGCATAAACGCAGCAGTGATAGGATTGGAGAGGTTCGTGAGCAAATGAAGACCCTTTGAAGTCATATTGCATGGTACCCATTCCACGGGTTTCAACTACCCTGGTTTAAGGTATTCCTCCTTCAGCTAAAACATGCATGTGGAACCTAGAGTATGATCAACCATGTGATCGGGAGACGTGTTCAAATATGTCTCAGTTTTCGTACCCTGGTACTCGGGTGCAACATTCCAGACGCTTTACTAACACTCTCCCGTCTTGGAGAGTCAGTCCCTTTAACCTGCTGTTTGGCCCAGTTTGCAATTTCCGTGGAAGATGAACAGGAATAGCGAGAACCAATGAGAGACTAGCTGGAGGTGTCTGGATGGGCAAATTTAACTCTCATTTCCCACCAGGAAGAGGAAATAACCAAAGGCTCAGCGTGCCGTGCCGGAACCAGATTAGGGCCTTAAGCCATCCTGCGGTGTTGCGGCCTGCTCAAAAGAAAGTGAGTTGAAGAAAGGAGCTCAGGGGCACTGTAATTCACAAACCTGCAGAGTTATAAATGACAGCTATCGTCCAAAAATAGACTGAAGTAAGGCTGCCAAGAGGACTTGAAAGCGGGGCAGAATTGCAGGAAACTGATTTCAGGAGGGAGACTGGAATTGCATTGAAAGCATAGGAAAAGAGGCAGAACGTCCACAATGATGCACTTGGCCAAAAAGGGCGTATGCGTTTTTTCCTGAATATATTCAGGAAAAAACGCATACGCCCTTTTTGGCCAACCAAGCAAGCTTGCAAAGGAAATCTGCACTACAATGAAGTCTCACTTCCCCCCGGTCAAAAGGGCCATCTGAAAAAAGTGTAAAATCCAGAAAGGCAGGACAGGCCATGGAGAACTGGGAGCCTTGTTATGCTGATGGGCGGGATGTAAATTGCCAACAACCACTCAGGAGAAGTGTATGGTGTTTCCTGAAACATCTAAAAAACAAAGCAACAGAGCCTAGGGCACTTCCACTTATGGTCCTATAGCTTAGGGAAATTAAAATAAAAAATCCACAGCCACCCCAAAGTTTGGGACGCCTCTGTTTACAAGAACCTCGTTTACAGTACAAGTTCAACATCGCAGAAAGTGAAAAATGGATAAAGAAGTTGTGGTATTTACTTACAAAGCAATATCACTCAGCAATGAAATCTATGTCATCAGGCCCTTAGCAGCACAATGAGTGGATTCAGGTATGATGATTCTAACTGAAATAAGTCACACAGAAAAAGAAACATCATAAGATATCAGTAATACACGGAATGTAAACTTGGCTACACAGGAACTGAATTACAGAACAGAACAGGGTCTCAAATTTAGAAAACCAACTTATGCTTGCTTAAGGGGAAAGGTGAGTTGGGGTGCTGCATAAAAACAGAGATTGAAATGAGCACAGATAAAGTTCCTTAAGCCAAATATGGAATAGACAAGAGCTACTCCTTGCTCAACGAAATGGACTCAACACCGCATATTAAACGTCTAAGAATGTACCTGACTAGTAAGTATCTTAAAACCTATGGATTGCTATGTCTCCGAAAGAGAATCAAGCATGTGTACAGGGGCATAAACGCAGCAGTGATAGGATTGGAGAGGTTCGTGAGCAAATGAAGACCCTTTGAAGTCATATTGCATGGTACCCATTCCACGGGTTTCAACTACCCTGGTTTAAGGTATTCCTCCTTCAGCTAAAACATGCATGTGGAACCTAGAGTATGATCAACCATGTGATCGGGAGACGTGTTCAAATATGTCTCAGTTTTCGTACCCTGGTACTCGGGTGCAACATTCCAGACGCTTTACTAACACTCTCCCGTCTTGGAGAGTCAGTCCCTTTAACCTGCTGTTTGGCCCAGTTTGCAATTTCCGTGGAAGATGAACAGGAATAGCGAGAACCAATGAGAGACTAGCTGGAGGTGTCTGGATGGGCAAATTTAACTCTCATTTCCCACCAGGAAGAGGAAATAACCAAAGGCTCAGCGTGCCGTGCCGGAACCAGATTAGGGCCTGAAGCCATCCTGCGGTGTTGCGGCCTGCTCAAAAGAAAGCGAGTTGAAGAAAGGAGCTCAGGGGCACTGTAATTCACAAACCTGCAGAGTTATAAATGACAGCTATCGTCCAAAAATAGACTGAAGTAAGTCTGCCAAGAGGACTTGAAAGCGGGGCAGAATTGCAGGAAACTGATTTCAGGAGGGAGACTGGAATTGCATTGAAAGCATAGGAAAAGAGGCAGAACGTCCACAATGATGCACTTGGCCAAAAAGGGCGTATGCGTTTTTTCCTGAATATATTCAGGAAAAAACGCATACGCCCTTTTTGGCCAACCAAGCAAGCTTGCAAAGGAAATCTGCACTACAATGAAGTCTCACTTCCCCCCGGTCAAAAGGGCCATCTGAAAAAAGTGTAAAATCCAGAAAGGCAGGACAGGCCATGGAGAACTGGGAGCCTTGTTATGCTGATGGGCGGGATGTAAATTGCCAACAACCACTCAGGAGAAGTGTATGGTGTTTCCTGAAACATCTAAAAAACAAAGCAACAGAACCTAGGGCACTTCCACTTATGGTCCTATAGCTTAGGGAAATTAAAATAAAAAAGACACAGCCACCCTAAAGTTTGGAACGGCTCTGTTTACAAGAACCTCGTTTACAGTACAAGTTCAACATTGCAGAAAGTGAAAAATGGAGAAAGAAGTTGTGGTATTTACTTACAAAGCAATATCACTCAGCAATGAAATCTGTGTCATCAGGCCCTTAGCAGCACAATGAGTGGATTCAGGTATGATGATTCTAACTGAAATAAGTCACACAGAAAAAGAAACATCATAAGATATCAGTAATACACGGAATGTAAACTTGGCTACACAGGAACTGAATTACAGAACAGAACAGGGTCTCAAATTTAGAAAACCAACTTATGCTTGCTTAAGGGTAAAGGTGAGTTGGGGTGCTGCATAAAACCAGAGATTGAAATGAGCACAGATAAAGTTCCTTAAGCCAAATATGGAATAGACAAGAGCTACTCCTTGCTCAACGAAATGGACTCAACACCGCATATTAAACGCCTAAGAATGTACCTGACTAGTAAGTATCTTAAAACCTATAGATTGCTATGTCTCCGAAAGAGAATCAAGCATGTGTACAGGGGCATAAACGCAGCAGTGATAGGATTGGAGAGGTTCGTGAGCAAATGAAGACCCTTTGAAGTCATATTGCATGGTACCCATTCCACGGGTTTCAACTACCCAGGTTTAAGGTATTCTTCCTTCAGCTAAAACATGCATGTGGAACCTAGAGTATGATCAACCATGTGATCGGGAGATGTGTTCAAATATGTCTCAGTTTTCGTACCCTGGTACTCGGGTGCAACATTCCAGACGCTTTACTAACACTCTCCCCACTTGGAGAGTCAGTCCCTTTAACCTGCTGTTTGGCCCAGTTTGCAATTTCCGTGGAAGATGAACAGGAATAGCGAGAACCAATGAGAGACTAGCTGGAGGTGTCTGGATGGGCAAATTTAACTCTCATTTCCCACCAGGAAGAGGAAATAACCAAAGGCTCAGCATGCCGTGCCGGAACCAGATTATGGCCTGAAGCCATCCTGCGGTGTTGCGGCCTGCTCAAAACAAAGCGAGTTGAAGAAAGGAGCTCAGGGGCACTGTAATTCACAAACCTGCAGAGGTATAAATGACAGCTATCGTCCAAAAATATACTGAAGTAAGGCTGCCAAGAGGACTTGAAAGCGGGGCAGAATTGCAGGAAACCGATTTCAGGAGGTAGACTGGAATTGCATTGAAAGCATAGGAAAAGAGGCAGAACGTCCACAATGATGCACTTGGCTAAAAAGGGCGTATGCGTTTTTTCCTGAATATATTCAGGAAAAAACGCATACGCCCTTTTTGGCCAACCAAGCAAGCTTGCAAAGGAAATCTGCACTACAATGAAGTCTCACTTCCCCCCGGTCAAAAGGGCCATCTGAAAAAAGTGTAAAATCCAGAAAGGCAGGACAGGCCATGGAGAACTGGGAGCCTTGTTATGCTGATGGGCGGGATGTAAATTGCCAACAACCAGTCGGGAGAAGTGTATGGTGTTTCCTGAAACATCTAAAAAACAAAGCAACAGAACCTAGGGCACTTCCACTTATGGTCCTATAGCTTAGGGAAATTAAAATAAAAAAGACACAGCCACCCCAAAGTTTGGAACGGTTCTGTTTACAAGAACCTCGTTTACCGTACAAGTTCAACATCGCAGAAAGTGAAAAATGGATAAAGAAATTGTGGTACTTACTTACAAAGCAATATCACTCAGCAATGAAATCTGTGTCATCAGGCCCTTAGCAGCACAATGAGTGGATTCAGGTATGATGATTCTAACTGAAATAAGTCACACAGAAAAAGAAACATCATAAGATATCAGTAATACACGGAATGTAAACTTGGCTACACAGGAACTGAATTACAGAACAGAACAGGGTCTCAAATTTAGAAAACCAACTTATGCTTGCTTAAGGGGAAAGGTGAGTTGGGGTGCTGCATAAAACCAGAGATTGAAATGAGCACAGATAAAGTTCCTTAAGTCAAATATGGAATAGACAAGAGCTACTCCTTGCTCAAGGAAATGGACTCAACACCGCATATTAAACGCCTAAGAATGTACCTGACTAGTAAGTATCTTAAAACCTATGGATTGCTATGTCTCCGAAAGAGAATCAAGCATGTGTACAGGGGCATAAACGCAGCAGTGATAGGATTAGAGAGGTTCGGTGAGCAAATGAAGACCCTTTGAATTCATATTGCATGGTACCCATTACACGGGTCTTAACTCTCCAGGTTTAAGCTATTCTTCCTTCAGCTAAAACATGCATGTGGAACCCAAGTATGATCAACCATGTGAACGGGAGACGTGTTCAAATATGTCTCAGTTTTCCTCCCCTGGTACTCGGGTGCAAAATTCCAGATGCTTTACTAACACTCTCCCCACTAGGAGAGTCAGCGCCTTTAACCTCCTGTTTGGCCCAGTTTGCAATTTCTGCGGAAGATGAACAGGAATAGCGAGAACCAATGAGAGACTAGCTGGAGGTGTCTAGACGGGCAAATTTAACTCTCATTTCCCACCAGGAAGAGGAAATAACCAAAGGCTCAGCGTGCCGTGCCGGAACCAGATTAGGGCCTGAAGCCATCCTGCGGTGTTGCGGCCAGGTCACAAGAAAGCAAGTTGAAGAAAGGAGCTCAGGGGCACTGTAATTCACAAACCTGCAGAGTTATAAATGAGAGCTATCGTCCAAAAATAGACTGAAGTAAGGCTGCCAAGAGGACTTGAAAGCGGGGCAGAATTGCAGGAAACCGATTTCAGGAGGTAGACTGGAATTGCATTGAAAGCATAGGAAAAGAGGCAGAACGTCCACAATGATGCACTTGGCTAAAAAGGGCGTATGCGTTTTTTCCTGAATATATTCAGGAAAAAACGCATACGCCCTTTTTGGCCAACCAAGCAAGCTTGCAAAGGAAATCTGCACTACAATGAAGTCTCACTTCCCCCCGGTCAAAAGGGCCATCTGAAAAAAGTGTAAAATCCAGAAAGGCAGGACAGGCCATGGAGAACTGGGAGCCTTGTTATGCTGATGGGCGGGATGTAAATTGCCAACAATCACTCGGGAGAAGTGTATGGTGTTTCCTGAAACATCGAAAAAACAAAGCAACAGAGCCTAGGGCACTGCCACTTATGGTCCTATAGCTTACTGAAATTAAAATCAAAAAGACACAGCCACCCCAAAGTTTGGGACGCCTCTGTTTACAAGAACCTCGTTCACAGTACAAGTTCAACATCGCAGAAAGTGAAAAATGGATAAAGAAGTTGTGGTATTTACTTACAAAGCAATATCACTCAGCAATGAAATCTATGTCATCAGGCCCTTAGCATCACAATGAGTGGATTCAGGTATGATGATTCTAACTGAAATAAGTCACACAGAAAAAGAAACATCATAAGATATCAGTAATACACGGAATGGAAACTTGGCTACACAGGAACGGAATTACAGAACAGAACAGGGTCTCAAATTTAGAAAACCAACTTATGCTTGCTTAAGGGTAAAGGTGAGTTGGGGTGCTGCATAAAACCAGAGATTGAAATGAGCACAGATAAAGTTCCTTAAGTCAAATATGGAATAGACAAGAGCTACTCCTTGCTCAACGAAATGGACTCAACACCGCATATTAAATGCCTAAGAATGTACCTGAGTAGTAAGTATCGTAAAACCTATGGATTGCTATGTCTCCAAGAGAATCAAGCATGTGTACAGGGGCATAAACGCAGCAGTGATAGGATTGGAGAGGTTCGGTGAGCAAATGAAGACCCTTTGAAGTCATATTGCATGGTACCCATTACACGGGTCTCAATTCTCCAAGTTTAAGGTATTCTTCCTTCAGCTAAAACATGCATGTGGAACCCAAGTATGATCAACCATGTGAACGGGAGACGTGTTCAAATATGTCTCAGTTTTTGTACCCTGGTACTCGGGTGCAACATTCCAGACGCTTTACTAACACTCTCCCGACTTGGAGAGTCAGTCCCTTTAACCTCCTGTTTGGCCCAGTTTGCAATTTCTGCGGAAGATGAACAGGAATAGCGAGAACCAATGAGAGGCTAGCTGGAGGTGGCTGGACGGGCAAATTTAACTCTCATTTCCCACCAGGAAGAGGAATTAACCAAAGGCTCAGCGTGCCGTGCCGGAACCAGATTAGGGCCTGAAGCCATACTGCGGTGTTGCGGCCAGCTCAAAAGAAAGCGAGTTGAAGAAAGGAGCTCAGGGGCACTGTAATTCACAAACCTGCAGAGTTATAAATGACAGCTATCGTCCAAAAATAGACTGAAGTAAGTCTGCCAAGAGGACTTGAAAGCGGGGCAGAATTGCAGGAAACTGATTTCAGGAGGGAGACTGGAATTGCATTGAAAGCATAGGAAAAGAGGCAGAACGTCCACAATGATGCACTTGGCCAAAAAGGGCGTATGCGTTTTTTCCTGAATATATTCAGGAAAAAACGCATACGCCCTTTTAGGCCAACCAAGCAAGCTTGCAAAGGAAATGTGCACTACAATGAAGTCTCACTTCCCCCCCGGTTAAAAGGGCCATCTGAAAAAAGTGTAAAATCCAGAAAGGCAGGACAGGCCATGGAGAACTGGGAGCCTTGTTATGCTGATGGGCGGGAAGTAAATTGCCAACAGACACTCCCGAGAAGTGTATGGTGTTTCCTGAAACATCTAAAAAACAAAGCAACAGAGCCTAGGGCACTGCCACTTATGGTCCTATAGCTTAGGGAAATTAAAATAAAAAATCCACAGCCACCCCAAAGTTTGGGACGCCTCTGTTTACAAGAACCTCGTTTACAGTACAAGTTCAACATCGCAGAAAGTGAAAAATGGATAAAGAAGTTGTGGTATTTACTTACAAAGCAATATCACTCAGCAATGAAATGTATGTCATCAGGCCCTTAGCAGCACAATGAGTGGATTCAGGTATGATGATTCTAACTGAAATAAGTCACACAGAAAAAGAAACATCATAAGATATCAGTAATACACGGAATGTAAACTTGGCTACACAGGAACTGAATTACAGAACAGAACAGGGTCTCAAATTTAGAAAACCAACTTATGCTTGCTTAAGGGGAAAGGTGAGTTGGGGTGCTGCATAAAAACAGAGATTGAAATGAGCACAGATAAAGTTCCTTAAGCCAAATATGGAATAGACAAGAGCTACTCCTTGCTCAACGAAATGGACTCAACACCGCATATTAAAAGTCTAAGAATGTACCTGACTAGTAAGTATCTTAAAACCTATGGATTGCTATGTCTCCGAAAGAGAATCAAGCATGTGTACAGGGGCATAAACGCAGCAGTGATAGGATTGGAGAGGTTCGTGAGCAAATGAAGACCCTTTGAAGTCATATTGCATGGTACCCATTCCACGGGTTTCAACTACCCAGGTTTAAGGTATTCCTCCTTCAGCTAAAACATGCATGTGGAACCTAGAGTATGATCAACCATGTGATCGGGAGACGTGTTCAAATATGTCTCAGTTTTCGTACCCTGGTACTCGGGTGCAACATTCCAGACGCTTTACTAACACTCTCCCGTCTTGGAGAGTCAGTCCCTTTAACCTGCTGTTTGGCCCAGTTTGCAATTTCCGTGGAAGATGAACAGGAATAGCGAGAACCAATGAGAGACTAGCTGGAGGTGTCTGGATGGGCAAATTTAACTCTCATTTCCCACCAGGAAGAGGAAATAACCAAAGGCTCAGCGTGCCGTGCCGGAACCAGATTAGGGCCTGAAGCCATCCTGCGGTGTTGCGGCCTGCTCAAAAGAAAGCGAGTTGAAGAAAGGAGCTCAGGGGCACTGTAATTCACAAACCTGCAGAGTTATAAATGACAGCTATCGTCCAAAAATAGACTGAAGTAAGTCTGCCAAGAGGACTTGAAAGCGGGGCGGAATTGCAGGAAACTGATTTCAGGAGGGAGACTGGAATTGCATTGAAAGCATAGGAAAAGAGGCAGAACGTCCACAATGATGCACTTGGCCAAAAAGGGCGTATGCGTTTTTTCCTGAATATATTCAGGAAAAAACGCATACGCCCTTTTTGGCCAACCAAGCAAGCTTGCAAAGGAAATCTGCACTACAATGAAGTCTCACTTCCCCCCGGTCAAAAGGGCCATCTGAAAAAAGTGTAAAATCCAGAAAGGCAGGACAGGCCATGGAGAACTGGGAGCCTTGTTATGCTGATGGGCGGGATGTAAATTGCCAACAGACACTCAGGAGACCTGTATGGTGTTTCCTGAAACATCTAAAAAACAAAGCAACAGAGCCTAGGGCACTTCCACTTATGGTCCTATAGCTTAGGGAAATTAAAATAAAAAAGACACAGCCACCCCAAAGTTTGGAACGGTTCTGTTTACAAGAACCTCGTTTACCGTACAAGTTCAACATCGCAGAAAGTGAAAAATTGATAAAGAAATTGTGGTACTTACTTACAAAGCAATATCACTCAGCAATGAAATCTGTGTCATCAGGCCCTTAGCAGCACAATGAGTGGATTCAGGTATGATGATTCTAACTGAAATAAGTCACACAGAAAAAGAAACATCATAAGATATCAGTAATACACGGAATGTAAACTTGGCTACACAGGAACTGAATTACAGAACAGAACAGTGTCTCAAATTGAGAAAACCAACTTATGCTTGCTTAAGGGGAAAGGTGAGTTGGGGTGCTGCATATAACCAGAGATTGAAATGAGCACAGATAAAGTTCCTTAAGTCAAATATGGAATAGACAAGAGCTACTCCTTGCTCAACGAAATGGACTCAACACCGCATATTAAACGCCTAAGAATGTACCTGACTAGTAAGTATCTTAAAACCTATGGATTGCTATGTCTCCGAAAGAGAATCAAGCATGTGTACAGGGGCATAAACGCAGCAGTGATAGGATTGGAGAGGTTCGGTGAGCAAATGAAGACCCTTTGAATTCATATTGCATGGTACCCATTACACGGGTCTTAACTCTCCAGGTTTAAGCTATTCTTCCTTCAGCTAAAACATGCATGTGGAACCCAAGTATGATCAACCATGTGAACGGGAGTCGTGTTCAAATATGTCTCAGTTTTCCTCCCCTGGTACTCGGGTGCAAAATTCCAGATGCTTTACTAACACTCTCCCCACTAGGAGAGTCAGCGCCTTTAACCTCCTGTTTGGCCCAGTTTGCAATTTCTGCGGAAGATGAACAGGAATAGCGAGAACCAATGAGAGACTAGCTGGAGGTGTCTGGACGGGCAAATTTAACTCTCATTTCCCACCAGGAAGAGGAAATAACCAAAGGCTCAGTGTGCCGTGCCGGAACCAGATTAGGGCCTGAAGCCATCCTGCGGTGTTGCGGCCAGGTCACAAGAAAGCAAGTTGAAGAAAGGAGCTCAGGGGCACTGTAATTCACAAACCTGCAGAGTTATAAATGAGAGCTATCGTCCAAAAATAGACTGAAGTAAGGCTGCCAAGAGGACTTGAAAGCGGGGCAGAATTGCAGGAAACCGATTTCAGGAGGTAGACTGGAATTGCATTGAAAGCATAGGAAAAGAGGCAGAACGTCCACAATGATGCACTTGGCTAAAAAGGGCGTATGCGTTTTTTCCTGAATATATTCAGGAAAAAACGCATACGCCCTTTTTGGCCAACCAAGCAAGCTTGCAAAGGAAATCTGCACTACAATGAAGTCTCACTTCCCCCCGGTCAAAAGGGCCATCTGAAAACAGTGTAAAATCCAGAAAGGCAGGACAGGCCATGGAGAACTGGGAGCCTTGTTATGCTGATGGGCGGGATGTAAATTGCCAACAATCACTCGGGAGAAGTGTATGGTGTTTCCTGAAACATCGAAAAAACAAAGCAACAGAGCCTAGGGCACTGCCACTTATGGTCCTATAGCTTACTGAAATTAAAATCAAAAAGACACAGCCACCCCAAAGTTTGGGACGCCTCTGTTTACAAGAACCTCGTTCACAGTACAAGTTCAACATCGCAGAAAGTGAAAAATGGATAAAGAAGTTGTGGTATTTACTTACAAAGCAATATCACTCAGCAATGAAATCTATGTCATCAGGCCCTTAGCATCACAATGAGTGGATTCAGGTATGATGATTCTAACTGAAATAAGTCACACAGAAAAAGAAACATCATAAGATATCAGTAATACACGGAATGGAAACTTGGCTACACAGGAACGGAATTACAGAACAGAACAGGGTCTCAAATTTAGAAAACCAACTTATGCTTGCTTAAGGGTAAAGGTGAGTTGGGGTGCTGCATAAAACCAGAGATTGAAATGAGCACAGATAAAGTTCCTTAAGTCAAATATGGAATAGACAAGAGCTACTCCTTGCTCAACGAAATGGACTCAACACCGCATATTAAATGCCTAAGAATGTACCTGAGTAGTAAGTATCGTAAAACCTATGGATTGCTATGTCTCCAAGAGAATCAAGCATGTGTACAGGGGCATAAACGCAGCAGTGATAGGATTGGAGAGGTTCGGTGAGCAAATGAAGACCCTTTGAAGTCATATTGCATGGTACCCATTACACGGGTCTCAATTCTCCAAGTTTAAGGTATTCTTCCTTCAGCTAAAACATGCATGTGGAACCCAAGTATGATCAACCATGTGAACGGGAGACGTGTTCAAATATGTCTCAGTTTTTGTACCCTGGTACTCGGGTGCAACATTCCAGACGCTTTACTAACACTCTCCCGACTTGGAGAGTCAGTCCCTTTAACCTCCTGTTTGGCCCAGTTTGCAATTTCTGCGGAAGATGAACAGGAATAGCGAGAACCAATGAGAGGCTAGCTGGAGGTGGCTGGACGGGCAAATTTAACTCTCATTTCCCACCAGGAAGAGGAATTAACCAAAGGCTCAGCGTGCCGTGCCGGAACCAGATTAGGGCCTGAAGCCATACTGCGGTGTTGCGGCCAGCTCAAAAGAAAGCGAGTTGAAGAAAGGAGCTCAGGGGCACTGTAATTCACAAACCTGCAGAGTTATAAATGACAGCTATCGTCCAAAAATAGACTGAAGTAAGTCTGCCAAGAGGACTTGAAAGCGGGGCAGAATTGCAGGAAACTGATTTCAGGAGGGAGACTGGAATTGCATTGAAAGCATAGGAAAAGAGGCAGAACGTCCACAATGATGCACTTGGCCAAAAAGGGCGTATGCGTTTTTTCCTGAATATATTCAGGAAAAAACGCATACGCCCTTTTAGGCCAACCAAGCAAGCTTGCAAAGGAAATGTGCACTACAATGAAGTCTCACTTCCCCCCCGGTTAAAAGGGCCATCTGAAAAAAGTGTAAAATCCAGAAAGGCAGGACAGGCCATGGAGAACTGGGAGCCTTGTTATGCTGATGGGCGGGAAGTAAATTGCCAACAGACACTCCCGAGAAGTGTATGGTGTTTCCTGAAACATCTAAAAAACAAAGCAACAGAGCCTAGGGCACTGCCACTTATGGTCCTATAGCTTAGGGAAATTAAAATAAAAAATCCACAGCCACCCCAAAGTTTGGGACGCCTCTGTTTACAAGAACCTCGTTTACAGTACAAGTTCAACATCGCAGAAAGTGAAAAATGGATAAAGAAGTTGTGGTATTTACTTACAAAGCAATATCACTCAGCAATGAAATGTATGTCATCAGGCCCTTAGCAGCACAATGAGTGGATTCAGGTATGATGATTCTAACTGAAATAAGTCACAACGAAAAAGAAACATCATAAGATATCAGTAATACACGGAATGTAAACTTGGCTACAGAGGAACTGAATTACAGAACAGAACAGGGTCTCAAATTTAGAAAACCAACTTATGCTTGCTTAAGGGGAAAGGTGAGTTGGGGTGCTGCATAAAACCAGAGATTGAAATGAGCACAGATAAATTTCCTTAAGCCAAATATGGAATAGACAAGAGCTACTCCTTGCTCAACGAAATGGACTCAACACCACATATTAAACGCCTAAGAATGTACCTGACTAGTAAGTATCTTAAAACCTATGGATTGCTATGTCTCCAAAAGAGAATCAAGCATGTGTACAGGGGCATAAACGCAGCAGTGATAGGATTGGAGAGGTTCGGTGAGCAAATGAAGACCCTTTGAAGTCATATTGCATGGTACCCATTCCACGGGTTTCAACTACCCAGGTTTAAGGTATTCTTCCTTCAGCTAAAACATGCATGTGGAACCTAGAGTATGATCAACCATGTGATCGGGAGATGTGTTCAAATATGTCTCAGTTTTCGTACCCTGGTACTCGGGTGCAACATTCCAGACGCTTTACTAACACTCTCCCCACTTGGAGAGTCAGTCCCTTTAACCTCCTTTTGGCCCAGTTTGCAATTTCTGCGGAAGATGAAGACGAATAGCGAGAACCAATGAGAGACTACCTGGAGTTGTCTGGACGCAGAAATTTAACTCTCATTTCCCACCAGGAAGAGGAGTTAACCAAAGGCTCAGCATGCCGTGCCGGAACCAGATTAGGGCCTGAAGCCATCCTGCGGTGTTGCAGCCAGGTTACAAGAAAGCGAGTTGAAGAAAGGAGCTCAGGGGCACTGTAATTCACAAACCTGCAGAGTTATAAATGACAGCTATCGTCCAAAAATATACTGAAGTAAGGCTGCCAAGAGGACTTGAAAGCGGGGCAGAATTGCAGGAAACCGATTTCAGGAGGTAGACTGGAATTGCATTGAAAGCATAGGAAAAGAGGCAGAACGTCCACAATGATGCACTTGGCCAAAAAGCGCATATGCGTTTTTTCCTGAATATATTCAGGAAAAAACGCATACGCCCTTTTTGGCCAACCAAGCAAACTTACAAAGGAAATCTGCACTACAATGAAGTCTCACTTACCCCCGGTCAAAAGGGCCATCTGAAAAAAGTGTAAAATCCAGAAAGGCAGGACAGGCCATGGAGAACTGGGAGCCTTGTTATGCTGATGGGCGGGATGTAAATTGCCAACAGACACTCGGGAGAAGTGTATGGTGTTTCCTGAAACATCTAAAAAACAAAGCAACAGAGCCTAGGGCACTTCCACTTATGGTCCTATAACTTAGGGAAATTAAAATCAAAAAGACACAGCCACCCCAAAGTTTGGGACGCCTCTGTTTACAAGAACCTCGTTTATGGTACAAGTTCAATATCACAGAAAGCGAAAAATGGATAAAGAATTTGTGGTACTTACGTACAATGCAATATCACTCAGCAATGAAAGTTATGTCATCAGCCCCGTAGCAGCAAAATGAGTGGAGTCAGGTACGATGATTCTAAGTGAAATAAGTCCCACAGAAAAAGGAACATCATAAGATATCATTACTACACGGAATGTAAACTTGGCTACACAGGAACTGAATTACAAAACAGAACAGGGTCTCAAATTTAGAAAACCAACTTATGCTTGCTTAAGGGGAAAGGTGAGTTGGGGTGCTGCATAAAACCAGAGATTGAAATTAGCACAGATACCATTCCATAAGCCAAATATGTAATAGACAGAGCTACTCCTTGCTCAACGAAGTGGACTCAACACCCCATATTAAACGCCTAAGAATATACCTGACTAGTAAGAATCTTAAAACCTATGGATTTATGTCTCCAAAAGAGAATCAAGCATGTGTAAAGCGGCATAAACGCAGCAGTGATAGGATTGGTGAGTTTCGGTGAACAAATGCAGACCCTTTGAAGTCATATTGCATGGTACCCATTCCATGGGACTCTACTCTCCAGGTTTAAGGGATTCTTCCTTCAGCTAAAACATGCATGTGGAACCCAGAGTATGATCAACCATGTGATCGGGAGACGTGTTCAAATATGTCTCGGTTTTCGTACCCTGGTACTCGGGTACAACATTCCAGACGCTTTACTAACACTCTCCCCACTTGGAGAGTCAGTGCCTTTAACCTCCTGTTTGGCCCAGTTTGCAATTTCTGCGGAAGATGAACAGGAATAGGGAGAACCAATGAGAGACTAGCTGGAGGTGTCTGGATGGGCAAATTTAACTCTCATTTCCCACCAGGAAGAGGAATTTACCAAAGGCAAAGCGTGCCATGCCAGAACCACCCTAGGGCCTGAAGCAATCCAGCGGTGTTGCCGCCAGCTCACAAGAAAGCGAGTTGAAGAAAGGAGCTCAGGGTCACTGTCATTAACAAACCTGCAGAGTTATAAATGACAGCTATCGTCCAAAAAGATATTGAAGTAAGGCTGCCAAGAGGACTTGAAAGCGGGGCAGAATTGCAGGAAACCGATTTCAGGAGGTAGACTGGAATTGCATGTAAAGCATAGGAAAAGAGGCAGAACGTCCACAATGATGCACTTGGCCAAAAAGGGTGTATGCGTTTTTTCCTGAATATATTCAGGAAAAAACGCATACGCCCTTTTTGGCCAACCAAGCAAGCTTGCAACGGAAATCTGCACTACAAAGAAGTCTCAGTGCCCCCCGGTCAAAAGGGCCATCTGAAAAAAGTGTAAAATCCAGAAAGGCAGGACAGGCCATGGAGAAATGGGAGCCTTGTTATGCTGATAGGCGGGATGTAAATTGCCAACAGCCACTCGGGAGAAGTGTATGGTGTTTCCTGAAACATCTAAAAAACAAAGCAACAGAGCCTAGGGCACTTCCACTTATGGTCCTATAGCTTAGGAAAATTAAAATCAAAAAGACACAGCCACCCCAAAGTTTGGGACAGCACAGTTTACAAGAACCTCGTTTATGGTACAAGTTCAATATCACAGAAAGCGAAAAATGGATAAAGAATTTGTGGTACTTACGTACAATGCAATATCACTCAGCAATGAAATCTATGTCATCAGCCCCGTAGCAGCAAAATGAGTGGATTCAGGTACGATGATTCTAAGTGAAATAAGTCCCACAGAAAAAGAAACATCATAAGATATCATTACTACACGGAATGTAAACTTGGCTACACAGGAACTGAATTACAAAACAGAACAGGGTCTCAAATGTAGAAAACCAACTTATGCTTGCTTAAGGGGAAAGGTGAGTTGGGGTGCTGCATAAAACCAGAGATTGAAATTAGCACAGATACCATTCCATAAGCCAAATATGTAATAGACAGAGCTACTCCTTGCTCAACGAAGTGGACTCAACACCCCATATTAAACGCCTAAGAATATACCTGACTAGTAAGAATCTTAAAAGCTATGGATTGATATGTCTCCGAAAGAGAATCAAGCGTGTGTACACCGGCATAAACGCAGCAGTGATAGGATTGGTGAGGTTCGGTGAACAAATGCAGACCCTTTGAAGTCATATTGCATGGTACCCATTCCATGGGTCTCAACTCTCCAGGTTTAAGGGATCCCTCCTTCAGCTAAAACATGCATGTGGAACCCAGAGTATGATCCACCGTGTGATCGGGAAACGTGTTCAAATGTGTCTCAGTTTTCGTCCCCTGGTACTCGGGTGCAACATTCCAGACGCTTTATTAACACTCTCCCCACTTGGAGAGTCAGTGCCTTTAACCTCCTGTTTGGCCCAGTTTGCAATTTCTGCGGAAGATGAACAGGAATAGCGAGAACCAATGAGAGACTAGCTGGAGGTGTCTGGACGGGCAAATTTAACTCTCATTTCCCACCAGGAAGAGGAAATAACCAAAGGCTCAGCGTGCCGTGCCGGAACCACCCTAGGGCCTGAAGCAATGCAGCGGTGTTGCGGTCAGCTCACAAGAAAGCGAGTTGAAGAAAGGAGCTCAGGGGCACTGTAATTCACAAACATGCAGAGTTATAAATGACAGCTATCGTCCAAAAAGATTTGAAGTAAGGCTGCCAAGAGGACTTGAAAGCGGGGCAGAATTGCAGGAAACCGATTTCAGGAGGTAGACTGGAATTGCATGTAAAGCATAGGAAAAGAGGCAGAACGTCCACAATGATGCACTTGGCCAAAAAGGGCGTATACGTTTTTTCCTGAATATATTCAGGAAAAAACGCATACGCCCTTTTTGAACAAGCAAGCAAGCTTGCAAAGGAAATCTGCACTACAATGAAGTCTCACTGCCCCCCGGTCAAAAGGGCCATCTGAAAACAGTGTAAAATCCAGAAAGAAAGGACAGGCCATAGAGAACTCGGAGCCTTGTTATGGTGTTGTGTGGGATGTCAATTGCCAACAGCCACTCTGGAGAAGTGTATGGTGTTTCCTGAAACATCTAAAAAAGAAAGCAACAGAGCCTAGGGCACTTCCACTTATGGTCCTATAGCTTAGGGAAATTAAAATCAAAAAGACACAGCCACCCCAAAGTTTGGGACAGCACAGTTTACAAGAACCTCTTTTATGCTACAAGTTCAATATCACAGAAAGCGAAAAATGGATAAAGAATTTGTGGTACTTACGTACAATGCAATATCACTCAGCAATGAAATCTATGTCATCAGCCCCATAGCAGCAAAATGAGTGGATTCAGGTACGATGATTCTAAGTGAAATAAGTCCCACAGAAAAAGAAACATCATAAGATATCACTACTACACGGAATGTAAACTTGGCTACACAGGAACTGAATTACAAAACAGAACAGGGTCTCAAATGTAGAAAACCAACTTATGCTTGCTTAAGGGGAAAGGTGAGTTGGGGTGCTGCATAAAACCAGAGATTGAAATGAGCACAGAAACCGTTCCATAAGCCAAATATGTAATAGACAAGAGCTACTCCTTGCTCAACGAAGTGGACTCAACACCCCATATGAAACGCCTAAGAAAATACCTAACTAGTAAGAATCTTAAAACCTATGGATTGATATGTCTCCGAAAGAGAATCAAGCGTGTGTACACCGGCATAAACGCAGCAGTGATAGGATTGGTGAGGTTCGGTGAGCAAATGCAGACCCTTTGAAGTCATATTGCATGGTACCCATTCCATGGGTCTCAACTCTCCAGGTTTCAGGGATTCCTCCTTCAGCTAAAACATGCATGTGGAACCCAGAGTATGATCAACCGTGTGAACGGGAGACGTGTTCAAATATGTCTCAGTTTTCCTCCCCTGGTACTCGGGTGCATCATTCCAGACGCTTTATTAACACTCTCCCCACTTGGAGAGTCAGTGCCTTTAACCTCCTGTTTGGCCCAGTTTGCAATTTCTGCGGAAGATGAACAGGAATAGCGAGAACCAATGAGAGACTAGCTGGAGGTGTCTGGACGGGCAAATTTAACTCTCATTTCCCACCAGGAAGAGGAATTAACCAAAAGCTCAGCATGCCGTGCCGGAACCACACTAGGGCCTGAAGCAATGCAGCGGTGTTGCGGTCAGCTCACAAGAAAGCGAGTTGAAGAAAGGAGCTCAGGGGCACTGTAATTCACAAACCTGCAGAGTTATAAATGACAGCTATCGTCCAAAAAGATATTGAAGTAAGGCTGCCAAGAGGACTTGAAAGCGGGGCAGAATTGCAGGAAACCGATTTCAGGAGGTAGACTGGAATTGCATGTAAAGCATAGGAAAAGAGGCAGAACGTCCACAATGATGCACTTGGCCAAAAAGGGCGTATGCGTTTTTTCCTTAATATATTCAGGAAAAAACGCATACGTCCTTTTTGAACAAGCAAGCAAGCTTGCAAAGGAAATCTGCACTACAATGAAGTCTCACTGCCCCCCGGTCAAAAGGGCCATCTGAAAACAGTGTAAAATCCAGAAAGAAAGGACAGGCCATAGAGAACTGGGAGCCTTGTTATGCTGATGTGCGGGATGTCAATTGCCAACAGCCACTCTGGAGAAGTGTATGGTGTTTCCTGAAACATCTAAAAAACAAAGCAACAGAGCCTAGGGCACTTCCACTTATGGTCCTATAGCTTAGGGAAATTAAAATAAAAAAGTCACAGCCACCCCAAAGTTTGGGACAGCACAGTTTACAAGAACCTCTTTTATGCTACAAGTTCAATATCACAGAAAGCGAAAAATGGATAAAGAATTTGTGGTACTTACGAACAATGCAATATCACTCAACAATGAAATCTATGTCATCAGCCCCGTAGCAGCAAAATGAGTGGATTCAGGTACAATGATTCTAAGTTAAATAAGTCACACAGAAAAAGAAACATCATAAGATATCACTACTACACGGAATGTAAACTTGGGTACACAGGAACTGAACTGCAAAACAGAACAGGGTCTCAAATGTAGAAAATCAACTTATGCTTTCTTAAGGGGAAAGGTGAGTTGGGGTGCTGCATAAAACCAGAGATTGAAATTAGCACAGATACCGTTCCATAAGCCAAATATGTAATAGACAAGAGCTACTCCTTGCTCAACGAAGTGGACTCAACACCCCATATTAAACGCCTAAGAATATACCTGACTAGTAAGAATCTTAAAACGTATGGATTTATATATCTCCGAAAGAGAATCAAGTGCCTGTACAACGGCATAAGCGCAGCAGTGATAGGATTGGTGAGGTTCGGTGAGCAAATGCAGACCCTTTGAAGTCATATTGCATGGTACCCATTCCATGGGTCTCAACTCTCCAGGTTTAAGGGATTCTTACTTCAGCTAAAACATGCATGTGGAACCCAGAGTATGATCCACCGTGTGATCGGGAAACGTGTTCAAATGTATCTCAGTTTCCGTCCCCTGGTACTCGAGTGCAACATTCCCGAAGCTTTAGTAACACTCTCCCCACTTGGAGAGTCAGTGCCTTTAACCTCCTGTTTGGCCCAGTTTGCAATTTCTGCGGAAGATGAACAGGAATAGGGAGAACCAATGAGAGAGTATCTGGAGGTGTCTGGATGGGCACATTTAACTCTCATTTCCCACCAGGAAGAGGAATTAACCAAAGGCTCAGCGTGCTGTGCCGGAACCACACTAGGGCCTGAAGCAATCCTGCGGTTTTGCGGCCAGCTCACAAGAAAGCAAGTTGAAGAAAGGAGCTCAGAGGCACTGTAATTCACAAACCTGCAGAGTTATAAATGACAGCTATCATCCAAAAATATACTGAAGTAAGGCTGCCAAGAGGACTTGAAAGCGGGGCAGAATTGCAGGAAACCGATTTCAGGAGGTGGACAGGAATTGCATTTAAAGCATAGGAAAAGAGGCAGAACGTCCACAATGGTGCACTTGGCCAAAAAGGGCATATGCGTTTTTTCCAAGGCCCTCATAACCGAGGGGAGGAGACTCATAGCAGGCTCCAACTACCACCAGAGGGCTCATGTCGCCAAGGCAACGTGAGCAAGCGAGGCAGGAGTTACCTCACAGCAGAGGTCCCACCTCACAGAAGGGTGAGGAACCCAGCCAACATCAGACTCTCACCAGAGGGCCCACATCACCAAGGCAATGGGAACCAGGCAGGAGTGTCCTCACACCAGTGGGGCCACATCATCGATAGGTGAGGAACTCAGCACATGTGGCCTAAAACCAGAGGGCCCACATGAACAAGGGGCTCAGAGTCAGGAAGGCAGGAGTAGCCTCACAACACTGGGCCCATAGAATAAAAAAGTGAAGAATCCAGCAGTTGGAACCTCCCAGCAAGGGGCCCAGAGCACCAATGCTATGGGATCCAGGCCAGAGTGAACTCACATCACAGGGCCCATGTCATGAAACTGTAAGCAACCCAGCCGTTGGGACCTCAGAGCAGAAGGCCAACATCCCCATGGGGATGGGAACCTGACAGGAGTGTCCTGGCATCACTGGGGTCACATCAGAAAACGTTGGGAGCCCAGCAGTTAGGGCCCAATGACAGAGGGCCCTCATCACTGAGGGGAGGACACTCCCAGCAGGCTCCAACTGACACCAGAGGGCCAACGTCACCAAGGCGAGGAGTGCCAACCATGAAGGAATGACCTCACAGGAGACGGCCCACCACACAGAAGGGTGAGGAACCCAGCCAGTATCAGACTCTCACCAGAGGGCTCACATCTTTAAAGGGATGGGAACCAGGCAGGAGTGTCCTCACACCAGTGGGTCCACATGATCGAAAGTTGAGGAACCCAGCACATGTGGCCCCAAACCAGCGGACATACATCACAAAGTGGCTGGGAGTGAGGCAGGCAGGAGGAGCCTCAAAACAGAGGGACCACAGAATAAAAAGTTGAGGAATCCAGCAGTTGGAACGTCCCAGCAGGTGGCCCAGAGCACTGACCATATAGGTTCCAGGCCAGAGTGAGCTCACATCAGACGGCCCACATCATGAAACTGTCAGCAACCCAGACGATGGGACCACAGAGCAGAAGGCCCACATCCCCATGGGGATGGGAACCTGACAGGAGTGCCCTGGCATCACTGGGCTCACATCAGAGAAGGTGGGGAGCCCAGCAGTTAGGGCCTGACGCTAGAGGGCACTCATCACCGAGGGGACGAGGATCCCAGCATGCTCTAACTGCCTCCAGAGAGCCGACATCACCAAGTCGAGGTGTGCCAGCCATGCAGGAGTGACCTCACAGCAGAGGGTCCACCTCACAGAAGGATGAGGAACCCTGCCAGGATCAGACTCTCACCAGAGGGCTCACATCATTAAGGGGATGGGAACCAGGCAGGAGTGTCCTCACACCAGTGGGGCCACATCATCAAAAGTTGAGGAACCCAGCACATGTGGCCTCAAACAATTGGACACTCAGTTCCAAGGGGCTGGGAGTGAGGCAGGCAGGAGGAACCTCACAACAGAGGGCCCAAAGAATAAATAAGTTGAGGAATCCAGCAGTTGGAGCCTCCCAGCAGGCGACCAAGAGCACAGAGGCTATGGGATCCAGGCCGAAGTGAACTAACACCAGAGACCCCACATCATGAAAGTGAGCAACCCAGCCGTGGGGACCACAGAGCAGAAGGCCCACATCCCCATGGGGATGGGAACCTTGCAGGAGTGTCCTCGCACCACTGGGCGCACAACCGAAAATGTGGGGAGCCTAGCAGTTAGGGCCTGTCGCCAGAGGGCCCTCATCTCCGAGGGGAGGATGCTGTCAGCAGGCTCCAATTGCCACCAGAGGGCCGACGTTGCCAAGGCGAGGTGTGCCAGCCAGGCAGGAGTGACCTCACAGCAGAGGGCCCACCTCACAGAAGGGTGAGGAACCCAGCCAGGATCAGACTCTAACCACAGGGCCCACATCACCATGGGGATGGGAACCTGGCAGGACTGTCCTCGCACCACAGGGCGCACATCAGAAAATGTGGGGAGCCCAGCAGTTAGGCCTGACGCCAGAGGGCCCTCATCGCAGAAGGTAGGAGGCTCCCAGCAGGCTCCAACTGCCACCAGAGGGCCCACGTCTCCAAGGCGACCTGTGCCAGCCAGGCAGGAGTGACCACACAGAAGAGGGCCCACCTCACAGAAGGGTGAGGAACCCAGCCAGGATCAGACTCTCACCAGAGGGCCCACATCACCAAGGGGATGGGAACCAGGCAGGAGTGTCCCCACACCAGTGGGACAACATCATCGAAAGGTGAGGAACGCAGCACATGTGGCCTCAAACCAGAGGATACACATCACCAAGGGGCTGGGAGTGAGGCAGGCAGGAGGAGCCTCACAACAGAGGGCCCAAAGAATAAATTAGGTGAGGAATCCAGCAGTTGGAACCTCCCAGCCGGCAGCCCAGAGCACCGGCAATAGGGATCCTGGATGGAGTGAACTCACAGCAGAGGGCCCACATCATGGAACTGTGAGCAAGCCAGCCATTTTGACCTCAGAGCAGAAGGCGCACATCCCCATGGGGATGGGAACCTGGCAGGAGTGTCCTCGCTCACTTGGCGCACATCAGAAAATGTGGGGAGCCCAGCAGTTACGGCCTGACGCAAGAGGGCCCTCATCACCGAGGGGAGGAGGCTACCAGCAGGCTCCAACTGCCACCAGAGTGCCCACGTCGCCAAGGTGACATGTGCCAGACAGGCAGGAGTGACCTCACAGCAGAGGGCCCACCTCACAGAAGGTTCAGGAACCCAGCCAGGATCAGACTCTCACCAGAGGGCCCACATCACCAAGGTGATGGGAACCAGGCAGGAGTGTCCTCACAAGAGTGGGGCCACATCATCGAAAGGTGAGGAACCCAGCACATGTGGCCTCAAACCAGAGGACACACATCACCAAGGGGATGGGAGTGAGGCAGGCAGGAGGAGCCTAAAAACAGAGGGCCCAAAGAATAAGAAATGTGAGGAATCCAGCAGTTGGAACCTCCCAGCAGGCGGCCGAGAGCACAGAAGCTATGGGATCCAGGCAGGAGTGAACTCACACCAGAGAGCCCACATCATGAAACTGTGAGCAACCCAGGTGTTGGGACCTCAGAGCAGAAGGCCCACATCCCCATGGGGATGGGAAACTGACAGGAGTGTCCTGGCATCACTGGGCTCCCATCAGAAAACGTGGGAAGCCCAGCAGTTAGGGCCTGATGCCAGAGGGCCATCATCACCGAGGGGAGGAGATTCTTAGCACACACCAACGGCCACCACACGGCTGACGTCGCCAAGGCAATGGGTGCCAACCAGGAAGGATTGACCTCACAGCTAGGGCCTACCTCACAGAAGGGTGAGGAACACAGCCAGGATAAGACTCTCACCAGGGGGTCCACATAACCAAGTGGATGGGAACCAGACAGGAGTGTCCTCACACCAGTGGGGCCACATCATCAAAAGGTGAGGAACCCAGCAAAGGTGGCCACAATCCAGAGGACCCACATCACCAAGGGGCTGAGAGTGAGATAGGGGTCTGGACGGGCAATTTTAATCTGATTTCCCACCAGGAAGAGGATTTAACCAAAGGCTCAGCGTGCCGTGCCGGAACCAGATTAGGGCCTGAAGCAATCCTGCGGTTTTGCGGCCAGCTCACAAGAAAGCGAGTTGAAGAAAGGAGCTCAGGGGCACTGTAATTCAAAAACCTGCAGAGTTATAAATGACAGCTATCGTCCAAAAATATACTGAAGTAAGGCTGCCAAGAGGACTTGAAAGCGGGGCAGAATTGCAGGAAACCGATTTCAGGAGGTAGACTGGAATTGCATTGAAAGCATAGGAAAAGAGGCAGAACGTCCACAATGATGCACTTGGCTAAAAAGGGCGTATGCGTTTTTTCCTGAATATATTCAGGAAAAAACGCATACGCCCTTTTTGGCCAACCAAGCAAGCTTGCAAAGGAAATCTGCACTACAATGAAGTCTCACTTCCCCCCCGGTTAAAAGGGCCATCTGAAAAAAGTGTAAAATCCAGAAAGGCAGGACAGGCCATGGAGAACTGGGAGCCTTGTTATGCTGATGGGCGGGAAGTAAATTGCCAACAGACACTCCGGAGAAGTGTATGGTGTTTCCTGAAACATCTAAAAAACAAAGCAACAGAGCCTAGGGCACTGCCACTTATGGTCCTATAGCTTAGGGAAATTAAAATAAAAAATCCACAGCCACCCCAAAGTTTGGGACGCCTCTGTTTACAAGAACCTCGTTTACAGTACAAGTTCAACATCGCAGAAAGTGAAAAATGGATAAAGAAGTTGTGGTATTTACTTACAAAGCAATATCACTCAGCAATGAAATCTATGTCATCAGGCCCTTAGCAGCACAATGAGTGGATTCAGGTATGATGATTCTAACTGAAATAAGTCACACAGAAAAAGAAACATCATAAGATATCAGTAATACACGGAATGTAAACTTGGCTACACAGGAACTGAATTACAGAACAGAACAGGGTCTCAAATTTAGAAAACCAACTTATGCTTGCTTAAGGGGAAAGGTGAGTTGGGGTGCTGCATAAAAACAGAGATTGAAATGAGCACAGATAAAGTTCCTTAAGCCAAATATGGAATAGACAAGAGCTACTCCTTGCTCAACGAAATGGACTCAACACCGCATATTAAACGTCTAAGAATGTACCTGACTAGTAAGTATCTTAAAACCTATGGATTGCTATGTCTCCGAAAGAGAATCAAGCATGTGTACAGGGGCATAAACGCAGCAGTGATAGGATTGGAGAGGTTCGTGAGCAAATGAAGACCCTTTGAAGTCATATTGCATGGTACCCATTCCACGGGTTTCAACTACCCTGGTTTAAGGTATTCCTCCTTCAGCTAAAACATGCATGTGGAACCTAGAGTATGATCAACCATGTGATCGGGAGACGTGTTCAAATATGTCTCAGTTTTCGTACCCTGGTACACGGGTGCAACATTCCAGACGCTTTACTAACACTCTCCCGTCTTGGAGAGTCAGTCCCTTTAACCTGCTGTTTGGCCCAGTTTGCAATTTCCGTGGAAGATGAACAGGAATAGCGAGAACCAATGAGAGACTAGCTGGAGGTGTCTGGATGGGCAAATTTAACTCTCATTTCCCACCAGGAAGAGGAAATAACCAAAGGCTCAGCGTGCCGTGCCGGAACCAGATTAGGGCCTTAAGCCATCCTGCGGTGTTGCGGCCTGCTCAAAAGAAAGTGAGTTGAAGAAAGGAGCTCAGGGGCACTGTAATTCACAAACCTGCAGAGTTATAAATGACAGCTATCGTCCAAAAATAGACTGAAGTAAGGCTGCCAAGAGGACTTGAAAGCGGGGCAGAATTGCAGGAAACTGATTTCAGGAGGGAGACTGGAATTGCATTGAAAGCATAGGAAAAGAGGCAGAACGTCCACAATGATGCACTTGGCCAAAAAGGGCGTATGCGTTTTTTCCTGAATATATTCAGGAAAAAACGCATACGCCCTTTTTGGCCAACCAAGCAAGCTTGCAAAGGAAATCTGCACTACAATGAAGTCTCACTTCCCCCCGGTCAAAAGGGCCATCTGAAAAAAGTGTAAAATCCAGAAAGGCAGGACAGGCCATGGAGAACTGGGAGCCTTGTTATGCTGATGGGCGGGATGTAAATTGCCAACAACCACTCAGGAGAAGTGTATGGTGTTTCCTGAAACATCTAAAAAACAAAGCAACAGAGCCTAGGGCACTTCCACTTATGGTCCTATAGCTTAGGGAAATTAAAATAAAAAATCCACAGCCACCCCAAAGTTTGGGACGCCTCTGTTTACAAGAACCTCGTTTACAGTACAAGTTCAACATCGCAGAAAGTGAAAAATGGATAAAGAAGTTGTGGTATTTACTTACAAAGCAATATCACTCAGCAATGAAATCTATGTCATCAGGCCCTTAGCAGCACAATGAGTGGATTCAGGTATGATGATTCTAACTGAAATAAGTCACACAGAAAAAGAAACATCATAAGATATCAGTAATACACGGAATGTAAACTTGGCTACACAGGAACTGAATTACAGAACAGAACAGGGTCTCAAATTTAGAAAACCAACTTATGCTTGCTTAAGGGGAAAGGTGAGTTGGGGTGCTGCATAAAAACAGAGATTGAAATGAGCACAGATAAAGTTCCTTAAGCCAAATATGGAATAGACAAGAGCTACTCCTTGCTCAACGAAATGGACTCAACACCGCATATTAAACGTCTAAGAATGTACCTGACTAGTAAGTATCTTAAAACCTATGGATTGCTATGTCTCCGAAAGAGAATCAAGCATGTGTACAGGGGCATAAACGCAGCAGTGATAGGATTGGAGAGGTTCGTGAGCAAATGAAGACCCTTTGAAGTCATATTGCATGGTACCCATTCCACGGGTTTCAACTACCCTGGTTTAAGGTATTCCTCCTTCAGCTAAAACATGCATGTGGAACCTAGAGTATGATCAACCATGTGATCGGGAGACGTGTTCAAATATGTCTCAGTTTTCGTACCCTGGTACTCGGGTGCAACATTCCAGACGCTTTACTAACACTCTCCCGTCTTGGAGAGTCAGTCCCTTTAACCTGCTGTTTGGCCCAGTTTGCAATTTCCGTGGAAGATGAACAGGAATAGCGAGAACCAATGAGAGACTAGCTGGAGGTGTCTGGATGGGCAAATTTAACTCTCATTTCCCACCAGGAAGAGGAAATAACCAAAGGCTCAGCGTGCCGTGCCGGAACCAGATTAGGGCCTGAAGCCATCCTGCGGTGTTGCGGCCTGCTCAAAAGAAAGCGAGTTGAAGAAAGGAGCTCAGGGGCACTGTAATTCACAAACCTGCAGAGTTATAAATGACAGCTATCGTCCAAAAATAGACTGAAGTAAGTCTGCCAAGAGGACTTGAAAGCGGGGCAGAATTGCAGGAAACTGATTTCAGGAGGGAGACTGGAATTGCATTGAAAGCATAGGAAAAGAGGCAGAACGTCCACAATGATGCACTTGGCCAAAAAGGGCGTATGCGTTTTTTCCTGAATATATTCAGGAAAAAACGCATACGCCCTTTTTGGCCAACCAAGCAAGCTTGCAAAGGAAATCTGCACTACAATGAAGTCTCACTTCCCCCCGGTCAAAAGGGCCATCTGAAAAAAGTGTAAAATCCAGAAAGGCAGGACAGGCCATGGAGAACTGGGAGCCTTGTTATGCTGATGGGCGGGATGTAAATTGCCAACAACCACTCAGGAGAAGTGTATGGTGTTTCCTGAAACATCTAAAAAACAAAGCAACAGAACCTAGGGCACTTCCACTTATGGTCCTATAGCTTAGGGAAATTAAAATAAAAAAGACACAGCCACCCTAAAGTTTGGAACGGCTCTGTTTACAAGAACCTCGTTTACAGTACAAGTTCAACATTGCAGAAAGTGAAAAATGGAGAAAGAAGTTGTGGTATTTACTTACAAAGCAATATCACTCAGCAATGAAATCTGTGTCATCAGGCCCTTAGCAGCACAATGAGTGGATTCAGGTATGATGATTCTAACTGAAATAAGTCACACAGAAAAAGAAACATCATAAGATATCAGTAATACACGGAATGTAAACTTGGCTACACAGGAACTGAATTACAGAACAGAACAGGGTCTCAAATTTAGAAAACCAACTTATGCTTGCTTAAGGGTAAAGGTGAGTTGGGGTGCTGCATAAAACCAGAGATTGAAATGAGCACAGATAAAGTTCCTTAAGCCAAATATGGAATAGACAAGAGCTACTCCTTGCTCAACGAAATGGACTCAACACCGCATATTAAACGCCTAAGAATGTACCTGACTAGTAAGTATCTTAAAACCTATAGATTGCTATGTCTCCGAAAGAGAATCAAGCATGTGTACAGGGGCATAAACGCAGCAGTGATAGGATTGGAGAGGTTCGTGAGCAAATGAAGACCCTTTGAAGTCATATTGCATGGTACCCATTCCACGGGTTTCAACTACCCAGGTTTAAGGTATTCTTCCTTCAGCTAAAACATGCATGTGGAACCTAGAGTATGATCAACCATGTGATCGGGAGATGTGTTCAAATATGTCTCAGTTTTCGTACCCTGGTACTCGGGTGCAACATTCCAGACGCTTTACTAACACTCTCCCCACTTGGAGAGTCAGTCCCTTTAACCTGCTGTTTGGCCCAGTTTGCAATTTCCGTGGAAGATGAACAGGAATAGCGAGAACCAATGAGAGACTAGCTGGAGGTGTCTGGATGGGCAAATTTAACTCTCATTTCCCACCAGGAAGAGGAAATAACCAAAGGCTCAGCATGCCGTGCCGGAACCAGATTATGGCCTGAAGCCATCCTGCGGTGTTGCGGCCTGCTCAAAACAAAGCGAGTTGAAGAAAGGAGCTCAGGGGCACTGTAATTCACAAACCTGCAGAGGTATAAATGACAGCTATCGTCCAAAAATATACTGAAGTAAGGCTGCCAAGAGGACTTGAAAGCGGGGCAGAATTGCAGGAAACCGATTTCAGGAGGTAGACTGGAATTGCATTGAAAGCATAGGAAAAGAGGCAGAACGTCCACAATGATGCACTTGGCTAAAAAGGGCGTATGCGTTTTTTCCTGAATATATTCAGGAAAAAACGCATACGCCCTTTTTGGCCAACCAAGCAAGCTTGCAAAGGAAATCTGCACTACAATGAAGTCTCACTTCCCCCCGGTCAAAAGGGCCATCTGAAAAAAGTGTAAAATCCAGAAAGGCAGGACAGGCCATGGAGAACTGGGAGCCTTGTTATGCTGATGGGCGGGATGTAAATTGCCAACAACCAGTCGGGAGAAGTGTATGGTGTTTCCTGAAACATCTAAAAAACAAAGCAACAGAACCTAGGGCACTTCCACTTATGGTCCTATAGCTTAGGGAAATTAAAATAAAAAAGACACAGCCACCCCAAAGTTTGGAACGGTTCTGTTTACAAGAACCTCGTTTACCGTACAAGTTCAACATCGCAGAAAGTGAAAAATGGATAAAGAAATTGTGGTACTTACTTACAAAGCAATATCACTCAGCAATGAAATCTGTGTCATCAGGCCCTTAGCAGCACAATGAGTGGATTCAGGTATGATGATTCTAACTGAAATAAGTCACACAGAAAAAGAAACATCATAAGATATCAGTAATACACGGAATGTAAACTTGGCTACACAGGAACTGAATTACAGAACAGAACAGGGTCTCAAATTTAGAAAACCAACTTATGCTTGCTTAAGGGGAAAGGTGAGTTGGGGTGCTGCATAAAACCAGAGATTGAAATGAGCACAGATAAAGTTCCTTAAGTCAAATATGGAATAGACAAGAGCTACTCCTTGCTCAAGGAAATGGACTCAACACCGCATATTAAACGCCTAAGAATGTACCTGACTAGTAAGTATCTTAAAACCTATGGATTGCTATGTCTCCGAAAGAGAATCAAGCATGTGTACAGGGGCATAAACGCAGCAGTGATAGGATTAGAGAGGTTCGGTGAGCAAATGAAGACCCTTTGAATTCATATTGCATGGTACCCATTACACGGGTCTTAACTCTCCAGGTTTAAGCTATTCTTCCTTCAGCTAAAACATGCATGTGGAACCCAAGTATGATCAACCATGTGAACGGGAGACGTGTTCAAATATGTCTCAGTTTTCCTCCCCTGGTACTCGGGTGCAAAATTCCAGATGCTTTACTAACACTCTCCCCACTAGGAGAGTCAGCGCCTTTAACCTCCTGTTTGGCCCAGTTTGCAATTTCTGCGGAAGATGAACAGGAATAGCGAGAACCAATGAGAGACTAGCTGGAGGTGTCTAGACGGGCAAATTTAACTCTCATTTCCCACCAGGAAGAGGAAATAACCAAAGGCTCAGCGTGCCGTGCCGGAACCAGATTAGGGCCTGAAGCCATCCTGCGGTGTTGCGGCCAGGTCACAAGAAAGCAAGTTGAAGAAAGGAGCTCAGGGGCACTGTAATTCACAAACCTGCAGAGTTATAAATGAGAGCTATCGTCCAAAAATAGACTGAAGTAAGGCTGCCAAGAGGACTTGAAAGCGGGGCAGAATTGCAGGAAACCGATTTCAGGAGGTAGACTGGAATTGCATTGAAAGCATAGGAAAAGAGGCAGAACGTCCACAATGATGCACTTGGCTAAAAAGGGCGTATGCGTTTTTTCCTGAATATATTCAGGAAAAAACGCATACGCCCTTTTTGGCCAACCAAGCAAGCTTGCAAAGGAAATCTGCACTACAATGAAGTCTCACTTCCCCCCGGTCAAAAGGGCCATCTGAAAAAAGTGTAAAATCCAGAAAGGCAGGACAGGCCATGGAGAACTGGGAGCCTTGTTATGCTGATGGGCGGGATGTAAATTGCCAACAATCACTCGGGAGAAGTGTATGGTGTTTCCTGAAACATCGAAAAAACAAAGCAACAGAGCCTAGGGCACTGCCACTTATGGTCCTATAGCTTACTGAAATTAAAATCAAAAAGACACAGCCACCCCAAAGTTTGGGACGCCTCTGTTTACAAGAACCTCGTTCACAGTACAAGTTCAACATCGCAGAAAGTGAAAAATGGATAAAGAAGTTGTGGTATTTACTTACAAAGCAATATCACTCAGCAATGAAATCTATGTCATCAGGCCCTTAGCATCACAATGAGTGGATTCAGGTATGATGATTCTAACTGAAATAAGTCACACAGAAAAAGAAACATCATAAGATATCAGTAATACACGGAATGGAAACTTGGCTACACAGGAACGGAATTACAGAACAGAACAGGGTCTCAAATTTAGAAAACCAACTTATGCTTGCTTAAGGGTAAAGGTGAGTTGGGGTGCTGCATAAAACCAGAGATTGAAATGAGCACAGATAAAGTTCCTTAAGTCAAATATGGAATAGACAAGAGCTACTCCTTGCTCAACGAAATGGACTCAACACCGCATATTAAATGCCTAAGAATGTACCTGAGTAGTAAGTATCGTAAAACCTATGGATTGCTATGTCTCCAAGAGAATCAAGCATGTGTACAGGGGCATAAACGCAGCAGTGATAGGATTGGAGAGGTTCGGTGAGCAAATGAAGACCCTTTGAAGTCATATTGCATGGTACCCATTACACGGGTCTCAATTCTCCAAGTTTAAGGTATTCTTCCTTCAGCTAAAACATGCATGTGGAACCCAAGTATGATCAACCATGTGAACGGGAGACGTGTTCAAATATGTCTCAGTTTTTGTACCCTGGTACTCGGGTGCAACATTCCAGACGCTTTACTAACACTCTCCCGACTTGGAGAGTCAGTCCCTTTAACCTCCTGTTTGGCCCAGTTTGCAATTTCTGCGGAAGATGAACAGGAATAGCGAGAACCAATGAGAGGCTAGCTGGAGGTGGCTGGACGGGCAAATTTAACTCTCATTTCCCACCAGGAAGAGGAATTAACCAAAGGCTCAGCGTGCCGTGCCGGAACCAGATTAGGGCCTGAAGCCATACTGCGGTGTTGCGGCCAGCTCAAAAGAAAGCGAGTTGAAGAAAGGAGCTCAGGGGCACTGTAATTCACAAACCTGCAGAGTTATAAATGACAGCTATCGTCCAAAAATAGACTGAAGTAAGTCTGCCAAGAGGACTTGAAAGCGGGGCAGAATTGCAGGAAACTGATTTCAGGAGGGAGACTGGAATTGCATTGAAAGCATAGGAAAAGAGGCAGAACGTCCACAATGATGCACTTGGCCAAAAAGGGCGTATGCGTTTTTTCCTGAATATATTCAGGAAAAAACGCATACGCCCTTTTAGGCCAACCAAGCAAGCTTGCAAAGGAAATGTGCACTACAATGAAGTCTCACTTCCCCCCCGGTTAAAAGGGCCATCTGAAAAAAGTGTAAAATCCAGAAAGGCAGGACAGGCCATGGAGAACTGGGAGCCTTGTTATGCTGATGGGCGGGAAGTAAATTGCCAACAGACACTCCCGAGAAGTGTATGGTGTTTCCTGAAACATCTAAAAAACAAAGCAACAGAGCCTAGGGCACTGCCACTTATGGTCCTATAGCTTAGGGAAATTAAAATAAAAAATCCACAGCCACCCCAAAGTTTGGGACGCCTCTGTTTACAAGAACCTCGTTTACAGTACAAGTTCAACATCGCAGAAAGTGAAAAATGGATAAAGAAGTTGTGGTATTTACTTACAAAGCAATATCACTCAGCAATGAAATGTATGTCATCAGGCCCTTAGCAGCACAATGAGTGGATTCAGGTATGATGATTCTAACTGAAATAAGTCACACAGAAAAAGAAACATCATAAGATATCAGTAATACACGGAATGTAAACTTGGCTACACAGGAACTGAATTACAGAACAGAACAGGGTCTCAAATTTAGAAAACCAACTTATGCTTGCTTAAGGGGAAAGGTGAGTTGGGGTGCTGCATAAAAACAGAGATTGAAATGAGCACAGATAAAGTTCCTTAAGCCAAATATGGAATAGACAAGAGCTACTCCTTGCTCAACGAAATGGACTCAACACCGCATATTAAAAGTCTAAGAATGTACCTGACTAGTAAGTATCTTAAAACCTATGGATTGCTATGTCTCCGAAAGAGAATCAAGCATGTGTACAGGGGCATAAACGCAGCAGTGATAGGATTGGAGAGGTTCGTGAGCAAATGAAGACCCTTTGAAGTCATATTGCATGGTACCCATTCCACGGGTTTCAACTACCCAGGTTTAAGGTATTCCTCCTTCAGCTAAAACATGCATGTGGAACCTAGAGTATGATCAACCATGTGATCGGGAGACGTGTTCAAATATGTCTCAGTTTTCGTACCCTGGTACTCGGGTGCAACATTCCAGACGCTTTACTAACACTCTCCCGTCTTGGAGAGTCAGTCCCTTTAACCTGCTGTTTGGCCCAGTTTGCAATTTCCGTGGAAGATGAACAGGAATAGCGAGAACCAATGAGAGACTAGCTGGAGGTGTCTGGATGGGCAAATTTAACTCTCATTTCCCACCAGGAAGAGGAAATAACCAAAGGCTCAGCGTGCCGTGCCGGAACCAGATTAGGGCCTGAAGCCATCCTGCGGTGTTGCGGCCTGCTCAAAAGAAAGCGAGTTGAAGAAAGGAGCTCAGGGGCACTGTAATTCACAAACCTGCAGAGTTATAAATGACAGCTATCGTCCAAAAATAGACTGAAGTAAGTCTGCCAAGAGGACTTGAAAGCGGGGCAGAATTGCAGGAAACTGATTTCAGGAGGGAGACTGGAATTGCATTGAAAGCATAGGAAAAGAGGCAGAACGTCCACAATGATGCACTTGGCCAAAAAGGGCGTATGCGTTTTTTCCTGAATATATTCAGGAAAAAACGCATACGCCCTTTTTGGCCAACCAAGCAAGCTTGCAAAGGAAATCTGCACTACAATGAAGTCTCACTTCCCCCCGGTCAAAAGGGCCATCTGAAAAAAGTGTAAAATCCAGAAAGGCAGGACAGGCCATGGAGAACTGGGAGCCTTGTTATGCTGATGGGCGGGATGTAAATTGCCAACAGACACTCAGGAGACCTGTATGGTGTTTCCTGAAACATCTAAAAAACAAAGCAACAGAGCCTAGGGCACTTCCA
This sequence comes from Stenella coeruleoalba, assembly GCF_951394435.1. Taxonomy (NCBI): domain Eukaryota; kingdom Metazoa; phylum Chordata; class Mammalia; order Artiodactyla; family Delphinidae; genus Stenella; species Stenella coeruleoalba. The sequence continues at coordinate 336,467 of NW_027646391.1, forward strand.
CTTATGGTCCTATAGCTTAGGGAAATTAAAATAAAAAAGACACAGCCACCCCAAAGTTTGGAACGGTTCTGTTTACAAGAACCTCGTTTACCGTACAAGTTCAACATCGCAGAAAGTGAAAAATTGATAAAGAAATTGTGGTACTTACTTACAAAGCAATATCACTCAGCAATGAAATCTGTGTCATCAGGCCCTTAGCAGCACAATGAGTGGATTCAGGTATGATGATTCTAACTGAAATAAGTCACACAGAAAAAGAAACATCATAAGATATCAGTAATACACGGAATGTAAACTTGGCTACACAGGAACTGAATTACAGAACAGAACAGTGTCTCAAATTGAGAAAACCAACTTATGCTTGCTTAAGGGGAAAGGTGAGTTGGGGTGCTGCATAAAACCAGAGATTGAAATGAGCACAGATAAAGTTCCTTAAGTCAAATATGGAATAGACAAGAGCTACTCCTTGCTCAACGAAATGGACTCAACACCGCATATTAAACGCCTAAGAATGTACCTGACTAGTAAGTATCTTAAAACCTATGGATTGCTATGTCTCCGAAAGAGAATCAAGCATGTGTACAGGGGCATAAACGCAGCAGTGATAGGATTGGAGAGGTTCGGTGAGCAAATGAAGACCCTTTGAATTCATATTGCATGGTACCCATTACACGGGTCTTAACTCTCCAGGTTTAAGCTATTCTTCCTTCAGCTAAAACATGCATGTGGAACCCAAGTATGATCAACCATGTGAACGGGAGACGTGTTCAAATATGTCTCAGTTTTCCTCCCCTGGTACTCGGGTGCAAAATTCCAGATGCTTTACTAACACTCTCCCCACTAGGAGAGTCAGCGCCTTTAACCTCCTGTTTGGCCCAGTTTGCAATTTCTGCGGAAGATGAACAGGAATAGCGAGAACCAATGAGAGACTAGCTGGAGGTGTCTGGACGGGCAAATTTAACTCTCATTTCCCACCAGGAAGAGGAAATAACCAAAGGCTCAGTGTGCCGTGCCGGAACCAGATTAGGGCCTGAAGCCATCCTGCGGTGTTGCGGCCAGGTCACAAGAAAGCAAGTTGAAGAAAGGAGCTCAGGGGCACTGTAATTCACAAACCTGCAGAGTTATAAATGAGAGCTATCGTCCAAAAATAGACTGAAGTAAGGCTGCCAAGAGGACTTGAAAGCGGGGCAGAATTGCAGGAAACCGATTTCAGGAGGTAGACTGGAATTGCATTGAAAGCATAGGAAAAGAGGCAGAACGTCCACAATGATGCACTTGGCTAAAAAGGGCGTATGCGTTTTTTCCTGAATATATTCAGGAAAAAACGCATACGCCCTTTTTGGCCAACCAAGCAAGCTTGCAAAGGAAATCTGCACTACAATGAAGTCTCACTTCCCCCCGGTCAAAAGGGCCATCTGAAAACAGTGTAAAATCCAGAAAGGCAGGACAGGCCATGGAGAACTGGGAGCCTTGTTATGCTGATGGGCGGGATGTAAATTGCCAACAATCACTCGGGAGAAGTGTATGGTGTTTCCTGAAACATCGAAAAAACAAAGCAACAGAGCCTAGGGCACTGCCACTTATGGTCCTATAGCTTACTGAAATTAAAATCAAAAAGACACAGCCACCCCAAAGTTTGGGACGCCTCTGTTTACAAGAACCTCGTTCACAGTACAAGTTCAACATCGCAGAAAGTGAAAAATGGATAAAGAAGTTGTGGTATTTACTTACAAAGCAATATCACTCAGCAATGAAATCTATGTCATCAGGCCCTTAGCATCACAATGAGTGGATTCAGGTATGATGATTCTAACTGAAATAAGTCACACAGAAAAAGAAACATCATAAGATATCAGTAATACACGGAATGGAAACTTGGCTACACAGGAACGGAATTACAGAACAGAACAGGGTCTCAAATTTAGAAAACCAACTTATGCTTGCTTAAGGGTAAAGGTGAGTTGGGGTGCTGCATAAAACCAGAGATTGAAATGAGCACAGATAAAGTTCCTTAAGTCAAATATGGAATAGACAAGAGCTACTCCTTGCTCAACGAAATGGACTCAACACCGCATATTAAATGCCTAAGAATGTACCTGAGTAGTAAGTATCGTAAAACCTATGGATTGCTATGTCTCCAAGAGAATCAAGCATGTGTACAGGGGCATAAACGCAGCAGTGATAGGATTGGAGAGGTTCGGTGAGCAAATGAAGACCCTTTGAAGTCATATTGCATGGTACCCATTACACGGGTCTCAATTCTCCAAGTTTAAGGTATTCTTCCTTCAGCTAAAACATGCATGTGGAACCCAAGTATGATCAACCATGTGAACGGGAGACGTGTTCAAATATGTCTCAGTTTTTGTACCCTGGTACTCGGGTGCAACATTCCAGACGCTTTACTAACACTCTCCCGACTTGGAGAGTCAGTCCCTTTAACCTCCTGTTTGGCCCAGTTTGCAATTTCTGCGGAAGATGAACAGGAATAGCGAGAACCAATGAGAGGCTAGCTGGAGGTGGCTGGACGGGCAAATTTAACTCTCATTTCCCACCAGGAAGAGGAATTAACCAAAGGCTCAGCGTGCCGTGCCGGAACCAGATTAGGGCCTGAAGCCATACTGCGGTGTTGCGGCCAGCTCAAAAGAAAGCGAGTTGAAGAAAGGAGCTCAGGGGCACTGTAATTCACAAACCTGCAGAGTTATAAATGACAGCTATCGTCCAAAAATAGACTGAAGTAAGTCTGCCAAGAGGACTTGAAAGCGGGGCAGAATTGCAGGAAACTGATTTCAGGAGGGAGACTGGAATTGCATTGAAAGCATAGGAAAAGAGGCAGAACGTCCACAATGATGCACTTGGCCAAAAAGGGCGTATGCGTTTTTTCCTGAATATATTCAGGAAAAAACGCATACGCCCTTTTAGGCCAACCAAGCAAGCTTGCAAAGGAAATGTGCACTACAATGAAGTCTCACTTCCCCCCCGGTTAAAAGGGCCATCTGAAAAAAGTGTAAAATCCAGAAAGGCAGGACAGGCCATGGAGAACTGGGAGCCTTGTTATGCTGATGGGCGGGAAGTAAATTGCCAACAGACACTCCCGAGAAGTGTATGGTGTTTCCTGAAACATCTAAAAAACAAAGCAACAGAGCCTAGGGCACTGCCACTTATGGTCCTATAGCTTAGGGAAATTAAAATAAAAAATCCACAGCCACCCCAAAGTTTGGGACGCCTCTGTTTACAAGAACCTCGTTTACAGTACAAGTTCAACATCGCAGAAAGTGAAAAATGGATAAAGAAGTTGTGGTATTTACTTACAAAGCAATATCACTCAGCAATGAAATGTATGTCATCAGGCCCTTAGCAGCACAATGAGTGGATTCAGGTATGATGATTCTAACTGAAATAAGTCACAACGAAAAAGAAACATCATAAGATATCAGTAATACACGGAATGTAAACTTGGCTACAGAGGAACTGAATTACAGAACAGAACAGGGTCTCAAATTTAGAAAACCAACTTATGCTTGCTTAAGGGGAAAGGTGAGTTGGGGTGCTGCATAAAACCAGAGATTGAAATGAGCACAGATAAATTTCCTTAAGCCAAATATGGAATAGACAAGAGCTACTCCTTGCTCAACGAAATGGACTCAACACCACATATTAAACGCCTAAGAATGTACCTGACTAGTAAGTATCTTAAAACCTATGGATTGCTATGTCTCCAAAAGAGAATCAAGCATGTGTACAGGGGCATAAACGCAGCAGTGATAGGATTGGAGAGGTTCGGTGAGCAAATGAAGACCCTTTGAAGTCATATTGCATGGTACCCATTCCACGGGTTTCAACTACCCAGGTTTAAGGTATTCTTCCTTCAGCTAAAACATGCATGTGGAACCTAGAGTATGATCAACCATGTGATCGGGAGATGTGTTCAAATATGTCTCAGTTTTCGTACCCTGGTACTCGGGTGCAACATTCCAGACGCTTTACTAACACTCTCCCCACTTGGAGAGTCAGTCCCTTTAACCTCCTTTTGGCCCAGCTTGCAATTTCTGCGGAAGATGAAGACGAATAGCGAGAACCAATGAGAGACTACCTGGAGTTGTCTGGACGCAGAAATTTAACTCTCATTTCCCACCAGGAAGAGGAGTTAACCAAAGGCTCAGCATGCCGTGCCGGAACCAGATTAGGGCCTGAAGCCATCCTGCGGTGTTGCAGCCAGGTTACAAGAAAGCGAGTTGAAGAAAGGAGCTCAGGGGCACTGTAATTCACAAACCTGCAGAGTTATAAATGACAGCTATCGTCCAAAAATATACTGAAGTAAGGCTGCCAAGAGGACTTGAAAGCGGGGCAGAATTGCAGGAAACCGATTTCAGGAGGTAGACTGGAATTGCATTGAAAGCATAGGAAAAGAGGCAGAACGTCCACAATGATGCACTTGGCCAAAAAGCGCATATGCGTTTTTTCCTGAATATATTCAGGAAAAAACGCATACGCCCTTTTTGGCCAACCAAGCAAACTTACAAAGGAAATCTGCACTACAATGAAGTCTCACTTACCCCCGGTCAAAAGGGCCATCTGAAAAAAGTGTAAAATCCAGAAAGGCAGGACAGGCCATGGAGAACTGGGAGCCTTGTTATGCTGATGGGCGGGATGTAAATTGCCAACAGACACTCGGGAGAAGTGTATGGTGTTTCCTGAAACATCTAAAAAACAAAGCAACAGAGCCTAGGGCACTTCCACTTATGGTCCTATAACTTAGGGAAATTAAAATCAAAAAGACACAGCCACCCCAAAGTTTGGGACGCCTCTGTTTACAAGAACCTCGTTTATGGTACAAGTTCAATATCACAGAAAGCGAAAAATGGATAAAGAATTTGTGGTACTTACGTACAATGCAATATCACTCAGCAATGAAAGTTATGTCATCAGCCCCGTAGCAGCAAAATGAGTGGAGTCAGGTACGATGATTCTAAGTGAAATAAGTCCCACAGAAAAAGAAACATCATAAGATATCATTACTACACGGAATGTAAACTTGGCTACACAGGAACTGAATTACAAAACAGAACAGGGTCTCAAATTTAGAAAACCAACTTATGCTTGCTTAAGGGGAAAGGTGAGTTGGGGTGCTGCATAAAACCAGAGATTGAAATTAGCACAGATACCATTCCATAAGCCAAATATGTAATAGACAGAGCTACTCCTTGCTCAACGAAGTGGACTCAACACCCCATATTAAACGCCTAAGAATATACCTGACTAGTAAGAATCTTAAAACCTATGGATTTATGTCTCCAAAAGAGAATCAAGCATGTGTAAAGCGGCATAAACGCAGCAGTGATAGGATTGGTGAGTTTCGGTGAACAAATGCAGACCCTTTGAAGTCATATTGCATGGTACCCATTCCATGGGACTCTACTCTCCAGGTTTAAGGGATTCTTCCTTCAGCTAAAACATGCATGTGGAACCCAGAGTATGATCAACCATGTGATCGGGAGACGTGTTCAAATATGTCTCGGTTTTCGTACCCTGGTACTCGGGTACAACATTCCAGACGCTTTACTAACACTCTCCCCACTTGGAGAGTCAGTGCCTTTAACCTCCTGTTTGGCCCAGTTTGCAATTTCTGCGGAAGATGAACAGGAATAGGGAGAACCAATGAGAGACTAGCTGGAGGTGTCTGGATGGGCAAATTTAACTCTCATTTCCCACCAGGAAGAGGAATTTACCAAAGGCAAAGCGTGCCATGCCAGAACCACCCTAGGGCCTGAAGCAATCCAGCGGTGTTGCCGCCAGCTCACAAGAAAGCGAGTTGAAGAAAGGAGCTCAGGGTCACTGTCATTAACAAACCTGCAGAGTTATAAATGACAGCTATCGTCCAAAAAGATATTGAAGTAAGGCTGCCAAGAGGACTTGAAAGCGGGGCAGAATTGCAGGAAACCGATTTCAGGAGGTAGACTGGAATTGCATGTAAAGCATAGGAAAAGAGGCAGAACGTCCACAATGATGCACTTGGCCAAAAAGGGTGTATGCGTTTTTTCCTGAATATATTCAGGAAAAAACGCATACGCCCTTTTTGGCCAACCAAGCAAGCTTGCAACGGAAATCTGCACTACAAAGAAGTCTCAGTGCCCCCCGGTCAAAAGGGCCATCTGAAAAAAGTGTAAAATCCAGAAAGGCAGGACAGGCCATGGAGAAATGGGAGCCTTGTTATGCTGATAGGCGGGATGTAAATTGCCAACAGCCACTCGGGAGAAGTGTATGGTGTTTCCTGAAACATCTAAAAAACAAAGCAACAGAGCCTAGGGCACTTCCACTTATGGTCCTATAGCTTAGGAAAATTAAAATCAAAAAGACACAGCCACCCCAAAGTTTGGGACAGCACAGTTTACAAGAACCTCGTTTATGGTACAAGTTCAATATCACAGAAAGCGAAAAATGGATAAAGAATTTGTGGTACTTACGTACAATGCAATATCACTCAGCAATGAAATCTATGTCATCAGCCCCGTAGCAGCAAAATGAGTGGATTCAGGTACGATGATTCTAAGTGAAATAAGTCCCACAGAAAAAGAAACATCATAAGATATCATTACTACACGGAATGTAAACTTGGCTACACAGGAACTGAATTACAAAACAGAACAGGGTCTCAAATGTAGAAAACCAACTTATGCTTGCTTAAGGGGAAAGGTGAGTTGGGGTGCTGCATAAAACCAGAGATTGAAATTAGCACAGATACCATTCCATAAGCCAAATATGTAATAGACAGAGCTACTCCTTGCTCAACGAAGTGGACTCAACACCCCATATTAAACGCCTAAGAATATACCTGACTAGTAAGAATCTTAAAAGCTATGGATTGATATGTCTCCGAAAGAGAATCAAGCGTGTGTACACCGGCATAAACGCAGCAGTGATAGGATTGGTGAGGTTCGGTGAACAAATGCAGACCCTTTGAAGTCATATTGCATGGTACCCATTCCATGGGTCTCAACTCTCCAGGTTTAAGGGATCCCTCCTTCAGCTAAAACATGCATGTGGAACCCAGAGTATGATCCACCGTGTGATCGGGAAACGTGTTCAAATGTGTCTCAGTTTTCGTCCCCTGGTACTCGGGTGCAACATTCCAGACGCTTTATTAACACTCTCCCCACTTGGAGAGTCAGTGCCTTTAACCTCCTGTTTGGCCCAGTTTGCAATTTCTGCGGAAGATGAACAGGAATAGCGAGAACCAATGAGAGACTAGCTGGAGGTGTCTGGACGGGCAAATTTAACTCTCATTTCCCACCAGGAAGAGGAAATAACCAAAGGCTCAGCGTGCCGTGCCGGAACCACCCTAGGGCCTGAAGCAATGCAGCGGTGTTGCGGTCAGCTCACAAGAAAGCGAGTTGAAGAAAGGAGCTCAGGGGCACTGTAATTCACAAACATGCAGAGTTATAAATGACAGCTATCGTCCAAAAAGATTTGAAGTAAGGCTGCCAAGAGGACTTGAAAGCGGGGCAGAATTGCAGGAAACCGATTTCAGGAGGTAGACTGGAATTGCATGTAAAGCATAGGAAAAGAGGCAGAACGTCCACAATGATGCACTTGGCCAAAAAGGGCGTATACGTTTTTTCCTGAATATATTCAGGAAAAAACGCATACGCCCTTTTTGAACAAGCAAGCAAGCTTGCAAAGGAAATCTGCACTACAATGAAGTCTCACTGCCCCCCGGTCAAAAGGGCCATCTGAAAACAGTGTAAAATCCAGAAAGAAAGGACAGGCCATAGAGAACTCGGAGCCTTGTTATGGTGTTGTGTGGGATGTCAATTGCCAACAGCCACTCTGGAGAAGTGTATGGTGTTTCCTGAAACATCTAAAAAAGAAAGCAACAGAGCCTAGGGCACTTCCACTTATGGTCCTATAGCTTAGGGAAATTAAAATCAAAAAGACACAGCCACCCCAAAGTTTGGGACAGCACAGTTTACAAGAACCTCTTTTATGCTACAAGTTCAATATCACAGAAAGCGAAAAATGGATAAAGAATTTGTGGTACTTACGTACAATGCAATATCACTCAGCAATGAAATCTATGTCATCAGCCCCATAGCAGCAAAATGAGTGGATTCAGGTACGATGATTCTAAGTGAAATAAGTCCCACAGAAAAAGAAACATCATAAGATATCACTACTACACGGAATGTAAACTTGGCTACACAGGAACTGAATTACAAAACAGAACAGGGTCTCAAATGTAGAAAACCAACTTATGCTTGCTTAAGGGGAAAGGTGAGTTGGGGTGCTGCATAAAACCAGAGATTGAAATGAGCACAGAAACCGTTCCATAAGCCAAATATGTAATAGACAAGAGCTACTCCTTGCTCAACGAAGTGGACTCAACACCCCATATGAAACGCCTAAGAAAATACCTAACTAGTAAGAATCTTAAAACCTATGGATTGATATGTCTCCGAAAGAGAATCAAGCGTGTGTACACCGGCATAAACGCAGCAGTGATAGGATTGGTGAGGTTCGGTGAGCAAATGCAGACCCTTTGAAGTCATATTGCATGGTACCCATTCCATGGGTCTCAACTCTCCAGGTTTCAGGGATTCCTCCTTCAGCTAAAACATGCATGTGGAACCCAGAGTATGATCAACCGTGTGAACGGGAGACGTGTTCAAATATGTCTCAGTTTTCCTCCCCTGGTACTCGGGTGCATCATTCCAGACGCTTTATTAACACTCTCCCCACTTGGAGAGTCAGTGCCTTTAACCTCCTGTTTGGCCCAGTTTGCAATTTCTGCGGAAGATGAACAGGAATAGCGAGAACCAATGAGAGACTAGCTGGAGGTGTCTGGACGGGCAAATTTAACTCTCATTTCCCACCAGGAAGAGGAATTAACCAAAAGCTCAGCATGCCGTGCCGGAACCACACTAGGGCCTGAAGCAATGCAGCGGTGTTGCGGTCAGCTCACAAGAAAGCGAGTTGAAGAAAGGAGCTCAGGGGCACTGTAATTCACAAACCTGCAGAGTTATAAATGACAGCTATCGTCCAAAAAGATATTGAAGTAAGGCTGCCAAGAGGACTTGAAAGCGGGGCAGAATTGCAGGAAACCGATTTCAGGAGGTAGACTGGAATTGCATGTAAAGCATAGGAAAAGAGGCAGAACGTCCACAATGATGCACTTGGCCAAAAAGGGCGTATGCGTTTTTTCCTTAATATATTCAGGAAAAAACGCATACGTCCTTTTTGAACAAGCAAGCAAGCTTGCAAAGGAAATCTGCACTACAATGAAGTCTCACTGCCCCCCGGTCAAAAGGGCCATCTGAAAACAGTGTAAAATCCAGAAAGAAAGGACAGGCCATAGAGAACTGGGAGCCTTGTTATGCTGATGTGCGGGATGTCAATTGCCAACAGCCACTCTGGAGAAGTGTATGGTGTTTCCTGAAACATCTAAAAAACAAAGCAACAGAGCCTAGGGCACTTCCACTTATGGTCCTATAGCTTAGGGAAATTAAAATAAAAAAGTCACAGCCACCCCAAAGTTTGGGACAGCACAGTTTACAAGAACCTCTTTTATGCTACAAGTTCAATATCACAGAAAGCGAAAAATGGATAAAGAATTTGTGGTACTTACGAACAATGCAATATCACTCAACAATGAAATCTATGTCATCAGCCCCGTAGCAGCAAAATGAGTGGATTCAGGTACAATGATTCTAAGTTAAATAAGTCACACAGAAAAAGAAACATCATAAGATATCACTACTACACGGAATGTAAACTTGGGTACACAGGAACTGAACTGCAAAACAGAACAGGGTCTCAAATGTAGAAAATCAACTTATGCTTTCTTAAGGGGAAAGGTGAGTTGGGGTGCTGCATAAAACCAGAGATTGAAATTAGCACAGATACCGTTCCATAAGCCAAATATGTAATAGACAAGAGCTACTCCTTGCTCAACGAAGTGGACTCAACACCCCATATTAAACGCCTAAGAATATACCTGACTAGTAAGAATCTTAAAACGTATGGATTTATATATCTCCGAAAGAGAATCAAGTGCCTGTACAACGGCATAAGCGCAGCAGTGATAGGATTGGTGAGGTTCGGTGAGCAAATGCAGACCCTTTGAAGTCATATTGCATGGTACCCATTCCATGGGTCTCAACTCTCCAGGTTTAAGGGATTCTTACTTCAGCTAAAACATGCATGTGGAACCCAGAGTATGATCCACCGTGTGATCGGGAAACGTGTTCAAATGTATCTCAGTTTCCGTCCCCTGGTACTCGAGTGCAACATTCCCGAAGCTTTAGTAACACTCTCCCCACTTGGAGAGTCAGTGCCTTTAACCTCCTGTTTGGCCCAGTTTGCAATTTCTGCGGAAGATGAACAGGAATAGGGAGAACCAATGAGAGAGTATCTGGAGGTGTCTGGATGGGCACATTTAACTCTCATTTCCCACCAGGAAGAGGAATTAACCAAAGGCTCAGCGTGCTGTGCCGGAACCACACTAGGGCCTGAAGCAATCCTGCGGTTTTGCGGCCAGCTCACAAGAAAGCAAGTTGAAGAAAGGAGCTCAGAGGCACTGTAATTCACAAACCTGCAGAGTTATAAATGACAGCTATCATCCAAAAATATACTGAAGTAAGGCTGCCAAGAGGACTTGAAAGCGGGGCAGAATTGCAGGAAACCGATTTCAGGAGGTGGACAGGAATTGCATTTAAAGCATAGGAAAAGAGGCAGAACGTCCACAATGGTGCACTTGGCCAAAAAGGGCATATGCGTTTTTTCCAAGGCCCTCATAACCGAGGGGAGGAGACTCATAGCAGGCTCCAACTACCACCAGAGGGCTCATGTCGCCAAGGCAACGTGAGCAAGCGAGGCAGGAGTTACCTCACAGCAGAGGTCCCACCTCACAGAAGGGTGAGGAACCCAGCCAACATCAGACTCTCACCAGAGGGCCCACATCACCAAGGCAATGGGAACCAGGCAGGAGTGTCCTCACACCAGTGGGGCCACATCATCGATAGGTGAGGAACTCAGCACATGTGGCCTAAAACCAGAGGGCCCACATGAACAAGGGGCTCAGAGTCAGGAAGGCAGGAGTAGCCTCACAACACTGGGCCCATAGAATAAAAAAGTGAAGAATCCAGCAGTTGGAACCTCCCAGCAAGGGGCCCAGAGCACCAATGCTATGGGATCCAGGCCAGAGTGAACTCACATCACAGGGCCCATGTCATGAAACTGTAAGCAACCCAGCCGTTGGGACCTCAGAGCAGAAGGCCAACATCCCCATGGGGATGGGAACCTGACAGGAGTGTCCTGGCATCACTGGGGTCACATCAGAAAACGTTGGGAGCCCAGCAGTTAGGGCCCAATGACAGAGGGCCCTCATCACTGAGGGGAGGACACTCCCAGCAGGCTCCAACTGACACCAGAGGGCCAACGTCACCAAGGCGAGGAGTGCCAACCATGAAGGAATGACCTCACAGGAGACGGCCCACCACACAGAAGGGTGAGGAACCCAGCCAGTATCAGACTCTCACCAGAGGGCTCACATCTTTAAAGGGATGGGAACCAGGCAGGAGTGTCCTCACACCAGTGGGTCCACATGATCGAAAGTTGAGGAACCCAGCACATGTGGCCCCAAACCAGCGGACATACATCACAAAGTGGCTGGGAGTGAGGCAGGCAGGAGGAGCCTCAAAACAGAGGGACCACAGAATAAAAAGTTGAGGAATCCAGCAGTTGGAACGTCCCAGCAGGTGGCCCAGAGCACTGACCATATAGGTTCCAGGCCAGAGTGAGCTCACATCAGACGGCCCACATCATGAAACTGTCAGCAACCCAGACGATGGGACCACAGAGCAGAAGGCCCACATCCCCATGGGGATGGGAACCTGACAGGAGTGCCCTGGCATCACTGGGCTCACATCAGAGAAGGTGGGGAGCCCAGCAGTTAGGGCCTGACGCTAGAGGGCACTCATCACCGAGGGGACGAGGATCCCAGCATGCTCTAACTGCCTCCAGAGAGCCGACATCACCAAGTCGAGGTGTGCCAGCCATGCAGGAGTGACCTCACAGCAGAGGGTCCACCTCACAGAAGGATGAGGAACCCTGCCAGGATCAGACTCTCACCAGAGGGCTCACATCATTAAGGGGATGGGAACCAGGCAGGAGTGTCCTCACACCAGTGGGGCCACATCATCAAAAGTTGAGGAACCCAGCACATGTGGCCTCAAACAATTGGACACTCAGTTCCAAGGGGCTGGGAGTGAGGCAGGCAGGAGGAACCTCACAACAGAGGGCCCAAAGAATAAATAAGTTGAGGAATCCAGCAGTTGGAGCCTCCCAGCAGGCGACCAAGAGCACAGAGGCTATGGGATCCAGGCCGAAGTGAACTAACACCAGAGACCCCACATCATGAAAGTGAGCAACCCAGCCGTGGGGACCACAGAGCAGAAGGCCCACATCCCCATGGGGATGGGAACCTTGCAGGAGTGTCCTCGCACCACTGGGCGCACAACCGAAAATGTGGGGAGCCTAGCAGTTAGGGCCTGTCGCCAGAGGGCCCTCATCTCCGAGGGGAGGATGCTGTCAGCAGGCTCCAATTGCCACCAGAGGGCCGACGTTGCCAAGGCGAGGTGTGCCAGCCAGGCAGGAGTGACCTCACAGCAGAGGGCCCACCTCACAGAAGGGTGAGGAACCCAGCCAGGATCAGACTCTAACCACAGGGCCCACATCACCATGGGGATGGGAACCTGGCAGGAGTGTCCTCGCACCACAGGGCGCACATCAGAAAATGTGGGGAGCCCAGCAGTTAGGCCTGACGCCAGAGGGCCCTCATCGCAGAAGGTAGGAGGCTCCCAGCAGGCTCCAACTGCCACCAGAGGGCCCACGTCTCCAAGGCGACCTGTGCCAGCCAGGCAGGAGTGACCACACAGAAGAGGGCCCACCTCACAGAAGGGTGAGGAACCCAGCCAGGATCAGACTCTCACCAGAGGGCCCACATCACCAAGGGGATGGGAACCAGGCAGGAGTGTCCCCACACCAGTGGGACAACATCATCGAAAGGTGAGGAACGCAGCACATGTGGCCTCAAACCAGAGGATACACATCACCAAGGGGCTGGGAGTGAGGCAGGCAGGAGGAGCCTCACAACAGAGGGCCCAAAGAATAAATTAGGTGAGGAATCCAGCAGTTGGAACCTCCCAGCCGGCAGCCCAGAGCACCGGCAATAGGGATCCTGGATGGAGTGAACTCACAGCAGAGGGCCCACATCATGGAACTGTGAGCAAGCCAGCCATTTTGACCTCAGAGCAGAAGGCGCACATCCCCATGGGGATGGGAACCTGGCAGGAGTGTCCTCGCTCACTTGGCGCACATCAGAAAATGTGGGGAGCCCAGCAGTTACGGCCTGACGCAAGAGGGCCCTCATCACCGAGGGGAGGAGGCTACCAGCAGGCTCCAACTGCCACCAGAGTGCCCACGTCGCCAAGGTGACATGTGCCAGACAGGCAGGAGTGACCTCACAGCAGAGGGCCCACCTCACAGAAGGTTCAGGAACCCAGCCAGGATCAGACTCTCACCAGAGGGCCCACATCACCAAGGTGATGGGAACCAGGCAGGAGTGTCCTCACAAGAGTGGGGCCACATCATCGAAAGGTGAGGAACCCAGCACATGTGGCCTCAAACCAGAGGACACACATCACCAAGGGGATGGGAGTGAGGCAGGCAGGAGGAGCCTAAAAACAGAGGGCCCAAAGAATAAGAAATGTGAGGAATCCAGCAGTTGGAACCTCCCAGCAGGCGGCCGAGAGCACAGAAGCTATGGGATCCAGGCAGGAGTGAACTCACACCAGAGAGCCCACATCATGAAACTGTGAGCAACCCAGGTGTTGGGACCTCAGAGCAGAAGGCCCACATCCCCATGGGGATGGGAAACTGACAGGAGTGTCCTGGCATCACTGGGCTCCCATCAGAAAACGTGGGAAGCCCAGCAGTTAGGGCCTGATGCCAGAGGGCCATCATCACCGAGGGGAGGAGATTCTTAGCACACACCAACGGCCACCACACGGCTGACGTCGCCAAGGCAATGGGTGCCAACCAGGAAGGATTGACCTCACAGCTAGGGCCTACCTCACAGAAGGGTGAGGAACACAGCCAGGATAAGACTCTCACCAGGGGGTCCACATAACCAAGTGGATGGGAACCAGACAGGAGTGTCCTCACACCAGTGGGGCCACATCATCAAAAGGTGAGGAACCCAGCAAAGGTGGCCACAATCCAGAGGACCCACATCACCAAGGGGCTGAGAGTGAGATAGGGGTCTGGACGGGCAATTTTAATCTGATTTCCCACCAGGAAGAGGATTTAACCAAAGGCTCAGCGTGCCGTGCCGGAACCAGATTAGGGCCTGAAGCAATCCTGCGGTTTTGCGGCCAGCTCACAAGAAAGCGAGTTGAAGAAAGGAGCTCAGGGGCACTGTAATTCACAAACCTGCAGAGTTATAAATGACAGCTATCGTCCAAAAATATACTGAAGTAAGGCTGCCAAGAGGACTTGAAAGCGGGGCAGAATTGCAGGAAACCGATTTCAGGAGGTAGACTGGAATTGCATCGAAAGCATAGGAAAAGAGGCAGAACGTCCACAATGATGCACTTGGCCAAAAAGGGCGTATGCGTTTTTTCCTGAATATATTCAGGAAAAAACGCATACGCACTTTTTGGCCAACCAAGCAAACTTGCAAAGGAAATCTGCACTACAATGAAGTCTCACTTCCCCCCGGTCAAAAGGGACATCTGAAAAAAGTGTAAAATCCAGAAAGGCAGGACAGACCATGGAGAACTGGGAGCCTTATTATGCTGATGGGCGGGATGTAAATTGCCAACAGACACTCGGGAGAAGTGTATTGTGTTTCCTGAAACATCGAAAAAACAAAGCAACAGAGCCTAGGGCACTTCCACTTATGGTCCTATAGCTTAGGGAAATTAAAATCAAAAAGACACAGCCACCCCAAAGTTTGGGACGCCTCTGTTTACAAGAACCTCGTTTACCGTACAAGTTCAATATCACAGAAAGTGAAAAATGGATAAAGAACTTGTGGTACTTACGTACAATGCAGTATCACTCAGCAATGAAATCTATGTCATCAGGCCCGTAGCAGCATAATGAGTGGATTCAGGTACGATGATTCTAACTGAAATAAATCACACAGAAAAAGAAACATCATAAGATATCACTAATACACGGAATGTAAACTTGACTACACATGAACTGAATTACAGAACAGAACAGGGTCTCAAATTTAGAAAACCAACTTATGCTTGCTTAAGGGGAAAGGTGAGTTGGGGTGCTGCATAAAACCAGAGATTGAAATGAGCACAGATAAAGTTCCTTAAGCCAAATATGGAATAAACAAGAGCTACACCTTGCTCAACGAAATGGACTCAACACCCCATATTAAACGCCTAAGAATGTACCTGAATAGTAAGTAACTTAAAACCTATGGATTGCTATGTCTCCAAAAGAGAATCAAGCGTGTGTACAGGGGCATAAACGCAGCAGTGATAGGATTGGAGAGGTTCGGTGAGCAAATGAAGACCCTTTGAAGTCATATTGCATGGTACCCATTCCACGGGTCTCAACTCTCCAGACTTAAGGTATTCTTCCTTCAGCTAAAACATGCATGTGGAACCCAGAGTATGATCAACCGTGTGAACGGGAGACGTGTTCAAATATGTCTTAGTTTTCGTCCCCTGGTACTCGGGTGCAACATTCCAGACGCTTTACTAACACTCTCCCCACTTGGAGAGTCAGCGCCTTTAACCTCCTGTTTGGCCCAGGTTGCAATTTCTGCGGAAGATGAACAGGAATAGCGAGAACCAATGAGAGACTAGCTGGAGGTGTCTGGACGGGCAAATTTAACTCTCGTTTCCCACCAGGAAGAGGAAATAACCAAAGGCTCAGCGTGCCGTGCCGGAACCAGATTAGGGCCTGAAGCCATCCTGCGGTGTTGCGGCCAGCTCACAAGAAAGCGAGTTGAAGAAAGGAGCTCAGGGGCACTGTAATTCACAAAACTGTAGAGTTATAAATGACAGCTATCGTCCAAAAATATACTGAAGTAAGGCTGCCAAGAGGACTTGAAAGCGGGGCAGAATTGCAGGAAACCGATTTCAGGAGGTAGACTGGAATTGCATTGAAAGCATAGGAAAAGAGGCAGAACGTCCACAATGATGCGCTTGGCCAAAAAGGGCGTATGCGTTTTTTCCTGAATATATTCAGGAAAAAACGCATACGCCCTTCTTGGCCAACCAAGCAAGCTTGCAAAGGAAATCTGCACTACAATAAAGTCTCACATCCCCCCGGTCAAAAGGGCCATCTGAAAAAAGTGTAAAATCCAGAAAGGCAGGACAGGCCATGGAGAACTGGGAGCCTTGTTATGCTGATGGGCGGGATGTAAATTGCCAACAGACACTCCAGAGAAGTGTATGGTGTTTCCTGAAACATCTAAAAAACAAAGCAACAGAGCCTAGGGCACTTCCACTTATGGTCCTATAGCTTAGGGAAATTAAAATCAAAAAGACACAGCCACCCCAAAGTTTGGGATGGCTCCATTTACAAGAACCTCGTTTACGGTATAAGTTCAATATCGCAGAAAGTGAAAAATGGATAAAGAAGTTGTGGTACTTACGTACAATTCAGTATCACTCAGCAATGAAATCTATGTCATCAGGCCCGTAGCAGTATAATGAGTGGATTCAGGTACGATGATTCTAACTGAAATAAGTCACACAGAAAAAGAAACATCATAAGATATCATTAATACACGGAATGTAAACTTGGCTACACAGGAACTGAATTCCAAAACAGAACAGGGTCTCAAATTGAGAAAACCAACTTATGCTTGCTTAAGGGGAAAGGTGAGTTGGGGTGCTGCATAAAAGCAGAGATTGAAATGAGCACAGATAAAGTTCCTTAAGCCAAATATGGAATAGACAAGAGCTACTCCTTGCTCAACGAAATGGACTCAACACCCCATATTAAACGCCTAAGAATGTACCTGGCTAGTAAGTATCTTAAAACCTATGGATTGCTATGTCTCCAAAAGAGCATCAAGCATATGTACAGGGGCATAAACGCAGCAGTGATAGGATTGGAGAGGTTCGGTGAGCAAATGAAGACCCTTTGAAGTCATATTGCATGGTACCCATTACACGGGTCTCAACTCTCCAGGTTTAAGGTATTCTTCCTTCAGCTAAAACATGCATGTGGAACCCAGAGTATGATCAACCGTGTGAACGGGAGACGTGTTCAAATATGTCTCAGTTTTCGTCCCCTGGTACTCGGGTGCAACATTCCAGACGCTTAACTAACACTCTCCCGACTTGGAGAGTCAGCGCCTTTAACCTCCTGTTTGGCCCAGTTTGCAATTTCTGCGGAAGATGAACAGGAATAGCGAGAACCAATGAGAGACTAGCTGGAGGTGTCTGGACGGGCAATTTAACTCTCATTTCCCACCAGGAAGAGGAAATAACCAAAGGCTCAGCGTGCCGTGCCGGAACCAGATTAGGGCCTGAAGCCATCCTGCGGTGTTGCGGCCAGGTCACAAGAAAGCGAGTTGAAGAAAGGAGCTCAGGGGCACTGTAATTCACAAACCTGCAGAGTTATAAATGACAGCTATCGTCCAAAAATATACTGAAGTAAG
Organism: Stenella coeruleoalba; assembly: GCF_951394435.1. Classification (NCBI taxonomy): domain Eukaryota; kingdom Metazoa; phylum Chordata; class Mammalia; order Artiodactyla; family Delphinidae; genus Stenella; species Stenella coeruleoalba. Next base: position 354,159 of record NW_027646391.1, read on the forward strand.
GCTGCCAAGAGGACTTGAAAACGGGGCAGAATTGCAGGAAACCGATTTCAGGAGGTAGACTGGAATTACATTGAAATCATAGGAAAAGAGGCAGAACGTCCACAATGATGCACTTGGCCAAAAAGGGCGTATGCGTTTTTTCCTGAATATATTCAGGAAAAAACGCATACGCCCTTTTTGGCCAACCAAGCAAGCTTGCAAAGGAAATCTGCACTACAATGAAGTCTCACTTCCCCCCGGTCAAAAGGGCCATCTGAAAAAAGTGTAAAATCCAGAAAGGCAGGACAGGCCATGGAGAACTGGGAGCCTTGTTATGCTGATGGGCGGGATGTAAATTGCCAACAGACACTCGGGAGAAGTGTATGGTGTTTCCTGAAACATCTAAAAAACAAAGCAACACAGCCTAGGGCACTTGCACTTATGGTCCTATAGCTTAGGGAAATTAAAATCAAAAAGACACAGCCACCCCAAAGTTTGGGACGCCGCTGTTTACAAGAACCTCGTTTACCGTACAAGTTCAATATCACAGAAAGTGAAAAATGGATAAAGAACTTGTGGTACTTACGTACAATGCACTATCACTGAGCAATAAAATCTATGTCATCAGGCCTTTAGCAGCACAATGAGTGGATTCAGGTATGATGATTCTAACTGAAATAAGTCACACAGAAAAAGAAACATCATAAGATATCAGTAATACACGGAATGTAAACTTGGCTACACAGGAACTGAATTACAGAACAGAACAGGGTCTCAAATTTAGAAAACCAACTTATGCTTGCTTAAGGGGAAAGGTGAGTTGGGGTGCTGCATAAAACCAGAGATTGAAATGAGCACAGATAAAGTTCCTTAAGCCAAATATGGAATAGACAAGAGCTACTCCTTGCTCAACGAAATGGACTCAACACCCCATATTAAACGCCTAAGAATGTACCTGACTAGTAAGTATCTTAAAACCTATGGATTGCTATGTCTCCAAAAGAGAATCAACCGTGTGTACAGGGTCATAAACGCAGCAGTGATAGGATTGGAGAGGTTCGGTGAGCAAATGAAGACCCTTTGAAGTCATATTGCATGGTACCCATTACACGGGTCTCAACTCTCCAGGTTTAAGGTATTCTTCCTTCAGCTAAAACATGCATGTGCAACCCAGAGTATGATCAACCGTGTGAACGGGAGACGTGTTCAAATTTGTCTCAGTTTTCCTCCCCTGGTACTCGGGTGCAACATTCCAGACGCTTTACTAACACTCTCCCCACTTGGAGAGTCAGCGCCTTTAACCTCCTGTTTGGCCCAGTTTGCAATTTCTGCGGAAGATGAACAGGAATAGGGAGAACCAATGAGAGACTAGCTGGAGGTGTCTGGACGGGCAAATTTAACTCTCATTTCCCACCAGGAAGAGGAAATAACCAAAGGCTCAGCGTGCCGTGCCGGAACCAGATTAGGGCCTTAAGCCATCCTGCGGTGTTGCGGCCAGCGCACAAGAAAGCGAGTTGAAGAAAGGAGTTCAGGGGCACTGTAATTCACAAAACTGCTGAGATATAAATGACAGCTATCGTCCAAAAATATACTGAAGTAAGGCTGCCAAGAGGACTTGAAAGCGGGGCAGAATTGCAGGAAACCAATTTCAGGAGGTAGACTGGAATTGCATTGAAAGCATAGGAAAAGAGGCAGAACGTCCACAATGATGCACTTGGCCAAAAAGGGCGTATGCGTTTTTTCCTGAATATATTCAGGAAAAAACGCATACGCCCTTTTTGGCCAACCAAGCAAGCTTGCAATGGAAATCTGCACTACAATGAAGTCTCACATCCCACTGGTCAAAAGGGCCATCTGAAAAAAGTGTAAAATCCAGAAAGGCAGGACAGGCCATGGAGAACTGGGAGCCTTGTTATGCTGATGGGCAGGATGTAAATTGCCAACAGCCACTGGGGAGAAGTGTATGGTGTTTGCTGAAACATCTAAAAAACAAAGCAACAGAGCCTAGGGCACTTCCACTTATGGTCCTATAGCTTACGAAAATTAAAATCAAAAAGACACAGCCACCCCAAAGTTTGGGACGCCTCTGTTTACAAGTACCTCGTTTACAGTACAAGTTCAACATCGCAGAAAGTGAAAAATGGATAAAGAAGTTGTGGTATTTACTTACAAAGCAATATCACTCAGCAATGAAATCTATGTCATCAGGCTCTTAGCAGCACAATGAGTGGATTCAGGTATGATGATTCTAACTGAAATAAGTCACACAGAAAAAGAAACATCATAAGATATCAGTAATACACGGAATGTGAACTTGGCTACACAGGAACTGAATTACAGAACAGAACAGGGTCTCAAATTTAGAAAACGAACTTATGCTTGCTTAAGGGGAAAGGTGAGTTGGGGTGCTGCATAAAACCAGAGATTGAAATGAGCACAGATAAAGTTCCTTAAGCCAAATATGGAATAGACAAGAGCTACTCCTTGCTCAACGAAATGGACTCAACACCCCATATTAAACGCCAAAGAATGTACCTGACTAGTAAGTATCTTAAAACCTATGGATTGCTATGTCTCCGAAAGAGAATCAAGCATGTGTACAGGGGCATAAACGCAGCAGTGATAGGATTGGAGAGGTTCGGTGAGCAAATGAAGACCCTTTGAAGTCATATTGCATGGTAACCATTACACGGGTCTCAACTCTCCAGGTTTAAGGTATTCTTCCTTCAGCTAAAACATGCATGTGGAACCCAGAGTATGATCAACCGTGTGAACGGGAGACGTGTTCAAATATGTCTCAGTTTTCGTCCCCTGGTACTCGGGTGCAACATTCCAGACGCTTAACTAACACTCTCCCGACTTGGAGAGTCAGCGCCTTTAACCTCCTGTTTGGCCCAGTTTGCAATTTCTGCGGAAGATGAACAGGAATAGCGAGAACCAATGAGAGACTAGCTGGAGGTGTCTGGACGGGCAATTTAACTCTCATTTCCCACCAGGAAGAGGAAATAACCAAAGGCTCAGCATGCCGTGCCGGAACCAGATTAGGGCCTGAAGCCATCCTGCGGTGTTGCGGCCAGGTCACAAGAAAGCGAGTTGAAGAAAGGAGCTCAGGGGCACTGTAATTCACAAACCTGCAGAGTTATAAATGACAGCTATCGTCCAAAAATATACTGAAGTAAGGCTGCCAAGAGGACTTGAAAACGGGGCAGAATTGCAGGAAACCGATTTCAGGAGGTAGACTGGAATTACATTGAAATCATAGGAAAAGAGGCAGAACGTCCACAATGATGCACTTGGCCAAAAAGGGCGTATGCGTTTTTTCCTGAATATATTCAGGAAAAAACGCATACGCCCTTTTTGGCCAACCAAGCAAGCTTGCAAAGGAAATCTGCACTACAATGAAGTCTCACTTCCCCCCGGTCAAAAGGGCCATCTGAAAAAAGTGTAAAATCCAGAAAGGCAGGACAGGCCATGGAGAACTGGGAGCCTTGTTATGCTGATGGGCGGGATGTAAATTGCCAACAGACACTCGGGAGAAGTGTATGGTGTTTCCTGAAACATCTAAAAAACAAAGCAACACAGCCTAGGGCACTTGCACTTATGGTCCTATAGCTTAGGGAAATTAAAATCAAAAAGACACAGCCACCCCAAAGTTTGGGACGCCGCTGTTTACAAGAACCTCGTTTACCGTACAAGTTCAATATCACAGAAAGTGAAAAATGGATAAAGAACTTGTGGTACTTACGTACAATGCACTATCACTGAGCAATAAAATCTATGTCATCAGGCCTTTAGCAGCACAATGAGTGGATTCAGGTATGATGATTCTAACTGAAATAAGTCACACAGAAAAAGAAACATCATAAGATATCAGTAATACACGGAATGTAAACTTGGCTACACAGGAACTGAATTACAGAACAGAACAGGGTCTCAAATTTAAAAAACCAACTTATGCTTGCTTAAGGGGAAAGGTGAGTTGGGGTGCTGCATAAAACCAGAGATTGAAATGAGCACAGATAAAGTTCCTTAAGCCAAATATGGAATAGACAAGAGCTACTCCTTGCTCAACGAAATGGACTCAACACCCCATATTAAACGCCTAAGAATGTACCTGACTAGTAAGTATCTTAAAACCTATGGATTGCTATGTCTCCAAAAGAGAATCAACCGTGTGTACAGGGTCATAAACGCAGCAGTGATAGGATTGGAGAGGTTCGGTGAGCAAATGAAGACCCTTTGAAGTCATATTGCATGGTACCCATTACACGGGTCTCAACTCTCCAGGTTTAAGGTATTCTTCCTTCAGCTAAAACATGCATGTGCAACCCAGAGTATGATCAACCGTGTGAACGGGAGACGTGTTCAAATTTGTCTCAGTTTTCCTCCCCTGGTACTCGGGTGCAACATTCCAGACGCTTTACTAACACTCTCCCCACTTGGAGAGTCAGCGCCTTTAACCTCCTGTTTGGCCCAGTTTGCAATTTCTGCGGAAGATGAACAGGAATAGGGAGAACCAATGAGAGACTAGCTGGAGGTGTCTGGACGGGCAAATTTAACTCTCATTTCCCACCAGGAAGAGGAAATAACCAAAGGCTCAGCGTGCCGTGCCGGAACCAGATTAGGGCCTTAAGCCATCCTGCGGTGTTGCGGCCAGCGCACAAGAAAGCGAGTTGAAGAAAGGAGTTCAGGGGCACTGTAATTCACAAAACTGCTGAGATATAAATGACAGCTATCGTCCAAAAATATACTGAAGTAAGGCTGCCAAGAGGACTTGAAAGCGGGGCAGAATTGCAGGAAACCAATTTCAGGAGGTAGACTGGAATTGCATTGAAAGCATAGGAAAAGAGGCAGAACGTCCACAATGATGCACTTGGCCAAAAAGGGCGTATGCGTTTTTTCCTGAATATATTCAGGAAAAAACGCATACGCCCTTTTTGGCCAACCAAGCAAGCTTGCAATGGAAATCTGCACTACAATGAAGTCTCACATCCCACTGGTCAAAAGGGCCATCTGAAAAAAGTGTAAAATCCAGAAAGGCAGGACAGGCCATGGAGAACTGGGAGCCTTGTTATGCTGATGGGCAGGATGTAAATTGCCAACAGCCACTGGGGAGAAGTGTATGGTGTTTGCTGAAACATCTAAAAAACAAAGCAACAGAGCCTAGGGCACTTCCACTTATGGTCCTATAGCTTACGAAAATTAAAATCAAAAAGACACAGCCACCCCAAAGTTTGGGACGCCTCTGTTTACAAGTACCTCGTTTACAGTACAAGTTCAACATCGCAGAAAGTGAAAAATGGATAAAGAAGTTGTGGTATTTACTTACAAAGCAATATCACTCAGCAATGAAATCTATGTCATCAGGCTCTTAGCAGCACAATGAGTGGATTCAGGTATGATGATTCTAACTGAAATAAGTCACACAGAAAAAGAAACATCATAAGATATCAGTAATACACGGAATGTGAACTTGGCTACACAGGAACTGAATTACAGAACAGAACAGGGTCTCAAATTTAGAAAACGAACTTATGCTTGCTTAAGGGGAAAGGTGAGTTGGGGTGCTGCATAAAACCAGAGATTGAAATGAGCACAGATAAAGTTCCTTAAGCCAAATATGGAATAGACAAGAGCTACTCCTTGCTCAACGAAATGGACTCAACACCCCATATTAAACGCCAAAGAATGTACCTGACTAGTAAGTATCTTAAAACCTATGGATTGCTATGTCTCCGAAAGAGAATCAAGCATGTGTACAGGGGCATAAACGCAGCAGTGATAGGATTGGAGAGGTTCGGTGAGCAAATGAAGACCCTTTGAAGTCATATTGCATGGTAACCATTACACGGGTCTCAACTCTCCAGGTTTAAGGTATTCTTCTTTCAGCTAAAACATGCATGTGGAACCCAGAGTATGATCAACCGTGTGAACGGGAGACGTGTTCAAATATGTCTCAGTTTTCCTCCCCTGGTACTCGGGTGCAACATTCCAGACGCTTTACTAACACTCTCCCCACTTGGAGAGTCAGCGCCTTTAACCTCCTGTTTGGCCCACTTTGCAATTTCTGTGGAAGATGAACAGGAATAGGGAGAACCAATGAGAGACTAGCTGGAGGTGTCTGGACGGGCATATTTCACTCTCATTTCCCACCAGGAAGAGGAATTAACCAAAGGCTCAGCATGCCGTGCCAGAACCAGATTAGGGCCTGAAGCCATCCTGCGGTGTTGCGGCCAGCTCAAAAGAAAGCGAGTTGAAGAAAGGAGCTCAGGGGCACTGTAATTCACAAACCTGCAGAGTTATAAATGACAGCTATCGTCCAAAAATATACTGAAGTAAGACTGCCAAGAGGACTTGAAAGCGGGGCAGAATTGCAGGAAACCGATTTCAGGAGGTAGACTGGAATTGCATTGAAAGCATAGGAAAAGAGGCAGAAAGTCCACAATGATGCACTTGGCCAAAAAGGACGTATGCGTTTTTTCCTGAATATATTCAGGAAAAAACGCATACGCCCTTTTTGGCCAAAAGCAAACTTGCAAAGGAAATCTGCACTACAATGAAGTCTCAATTCCCCCCGGTCAAAAGGGCCATCTGAAAAAAGTGTAAAATCCAGAAAGGCAGGACAGGCCATGGAGAACTGGGAGCCTTGTTATGCTGATGGGCGGGATGTAAATTGCCAACAGACACTCGGGAGAAGTGTATGGTGTTTCCTGAAACATCTAAAAAACAAAGCAACAGAGCCTAGGGCACTTCCACTTATGGTCCTATAGCTTAGGGAAATTAAAATCAAAAAGACACAGCCACCCCAAAGTTTGGGACGCCTCTGTTTACAAGAACCTCGTTTACCGTACAAGTTCAATATCACAGAAAGTGAAAAATGGATAAAGAACTTGTGGTACTTACGTACAATGCAGTATCACTCAGCAATGAAATCTATGTCATCAGGCCCGTAGCAGCATAATGAGTGGGTTCAGGTACGATGATTCTAACTGAAATAAATCACACAGAAAAAGAAACATCATAAGATATCACTAATACACGGAATGTAAACTTGACTACACATGAACTGAATTACAGAACAGAACAGGGTCTCAAATTTAGAAAACCAACTTATGCTTGCTTAAGGGGAAAGGTGAGTTGGGGTGCTGCATAAAACCAGAGATTGAAATGAGCACAGATAAAGTTCCTTAAGCCAAATATGGAATAAACAAGAGCTACACCTTGCTCAACGAAATGGACTCAACACCCCATATTAAACGCCTAAGAATGTACCTGAATAGTAAGTAACTTAAAACCTATGGATTGCTATGTCTCCAAAAGAGAATCAAGCGTGTGTACAGGGGCATAAACGCAGCAGTGATAGGATTGGAGAGGTTCGGTGAGCAAATGAAGACCCTTTGAAGTCATATTGCATGGTACCCATTCCACGGGTCTCAACTCTCCAGACTTAAGGTATTCTTCCTTCAGCTAAAACATGCATGTGGAACCCAGAGTATGATCAACCGTGTGAACGGGAGACGTGTTCAAATATGTCTTAGTTTTCGTCCCCTGGTACTCGGGTGCAACATTCCAGACGCTTTACTAACACTCTCCCCACTTGGAGAGTCAGCGCCTTTAACCTCCTGTTTGGCCCAGGTTGCAATTTCTGCGGAAGATGAACAGGAATAGCGAGAACCAATGAGAGACTAGCTGGAGGTGTCTGGACGGGCAAATTTAACTCTCGTTTCCCACCAGGAAGAGGAAATAACCAAAGGCTCAGCGTGCCGTGCCGGAACCAGATTAGGGCCTGAAGCCATCCTGCGGTGTTGCGGCCAGCTCACAAGAAAGCGAGTTGAAGAAAGGAGCTCAGGGGCACTGTAATTCACAAAACTGTAGAGTTATAAATGACAGCTATCGTCCAAAAATATACTGAAGTAAGGCTGCCAAGAGGACTTGAAAGCGGGGCAGAATTGCAGGAAACCGATTTCAGGAGGTAGACTGGAATTGCATTGAAAGCATAGGAAAAGAGGCAGAACGTCCACAATGATGCGCTTGGCCAAAAAGGGCGAATGCGTTTTTTCCTGAATATATTCAGGAAAAAACGCATACGCCCTTCTTGGCCAACCAAGCAAGCTTGCAAAGGAAATCTGCACTACAATGAAGTCTCACATCCCCCCGGTCAAAAGGGCCATCTGAAAAAAGTGTAAAATCCAGAAAGGCAGGACAGGCCATGGAGAACTGGGAGCCTTGTTATGCTGATGGGCGGGATGTAAATTGCCAACAGACACTCCAGAGAAGTGTATGGTGTTTCCTGAAACATCTAAAAAACAAAGCAACAGAGCCTAGGGCACTTCCACTTATGGTCCTATAGCTTAGGGAAATTAAAATCAAAAAGACACAGCCACCCCAAAGTTTGGGATGGCTCCATTTACAAGAACCTCGTTTACGGTATAAGTTCAATATCGCAGAAAGTGAAAAATGGATAAAGAAGTTGTGGTACTTACGTACAATTCAGTATCACTCAGCAATGAAATCTATGTCATCAGGCCCGTAGCAGTATAATGAGTGGATTCAGGTACGATGATTCTAACTGAAATAAGTCACACAGAAAAAGAAACATCATAAGATATCATTAATACACGGAATGTAAACTTGGCTACACAGGAACTGAATTCCAAAACAGAACAGGGTCTCAAATTGAGAAAACCAACTTATGCTTGCTTAAGGGGAAAGGTGAGTTGGGGTGCTGCATAAAAGCAGAGATTGAAATGAGCACAGATAAAGTTCCTTAAGCCAAATATGGAATAGACAAGAGCTACTCCTTGCTCAACGAAATGGACTCAACACCCCATATTAAACGCCTAAGAATGTACCTGGCTAGTAAGTATCTTAAAACCTATGGATTGCTATGTCTCCAAAAGAGCATCAAGCATATGTACAGGGGCATAAACGCAGCAGTGATAGGATTGGAGAGGTTCGGTGAGCAAATGAAGACCCTTTGAAGTCATATTGCATGGTACCCATTACACGGGTCTCAACTCTCCAGGTTTAAGGTATTCTTCCTTCAGCTAAAACATGCATGTGGAACCCAGAGTATGATCAACCGTGTGAACGGGAGACGTGTTCAAATATGTCTCAGTTTTCGTCCCCTGGTACTCGGGTGCAACATTCCAGACGCTTAACTAACACTCTCCCGACTTGGAGAGTCAGCGCCTTTAACCTCCTGTTTGGCCCAGTTTGCAATTTCTGCGGAAGATGAACAGGAATAGCGAGAACCAATGAGAGACTAGCTGGAGGTGTCTGGACGGGCAATTTAACTCTCATTTCCCACCAGGAAGAGGAAATAACCAAAGGCTCAGCGTGCCGTGCCGGAACCAGATTAGGGCCTGAAGCCATCCTGCGGTGTTGCGGCCAGGTCACAAGAAAGCGAGTTGAAGAAAGGAGCTCAGGGGCACTGTAATTCACAAACCTGCAGAGTTATAAATGACAGCTATCGTCCAAAAATATACTGAAGTAAGGCTGCCAAGAGGACTTGAAAACGGGGCAGAATTGCAGGAAACCGATTTCAGGAGGTAGACTGGAATTACATTGAAATCATAGGAAAAGAGGCAGAACGTCCACAATGATGCACTTGGCCAAAAAGGGCGTATGCGTTTTTTCCTGAATATATTCAGGAAAAAACGCATACGCCCTTTTTGGCCAACCAAGCAAGCTTGCAAAGGAAATCTGCACTACAATGAAGTCTCACTTCCCCCCGGTCAAAAGGGCCATCTGAAAAAAGTGTAAAATCCAGAAAGGCAGGACAGGCCATGGAGAACTGGGAGCCTTGTTATGCTGATGGGCGGGATGTAAATTGCCAACAGACACTCGGGAGAAGTGTATGGTGTTTCCTGAAACATCTAAAAAACAAAGCAACACAGCCTAGGGCACTTGCACTTATGGTCCTATAGCTTAGGGAAATTAAAATCAAAAAGACACAGCCACCCCAAAGTTTGGGACGCCGCTGTTTACAAGAACCTCGTTTACCGTACAAGTTCAATATCACAGAAAGTGAAAAATGGATAAAGAACTTGTGGTACTTACGTACAATGCACTATCACTGAGCAATAAAATCTATGTCATCAGGCCTTTAGCAGCACAATGAGTGGATTCAGGTATGATGATTCTAACTGAAATAAGTCACACAGAAAAAGAAACATCATAAGATATCAGTAATACACGGAATGTAAACTTGGCTACACAGGAACTGAATTACAGAACAGAACAGGGTCTCAAATTTAGAAAACCAACTTATGCTTGCTTAAGGGGAAAGGTGAGTTGGGGTGCTGCATAAAACCAGAGATTGAAATGAGCACAGATAAAGTTCCTTAAGCCAAATATGGAATAGACAAGAGCTACTCCTTGCTCAACGAAATGGACTCAACACCCCATATTAAACGCCTAAGAATGTACCTGACTAGTAAGTATCTTAAAACCTATGGATTGCTATGTCTCCAAAAGAGAATCAACCGTGTGTACAGGGTCATAAACGCAGCAGTGATAGGATTGGAGAGGTTCGGTGAGCAAATGAAGACCCTTTGAAGTCATATTGCATGGTACCCATTACACGGGTCTCAACTCTCCAGGTTTAAGGTATTCTTCCTTCAGCTAAAACATGCATGTGCAACCCAGAGTATGATCAACCGTGTGAACGGGAGACGTGTTCAAATTTGTCTCAGTTTTCCTCCCCTGGTACTCGGGTGCAACATTCCAGACGCTTTACTAACACTCTCCCCACTTGGAGAGTCAGCGCCTTTAACCTCCTGTTTGGCCCAGTTTGCAATTTCTGCGGAAGATGAACAGGAATAGGGAGAACCAATGAGAGACTAGCTGGAGGTGTCTGGACGGGCAAATTTAACTCTCATTTCCCACCAGGAAGAGGAAATAACCAAAGGCTCAGCGTGCCGTGCCGGAACCAGATTAGGGCCTTAAGCCATCCTGCGGTGTTGCGGCCAGCGCACAAGAAAGCAAGTTGAAGAAAGGAGTTCAGGGGCACTGTAATTCACAAAACTGCTGAGATATAAATGACAGCTATCGTCCAAAAATATACTGAAGTAAGGCTGCCAAGAGGACTTGAAAGCGGGGCAGAATTGCAGGAAACCAATTTCAGGAGGTAGACTGGAATTGCATTGAAAGCATAGGAAAAGAGGCAGAACGTCCACAATGATGCACTTGGCCAAAAAGGGCGTATGCGTTTTTTCCTGAATATATTCAGGAAAAAACGCATACGCCCTTTTTGGCCAACCAAGCAAGCTTGCAATGGAAATCTGCACTACAATGAAGTCTCACATCCCACTGGTCAAAAGGGCCATCTGAAAAAAGTGTAAAATCCAGAAAGGCAGGACAGGCCATGGAGAACTGGGAGCCTTGTTATGCTGATGGGCAGGATGTAAATTGCCAACAGCCACTGGGGAGAAGTGTATGGTGTTTGCTGAAACATCTAAAAAACAAAGCAACAGAGCCTAGGGCACTTCCACTTATGGTCCTATAGCTTACGAAAATTAAAATCAAAAAGACACAGCCACCCCAAAGTTTGGGACGCCTCTGTTTACAAGTACCTCGTTTACAGTACAAGTTCAACATCGCAGAAAGTGAAAAATGGATAAAGAAGTTGTGGTATTTACTTACAAAGCAATATCACTCAGCAATGAAATCTATGTCATCAGGCTCTTAGCAGCACAATGAGTGGATTCAGGTATGATGATTCTAACTGAAATAAGTCACACAGAAAAAGAAACATCATAAGATATCAGTAATACACGGAATGTGAACTTGGCTACACAGGAACTGAATTACAGAACAGAACAGGGTCTCAAATTTAGAAAACGAACTTATGCTTGCTTAAGGGGAAAGGTGAGTTGGGGTGCTGCATAAAACCAGAGATTGAAATGAGCACAGATAAAGTTCCTTAAGCCAAATATGGAATAGACAAGAGCTACTCCTTGCTCAACGAAATGGACTCAACACCCCATATTAAACGCCAAAGAATGTACCTGACTAGTAAGTATCTTAAAACCTATGGATTGCTATGTCTCCGAAAGAGAATCAAGCATGTGTACAGGGGCATAAACGCAGCAGTGATAGGATTGGAGATGTTCGGTGAGCAAATGAAGACCCTTTGAAGTCATATTGCATGGTACCCATTACACGGGTCTCAACTCTCCAGGTTTAAGGTATTCTTCCTTCAGCTAAAACATGCATGTGGAACCCAGAGTATGATCAACCGTGTGAACGGGAGACGTGTTCAAATATGTCTCAGTTTTCGTCCCCTGGTACTCGGGTGCAACATTCCAGACGCTTAACTAACACTCTCCCGACTTGGAGAGTCAGCGCCTTTAACCTCCTGTTTGGCCCAGTTTGCAATTTCTGCGGAAGATGAACAGGAATAGCGAGAACCAATGAGAGGCTAGCTGGAGGTGTCTGGACGGGCAAATTTAACTCTCATTTCCCACCAGGAAGAGGAAATAACCAAAGGCTCAGCGTGCCGTGCCGGAACCAGATTAGGGCCTGAAGCCATCCTGCGGTGTTGCGGCCAGGTCACAAGAAAGCGAGTTGAAGAAAGGAGCTCAGGGGCACTGTAATTCACAAACCTGCAGAGTTATAAATGACAGCTATCGTCCAAAAATATACTGAAGTAATGCTGCCAAGAGGACTTGAAAACGGGGCAGAATTGCAGGAAACCGATTTCAGGAGGTAGACTGGAATTACATTGAAATCATAGGAAAAGAGGCAGAACGTCCACAATGATGCACTTGGCCAAAAAGGGCGTATGCGTTTTTTCCTGAATATATTCAGGAAAAAACGCATACGCCCTTTTTGGCCAACCAAGCAAGCTTGCAAAGGAAATCTGCACTACAATGAAGTCTCACTTCCCCCCGGTCAAAAGGGCCATCTGAAAAAAGTGTAAAATCCAGAAAGGCAGGACAGGCCATGGAGAACTGGGAGCCTTGTTATGCTGATGGGCGGGATGTAAATTGCCAACAGACACTCGGGAGAAGTGTATGGTGTTTCCTGAAACATCTAAAAAACAAAGCAACACAGCCTAGGGCACTTGCACTTATGGTCCTATAGCTTAGGGAAATTAAAATCAAAAAGACACAGCCACCCCAAAGTTTGGGACGCCGCTGTTTACAAGAACCTCGTTTACCGTACAAGTTCAATATCACAGAAAGTGAAAAATGGATAAAGAACTTGTGGTACTTACGTACAATGCACTATCACTGAGCAATAAAATCTATGTCATCAGGCCTTTAGCAGCACAATGAATGGATTCAGGTATGATGATTCTAACTGAAATAAGTCACACAGAAAAAGAAACATCATAAGATATCAGTAATACACGGAATGTAAACTTGGCTACACAGGAACTGAATTACAGAACAGAACAGGGTCTCAAATTTAGAAAACCAACTTATGCTTGCTTAAGGGGAAAGGTGAGTTGGGGTGCTGCATAAAACCAGAGATTGAAATGAGCACAGATAAAGTTCCTTAAGCCAAATATGGAATAGACAAGAGCTACTCCTTGCTCAACGAAATGGACTCAACACCCCATATTAAACGCCTAAGAATGTACCTGACTAGTAAGTATCTTAAAACCTATGGATTGCTATGTCTCCAAAAGAGAATCAACCGTGTGTACAGGGTCATAAACGCAGCAGTGATAGGATTGGAGAGGTTCGGTGAGCAAATGAAGACCCTTTGAAGTCATATTGCATGGTACCCATTACACGGGTCTCAACTCTCCAGGTTTAAGGTATTCTTCCTTCAGCTAAAACATGCATGTGCAACCCAGAGTATGATCAACCGTGTGAACGGGAGACGTGTTCAAATTTGTCTCAGTTTTCCTCCCCTGGTACTCGGGTGCAACATTCCAGACGCTTTACTAACACTCTCCCCACTTGGAGAGTCAGCGCCTTTAACCTCCTGTTTGGCCCAGTTTGCAATTTCTGCGGAAGATGAACAGGAATAGGGAGAACCAATGAGAGACTAGCTGGAGGTGTCTGGACGGGCAAATTTAACTCTCATTTCCCACCAGGAAGAGGAAATAACCAAAGGCTCAGCGTGCCGTGCCGGAACCAGATTAGGGCCTTAAGCCATCCTGCGGTGTTGCGGCCAGCGCACAAGAAAGCGAGTTGAAGAAAGGAGTTCAGGGGCACTGTAATTCACAAAACTGCTGAGATATAAATGACAGCTATCGTCCAAAAATATACTGAAGTAAGGCTGCCAAGAGGACTTGAAAGCGGGGCAGAATTGCAGGAAACCAATTTCAGGAGGTAGACTGGAATTGCATTGAAAGCATAGGAAAAGAGGCAGAACGTCCACAATGATGCACTTGGCCAAAAAGGGCGTATGCGTTTTTTCCTGAATATATTCAGGAAAAAACGCATACGCCCTTTTTGGCCAACCAAGCAAGCTTGCAATGGAAATCTGCACTACAATGAAGTCTCACATCCCACTGGTCAAAAGGGCCATCTGAAAAAAGTGTAAAATCCAGAAAGGCAGGACAGGCCATGGAGAACTGGGAGCCTTGTTATGCTGATGGGCAGGATGTAAATTGCCAACAGCCACTGGGGAGAAGTGTATGGTGTTTGCTGAAACATCTAAAAAACAAAGCAACAGAGCCTAGGGCACTTCCACTTATGGTCCTATAGCTTACGAAAATTAAAATCAAAAAGACACAGCCACCCCAAAGTTTGGGACGCCTCTGTTTACAAGAACCTCGTTTACCGTACAAGTTCAATATCACAGAAAGTGAAAAATGGATAAAGAAGTTGTGGTATTTACTTACAAAGCAATATCACTCAGCAATGAAATCTATGTCATTAGGCCCTTAGCAGCATAATGAGTGGATTCAGGTATGATGATTCTAACTGAAATAAGTCACACAGAAAAAGAAACATCATAAGATATCAGTAATACACGGAATGTAAACTTGGCTACACAGGAACTGAATTACAGAACAGAACAGGGTCTCAAATTTAGAAAACCAACTTATTCTTGCTTAAGGGTAAAGGTGAGTTGGGGTGCTGCATAAAACCAGAGATTGAAATGAACACAGATAAAGTTCCTTAAGCCAAATATGGAGTAGACAAGAGCTACTCCTTGCTCAACGAAATGGACTCAACACCGCATATTAAACGCCTAAGAATGTACCTGACTAGTAAGTATCTTAAAACCTATGGATTGCTATGTCTCCGAAAGAGAATCAAGCATGTGTACAGGGGCATAAACGTAGCAGTGATAGGATTGGAGAGGTTCGGTGAGCAAATGAAGACCCTTTGAAGTCATAATGCATGGTACCCATTCCACGGGTCTCAACTCTCCAGGTTTAAGGTATTCTTCCTTCAGCTAAAACATGCATGTGGAACCCAGAGTATGATCAACCGTGTGAACGGGAGACGTGTTCAAATATGTCTCAGTTTTCGTACCCTGGTACTCGAGTGCAACATTCCAGATGCTTTACTAACACTCTCCCCACTTGGAGGGTCAGCGCCTTTAACCTCCTCTTTGGCCCAGTTTGCAATTTCTGCGGAAGATGAACAGGAATAGGGAGAACCAATGAGAGACTAGCTGGAGGTGTCTGGACGGGCAAATTTAACTCTCATTTCCCACCAGGAAGAGGAATTAACCAAAGGCTCAGCGTGCAGTGCCGGAACCAGATTAGGGCCTGAAGCCATCCTGCGGTGTTACGGCCAGCTCAAAAGAAAGCGAGTTGAAGAAAGGAGCTCAGGGGCACTGTAATTCACAAACCTGCAGAGTTATAAATGACAGCTATCGTCCAAAAATATACTGAAGTAAGGCTGCCAAGAGGACTTGAAAGCGGGGCAGAATTGCAGGAAACCGATTTCAGGGGTAGAATGGAATTGCATTTCAAGCATAGGAAAAGAGGCAGAACGTCCACAAAGATGCACTTGGTCAAAAAGAGCATATGCGTTTTTTCCTGAATATATTCAGGAAAAAACGCATACGCTCTTTTTGGCCAACCAAGCAAGCTTGCAAAGGAAATCTGCACTACAATGAAGTCTCACTTCCTCCCGGTCAAAAGGGCCATCTGAAAAAAGTGTAAAATCCAGAAAGGCAGGACAGGCCATGGAGAACTGGGAGACTTGTTATGCTGATGGGCGGGATGTACATTGCCAACAGACATTCGGGAGAAGTGTATGGTGTTTCCTGAAACATCTAAAAAACAAAGGAACAGAGCCTAGGGCACTTCCACTTATGGTCCTATAGCTTAGGGAAATTAAAATCAAAAAGACACAGCCACCCCAAAGTTTGGGACGCCTCTGTTTACAAGAACCTCGTTTACCGTACAGGTTCAACATTGCAGAAAGTGAAAAATGCTTAAAGAAGTTGTGGTATTTACTTACAAAGCAATATCACTCAGCAATGAAATCTATGTCATCAGGCCCTTAGCAGCACAATGAGTGGATTCAGGTATGATGATTCTAACTGAAATAAGTCACACAGAAAAAGAAACATCATAAGATATCAGTAATACACGGAATGTAAACTTGGCTACACAGGAACTGAATTACAGAACAGAACAGGGTCTCAAATTTAGAAAACCAACTTATGCTTGCTTAAGGGGAAAGGTGAGTTGGGGTGCTGCATAAAACCAGAGACTGAAATGAGCACAGATAAAGTTCCTTAAGCCAAATATGGAATAGACAAGAGCTACTCCTTGCTCAACGAAATGGACTCAACACCGCATATTAAACGCCTAAGAATGTACCTGACTAGTAAGTATCTTAAAACCTATGGATTGCTATGTCTCCGAAAGAGAATCAAGCAGGCGTACAGGGGCATAAACGCAGCAGTGATAGGATTGGAGAGGTTCGGTGAGCAAATGAAGACCCTTTGAAGTCATATTGCATGGTACCCATTCCACGGGTTTCAACTACCCAGTTTTAAGGTATTCTTCCTTCAGCTAAAACATGCATGTGGAAACCAGAGTATGATCAACCGTGTGATCGGGAGACGTGTTCAAATATGTCTCAGTTTTCGTACCCTGGAACTCGGGTGCAACATTCCAGACGCTTTACTAACACTCTCCCGACTTGGAGAGTCAGTCCCTTTAACCTCTTGTTTGGCCCAGTTTGCAATTTCTGCGGAAGATGAACAGGAATAGGGAGAACCAATGAGAGACTAGCTGGAGGTGTCTGGACGGGCAAATTTAACTCTCATTTCCCACCAGGAAGAGGAAATAACCAAAGGCTCAGCGTGCCGTGCCGGATTCAGATTAGGGCCTGAAGCCATCCTGCGGTGTTGCGGCCAGCTCACAAGAAAGCGAGTTGAAGAAAGGAGCTCAGGGGCACTGTAATTCACGAACCTGCAGAGTTATAAATGACAGCTATCGTCCAAAAACATACTGAGGTAAGGCTGCCAAGAGGACTTGAAAACGGGGCAGAATTGCAGGAAACCGATTTCAGGAGGTAGACTGGAATTGCATTGAAAGCATAGGAAAAGAGGCAGAACGTCCACAATGATGCACTTGGCCAAAAAGGGCGTATGCGTTTTTTCCTGAATATATTCAGGAAAAAACGCATACGCACTTTTTGGCCAACCAAGCAAGCTTGCAAAGGAAATCTGCACTACAATGAAGTCTCACTTCTCCCCGGTCAAAAGGGCCATCTGAAAAAAGTGTAAAATCCAGAAAGGCAGGACAGGCCATGGAGAACTGGGAGCCTTGTTATGCTGATGGGCGGGATGTAAATTGCCAACAGACACTCGGGAGAAGTGTATGGTGTTTCCTGAAACATCTAAAAAACAAAGCAACAGAGCCTAGGGCTCTTCCACTTATGGTCCTATAGCTTAGGGAAATTAAAATCAAAAAGACACAGCCACCCCAAAGTTTGGGACGCCTCTATTTACAAGAACCTCGTTTACAGTACAAGTTCAACATCGCAGAAAGTGAAAAATGGATAAAGAAGTTGTGGTATTTACTTACAAAGCAATGTCACTCAGCAATGAAATCTATGTCATCAGGCCCTTAGCAGCACAATGAGTGGATTCAGGTATGATGATTCTAACTGAAAGAAGTCACACAGAAAAAGAAACATCATAAGATATCAGTAATACACGGAATGTAAACTCGGCTACACAGGAACTGAATTACAGAACAGAACAGGGTCTCAAATTTAGAAAACCAACTTATGCTTGCTTAAGGGGAAAGGTGAGTTGGGGTGCTGCATAAAACCAGAGATTGAAATGAGCACAGATAAAGTTCCTTAAGCCAAATATGGAATAGACAAGAGCTACTCCTTGCTCAACGAAATGGACTCAACACCGCATATTAAACGCCTAAGAATGTACCTGACTAGTAAGTATCTTAAAACCTATGGATTGCTATGTCTCCGAAAGAGAATCAAGCATGTGTACAGGGGCATAAACGCAGCAGTGATACGATTGGAGAGGTTCGGTGAGCAAATGAAGACCCTTTGAAGTCATATTGCATGGTACCCATTCCACGGGTTTCAACTACCCAGGTTTAAGGTATTCTTCCTTCAGCTAAAACATGCATGTGGAACCTAGAGTATGATCAACCATGTGATCGGGAGACGTGTTCAAATATGTCTCAGTTTTCCTACCCTGGTACTTGGGTGCAACATTCCAGACACTTTACTGACACTCTCCCGACTTGGAGAGTCAGTCCCTTTAACCTCCTGTTTGGCCCAGTTTGTAATTTCTGCGGAAGATGAACAGGAAAAGGGAGAACCAATGAGAGACTAGCTGGAGGTGTCTGGACGGGCAAATTTAACTCTCATTTCCCACCAGGAAGAGGAATTAACAAAAGGCTCAGCGTGCCGTGCCGGAACCAGATTAGGGCCTGAAGCCATCCTGCGGTATTGCGGCCAGCTCACAAGAAAGCGAGTTGAAGAAAGGAGCTCAGGGGCACTGTAATTCACAAACCTGCAGAGTTATTAATGACAGCTATCGTCCAAAAATATACTGAAGTAAGGCTGCCAAGAGGACTTGAAAGCGGGGCAGAATTGCAGGAAACCGATTACAGGAGGTAGACTGGAATTGCATTGAAAGCATAGGAAAAGAGGCAGAACGTCCACAATGATGCACTTGGCCAAAAAGGGCGTATGCGTTTTTTCCTGAATATATGCAGGAAAAATCGCATACGCCCTTTTTGGCCAACCAAGCAAACTTGCAAAGGAAATCTGCACTACAATGTAGTCTCACTTCCCCCCGGTCAAAAGGGCCATCTGAAAAAAGTGTAAAATCCAGAAAGGCAGGACAGGCCATGGAGAACTGGGAGCCTTGTTATGCTGATGGGCGGGATGTAAATTGGCAACAGACACTCGGGAGAAGTGTATGGTGTTTCCTGAAACATCTAAAAAACAAAGCAACAGAGCCTAGGGCACTTCCACTTATGGTCCTATAGCTTAGGGAAATTAAAATCAAAAAGACACAGCCACCCCAAAGTTTGGGACGCCTCTGTTTACAAGAACCTCGTTTACAGTACAAGTTCAATATCACAGAAAGTGAAAAATGGATAAAGAACTTGTGGTACTTACGTACAATGCAGTAACACTCAGCAATGAAATCTATGTCATCAGGCCCGTAGCAGCATAATGAGTGGATTCAGTTACGATGATTCTAACTGAAATAAGTCACACAGAAAATGAAACATCATAAGATATCAGTAATACACGGAATGTAAACTTGGCTACTCAGGAACTGAATTACAGAACAGAACAGGGTCTCAAATTTAGAAAACCAACTTATGCTTGCTTAAGGGGAAAGGTGAGTTGGGGTGCTGCATAAAACCAGAGATTGAAATGAGCACAGATAAAGTTCCTTAAGCCAAATATGGAATAGACAAGAGCTACTCCTTGCTCAACGAAATGGACTCAACACCCCATATTAAACGCCTAAGAATATACCTGACTAGTAAGTATCTTAAAACCCATGGATTGCTATGTCTCCAAATGAGAATCAAGCGTTTGTACAGGGGCATAAACGCAGCAGTGATAGGTTTGGAGAGGTTCGGTGAGCAAATGAAGACCCTTTGAAGTCATATTGCATGGTACCCATTCCAAGGGTCTCAAATCTCCAGGTTTAAGGTATTCTTCCTTCAGCTAAAACATGCATGTGGAACCCAGAGTATGATCAACCATGTGAACGGGAGACGTGTTCAAATATGTCTCAGTTTTCCTAACCTTGTACTCGGGTGCAACATTCCAGACGCTTTACTAACACTCTCCCCACTTGGAGAGTCAGCGCCTTTAATCTACTGTTTGACCCAGTTTGCAATTTCTGCGGAAGATGAACAGGAATAGGGAGAACCAATGAGAGACTAGCTGGAGGTGTCTGGACGGGCAAATTTAACTCTCATTTCCCACCAGGAAGAGGAAATAACCAAAGGCTCAGCGTGCCATGCCGGAACCAGATTAGGGCCTGAAGCCATCCTGCGGTGTTGCGGCCAGCTCACAAGAAAGCGAGTTGAAGAAAGGAGCTCAGGGGCACTGTAATTCACAAACCTGCAGAGTTATAAATGACAGCTATCGTCCAAAAATATACTGAAGTAAGGCTGCCAAGAGGACTTGAAAGCGGGGCAGAATTGCAGGAAACCAATTTCAGGAGGTAGACTGGAATTGCATTGAAAGCATAGGAAAAGAAGCAGAACGTCCACAATGATGCACTTGGCCAAAAAGGGCGTATGCGTTTTTTCCTGAATATATTCAGGAAAAAACGCATACGCCCTTTTTGGCCAACCAAGCAAGCTTGCAAAGGAAATCTGCACTACAATGAATTCTCACTTCCCCCTGGTCAAAAGGGCCATCTGAAAAAGTGTAAAATCCAGAAAGGCAGGACAGGCCATGGAGAACTGGGAGCCTTGTTATGCTGATGGGCGGGATGTAAATTGCCAACAGACACTCAGGAGAAGTGTATGGTGTTTCCTGAAACATTTGAAAACAAAGCAACAGAGCCTAGGGCACTTGCACTTATGGTCCTATAGCTTAGGGAAATTAAAATCAAAAAGACACAGCCACCCCAAAGTTTGGAACGGCTCTGTTTACAAGAACCTCGTTTACATACAAGTTCAACATCGCAGAAAGTGAAAAATGGATAAAGAAGTTGTGGTATTTACTTACAAAGCAATATCACTCAGCAATGAAATCTATGTCATCAGGCCCTTAGCAGCACAATGAGTGGATTCAGGTATGATGATTCTAACTGAAATAAGTCACACAGAAAAAGAAACATCATAAGATATTAGTAATACACGGAATGTAAACTTGGCTACACAGGAAGTGAATTACAGAACAGAACAGGGTCTCAAATTTAGAAAACCAACTTATGCTTGCTTAAGGGTAAAGGTGAGTTGGGTTGCAGCATAAAACCAGAGGTTGCAATGAGCACAGATAAAGTTCCTTAAGCCAAATATGGAATAGACAAGAGCTACTCTTGCTCAACGAAATGGACTCAACACCGCATATTAAACGCCTAAGAATGTACCTGACTAGTAAGTATCTTAAAACCTATGGATTGCTATGTCTCCGAAAGAGAATCAAGCGTGTGTACAGGGGCATAAACGCAGCAGTGATAGGATTGGAGAGGTTCGGTGAGCAAATGAAGACCCTTTGAAGTCATATTGCATGGTACCCATTCCACGGGTTTCAACTACCCAGGTTTAAGGTATTCTTCCTTCAGCTAAAACATGCATGTGGAACCCAGAGTATGATCAACCGTGTGAACGGGAGACGTGTTCAAATATGTCTCAGTTTTCCTCCCCTGGTACTCGGGTGCAACATTCCAGACGCTTTACTAACACTCTCCCCACTTGGAGAGTCAGCGCCTTTAACCTCCTGTTTGACCCAGTTTGCAATTTCTGCGGAAGATGAACAGGAATAGGGAGAACCAATGAGAGACTAGCTGGAGGTGTCTGGACGGGCACATTTAACTCTCATTTCCCACCAGGAAGAGGAATTAACCAAAGGCTCAGCGTGCCGTGCCGGAACCAGATTAGGGCCTGAAGCCATCCTGCGGTGTTGCGGCCAGGTCACAAGAAAGCGAGTTGAAGAAAGGAGCTCAGGGGCACTGTAATTCACAAACCTGCAGAGTTATAAATGACAGCTATCGTCCAAAAATATACTGAAGTAAGGCTGCCAAGAGGACTTGAAAGCGGGGCAGAATTGCAGGAAACCGATTTCAGGAGGTAGACTGGAATTGCATTGAAAGCATAGGAAAAGAGGCAGAACGTCCACAATGATGCACTTGGTCAAAAAGGGCATATGCGTTTTTTCCTGAATATATTCAGGAAAATATATTCAGGAAAATATATTTTCCTGAATATATTCCTGAATATATTCAGGAAAATATATTCAGGAAAAAACGCATACGCTCTTTTTGGCCAACCAAGCAAGCTTGCAAAGGAAATCTGCACTACAATGAAGTCTCCCTTCCCCCCGGTCAAAAGGGCCATCTGAAAAAAGTGTAAAATCCAGAGAGGCAGGACAGGCCATGGAGAACTGGGAGCCTTGTTATGCTGATGGGCGGGATGTAAATTGCCAACAGACACTCGGGAGAAGTGTATGGTGTTTCCTGAAACATCTAAAAAACAAAGCAACAGAGCCTAGGGCACTTCCACTTATGATCCTATAGCTTAGGGAAATTAAAATCAAAAAGACACAGCCACCCCATAGTTTGGGACTCCTCTGTTTACAAGAACCTCGTTTACCATACAAGTTCAATATCACAGAAAGTGAAAAATGGATAAAGAACTTGTGGTACTTAGGTACAATGCAGTATCACTCACCAATGAAATCTATGTCATCAGGCCCGTAGCAGCACAATGAGTGGATTCAGGTATGATGATTCTAACTGAAATAAGTCACACAGAAAAAGAAAAATCATAAGACATCTCTAATACACGGAATGTAAACGTGGCTACACAGGAACAGAATTCCAAAACAGAACAGGGTCTCAAATTTCGAAAAGCAACTTATGCTTGCTTAAGGGGAAGGGTGAGTTGGGATGCTGCATAAAACCAGAGATCGAAATGAGCACAGATAAAGTTCCTTAAGCCAAATATGGAATAGACAAGAGCTACTCCTTGCTCAACGAAATGGACTCAACACCCCATATTAAACGCCTAAGAATGTACCTGACTAGTAAGTATCTTAAAACCTATGGATTGCTATGTCTCCAAAAGAGAATGAGGCGTGTGTACAGGGGCATAAACGCAGCAGTGATAGGATTGGAGAGGTTCGGTGAGCAAATGAAGACCCTTTGAAGTCATATTGCATGGTACCCATTCCACGGGTCTCAACTCTCCAGGTTTAAGGTATTCTTCCTTCAGCTAAAACATGCATGTGGAACCCAGAGTATGATCAACCGTGTGAACGGGAGACGTGTTCAAATATGACTCAGTTTTCCTCCCCTGGTACTCGGGTGCAACATTCCAGACGCTTCACTAACACTCTCCCCTCTTGGAGAGTCAGCGCCTTTAACCTCCTGTTTGGCGCAGTTTGCAATTTCTGCGGAAGATGAACAGGAATAGCGAGAACCAATGAGAGACTACCTGGAGGTGTCTGGACGGGCAAATTTAACTCTCATTTCCCACCAGGAAGAGGAAATAACCAAAGGCTCAGCGTGCCGTGCCGGAACCAGATTAGGGCCTGAAGCCATCCTGCGGTGTTGCGGCCAGCTCAAAAGAAAGCGAGTTGAAGAAAGGAGCTCAGGGGCACTGTAATTCACAAACCTGCAGAGTTATAAATGACAGCTATCGTCCAAAAATATACTGAAGTAAGGCTGCCAAGAGGACTTGAAAGCGGGGCAGAATTCCTGGAAACCGATTTCAGGAGGTAGACTGGAATTGCATTGAAAGCATAGGAAAAGAGGCAGAACGTCCACAATGATGCACTTGGCCAAAAAGGGCGTATGCGTTTTTTCCTGAATATATTCAGGTAAAAACGCATACGCCCTTTTTGGCCAACCAAGCAAGCTTGCAAAGGAAATCTGCACTACAATGAAGTCTCACTTCCCCCCGGTCAAAAGGGCCATCTGAAAAAAGTGTAAAATCCAGAAAGGCAGGACAGGCCATGGAGAACTGGGAGCCTTGTTATGCTGATGGGCGGGATGTAAATTGCCAACAGACACTCGGGAGAAGTGTATGGTGTTTCCTGAAACATCTAAAAAACAAAGCAACAGAGCCTAGGACACTTCCGCTTATGGTCCTATAGCTTAGGGAAATTAAAATCAAAAAGACACAGCCACCCCAAAATTTGGGACGGCTCTTTTTACAGGAATCTCTTCTACGGCGCAAGTTAAATATCCCAGAGAGCAAATAATGGATAAAGAAGTTGCGGTACTTATGTACAACAGAATACCACTCAGCAATGAAATCTATTTCAGCAGGCCCGTACCAGCATAATGAGTGGATTGAGGCACTATGATTCTAAGTGAAATAAGTCACACAGAAAAAGAAACATCATAAGGTATCACTAATACACGGAATGTGAACTTGGCTACACATGAACTGAATTACAAAACAGAACAGGGTCTCAAGTTTAGAAAACCAACTTATGCCTGCTTAAGTGGGAAGGTGAGTTGGGGTGCTGCATAAAAGCAGAGTTTGAAATTAGCACAGATACCGTTCCATAAGCCAAATATGTAATAGACAAGACCTACCCCTTGCTCAACGAAATGGAGTCAACAATGAGGTATCACCTCACACCTGGTAGAATAGGCATCATAGAAAATCTACAAACAAAAAATGCTGGAAAGGGTGTGGGGAAAAGGAACCCTCTTCCCCTATTGTTGGGAATATAAATTGATACAGTCATTATGGAGAACAATATGGAATTTCTTAAGAAACTAACAATAGAATTACCATATGATACAGCAATCCCAGTACTGGACATATACCCAGACAAAACCATAAATCAAAAAGAGTCATTCACCGCAATGTTCATTGCATCACTATTTACAATATCGAGGTAATGGAAGCAACCTAAATGCCCACAGACAGACGAATGCATAAAGCTGTGGTACATATATAAAATGGAATATTACTAAGCCATGAAAAGGAATGAAATTGGGTCATTTGTAGAGACGTCGATGGATCTAGAGACTGTCATACAGAGTGAAGTAAGTCAGAAAGAGAAAAACAAATCTTGTGTATTCATGCATATATGTGGAACCTAGAAAAACTGTACAGATTAACCATTTTGCAAGGCATAAATAGAGCAACAGATGTAGACAACAAACGTATGGACAACAAGGGGGGAAAGCTGTTGGGGGGGTGGTGGTGGGAGGAGTTGAGAGACTGGGATTGGCATGTATACATTTATATGTATAAAATAGATAACCAATAAGAACCTGCTGTATAAAAATATAAAATAAAATTCAAAATTAAAAAGAAATAAAATTTAAAAAATAAAACAGAAAAAACAATTATTCCCTGCACATACATGTATTTATATGAATAAATTATTTCCATGCTTATATCTGTAAATACAAAAAAGAGGAATAAAATCTACCTTGAACCAAAAACGAAAAAGAGAAAAAAACACAGAACCCACCAGTTACACAGAGGAAAACCATATCAGGGCACTTGCTCCAGTTGTAAACAATTCTGAAGTTGGTCAGTGGTGGGGAATCGTCTCCCATTCAGCCAGCAGCCCCCACGCAACAAGCGTCCTCATTGCAAAGCTGGGGCACCGTGCCGAGGCATCTGTGAGTAAACGTGAGCTGAGCCCCAGGCCAGTTGCTGCTGAACTATTCCCACCCGTCCCAGGTAAAACACCTGAATATATACAAGGACTTGAAAGCCTAGAGGAAGGGCCATAGAGCCACACGAGTGACAGCATGCCGGCCGACTTGGTGCCTGCAGGCCAGCCAGGATGGTCCTGGCCCTGGGTGCTCTTCTGGAAGATTTCCATTGCCCTGCCTGAGATACCCGTCCTGTCCCTGCCCCCACTGCTTTTTTCCTTCCTCAGCTCTGCCCAGGGAGAAATTCCAGCAGCAGGTATGGGTGACACATCCTCTTCTTTAGCAGGTGGCAGCCTGGCAACTGCTGCAGAAAGTCCAGCAGAGCCCCACTCACACTGGGCCACCCACAAAGCCGTGGCCTCTCACTCCCTCCCACCAGCCCAGCCCCGAGACTGCTGACAGGGCAGAGAAAATGGCGTCAGGCACGGCTGCAGGGGCTCTTGCTGCCTGGAGTGGTATTTATATTGATCTCAACCCAGGCACACCTGGGGAGGGCTGGCCGGCACGGTAAGGCTGCCCAGGTCAGCCAATCATCACCCCTCAGGGGCTCACAGTTGCAGAAAATGGAACTTGCTGAACCGGCCAGGTCCAAGGAACAGGTGTGGGCTCCTGAGAGTCAGGATAGACAAGGGGCTGCAGCTTTGGCTTGTTTTCTAATCATTTTATCTGGCCCATGAGTGGGAGACAACTTCAAGAAAACCCTCTCCTAATGAGAGGAACCCAGGAGTCAGGGAGAGGAGGGGTGGGTGGTGGTTGGAGACAGAGGCCTGGTGCCCCGGGTGCAGTGGAAGTCTCTGGAAGACCAGGTGGAGGGAGGCCTCACGGAGTGATGCCCAGGGTCACAGACCTGTCGCAGCTGCTGTTTGTTCGTTCAAGTCCTGCTCTGAGGTGCTCTGTGTCAGCTCTGAGCGACAGGTGAGCTGGGGGTGCTCTGCAATGAGGGCTATGTGCACGGTTCCTGTGTGCCCAGCCCTGCCACGGTACCTGCAAGGGTAGCTCTGTATCCTGGGAGGGGCCTGACCACGAGAGCCCCGTGGGCTGGGGTGGGGGTGGGGTACCTGCCCAGGTGAGCTCCATATTCTGGGATTGGTCTGACCACGAGAGCCCCATGGGCTGCTGGGGACCTGGTAAAGGATGTCAGGACAGTCAGTGAAGCCACCGAGGATATACCTCCAGTTGCTCCTAATTCCTACACCCTGCTGGTCATTCTACCAACCACCAGGACATGGTATTCTGTATTAGTCTTCAATGATGCCTTCTTTTGTATTCCATTAGTCCCAGAGTCACAAGAAATTTTGGCTTGTGAGTGGCAGGACTCAACATACAACTAAAACAATACTTCCGGGCCGTCTGGCCCCAAGGGTGCAAAAATTCCCACACCATCTTTGGGGAAAACTTAGCTAAAGACCTAAAAGTTCTACCTCTGGAAAAGGAAACGCTCCTTCAATATGCAGACGACATTCTGATCGCCAGCCCTACTAAGGAGGCCTCTGAACTACCAAGCCAATAAAGGATAGAAGTTGTCCAAGAAAAAGCTCAAATATCACACACTGCGGTGACCTGCCTGGGCTTCATTCTCACAGAAGGTCGGAGAAGCCCATCCCAGGAAAGGGAAGAAACCATTTTCAGCCTTACCCCTTTCTAAAACTAGAAGATAGCTTAGGGGTTCCTGGGGAGGCCAGGGTTTGCTGCTTCTGGATCCCTAACTACAGTCTACTAGCTGGGCCTCTATATGAAACGCTGAAAGGAAAAGATGATGATCCTTTTGAATAGAATCCAGAAGTGGCCTTTCAAGAATGGAAAGAGCAGTCAATTCAGACCCTTGCCCTGGAACTCCCTAATTTAGCTAAACCCTTTGACCTTTACATTCCCGGTGAAAGGTGAATCGCCATTGGAGAATTAGTGTAAAAACTGGGACCACTTGAAATGGAACAATGCAAGAATGCCATCCAGGTAGGATAAACTACGGTCACTAAGGGGCTTGGCCCACTGCCACATCTGGCCAAGATACTGGCGGTATCTAAAAACCTGGAAATCAGCAGCCCAAAAGGCCACCTCCCTCCTAAGGGAAAAGGACCCCACGTGGTGATCCTAACCACCAACCATGCCCTGAAGTTGCAGGGTTCGCTCCGTGGGCACACCGACCTCGAGTGAGGAGGCCCTCCAACTCCAACATCCAGAGAGATAACCGGGGGCAACAGGGCACCATGACGACTCGTGTGAACATCACTTGACCTGGAGTTTCTCTCATAAAACAACAAGAGTGTGTCCCAAAAGAGTAGACTACTGCTTGCAGGACTTACTGCACCCAGAGGGGAACTAATAATCTTGGCAGGGGAACAGTATACCACACTGTCACCATAGAAAAGCCTACAGACACCATGATGATGGTGGCCAATAAGACCGGCTGGACTCCTGTTTACTTCAAAAGGCTGTTGACTCAGTAGCCATCATGGTCCTTGATCACTACTGACCCTGGACTGTCTGGGAGTTGAGCGGGCAGGGCTCTGACACCTGGTGCTGTTTGTACGTTAATTCAGGGGCCTAATTGAAGAAAGCGCAGACTACTGGTCAGAGCATCTAGGCTGGCAGAAACGGTCAGCCTAAGGTGGCCGAACAAATGTGGGGCGGGGTGAAACCGGCCCCCACAGCGTCTCTGCACATCTCTTTCCTGGACCCTTAAAGGTCATTAGAATCTATAACACTTCCAATGCTGGTGCTCAGGTGGACGAGCAGGGAGGCAGGGGTCCTGGGGACAATCAACGTCACCGGGAGGCTGCTGGGGAGAAGCTCTGACCCTCGCCCCAGGGTATGAGGGCTCCCAACTCAGCACTCAGCAGTTACAGAAGAAGGGTCTGCACCCTCAGCACTCCAAGAATGAGGAACGGGACAAAAGGCAGAGGAGGGGTTTGTCCCCAGCAAAGCCCATTAAAAATCCCTGGGAGATAAAAATAGAATCTGGGCAATAAAGTCAAGTCTAACCTTTTTTATCCTTTGTGCTTTGTCTAATTTCACGTGCTCCTAGGGTCCCGCATGCAGAGGTTCCACACCCGGCACTTCAGACCAGATTTCCTAGTGCAGAATGGCTGGGTCGACACCTCAGCTCCTGGGGCCCAGTGCAGACTCCACGATATAGAGCCTGAGCTACAGCCAACCTGGCCCTCGAGAGCTCCGCCGCCTCCCTCCCTCCCACTGACTCTGACAGGATCTCTACACAGCAGCCCAGCCCACAGCCCACGGGGTAGTGCATGCTCTCACCTCTCCATTCTCTGATCAAAATATAAAGTTTCCTTTGCTTGTGAACCAAACTCAGTCTCGATCTGTTGGCCCCAATGACACTGGGCAGGGGGACACTTGTTGGGGTCCACTCTGGAGGATCAGTAACAGAAATTGAGACTATTGTAACCTCAATGAACAGATGTGTGAGCCAAACTGTAGTTAACATAGAACAGTGTATAAGGCTCGGGTAAAATAAGATGTTTCTAACACTTCCATTTGATATTTCCATCACTTTTTATAAGCAAGTTCAGTGAAAAGGTTTGTCTTATTTGTCAGGTCAATATTAGAGAAACGAAGTGATTTCTTTCCAAGGATGTACATCTAATAATCTTGGTTAAACCTTCAATCTTGTTTTAAGTGCTTTTCCATTGAAAATGATACCTCTCTTTCAGCTCCCCCATTTCTGAGAAGTATAAAATCTTATAATTTATTATTACCAAAGGGGAAAGGTGGGAGGAGGGATAAATTAACAGTTTGGAATTAACACATACACACTGCTATGTATAAAATAGATCATCAACAAGGAACTACTGTATAGCACAGGGAACTACACTCAACATTTTGCAATAACCTATAAGGGGAAATAATCTGAAAAAGAATAGATATTTTTATTGACATCATCTATCAATGACAGTTAAAGTGTAGCCTAAGGGAAGCTGGTGGTGAGTGCTTCTGACCCTGAAGACTTCAATCATCTAAAGTTTGGACTCTGCTTACTTCCCAAGGCCCTTAATGAACATATGTGTAGCCGTAGCTTAAAAACTTCCCCAGTTTGGGTTTCGGGGAGACACTGATTTTGAAAAAGCCCTGGTGTTCTCCTTACATGAATGGGACTCTTCCTACTGCTAAAACATGTCTGTCACACCCAGAGGATGGTATACCGTCTGATCAGGAAGAGTTTGGAAAAGGCATCTCATCTCCTCATCTCCTGGTGCTCGGGTTCACCCCTCCAGCGTCTTTACTAACAGTCTCCCCACTTGGAGATGTCAGCACTGTCAACATCCTGTTGCGTACAGTTTGGAATTTGTCCAGAGGATGAAGCGGAAGGATGAGGAACAATGAGAGACAAGTCCTAGGTGTTCAGACAGGCACATGTCACTCTAATTTCCAATCAGGAAGACGAATTGACCAAAGGCTAGGGTTGCCCATGGAAACAGTATAGGGCTTGAGGAAATCCCGCTGCTTTGTGGCCAGTTCCCATAAACACAAGTTGAACAATGGAACTCAGGGGCAGTAAAATTCACAAAACTGCAGAGTTGAAAATATCCATCACTGAAAAATGTCTTGAGGAAAGTCAGAGAAAAGGACTTGTAAGCAAGGGAGAATGGCAGGCAAGGGATTTGAGGAGGTAGAAAGGACTCGCCATTAAGCACAAGAAAAGGAGCTGAACATTGCCAACATTGCAGTTGGCCAAAAAGGGTGTATGCGTTCTTTTCTGTATATATTCAAGGAAAGGGCATACACTTTTTTAGCCAACCAAACAGGTGGGCACTGGAAGTCAATACTACAAAAGATATCACTTCACATCAGTCAGAAGAGCCATCCTCATAAAGCGTAAACAACAGAAATGCAGGACAGGGCAACGAGAAGAGGGAGCCCTGTGAGACTTATAGTGGAAATGTATATTGCCAACGGCCATTCTGGAGAAGTGTATTGTGTTTACTAAAGCATCTAAAAAATGAGCTACAGAGCATAGGGCACTTGCACTCATGGGCGTATATCTTGGGAAAAACAAAAATCGAGAGGACACAGGCACCCCAATGTTTACCCCCTCTCTGTTTAAAAGATCCTTGACTAGGATATAACTTAAATGTCTCTGGAGGGAAAAAATGGATAGAGATGTGGTACTTAGGTAGAGTGGAATATTATTCAGCCTGGAAATCAATGAAATATGGCCAGTTGTAACAACTCCGGAGGAGTTACGTATGATCATTCTAAGTGACAGAATTCAAAAAGAAAAAGACACATATCATAAGATATCACTTAAAGGTGGAATCCAAAATGGCTACACATGAACTAAATTACAAAACAAAAACATAGTCAAATATGTAGAAAACACGCATAAGGCTGCTAAACGGGAAAGGTGGGGAGGGGTGAGGCATCATCCAGGAGGTTGAAATTAGCAAAGATACCATTCCAAATACCAAACTGATAATCAACAAGGCCTACACGGTAGCTAAAAGAACTGCACTCAGCACACTCAAGTCACCGGAAAAGAATATATACGACTGGTAAGAATCTGAAAAAGAATTTATTGATGTCTCTCTGTACGTGAATCAAGTGGATGTACAGCAGCAAGAAACAGAGCTTTGAAAATCAGCTGTAACCAATATAGTAATAAATTGAAAAAAATAAACGACAGAGAGACAGAGAAAACCTCTTACAACTTTTCCTCAGGGACGGTGATGCAACATGGATTGAACACATCTAGACCCACAGCAGGATGAGACATAAGGCTGGAAACTGTTTGCGCTAAGAGAAATGTGAGGTTGGGTGAGGAAATGCACACCCTTTAAAGTAATACTACCTGGTACCCATTCAATGGGTCCCAAATCTGCAGGTTCAAGGGATCTTCCTACAGCTAAAACATGCATGGAAAACCCAGAGGACTGTACACCATGTGATCGGGAGATGTGTCTAAAATGCACCTCATTTATCCTCTCCTGGTGCTCCTGTTCACCATTCCAGCCACGCTACTTAGAATCTCCCCACTTGGAGAATCAGCACATTTAAACTTCTGTTTCACACATTTTGCAAATTGTGAGGAGGATGAACGGGAAGAGGGGGAACCAATGAGAGAATAGTTGTATGGGTTTGGACGGGCACATATCGTTCTAATTTCCCATTAAGAATAAGAATTAAAGAAAGGCTCAGCCTGCCTCGCGGGAGCCAAAATAGGGCCTGAAGCAATCCTGCGGGTTTGAGGCCAGCTCACAAAAGAACAACTTAAAAAATGGAGCTCAGGGTCACTGCAATTCACAAACCTGCAGAGTTATAAATAACAGCTATCGTCCAAAAATATACTGAAGTAAGGCTGCCAAGAGGACTTGAAAGCGGGGCAGAATTGCAGGAAACCGATTTCAGGAGGTAGACTGGAATTGCATTGAAAGCATAGGAAAAGAGGCAGAACGTCCACAATGATGCACTTGGCAAAAAGGGCGTATGCATTTTTTCCTGAATATATTCAGGAAAAAACGCAGACGCCCTTTTTGGCCAACCAAGCAAGCTTGCAAAGGAAATCTGCACTACAATGAAGTCTCACTTCCCCCCGGTCAAAAGGGCCATCTGAAAAAAGTGTAAAATCCAGAAAGGCAGGACAGGCCATGGAGAACTGGGAGCCTTGTTATGCTGATAGGCGGGATGTAAATTGCCAACAGACACTCGGGAGAAGTGTATGGTGTTTCCTGAAACATCTAAAAAACAAAGCAACAGAGCCTAGGGCACTTCCACTTATGGTCCTATAGCTTAGGGAAATTAAAATCAAAAAGACACAGCCACCCCAAAGTTTGGGACGTCTCTGTTTACAAGAACCTCGTTTACAGTACAAGTTCAACATCGCAGAAAGTGAAAAATGGATAAAGAAGTTGTGGTATTTACTTACAAAGCAATATCACTCAGCAATGAAATCTATGTCATCAGGCCCTTAGCAGCATAATGAGTGGATTCAGGTATGATGATTCTAACTGAAATAAGTCACACAGAAAAAGAAACATCATAAGATATCAGTAATACACGGAATGTAAACTTGGCTACACAGGAACTGAATTACAGAACAGAACAGGGTCTCAAATTTAGAAAACCAACTTATGCTTGCTTAAGGGGAAAGGTGAGTTGGGGTGCTGCATAAAACCAGAGATTGAAATGAGCACAGATAAAGTTCCTTAAGCCAAATATGGAATAGACAAGAGCTACTCCTTGCTCAACGAAATGGACTCAACACCGCATATTAAACGCCTAAGAATGTACCTGACTTGTAATTATCTTAAAACCTATGGATTGCTATGTCTCCGAAAGAGAATCAAGCATGTGTACAGGGGCATAAACGCAGCAGTGATAGGATTGGAGAGGTTCGGTGAGCAAATGAAGACCCTTTGAAGTCATATTGCATGGTACCCATTCCACGGGTTTCAACTACCCAGGTTTAAGGTATTCTTCCTTCAGCTAAAACATGCATGTGGAACCTAGAGTATGATCAACCATGTGATCGGGAGACGTGTTCAAATATGTCTCAGTTTTCGTACCCTGGTACTCGGGTGCAACATTCCAGACGCTTTACTAACACTCTCCCCACTTGGAGAGTCAGTCCCTTTAACCTCCTGTTTTGCCCAGTTTGCAATTTCTGCGGAAGATGAACAGGAATAGGGAGAACCAATGAGAGACTAGCTGGAGGTGTCTGGACGGGCAAATTTAACTCTCATTTCCCACCAGGAAGAGGAATTAACCAAAGGCTCAGCGTGCCGTGCCGCAACCAGATTAGGGCCTGAAGCCATCCTGCGGTGTTGCGGCCAGCTCATAAGAGAGCGAGTTGAAGAAAGGAGCTCAGGGGCACTGTAATTCACAAAACTGCAGAGTTATAAATGACAGCTATCGTCCAAAAATATACTGAAGTAAGGCTGTCAAGAGGACTTGAAAGCGGGGCAGAATTGCAGGAAACCGATTTCAGGAGGTAGACTGGAATTGCATTGAAAGCATAGGAAAAGAGGCAGAACGTCCACAATGATGCACTTGGCCAAAAAGGGCGTATGCTTTTTTTCCTGAATATATTCAGGAAAAAACGCATACGCCCTTTTAGGCCAACCAAGCAAACTTGCAAAGGAAATCTGCACTACAATGAAGTCTCACTTACCCCCGGTCAAAAGGACCATCTGAAAAAAGTGTAAAATCCAGAAAGGCAGGACAGGCCATGGAGAAATGGGAGCCTTGTTATGCTGATGGGCGGGATGTAAATTGCCAACAGACACTAGGGAGAAGTGTATGGTGTTTTCTGAAACATCTAAAAAACAAAGCAACAGAGCCTAGGGCACTTCCACTTATGGTCCTATAGCTTAGGGAAATTAAAATCAATAAGACACAGCCACCCCAAAATTTGGGACGCCTCTGTTTACAAGAACCTCGTTTACCGTACAACTTCAATATAACAGAAAGTGAAAAATGGATAAAGAACTTGTGGTACTTACGTACAATGCAGTATCACTCAGCAATGAAATCTAAGTCATCAGGCCCGTAGCAGCATAATGAGTGGATTCAGGTATGATGATTCTAACTGAAATAAGTCACACAGAAAAAGAAACATCATAAGATATCACTAATACACGGAATGTAAACTTGGCTACACAGGAACTGAATTCCAACATAGAACAGGGTCTCAAATTTAGAAAACCAACTTATGCTTGCTTAAGGGGAAAGGTGAGTTGGGGTGCTGCATAAAACCAGAGATTGAAATGAGCACAGATAAAGTTCCTTAAGACAAATATGGAATAGACAAGAGCTACTCCTTGCTCAACGAAATGGACTCAACACCCCGTATTAAACGCCTAAGAATGTACCTGACTAGTAAGTATCTTAAAACCTATGGAATGCTATGTCTCCAAAAGAGAATCAAGCGTGTGTACAGGGGCATAAACGCAGCAGTGATAGGATTGGAGAGGTTCGGTGAGCAAATGAAGACCCTTTGAAGTCATATTGCATGGTACCCATTACACGGGTCTCAACTCTCCAGGTTTAAGGTATTCTTCCTTCAGCTAAAACATGCATGTGGAACCCAGAGTATGATCAACCATGTGAACGGGAGACGTGTTCAAATATGTCTCAGTTTCCCTCCCCTGGTACTCGGGTGCAGCATTCCAGACGCTTTACTAACACTCTCCCCACTTGGAGAGTCAGCGCCTTTAACCTCCTGTTTGGCCCAGTTTGCAATTTCTGCGGAAGATGAACAGGAATAGCGAGAACCAATGAGAGACTAGCTGGAGGTGTCTGGACGGGCAAATTTAACTCTCATTTCCCACCAGGCAGAGGAAATAACCAAACGCTCAGCGTGCCGTGCCGGAACCAGATTAGGGCCTGAAGCCATCCTGCGGTGTTGCGGCCAGCTCAAAAGAAAGCGACTTGAAGAAAGGAGCTCAGGGGCACTGTAATTCAAAAACCTGCAGAGTTATAAATGACAGCTATCGTCCAAAAATATACTGAAGTAAGGCTGCCAAGAGGACTTGAAAGCGGGGCAGAATTGCAGGAAACCGATTTCAGGAGGTAGATTGGAATTGCATTGAAAGCATAGGAAAAGAGGCAGAACGTCCACAATGATGCACTTGGCCAAAAAGGGCGTATGCGTTTTTTCCTGAATATATTCAGGAAAAAACGCATCCGCACTTTTTGGCCAACCAAGCAAGCTTGCAAATGAAATCTGCACTACAATGAAGTCTCACTTCCCCCCGGTCAAAAGGGCCATCTGAAAAAAGTGTAAAATCCAGAAAGGCAGGACAGGCCATGGAGAACTGGGAGCCTTGTTATGCTGATGGGCGGGATGTAAATTGCCAACAGACACTCGGGAGAAGTGTATGGTGTTTCCTGAAACATCTAAAAAACAAAGCAACAGAGCCTAGGGCACTTCCACTTATGGTCCTATAGCTTAGGGAAATTAAAATCAAAAGACACAGCCACCCCAATGTTTGGGACGCCTCTGTTTACAAGAACCTCGTTTACAGTACAAGTTCAACATCGCAGAAAGTGAAAAATGGATAAAGAAGTTGTGGTATTTACTTACAAAGCAATATCACTCAGCAATGAAATGTATGTCATCAGGCCCTTAGCAGCACAATGAGTGGATTCAGGTATGATGATTCTAACTGAAATAAGTCACACAGAAAAAGAAACATCATAAGATATCAGTAATACACAGAATGTAAACTTGTCTACACAGGAACTGAATTACAGAACAGAACAGGGTCTCAAATTTAGAAAACCAACTTATGCTTGCTTAAGGGTAAAGGTGAGTTGGGGTGCTGCATAAAACCAGAGATTGAAATGAGCACAGATAAAGTTCCTTAAGCCAAATATGGAATAGACAAGAGCTACTCCTTGCTCAACGAAATGGACTCAACACCCCATATTAAACGCCTAAGAATGTACCTGACTAGTAAGTTTCTTAAAACCTATGGATTGCTATGTCTCCAAAAGAGAATCAAGCGTGTGTACAGGGGCATAAACGCAGCAGTGATAGGATTGGAGAGGTTCGGTGAGCAAATGAAGACCCTTTGAAGTCATATTGCATGGTACCCATTCCACGGGTCTCAACTCTTCAGGTTTAAGGTATTCTTCCTTCAGCTAAAACATGCATGTGGAACCCAGAGTATGATCAACCGTGTGAACGGGAGACGTGTTCAAATATGTCTCAGTTTTCCTCCCCTGGTAGTCGGGTGCAACATTCCAGACGCTTTACTAACACTCTCCCCACTTGGAGAGTCAGCGCCTTTAACCTCCTGTTTGGCCCAGTGTGCAATTTCTGCGGAAGATGAACAGGAATAGGGAGAACCAATGAGAGACTAGCTGGAGGTGTCTGGACGGGCAAATTTAACTCTCATTTCCCACCAGGAAGAGGATATAACCAAAGGCTCAGCGTGCCGTGCCGGAACCAGATTAGGGCCTGAAGCCATCCTGCGGTTTTGCGGCCAGCTCAAAAGAAAGCGAGTTGAAGAAAGGAGCTCAGGGACACTGTAATTCACAAACCTGCAGAGTTATAAATGACAGCTATCGTCCAAAAATATACTGAAGTAAGGCTGCCAAGAGGACTTGAAACGGGGCAGAATTGCAGGAAACCGATTTCAGGAGGTAGACTGGAATTGCATTGAAAGCATAGGAAAAGAGGCAGAACGTCCACAATGATGCACTTGGCCAAAAAGGGCGTATGCGTTTTTTCCTGAATATATTCAGGAAAAAACGCATACGCCCTTTTTGGCCAACCAAGCAAGCTTGCAAAGGAAATCTGCACTACAATGAAGTCTCACTTCCCCCCAGTCAAAAGGGCCATCTGAAAAAAGTGTAAAATCCAGAAAGGCAGGACAGGCCATGGAGAACTGGGAGCCTTGTTATGCTGATGGGCGGGATGTAAATTGCCAACAGACACTAAGGAGACCTGTATGGTGTTTCCTGAAACATCTAAAAAACAAAGCAACAGAGCCTAGGGCACTTCCACTTATGGTCCTATAGCTTAGGGAAATTAAAATCAAAAAGACACAGCCACTGCAAAGTTAGGGACGCCTCTGTTTACAAGAACCTCGTTTACAGTACAAGTTCAACATCGCAGAAAGTGAAAAATTGATAAAGTAGTTGTGGTATTTACTTACAAAGCAATATCACTCAGCAATGAAATCTATGTCATCAGCCCCGTAGCAGCAAAATGAGTGGATTCAGGTACGATGATTCTAAGTGAAATAAGTCCCACAGAAAAAGAAACATCATAAGATATCACTACTACACGGAATGTAAACTTGGCTACACAGGAACTGAATTACAAAACAGAACAGGGTCTCAAATGTAGAAAACCAACTTATGCTTGCTTAAGGGGAAAGGTGAGTTGGGGTGCTGCATAAAACCAGAGATTGAAATTAGCACAGATACCGTTCCATAAGCCAAATATGTAATAGACTAGAGCTACTCCTTGCTCAACGAAGTGGACTCAACACCCCATATGAAACGCCTAAGAATATACCTAACTAGTAAGAATCTTAAAACCTATGGATTGATATGTCTCCGAAAGAGAATCAAGCGTGTGTACACCGGCATAAACGCAGCAGTGATAGGATTGGTGAGGTTCGGTGAGCAAATGCAGACCCTTTGAAGTCATATTGCATGGTACCCATTCCATGGGTCTCAACTCTCCAGGTTTAAGGGATTCCTCCTTCAGCTAAAACATGCATGTGGAACCCAGAGTATGATCCACCGTGTGATCGGGAAACGTGTTCAAATGTGTCTCAGTTTTCGTCCCCTGGTACTCGGGTGCAACATTCCAGACGCTTTATTAACACTCTCCCCACTTGGAGAGTCAGTGCCTTTAACCTCCTGTTTGGCCCAGTTTGCAATTTCTGTGGAAGATGAACAGGAATAGCGAGAACCAATGAGAGACTAGCTGGAGGTGTCTGGACGGGCAAATTTAACTCTCATTTCCCACCAGGAAGAGGAATTATCCAAAGGCTCAGCGTGCCGTGCCGGAACCACACTAGGGCCTGAAGCAATGCAGCGGTGTTGCGGTCAGCTCACAAGAAAGCGAGTTGAAGAAAGGAGCTCAGGGGCACTGTAATTCACAAACCTGCAGAGTTATAAATGACAGCTATCGTCCAAAAAGATATTGAAGTAAGGCTTCCAAGAGGACTTGAAAGCGGGGCAGAATTGCAGGAAACCGATTTCAGGAGGTAGACTGGAATTGCATTGAAAGCATAGGAAAAGAGGCAGAACGTCCACAATGATGCACTTGGCCAAAAAGCGCGTATGCGTTTTTTCCTGAATTTATTCAGGAAAAAACGCATATGCGCTTTTTGGCCAACCAAGCAAACTTGCAAAGGAAATCTGCACTACAATGAAGTCTCACTTCCCGCCGGTCAAAAGGGCCATCTGAAAAAAGTGTAAAATCCAGAAAGGCAGGACAGGCCATGGAGAACTGGGAGCCTTGTTATGCTGATGGGCGGGATGTAAATTGCCAACAGACACTCGGGAGAAGTGTATGGTGTTTCCTGAAACATCTAAAAAACAAAGCAACAGAGCCTAGGGCACTTCCACTTATGGTCCTATAGCTTAGGGAAATTAAAATCAAAAAGACACAGCCACCTCAAAGTTTGGGAGGCCTCTGTTTACAAGAACCTCGTTTACCATACAAGTTCAATATCACAGAAAGTGAAAAATGGATAAAGAACTTGTGGTACTTACGTACAATGCAGTATCACTCAGCAATGAAATCTATGTCATCAGGCCCGTAGCAGCATAATGAGTGGATTCAGGTACGATGATTCTAACTGAAATAAGTCACACAGAAAAAGAAACATCATAAGATATCACTAATACACGGAATGTAAACTTGGCTACACAGGAACTGAATTCCAAAACAGAACAGGGTCTCAAATTTAGAAAACCAACTTATGCTTGCTTAAGGGGAAAGGTGAGTTGGGGTGCTGCATAAAACCAGAGATTGAAATGAGCACAGATAAAGTTCCTTAAGCCAAATATGGAATAGACAAGAGCTACTCCTTGCTCAACGAAATGGACTCAACACCGCATATTAAACGCCTAAGAATGTACCTGACTTGTAATTATCTTAAAACCTATGGATTGCTATGTCTCCGAAAGAGAATCAAGCATGTGTACAGGGGCATAAACGCAGCAGTGATAGGATTGGAGAGGTTCGGTGAGCAAATGAAGACCCTTTGAAGTCATATTGCATGGTACCCATTACACAGGTCTCAACTCTCCAGGTTTAAGGTATTCTTCCTTCAGCTAAAACATGCATGTGGAACCCAGAGTATGATCAACCGTGTGAACGGGAGACGTGTTCAAATATGTCTCAGTTCTCCTCCCCTGGTACTCGGGTTCAACATTCCAGACACTTTCCTAACACTCTCCCGACTTGGAGAGTCAGCGCCTTTAAGCTCCTGTTTGGCCCAGTTTGCAATTTCTGCGGAAGATGAACAGGAATAGCGAGAACCAATGAGAGACTAGCTGGAGGTGTCTGGACGGGCAAATTTAACTCTCATTTCCCACCAGGATGAGGAAATAACCAAAGGCTCAGCATGCCGTGCCGGAACCAGATTAGGGCCTGAAGCCATCCTGCGGTGTTGCGGCCAGCTCACAAGAAAGCGAGTTGAAGAAAGGAGCTCAGGGGCACTGTAATTCACAAACCTGCAGAGTTATAAATGACAGCTATCGTCCAAAAATATCCTGAAGTAAGGCTGCCAAGAGGACTTGAAAGTGGGGCAGAATTGCAGGAAACCGATTTCAGGAGATAGACTGGAATTGCATTGAAAGCATAGGAAAAGACGCAGAACGTCCACAATGATGCACTTGGCCAAAAAGGGCGTATGCGTTTTTTCCTGAATATATTCAGGAAAAAACGCATACGCCCTTTTTGGCCAACCAAGCAAGCTTGCAAAGGAAATCTGCACTACAATGAAGTCTCACTTCCCCCCGGTCAAAAGGGCCATCTGAAAAAAGTGTAAAATCCAGAAAGGCAGGACAGGCCATGGAGACTGGGAGCCTTGTTATGCTGATGGGCGGGATGTAAATTGCCAACAGACACTAAGGAGACCTGTATGGTGTTTCCTGAAACATCTAAAAAACAAAGCAACAGAGCCTAGGGCACTTCCACTTATGGTCGTATAGCTTAGGGAAATTAAAATCAAAAAGACACAGCCACTGCAAAGTTAGGGACGCCTCTGTTTACAAGAACCTCGTTTACAGTACAAGTTCAACATCGCAGAAAGTGAAAAATTGATAAAGTAGTTGTGGTATTTCCTTACAAAGCAATATCACTCAGCAATGAAATCTATGTCATCAGCCCCGTAGCAGCAAAATGAGTGGATTCAGGTACGATGATTCTAAGTGAAATAAGTCCCACAGAAAAAGAAACATCATAAGATATCACTACTACACGGAATGTAAACTTGGCTACACAGGAACTGAATTACAAAACAGAACAGGGTCTCAAATGTAGAAAACCAACTTATGCTTGCTTAAGGGGAAAGGTGAGTTGGGGTGCTGCATAAAACCAGAGATTGAAATTAGCACAGATACCGTTCCATAAGCCAAATATGTAATAGACTAGAGCTACTCCTTGCTCAACGAAGTGGACTCAACACCCCATATGAAACGCCTAAGAATATACCTAACTAGTAAGAATCTTAAAACCTATGGATTGATATGTCTCCGAAAGAGAATCAAGCGTGTGTACACCGGCATAAACGCAGCAGCGATAGGATTGGTGAGGTTTGGTGAGCAAATGCAGACCCTTTGAAGTCATATTGCATGGTACCCATTCCATGGGTCTCAACTCTCCAGGTTTAAGGGATTCCTCCTTCAGCTAAAACATGCATGTGGAACCCAGAGTATGATCAACTGTGTGAACGGGAGATGTGTTCAAATATGTCTCAGTTTTCCTCCCCTGGTACTCGGGTGCAACATTCCAGATGCTTTATTAACACTCTCCCCACTTGGAGAGTCAGTGCCTTTAACCTCCTGTTTGGCCCAGTTTGCAATTTCTGCGGAAGATGAACAGGAATAGCGAGAACCAATGAGAGACTAGCTGGAGGTGTCTGGATGGGCAAATTTAACTCTCATTTCCCACCAGGAAGAGGAATTAACCAAAAGCTCAGCGTGCCGTGCCGGAACCACACTAGGGCCTGAAGCAATGCAGCGGTGTTGCGGTCAGCTCACAAGAAAGCGAGTTGAAGAAAGGAGCTCAGGGGCACTGTAATTCACAAACCTGCAGAGTTATAAATGACAGCTATCGTCCAAAAAGATATTGAAGTAAGGCTGCCAAGAGGACTTGAAAGCGGGGCAGAATTGCAGGAAACCGATTTCAGGAGGTAGACTGGAATTGCATTGAAAGCATAGGAAAAGAGGCAGAACGTCCACAATGATGCACTTGGCCAAAAAGCGCGTATGCGTTTTTTCCTGAATATATTCAGGAAAAAACGCATACGCGCTTTTTGGCCAACCAAGCAAACTTGCAAAGGAAATCTGCACTACAATGAAGTCTCACTTCCCCCCGGTCAAAAGGGCCATCTGAAAAAAGTGTAAAATCCAGAAAGGCAGGACAGGCCATGGAGAACTGGGAGCCTTGTTATGCTGATGGGCGGGATGTAAATTGCCAACAGACACTCGGGAGAAGTGTATGGTGTTTCCTGAAACATCTAAAAAACAAAGCAACAGAGCCTAGGGCACTTCCACTTATGGTCCTATAGCTTAGGGAAATTAAAATCAAAAAGACACAGCCACCTCAAAGTTTGGGAGGCCTCTGTTTACAAGAACCTCGTTTACCATACAAGTTCAATATCACAGAAAGTGAAAAATGGATAAAGAACTTCTTGTACTTACGTACAATGCAGTATCACTCAGCAATGAAATGTATGTCATCAGGCTCGTAGCAGCATAATGAGTGGATTCAGGTACGATGATTCTAACTGAAATACGTCACACAGAAATAGAAACATCATAAGATATCACTAATACACGGAATGTAAACTTGGCTACACAGGAACTGAATTCCAAAACAGAACAGGGTCTCAAATTAAGAAAACCAACCTATGCTTGCTTAAGGGGAAAGGTGAGTTGGGGTGTTGCATAACACCAGAGATTGAAATGAGCACAGATAAAGTTCCTTAAGCCAAATATGGAATACACAAGAGCTACTCCTTGCTCAACGAAATGGACTCAACACCCCATATTAAACGCCTAAGAATATACCTGACTAGTAAGAATCTTAAAACCTATGGATTTATGTCCCCGAAAGAGAATCAAGCATGT
Source organism: Stenella coeruleoalba (assembly GCF_951394435.1). Classification (NCBI taxonomy): domain Eukaryota; kingdom Metazoa; phylum Chordata; class Mammalia; order Artiodactyla; family Delphinidae; genus Stenella; species Stenella coeruleoalba. Next base: position 396,663 of record NW_027646391.1, read on the forward strand.
GTAAAGCGGCATAAACGCAGCAGTGATAGGATTGGTGAGGTTCGGTGAGCAAATGCAGACCCTTTGAAGTCATATTGCATGGTACCCATTCCACGGGTTTCAACTACCCAGGTTTAAGGTATTCTTCCTTCAGCTAAAACATGCATGTGGAACCCAGAGTATGATCAACCGTGTGAACGGGAGACGTGTTCAAATATGTCTCAGTTTCCCTCCCCTGGTACTCGGGTGCACATTTCCAGACGCTTTACTAACTCTCTCCCCACTTGGAGAGTCAGCACCTTTAACCTCCTGTTTGGCCCAGTTTGCAATTTCTGCGGAAGATGAACAGGAATAGGGAGAACCAATGAGAGATTAGCTGGAGGATTCTGGGCGGGCAAATTTAACTCTCATTTCCCACCAGGAAGAGGAAATAACCAAAGGCTCAGCGTGCCGTGCCGGAACCAGATTAGGGCCTGAAGCCATCCTGCGGTGTTGCGGCCAGCTCACAAGAAAGCAAGTTGAAGAAAGGAGCTCAGGGGCACTGTAATTCACAAACCTGCAGAGTTATAAATGACAGCTATCGTCCAAAAATATACTGAAGTAAGGCTGCCAAGAGGACTTGAAAGCGGGGCAGAATTGCAGGAAACCGATTTCAGGAGGTAGACTGGAATTGCATTGAAAGCATAGGAAAAGAGGCAGAACGTCCACAATGATGCACTTGGCCAAAAAGGGCGTATGCGTTTTTTCCTGAATATATTCAGGAAAAAACGCATACGCCCTTTTTGGCCCACCAAGCAAGCTTGCAAAGGAAATCTGCACTACAATGAAGTCTCACTTCCCCCCGGTCAAAAGGGCCATCTGAAAAAAGTGTAAAATCCAGAAAGGCAGGACAGGCCATGGAGAACTGGGAGCCTTGTTATGCTGATGGGCGGGATGTAAATTGCCAACAGACACTCGGTAGAAGTGTATGGTGTTTCCTGAAACATCTAAAAAACAAAGCAACAGAGACTAGGGCACTTCCACTTATGGTCCTATAGCTTAGGGAAATTAAAATCAAAAAGACACAGCCACCCCAAAGTTTGGGACGCCTCTGTTTACAAGAACCTCGTTTACCGTACAAGTTCAATATCACAGAAAGTGAAAAATGGATAAAGAACTTCTGGTACTTACGTACAATGCAGTATCACTCAGCAATGAAATCTATGTCATCAGGCCCGTAGCAGCATATGAGTGGATTCAGGTACGATGATTCTAACTGAAATAAGTCACACAGAAAAAGAAACATCATAAGATATCACTAATACACGGAATGTAAACTTGGCTACACAGGAACTGAATTCCAAAACAGAACAGGGTCTCAAATTTAGAAAACCAACTTATGCTTGCTTAAGGGGAAAGGTGAGTTGGGGTGCTGCATAAAAGCAGAGATTGAAATGAACACAGATAAAGTTCCTTAAGCCAAATATGGAATAGACAAGAGCTACTCCTTGCTCAACGAAATGGACTCAACACCCCATATTAAACGCCTAAGAATGTACCTGACTAGTAAGTATCTTAAAATCTATGGATTGCTATGTCTCCAAAAGAGAATCAAGCATGTGTACAGGGGCATAAACGCATCAGTGATAGGATTGGAGAGGTTCGGTGAGCAAATGAAGACCCTTTGAAGTCATATTGCATGGTACCCATTACACGGGTCTCAACTCTCCAGGTTTAAGGTATTCTTCCTTCAGCTAAAACATGCATGTGGAACCCAGTGTATGAGCAACCCTGTGAACGGGAGACGTGTTCAAATATGTCTCAGTTTTCCTCCCCTCGTACTCGGGTGCAACATTCCAGACGCTTTACTAACACTCTCCCCACTTGGAGAGTCAGCGCCTTTAACCTCCTGTTTGTCCCAGTTTGCAATTTCTGCGGAAGATGAACAGGAATAGTGAGAACCAATGAGAGACTAGCTGGAGGTGTCTGGACGGGCAAATTTAACTCTCATTTCCCACCAGGAAGAGGAAATAACCAAAGGCTCAGCGTGCCGTGCCGGAACCAGATTAGAGCCTGAAGTCATCCTGCGGTATTGCGGCCAGCTCACAAGAAAGCGAGTTGAAGAAAGGAGCTCAGGGGCACTGTAATTCAAAAACCTGAAGAGTTATAAATGACAGCTATCGGCCAAAAATATACTGAAGTAAGGCTGCCAAGAGGACTTGAAAGCGGGGCAGAATTGCAGGAAACCGATTTCAGGAGGTAGACTGGAATTGCATTGAAAGCCTAGGAAAAGAGGCAGAACGTCCACAATGATGCACTAGGCCAAAAAGGGCGTATGCGTTTTTTCCTGAATATATTCAGGAAAAAACGCATACGCCCTTTTTGGCCAACCAAGCAAGCTTGCAAAGGAAATCTGCACTACAATGAAGTCTCACTTCCCCCCGGTCAAAAGGGCCATCTGAAAAATGTGTAAAATCCAGAAAGGCAGGACAGGCCATGGAGAACTGGGAGCCTTGTTATGCTGATGGGTGGGATGTAAATTGCCAACAGCCACTCGGCAGAAGTGTAAGGTGTTTCCTGAAACATCTAAAAAACAAAGCAACAGAGCCTAGGGCACTTCCACTTATGGTCCTATAGCTTAGGGAAATTAAAATCAAAAAGACTCAGCCACCCCAAAGTTTGGAATGGCTCTGTTTACAAGAACCTCATTACAGTACAAGTTCAACATCACAGAAAGTGAAAAATGGAAAAAGAAGTTGTGGTATTTACTTAGAAAGCAATATCACTCAGCAATGAAATCTATGTCATCAGGCCCTTAGCAGCACAATGAGTGGATTCAGGTATGATGATTCTAACTGAAATAAGTCACACAGAAAAAGAAACATCATAAGATATCACTAATACACGGAATGTAAACTTGGCTACACAGGAACTGAATTACAGAACAGAACAGGGTCTCAAATTTAGAAAACCAACTTATGCTTGCTTAAGGCGAAAGGTGAGTTGGGGTGCTGCATAAAACCAGAGATCGAAATGAGCACAGATAAAGTTCCTTAAGCCAAATATGGAATAGACAAGAGCTACTTCTTGCTCAACGAAATGGACTCAACACCGCATATTAAACGCCTAAGAATGTACCTGACTAGTAAGTATCTTAAAACCTATGGATTGCTATGTCTCCGAAAGAAAATAAAGCATGTGTACAGGGGCATAAACGCAGCAGTGATAGGATTGGAGAGGTTCGGTGAGCAAATGAAGACCCTTTGAAGTCATATTGCATGGTACCCATTCCACGGGTTTCAACTACCCAGGTTTAAGGTATTCTTCCTTCAGCTAAATCATGCATGTGGAACCTAGAGTATGATCAACCATGTGATCGGGAGACGTGTTCAAATATGTCTCAGTTTTCGTACCATGGTACTCGGGTGCAACATTCCAGACGCTTTACTAACACTCTCCCGACTTGGAGAGTCAGCACCTTTAACCTCCTGTTTGGCCCAGTTTGCAATTTCTGCGGAAGATGAACAGGAATAGGGAGAACCAATGAGAGACTAGCTGGAGGTGTCTGGACGGGCAAATTTAACTCTCATTTCCCACCAGGAAGAGGAATTAACCAAAGGCTCAGCGTGCCGTGCCAGAACCAGATTAGCGCCTGAAGCCATCCTGCGGTGTTGCGGCCAGGTCACAAGAAAGCGAGTTGAAGAACGGAGCTCAGGGGCACTGTAATTCACAAACCTGAAGAGTTATAAATGACAGCTATCGTCCAAAAATATACTGAAGTAATGCTGCCAAGAGGACTTGAAAGCGGGGCAGAATTGCAGGAAACCGATTTCAGGAGGTAGACTGGAATTGCATTGAAAGCATAGGAAAAGAGGCAGAACGTCCACAATGATGCACTTGGCCAAAAAGGGCGTATGCGTTTTTTCCTGAATATATTCAGGAAAAAACGCATACGCCCTTTTTGGCCAACCAAGCAAGCTTGCAAAGGAAATCTGCACTACAATGAAGTCTCACTTCCCCCCAGTCAAAAGGGCCATCTGAAAAAAGTGTAAAATCCAGAAAGGCAGGACAGGCCATGGAGAACTGGGAGCCTTGTTATGCTGATGGGCGGGATGTAAATTGCCAACAGACACTCGGGAGAAGTGTATGGTGTTTCCTGAAACATCTAAAAAACAAAGCAACAGAGCCTAGGGCACTTCCACTTATGGTCGTATAGCTTAGGGAAATTAAAATCAAAAAGACACAGCCACCCCAAAGTCTGGGACGCCTCTGTTTACAAGAACCTCGTTTACCGTACAAGTTCAATATCACATAAAGTGAAAAATGGATAAAGAACTTGTGGTACTTACGTACATTGCAGTATCACTCAGCAATGAAATCTATGTCATCAGGCCCGTAGCAGCATAATGAGTGGATTCAGGTACGATGATTCTAACTGAAATAAGTCACACAGAAAAAGAAACATCATAAGATATCAGTAATACATGGAATCTAAACTTGGTTACACAGGAACTGAATTCCAAAACAGAACAGGGTCTCAAATTTAGAAAACCAACTTATGCTTGCTTAAGGGGAAAGATGAGTTGGGGTGCTGCATAAAACCAGAGATTGAAATGAGCACAGATAAAGTTCCTTAAGCCAAATATGGAATAGACAAGAGCTACTCCTTGCTCAACGAAATGGACTCAACACCCCATATTAAACACCTAAGGATGTACCTGACTAGTAAGTATCTTAAAACCTATGGATTGCTATGTCTCCAAAAGAGAATCAAGCGTGTGTACAGGGGCATAAACGCAGCAGTGATAGGATTGGAGAGGTTCGGTGAGCAAATGAAGACCCTTTGAAGTCATATTGCATGGTACCCATTCCACGGGTTTCAACTCTCCAGGTTTAAGGTATTCTTCCTTCAGCTAAAACATGCATGTGGAACCTAGAGTATGATCAACCGTGTGAACGGGAGATGTGTTCAAATATGTCTCAGTTTTCCGTCCCTGGTACTCGGGTGCAACATTCCAGACGCTTTACTAACACTCTCCCCGCTTGGAGAGTCAGCGCCTTTAACCTCCTGTTTGGCCCAGTTTGCAATTTCTGCGGAAGATGAACAGGAATAGGGAGAACCAATGAGAGACTAGCTGGAGGTGTCTGGACGGGCAAATTTAACTCTCATTTCCCACCAGGAAGAGGAAATAACCAAAGGCTCAGCGTGCTGTGTCAGAACCAGATTAGGGCCTGAAGCCATCCTGCGGTGTTGCGGCCAGCTCAAAAGAAAGCGAGTTGAAGAAAGGAGCTCAGGGGCACTGTAATTCACAAACCTGCAGAGTTATAAATGACAGCTATCGTCCAAAAATATACTGAAGTAAGGCTGCCAAGAGGACTTGAAAGCGGGGCAGAATTGCAGGAAACCGATTTCAGGAGGTAGACTGGAATTGCATTGAAAGCATAGGAAAAGAGGCAGAACGTCCACAATGATGCACTTGGCCAAAAAGGGCGTATGCGTTTTTTCCTGAATATATTCAGGAAAAAACGCATACGCCCTTTTTGGCCAACCAAGCAAGCTTGCAAAGGAAATCTGCACTACAATGAAGTCTCACTTCCCCCCAGTAAAAGGGCCATCTGAAAAAAGTGTAAAATCCAGAAAGGCAGGACAGGCCATGGAGAACTGGGAGCCTTGTTATGCTGATGGGCGGGATGTAAATTGCCAACAGACACTCGGGAGAAGTGTATGGTGTTTCCTGAAACATCTAAAAAACAAAGCAACAGAGCCTAGGGCACATCCACTTATGGTCCTATAGCTTAGGGAAATTAAAATAAAAAAGACACAGCCACCCCAAAGTTTGGGACGCCTCTGATTACAAGAATCTCGTTTACAGTACAAGTTCAACATCGCAGAAAGTGAAAAATGGATAAAGAAGTTGTGGTATTTACTTACAAAGCAATATCACTCAGCAATGAAATCTATGTCATCAGACCCTTGGCAGCACAATGAGTGGATTCAGGTATGATGATTCTAACTGAAATAAGTCACACAGAAAAAGAAACATCATAAGATATCAGTAATACACGGAATATAAACTTGGCTACACAGGAACTGAATTACAGAACAGAACAGGGTCTCAAATTTAGAAAACCAACTTATGCTTGCTTAAGGGGAAAGGTGAGTTGGGGTGCTGCATAAAACCAGAGATCGAAATGAGCACAGATAAAGTTCCTTAAGCCAAATATGGAATAGACTAGAGCTACTCCTTGCTCAACGAAATGGACTCAACACCCCATATTAAACACCTAAGGATGTACCTGACTAGTAAGTATCTTAAAACCTATGGATTGCTATGTCTCCAAAAGAGAATCAAGCGTGTGTACAGGGGCATAAACGCAGCAGTGATAGGATTGGAGAGGTTCGGTGAGCAAATGAAGACCCTTTGAAGTCATATTGCATGGTACCCATTCCACGGGTTTCAACTCTCCAGGTTTAAGGTATTCTTCCTTCAGCTAAAACATGCATGTGGAACCTAGAGTATGATCAACCGTGTGAACGGGAGATGTGTTCAAATATGTCTCAGTTTTCCGTCCCTGGTACTCGGGTGCAACATTCCAGACGCTTTACTAACACTCTCCCCGCTTGGAGAGTCAGCGCCTTTAACCTCCTGTTTGGCCCAGTTTGCAATTTCTGCGGAAGATGAACAGGAATAGGGAGAACCAATGAGAGACTAGCTGGAGGTGTCTGGACGGGCAAATTTAACTCTCATTTCCCACCAGGAAGAGGAAATAACCAAAGGCTCAGCGTGCTGTGTCAGAACCAGATTAGGGCCTGAAGCCATCCTGCGGTGTTGCGGCCAGCTCAAAAGAAAGCGAGTTGAAGAAAGGAGCTCAGGGGCACTGTAATTCACAAACCTGCAGAGTTATAAATGACAGCTATCGTCCAAAAATATACTGAAGTAAGGCTGCCAAGAGGACTTGAAAGCGGGGCAGAATTGCAGGAAACCGATTTCAGGAGGTAGACTGGAATTGCATTGAAAGCATAGGAAAAGAGGCAGAACGTCCACAATGATGCACTTGGCCAAAAAGGGCGTATGCGTTTTTTCCTGAATATATTCAGGAAAAAACGCATACGCCCTTTTTGGCCAACCAAGCAAGCTTGCAAAGGAAATCTGCACTACAATGAAGTCTCACTTCCCCCCAGTAAAAGGGCCATCTGAAAAAAGTGTAAAATCCAGAAAGGCAGGACAGGCCATGGAGAACTGGGAGCCTTGTTATGCTGATGGGTGGGATGTAAATTGCCAACAGACACTCGGGAGAAGTGTATGGTGTTTCCTGAAACATCTAAAAAACAAAGCAACAGAGCCTAGGGCACATCCACTTATGGTCCTATAGCTTAGGGAAATTAAAATAAAAAAGACACAGCCACCCCAAAGTTTGGGACGCCTCTGATTACAAGAATCTCGTTTACAGTACAAGTTCAACATCGCAGAAAGTGAAAAATGGATAAAGAAGTTGTGGTATTTACTTACAAAGCAATATCACTCAGCAATGAAATCTATGTCATCAGACCCTTGGCAGCACAATGAGTGGATTCAGGTATGATGATTCTAACTGAAATAAGTCACACAGAAAAAGAAACATCATAAGATATCAGTAATACACGGAATATAAACTTGGCTACACAGGAACTGAATTACAGAACAGAACAGGGTCTCAAATTTAGAAAACCAACTTATGCTTGCTTAAGGGGAAAGGTGAGTTGGGGTGCTGCATAAAACCAGAGATCGAAATGAGCACAGATAAAGTTCCTTAAGCCAAATATGGAATAGACTAGAGCTACTCCTTGCTCAACGAAATGGACTCAACACCCCATATTAAACACCTAAGGATGTACCTGACTAGTAAGTATCTTAAAACCTATGGATTGCTATGTCTCCAAAAGAGAATCAAACGTGTGTACAGGGGCATAAACGCAGCAGTGATAGGATTGGAGAGGTTCGGTGAGCAAATGAAGACCCTTTGAAGTCATATTGCATGGTACCCTTTACATGGGTCTCAACTCTCCAGGTTTAAGGTATTCTTCCTTCAGCTAAAACATGCATGTGGAACCTAGAGTATGATCAACCGTGTGAACGGGAGACGTGTTCAAATATGTCTCAGTTTTCGTACCCTGGTACTTGGGTGCAACATTCCAGACGCTTTACTAACACGCTCCCGACTTGGAGAGTCAGTCCCTTTAACCTCCTGTTTGGCCCAGTTTGCAATTTCTGCGGAAGATGAACAGGAATAGCGAGAACCAATGAGAGACTAGCTGGAGGTGTCTGGTCAGGCAAATTTAACTCTCATTTCCCACCAGGAAGAGGAATTAACCAAAGGCTCAGCGTGCCGTGCCGGAACCAGATTAGGGCCTGAAGCCATCCTGCGGTGTTGCGGCCAGCTCACAAGAAAGCGAGTTGAAGATAGGAGCTCAGGGGCACTGTAATTCACAAACCTGCAGAGTTATAAATGACAGCTATCGTCCAAAAATATACTGAAGTAAGGCTGCCAAGAGGACTTGAAAGCGGGGCAGAATTGCAGGAAACCGATTTCAGGAGGTAGACTGGAATTGCATTGAAAGCATAGGAAAAGAGGCAGAACGTCCACAATGATGCACTTGGCCAAAAAGGGCGTATGCGTTTTTTCCTGAATATATTCAGGAAAAAACGCATACGCCCTTTTTGGCCAACCAAGCAAGCTTGCAAAGGAAATCTGCACTACAATGAAGTCTCACTTCCCCCCGGTCAAAAGGGCCATCTGAAAAAAGTGTAAAATCCAGAAAGGCAGGACAGGCCATGGAGAACTGGGAGTCTTGTTATGCTGATGGGCGGGATGTAAATTGCGAACAAACACTCGGGAGAAGTGTATGGTGTTTCCTGAAACATCGAAAAAACAAAGCAACAGAGCCTAGGGCACTTCCACTTATGGTCCTATAGCTTAGGGAAATTAAAATCAAAAAGACACAGCCACCCCAAAGTTTGGGACGCCTCTTTTTACAAGAACCTCGTTTACAGTACAAGTTCAACATCGCAGAAAGTGAAAAATGGATAAAGAAGTTGTGGTATTTACTTACAAAGCAATATCACTCAGCAATGAAATCTATGTCATCAGGCCCTTAGCAGCACAATGAGTGGATTCAGGTATGATGATTCTAACTGAAATAAGTCACACAGAAAAAGAAACATCATAAGATATCACTAGTACACGGAATGTAAACTTGGCTACACAGGAACTGAATTACAGAACAGAACAGGGTCTCAAATTTAGAAAACCAACTTATGCTTGCTTAAGGGTAAAGGTGAGTTGGGGTGCTGCATAAAACCAGAGATCGAAATGAGCACAGATAAAGTTCCTTAAGCCAAATATGGAATAGACAAGAGCTACTCCTTGCTCAACGAAATGGACTCAACACCGCATATTAAACACCTAAGAATGTACCTGACTAGTAAGTATCTTAAAACCTATGGATTGCTATGTCTCCGAAAGAGAATCAAGCATGTGTACAGGGGCATAAACGCAGCAGAGATAGGTTTGGAGAGGTTCGGTGTGCAAATGAAGACCCTTTGAAGTCATATTGCATGGTTCCCGTTCCATGGGTTTCAACTACCCAGGTTTAAGGTATTCTTCCTTCAGCTAAAACATGCATGTGAAACCTAGAGTATGATCAACCATGTTATCGGGAGACGTTTTCAAATATGTCTCAGTTTTCCTCCCCTGGTACTCAGGTGCAACATTCCAGACGCTTTACTAACACTCTCCCCATTTGGAGAGTCAGCGCCTTTAACCTCCTGTTTGGCCCAGTTTGCAATTTCTGCGGAAGATGAACAGGAATAGGGAGAACCAATGAGAGACTAGCTGGAGGTGTCTGGACGGGCAAATTTAACTCTCATTTCCCACCAGGAAGAGGAAATAACCAAAGGCTCAGCGTGCCGTGCCGGAAACAGATTAGGGCCTGAAGCCATCCTGTGGTGTGCGGCCAGCTCACAAGAAAGCGAGTTGAAGAAAGAGCTCAGGGGCACTGTAATTCACAAACCTGCAGAGTTATAAATGACAGCTATCTTCCAAAAATATACTGAAGTAAGGCTGCCAAGAGGACTTGAAAGCGGGGCAGAATTGCAGGAAACCGATTTCAGGAGGTAGACTGGAATTGCATTGAAAGCATACGAAAAGAGGCAGAACGTCCACAATGATGCACTTGGCCAAAAAGGGTGTATGCGTTTTTTCCTGAATATATTCAGGAAAAAACGCATACGCCCTTTTTGGCCAACCAAGCAAGCTTGCAAAGGAAATCTGCACTACAATGAAGTCTCACTTCCCCCCGGTCAAAAGGGCCATCTGAAAAAAGTGTAAAATCCAGAAAGGCAGGCCAGGCCATGGAGAACTGGGAGCCTTGTTATGCTGATGGGCGGGATGTAAATTGCCAACAGACACTCGGGAGAAGTGTATGGTGTTTCCTGAAACATCGAAAAAACAAAGCAACAGAGCCTAGGGCACTTCCACTTATGGTCCTATAGCTTAGGGAAATTAAAATCAAAAAGACACAGCCACCCCAAATTTGGGACGCCTCTGTTTACAAGAACCTCGTTTACCGTACAAGTTCAATATCACAGAAAGTGAAAAATGGATAAAGAAATTGTGGTACTTACGTACAATGCAGTATCACTCAGCAATGAAATCTATGTCATCAGGCCCGTAGCAGCATAATGAGTGGATTCAGGTACGATGATTCTAACTGAAATAAGTCACACAGAAAAAGAAACATCATAAGATATCACTAATACACGGAATGTAAACTTGGCTACACAGGAACTGAATTCCAAAACAGAACAGGGGCTCAAATTTAGAAAACCAACTTATGCTTGCTTAAGGGGAAAGGTGAGTTGGGGTGCTGCATAAAACCAGAGATTGAAATGAGCACAGATAAAGTTCCTTAAGCCAAATATGGAATACACAAGAGCTACTCCTTGCTCAACGAAATGGACTCAACACCCCATATTAAACGCCTAAGAATGTACCTGACTAGTAAGTATCTTAAAACCTATGGATTGCTATGTCTCCAAAAGAGAATCAAGCGTGTGTACAGGGGCATAAACGCAGCAGTGATAGGATTGGAGAGGTTCGGTGAGCAAACGAAGACCCTTTGAAGTCATATTGCATGGTACCCATTACACGGGTCTCAACTCTCCAGGTTTAAGGTATTCTTCCTTCAGCAAAAACATGCATGTGGAACCCAGAGTATGATCAACCGTGTGAACGGGAGACGTGTTCAAATATGTCTCAGTTTTCCTCGCCTGGTACTCGGGTGCAACATTCCAGACGCTTTACTAACACTCTCCCCACTTGGAGAGTCAGTCCCTTTAACCTCCTGTTTGGCCCAGTTGCAATTTCTGCGGAAGATGTACAGGAATAGGGAGAACCAATGAGAGACTAGCTGGAGGTGTCTGGACGGGCAAATTTAACTCTCATTTCCCACCAGGAAGAGGAAATAACCAAAGGCTCAGCGTGCCGTGCCGGAACCAGATTAGGGCCTGAAGCCATCCTGCGGTGTTGCGGCAGGTCACAAGAAAGCGAGTTGAAGAAAGGAGCTCAGGGGCACTGTAATTCACAAACCTGCAGAGTTATAAATGACAGCTAACGTCCAAAAATATACTGAAGTAAGGCTGCCAAGAGGACTTGAAAGCGGGGCAGAATTGCAGGAAACCGATTTCAGGAGGTAGACTGGAATTGCATTGAAAGCATAGGAAAAGAGGCAGAACGTCCACAATGATGCACTTGGCCAAAAAGGGCGTATGCGTTTTTTCCTGAATATATGCAGGAAAAAACGCATACGCACTTTTTGGCCAACCAAGCAAGCTTGCATAGGAAATCTGCACTACAATGAAGTCTCACTTCCCCCCGGTCAAAAGGGCCATCTGAAAAAAGTGTAAAATCCAGAAAGGCAGGACAGGCCATGGAGAACTGGGAGCCTTGTTATGCTGATGGGCGGGATGTAAATTGCCAACAGACACTCGGGAGAAGTGTATGGTGTTTCCTGAAACATCTAAAACAAAGCAACATAGCCTAGGGAACATCCACTTATGGTCCTATAGCTTAGGGAAATTAAAATCAAAAAGACACAGCCACCCCAATGTTTGGGACGCCTCTGTTTACAAGAACCTCGTTTACAGTACAAGTTCAACATCGCAGAAAGTGAAAAATGGATAAAGAAGTTGTGGTATGTACTTACAAAGCAATATCACTGAGCAATGGAATCTATGTCATCAGGCCCTTAGCAGCACAATGAGTGGATTCAGGTATGATGATTCTAACTGAAATAAGTCACACAGAAAAAGAAACATCATAAGATATCACTAATACACGGAATGTAAACTTGGCTACACAGGAACTGAATTCCAAAACAGAACAGGGTCTCAAATTTAGAAAACCAACTTATGCTTGCTTAAGGGGAAAGGTGAGTTGGGGTGCTGCATAAAACCAGAGATTGAAATGAGCACAGATAAAGTTCCTTAAGCCAAATATGGAATAGACAAGAGCTACTCCTTGCTCAACGAAATGGACTCAACACCGCATATTAAACGCCTAAGAATGTACCTGACTAGTAAGTATCTTAAAACCTATGGATTGCTATGTCTCCGAAAGAGAATCAAGCGTGTGTACAGGGGCATAAACGCATCAGTGATAGGATTGGAGAGGTTCGGTGAGCAAATGAAGACCCTTTGAAGTCATATTGCATGGTACCCATTCCACGCGTTTCAACTACCCAGGTTTAAGGTATTCTTCCTTCAGCTAAAACATGCATGTGGAACCTAGAGTATGATCAACCATGTGATTGGGAGACGTTTTCAAATATGTCTCAGTTTTTGTACACTGGTACTCGGGTGCAACATTCCAGACACTTTACTAACACTCATCCGACTTGGAGAGTCAGTCCCTTTAACCTCCTGTTTGGCCCAGTTTGCAATTTCTGCGGAAGATGAACAGGAATAGCGAGAACCAATGAGAGACTAGCTGGAGGTGTCTGGACGGGCAAATTTAACTCTCATTTCCCACCAGGAAGAGGAAATAACCAAAGGCTCAGCGTGCCGTGCCGGAACCAGATTAGGGCCTGAAGCCATCCTGCGGTGTTGCGGCAGGTCACAAGAAAGCGAGTTGAAGAAAGGAGCTCAGGGGCACTGTAATTCACAAACCTGCAGAGTTATAAATGACAGCTAACGTCCAAAAATATACTGAAGTAAGGCTGCCAAGAGGACTTGAAAGCGGGGCAGAATTGCAGGAAACCGATTTCAGGAGGTAGACTGGAATTGCATTGAAAGCATAGGAAAAGAGGCAGAACGTCCACAATGATGCACTTGGCCAAAAAGGGCGTATGCGTTTTTTCCTGAATATATTCAGGAAAAAACGCATACGCACTTTTTGGCCAACCAAGCAAGCTTGCATAGGAAATCTGCACTACAATGAAGTCTCACTTCCCCCCGGTCAAAAGGGCCATCTGAAAAAAGTGTAAAATCCAGAAAGGCAGGACAGGCCATGGAGAACTGGGAGCCTTGTTATGCTGATGGGCGGGATGTAAATTGCCAACAGACACTCGGGAGAAGTGTATGGTGTTTCCTGAAACATCTAAAACAAAGCAACATAGCCTAGGGAATATCCACTTATGGTCCTATAGCTTAGGGAAATTAAAATCAAAAAGACACAGCTACCCCAAAGTTTGGGACGCCTCTGTTTACAAGAACCTCGTTTACAGTACAAGTTCAACATCGCAGAAAGTGAAAAATGGAAAAAGAAGTTGTGGTATGTACTTACAAAGCAATATCACTGAGCAATGAAATCTATGTCATCAGGCCCTTAGCAGCACAATGAGTGGATTCAGGTATGATGATTCTAACTGAAATAAGTCACACAGAAAAAGAAACATCATAAGATATCACTAATACACGGAATGTAAACTTGGCTACACAGGAACTGAATTCCAAAACAGAACAGGGTCTCAAATTTAGAAAACCAACTTATGCTTGCTTAAGGGGAAAGGTGAGTTGGGGTGCTGCATAAAACCAGAGATTGAAATGAGCACAGATAAAGTTCCTTAAGCCAAATATGGAATAGACAAGAGCTACTCCTTGCTCAACGAAATGGACTCAACACCGCATATTAAACGCCTAAGAATGTACCTGACTAGTAAGTATCTTAAAACCTATGGATTGCTATGTCTCCGAAAGAGAATCAAGCATGTGTACAGGGGCATAAACGCAGCAGTGATAGGATTGGAGAGGTTCGGTGAGCAAATGAAGACCCTATGAATCATATTGCATGGTACCCATTCCACGGGTTTCAACTCTCCAGGTTTAAGGTATTCTTCCTTCAGCTAAAACATGCATGTGGAACCTAGAGTATGATCAACCGTGTGAACGGGAGATGTGTTCAAATATGTCTCAGTTTTCCGCCCCTGGTACTCGGGTGCAACATTCCAGACGCTTTACTAACACTCTCCCTGCTGGGAGAGTCAGCGCCTTTAACCTCCTGTTTGGCCCAGTTTGCAATTTCTGCGGAAGATGAACAGGAATAGGGAGAACCAATGAGAGACTAGCTGGAGGTGTCTGGACGGGCAAATTTAACTCTCATTTCCCACCAGGAAGAGGAAATAACCAAAGGCTCAGCGTGCTGTGTCAGAACCAGATTAGGGCCTGAAGCCATCCTGCGGTGTTGCGGCCAGCTCAAAAGAAAGCGAGTTGAAGAAAGGAGCTCAGGGGCACTGTAATTCACAAACCTGCAGAGTTATAAATGACAGCTATCGTCCAAAAATATACTGAAGTAAGGCTGCCAAGAGGACTTGAAAGTGGGGCAGAATTGCAGGAAACCGATTTCAGGAGGTAGACTGGAATTGCATTGAAAGCATAGGAAAAGAGGCAGAACGTCCACAATGATGCACTTGGCCAAAAAGGGCGTATGCGTTTTTTCCTGAATATATTCAGGAAAAAACGCATACGCCCTTTTTGGCCAACCAAGCAAGCTTGCAAAGGAAATCTGCACTACAATGAAGTCTCACTTCCCCCCGGTCAAAAGGGCCATCTGAAAAAAGTGTAAAATCCAGAAAGGCAGGACAGGCCATGGAGAACTGGGAGCCTTGTTATGCTGATGGGCGGGATGTAAATTGCCAACAGACACTCAGGAGACCTGTATGGTGTTTCCTGAAACATCTAAAAAACAAAGCAACAGAGCCTAGGGAACATCCACTTATGGTCCTATAGCTTAGAGAAATTAAAATCAAAAAGACACAGCCACCCCAAAGTTTGGGACGCCTCTGTTTACAAGAAACTCGTTTACAGTACAAGTTCAACATCGCAGAAAGTGAAAAATGGATAAAGAATTTTTGGTATTTACTTACAAAGCAATATCACTCAGCAATGAAATCTATGTCATCAGGCCCTTAGCAGCACAATGAGTGGATTCAGGTATGATGATTCTAACTGAAATAAGTCACACAGAAAAAGAAACATCATAAGATATCACTAATACACGGAATGTAAACTTGGCTACACAGGAACTGAATTACAGAACAGAACAGGGTCTCAAATTTAGAAAACAAACTTATGCTTGCTTTAGGGGAAAGGTGAGTTGGGGTGCTGCATAAAACCAGAGATTGAAATGAGCACAGATAAAGTTCCTTAAGCCAAATATGGAATAGACAAGAGCTACTCCTTGCTCAATGAAATGGACTCAACACCGCATATTAAACGCCTAAGAATGTACCTGACTAGTAAGTATCTTAAAACCTATGGATTGCTATGTCTCCGAAAGATAATCAAGCATGTGTACAGGGGCATAAACGCAGCAGTGACAGGATTTGGGAGGTTCGGTGAGCAAATGAAGACCCTTTGAAGTCATATTGCATGGTACCCATTCCACGGGTTTCAACTACCCAGGTTTAAGGTATTCTTCCTTCAGCTAAAACATGCATGTGGAACCTAGAGTATGATCAACCATGTGATTGGGAGACGTGTTCAAATATGTCTCAGTTTTTGTACACCGGTACTCGGGTGCAACATTCCAGACACTTTACTAACACTCTCCCGACTTGGAGAGTCAGACCCTTTAACCTCCTGTTTGGCCCAGTTTGCAATTTCTGCGGAAGATGAACAGGAATAGCGAGAACCAATGAGAGACTAGCTGGAGGTGTCTGGACGGGCAAATTTAACTCTCATTTCCCACCAGGATGAGGAAATAACCAAAGGCTCAGCGTGCCGTGCCGGAACCAGATTAGGGCCTGAAGCCATCCTGCGGTGTTGCGGCCAGGTCACAAGAAAGCGAGTTGAAGAAAGGAGCTCAGGGGCACTGTAATTCACAAACCTGCTGAGTTATAAATGACAGCTATCGTCCAAAAATATACTGAAGTAAGGCTGCCAAGAGGACTTGAAAGCGGGGCAGAATTGCAGGAAACCGATTTCAGGAGGTAGACTGGAATTGCATTGAAAGCATAGGAAAAGAGGCAGAACGTCCACAATGATGCACTTGGCCAAAAAGGGCGTATACGTTTTTTCCTGAATATATTCAGGAAAAAACGCATACGCCCTTTTTGGCCAACCAAGCAAGCTTGCAAAGGAAATCTGCACTACAATGAAGTCTCACTTCCCCCCGGTCAAAAGGGCCATCTGAAAAAAGTGTAAAATCCAGAAAGGCAGGACAGGCCATGGAGAACTGGGAGCCTTGTTATGCTGATGGGCGGGATGGAAATTGCCAACAGACACTCGGGAGAAGTGTATGGTGTTTCCTGAAACATCTAAAAAACAAAGCAACAGAGCCTAGGGCTCTTCCCCATATGGTCCTATAGCATAGGGAAATTAAAATCAAAAAGACACAGCCACCCCAAGGTTTCGGACGTCTCTGTTTACAAGAAACTCGTTTACAGTACAAGTTCAACATCGCAGAAAGTGAAAAATGGATAAAGAATTTTTGGTATTTACTTACAAAGCAATATCACTCAGCAATGAAATCTATGTCATCAGGCCCTTAGCAGCACAATGAGTGGATTCAGTTATGATGATTCTAACTGAAATAAGTCACACAGAAAAAGTAACATCATAAGATATCAGTAATACACGGAATGTAAACTTGGCTACACAGGAACTGAATTCCAAAACAGAACACGGTCTCAAATTTAGAAAACAAACTTATGCTTGCTTAAGGGGAAAGGTGAGTTGGGGTGCTGCATAAAACCAGAGATTGAAATGAGCACATATAAAGTTCCTTAAGCCAAATATGGAATAGACAAGAGCTACTCCTTGCTCAACGAAATGGACTCAACACCGCATATTAAACGCCTAAGAATGTACCTGACTAGTAAGTATCTTAAAACCTATGGATTGCTATGTCTCCAAAAGAGAATCAAGCGTGTGTACAGGGGCATAAACGCAGCAGTGATAGGAATGGAGAGGTTCGGTGAGCAAACGAAGACCCTTTGAAGTCATATTGCATGGTACCCATTCCACGGGTTTCAACTACCCAGGTTTAAGGTATTCTTCCTTCAGCTAAAACATGCATGTGGAACCTAGAGTATGATCAACCATGTGATTGGGAGACGTTTTCAAATATGTCTCAGTTTTTGTACACTGGTACTCGGGTGCAACATTCCAGACACTTTACTAACACTCTCCCGACTTGGAGAGTCAGTCCCTTTAACCTCCTGTTTGGCCCAGTTTGCAATTTCTGCGGAAGATGAACAGGAATAGCGAGAACCAATGAGAGACTAGCTGGAGGTGTCTGGACAGGCAAATTTAACTCTCATTTCCCACCAGGAAGAGGAATTAACCAAAGGCTCAGCGTGCCGTTCCGGAAACAGATTAGGGCCTGAAGCCATCCTGCGGTGTTGCGGCCAGCTCACAAGAAAGCGAGTTGAAGAAAGGAGCTCAGGGGCACTGTAATTCACAAACATGCAGAGTTATAAATGACAGCTATCGTCCAAAAATATACTGAAGTAAGGCTGCCAAGAGGACTTGAAAGCAGGGCAGAATTGCAGGAAACCGATTTCAGGAGGTAGACTGGAATTGCATTGAAAGCATAGGAAAAGAGGCAGAACGTCCACAATGATGCACTTGGCCAAAAAGGGCGTATGCGTTTTTTCCTGAATATATTCAGGAAAAAACGCATAGGCCCTTTTTGGCCAACCAAGCAAGCTTGCAAAGGAAATCTGCACTACAATGAAGTCTCACTTCCCCCCGGTCAAAAGGGCCATCTGAAAAAAGTGTAAAATCCAGAAAGGCAGGACAGGCCATGGAGAACTGGGAGCCTTGTTATGCTGATGGGCGGGATGTAAATTGCCAACAGACACTCAGGAGACCTGTATGGTGTTTCCTGAAACATCTAAAAAACAAAGCAACAGAGCCTAGGGCTCTTCCACATATGGTCCTATAGCTTAGGGAAATTAAAATCAAAAAGACACAGCCACCCCAAAGTTTGGGACGCCTCTGTTTACAAGAACCTCGTTTACAGTACAAGTTCAACATCGCAGAAAGTGAAAAATGGATAAAGAAGTTGTGGTATTTACTTACAAAGCAATATCACTCAGCAATGAAATCTATGTCATCAGGCCCTTAGCAGCACAATGAGTGGATTCAGGTATGATGATTCTAACTGAAATAAGTCACACAGAAAAAGAAACATCTTAAGATATCAGTAATACACGGAATGTAAACTTGGCTACACAGGAACTGAATTACAGAACAGAACAGGGTCTCAAATTTAGAAAACAAACTTATGCTTGCTTTAGGGGAAAGGTGAGTTGGGGTGCTGCATAAAACCAGAGATTGAAATGAGCACAGATAAAGTTCCTTAAGCCAAATATGGAATAGACAAGAGCTACTCCTTGCTCAACGAAATGGACTCAACACCGCATATTAAACGCCTAAGAATGTACCTGACTAGTAAGTATCTTAAAACCTATGGATTGCTATGTCTCCAAAAGAGAATCAAGCATGTGTACAGGGGCATAAACGCAGCAGTGATAGGATTGGAGAGGTTCGGTGAGCAAATGAAGACCCTTTGAATCATATTGCATGGTACCCATTCCACGGGTCTCAACTCTCCAGGTTTAAGGTATTCTTCCTTCAGCTAAAACATGCAAGTGGAACCTAGAGTATGATCAACCATGTAAACGGGAGACGTGTTCAAATATGTCTCAGTTTTCCTCTCCTGGTACTCGGGTGCAACATTCCAGACGCTTTACTAACACTCTCCCCACTTGGAGAGTCAGCGCATTTAACCTCCTGTTTGGCCCAGTTTGCAATTTCTGCGGAAGATGAACAGGAATAGCGAGAACCAATGAGAGGCTAGCTGGAGGTGTCTGGACGGGCAAATTTAACTCTCATTTCCCACCAGGATGAGGAAATAACCAAAGGCTCACCGTGCCGTGCCGGAAACAGATTAGGGTCTGAAGCCATCCTGCGGTATTGCGGCCAGGTCACAAGAAAGCGAGTTGAAGAAAGGAGCTCAGGGGCACTGTAATTCACAAACCTGCAGAGTTATAAATGACAGCTATCGTCCAAAAATATACTGAAGAAAGGCTGCCAAGAGGATTTGAAAGTGGGGCAGAATTGCAGGAAACCGATTTCAGGAGATAGACTGGAATTGCATTGAAAGCATAGGAAAAGAGGCAGAACGTCCACAATGATGCACTTGGCCAAAAAGGGCGTATGCGTTTTTTCCTGAATATATTCAGGAAAAAACGCATACGCCCTTTTTGGCCAACCAAGCAAGCTTGCAAAGGAAATCTGCACTAAAATGAAGTCTCACTTCCCCCCGGTCAAAAGGGCCATCTGAAAAAAGTGTAAAATCCAGAAAGGCAGGACAGGCCATGGAGAACTGGGAGCCTTGTTATGCTGATGGGCGGGATGTAAATTGCCAACAGCCACTAGGGAGAAGTGTATGGTGTTTCCTGAAACATCTAAAAAACAAAGCAACAGAGCCTAGGGCACTTCCACTTATGGTCCTATAGCTTAGGGAAATTAAAATCAAAAAGACACAGCCACCCCAAAGTTTGGGACGCCTCTGTTTACAAGAACCTCGTTTACCGTACAAGTTCAATATCACAGAAAGTGAAAAATGGATAAAGAACTTGTGGTACTTACGTACAATGTAGTATCACTCAGCAAAAAAATCTATGTCATCAGGCCCTTAGCAGCACAATGAGTGGATTCAGGTATGATGATTCTAACTGAAATAAGTCACACAGAAAAAGAAACATCATAAGATATCAGTAATACACGAAATGTAAACTTGGCAACACAGGAACTGAATTACAGAACAGAACAGGGTCTCAAATTTAGAAAACCAACTTATGCTTGCTTAAGGGGAAAGGTGAGTTGGGTTGCTGCATAAAATCAGAGATTGAAATGAGCACAGATAAAGTTCCTTAAGCCAAATATGGAAGAGACAAGAGCTACTCCTTGATCAACGAAATGGACTCAACACCCCATATTAAACGCCTAAGAATGTACATGACTAGTAAGTATCTTAAAACCTATGGATTGCTATGTCTCCAAAAGAGAATCAAGCGTGTGTACAGAGGCATAAACGCAGCAGTGATAGGATTGGAGAGATTCGGTGACCAAATGAAGACCCTTTGAAGTCATATTGCATGGTACCCATTACACGGGTCTCAACTCTCCAGGTTTAAGGTATTCTTCCATCAGCTAAAACATTCATGTGGAAACCAGAGTATGATCAACCGTGTGAACGGGAGACGTGTTCAAATATGTCTAAGTTTTCCTCCCCTGGTACTCGGGTGCAACATTCCAGACGCTTTACTAACACTCTCCCCACTTGGAGAGTCAGCGCCTTTAACCTCCTGTTTGGCACAGTTTGCAATTTCTGCGGAAGATGAACAGGAATAGCGAGAACCAATGAGAGGCTAGCTGGAGGTGTCTGGACGGGCAAATTTAACTCTCATTTCCCACCAGGAAGAGGAATTAACCAAAGGCTCAGTGTGCCGTGCCAGAACCAGATTAGGGCCTGAAGACATCCTGCGGTGTTGCGGCCAGGTCACAAGGAAGCGAGTTGAGGAAAGGAGCTCAGGGGCACTGTAATTCACAAACCTGCAGAGTTATAAATGACAGCTATCGTCCAAAAATATACTGAAGTAAGGCTGCCAAGAGGACTTGAAAGCGGGGCAGAATTGCAGGAAACCGATTTCAGGAGATAGACTGGAATTGCATTGAAAGCATAGGAAAAGAGGCAGAACGTCCACAATGATGCACTTGGTCAAAAAGGGCGTATGCGTTTTTTCCTGAATATATTCAGGAAAAAACGCATACGCCCTTTTTGGCCAACCAAGCAAGCTTGCAAAGGAAATCTGCACTACAATGAAGTCTCACTTCCCCCCGGTCAAAAGGGCCATCTGAAAAAAGTGTAAAATCCAGAAAGGCAGGACAGGCCATGGAGAACTGGGAGCCTTGTTATGCTGATGGGCGGGATGTAAATTGCCAACAGACACTCAGGAGACCTGTATGGTGTTTCCTGAAACATCTAAAAAACAAAGCAACAGAGCCTAGGGCTCTTCCACATATGGTCCTATAGCTTAGGGAAATTAAAATCAAAAAGACACAGCCACCCCAAAGTTTGGGACGCCTCTGTTTACAAGAACCTCGTTTACAGTACAAGTTCAACATCGCAGAAAGTGAAAAATGGATAAAGAAGTTGTGGTATTTACTTACAAAGCAATATCACTCAGCAATGAAATCTATGTCATCAGGCCCTTAGCAGCACAATGAGTGGATTCAGGTATGATGATTCTAACTGAAATAAGTCACACAGAAAAAGAAACATCTTAAGATATCAGTAATACACGGAATGTAAACTTGGCTACACAGGAACTGAATTACAGAACAGAACAGGGTCTCAAATTTAGAAAACAAACTTATGCTTGCTTTAGGGGAAAGGTGAGTTGGGGTGCTGCATAAAACCAGAGATTGAAATGAGCACAGATAAAGTTCCTTAAGCCAAATATGGAATAGACAAGAGCTACTCCTTGCTCAACGAAATGGACTCAACACCGCATATTAAACGCCTAAGAATGTACCTGACTAGTAAGTATCTTAAAACCTATGGATTGCTATGTCTCCAAAAGAGAATCAAGCATGTGTACAGGGGCATAAACGCAGCAGTGATAGGATTGGAGAGGTTCGGTGAGCAAATGAAGACCCTTTGAATCATATTGCATGGTACCCATTCCACGGGTCTCAACTCTCCAGGTTTAAGGTATTCTTCCTTCAGCTAAAACATGCAAGTGGAACCTAGAGTATGATCAACCATGTAAACGGGAGACGTGTTCAAATATGTCTCAGTTTTCCTCTCCTGGTACTCGGGTGCAACATTCCAGACGCTTTACTAACACTCTCCCCACTTGGAGAGTCAGCGCATTTAACCTCCTGTTTGGCCCAGTTTGCAATTTCTGCGGAAGATGAACAGGAATAGCGAGAACCAATGAGAGGCTAGCTGGAGGTGTCTGGACGGGCAAATTTAACTCTCATTTCCCACCAGGATGAGGAAATAACCAAAGGCTCACCGTGCCGTGCCGGAAACAGATTAGGGTCTGAAGCCATCCTGCGGTATTGCGGCCAGGTCACAAGAAAGCGAGTTGAAGAAAGGAGCTCAGGGGCACTGTAATTCACAAACCTGCAGAGTTATAAATGACAGCTATCGTCCAAAAATATACTGAAGAAAGGCTGCCAAGAGGATTTGAAAGTGGGGCAGAATTGCAGGAAACCGATTTCAGGAGATAGACTGGAATTGCATTGAAAGCATAGGAAAAGAGGCAGAACGTCCACAATGATGCACTTGGCCAAAAAGGGCGTATGCGTTTTTTCCTGAATATATTCAGGAAAAAACGCATACGCCCTTTTTGGCCAACCAAGCAAGCTTGCAAAGGAAATCTGCACTAAAATGAAGTCTCACTTCCCCCCGGTCAAAAGGGCCATCTGAAAAAAGTGTAAAATCCAGAAAGGCAGGACAGGCCATGGAGAACTGGGAGCCTTGTTATGCTGATGGGCGGGATGTAAATTGCCAACAGCCACTAGGGAGAAGTGTATGGTGTTTCCTGAAACATCTAAAAAACAAAGCAACAGAGCCTAGGGCACTTCCACTTATGGTCCTATAGCTTAGGGAAATTAAAATCAAAAAGACACAGCCACCCCAAAGTTTGGGACGCCTCTGTTTACAAGAACCTCGTTTACCGTACAAGTTCAATATCACAGAAAGTGAAAAATGGATAAAGAACTTGTGGTACTTACGTACAATGTAGTATCACTCAGCAAAAAAATCTATGTCATCAGGCCCTTAGCAGCACAATGAGTGGATTCAGGTATGATGATTCTAACTGAAATAAGTCACACAGAAAAAGAAACATCATAAGATATCAGTAATACACGAAATGTAAACTTGGCAACACAGGAACTGAATTACAGAACAGAACAGGGTCTCAAATTTAGAAAACCAACTTATGCTTGCTTAAGGGGAAAGGTGAGTTGGGTTGCTGCATAAAATCAGAGATTGAAATGAGCACAGATAAAGTTCCTTAAGCCAAATATGGAAGAGACAAGAGCTACTCCTTGATCAACGAAATGGACTCAACACCCCATATTAAACGCCTAAGAATGTACATGACTAGTAAGTATCTTAAAACCTATGGATTGCTATGTCTCCAAAAGAGAATCAAGCGTGTGTACAGAGGCATAAACGCAGCAGTGATAGGATTGGAGAGATTCGGTGACCAAATGAAGACCCTTTGAAGTCATATTGCATGGTACCCATTACACGGGTCTCAACTCTCCAGGTTTAAGGTATTCTTCCATCAGCTAAAACATTCATGTGGAAACCAGAGTATGATCAACCGTGTGAACGGGAGACGTGTTCAAATATGTCTAAGTTTTCCTCCCCTGGTACTCGGGTGCAACATTCCAGACGCTTTACTAACACTCTCCCCACTTGGAGAGTCAGCGCCTTTAACCTCCTGTTTGGCACAGTTTGCAATTTCTGCGGAAGATGAACAGGAATAGCGAGAACCAATGAGAGGCTAGCTGGAGGTGTCTGGACGGGCAAATTTAACTCTCATTTCCCACCAGGAAGAGGAATTAACCAAAGGCTCAGTGTGCCGTGCCAGAACCAGATTAGGGCCTGAAGACATCCTGCGGTGTTGCGGCCAGGTCACAAGGAAGCGAGTTGAGGAAAGGAGCTCAGGGGCACTGTAATTCACAAACCTGCAGAGTTATAAATGACAGCTATCGTCCAAAAATATACTGAAGTAAGGCTGCCAAGAGGACTTGAAAGCGGGGCAGAATTGCAGGAAACCGATTTCAGGAGATAGACTGGAATTGCATTGAAAGCATAGGAAAAGAGGCAGAACGTCCACAATGATGCACTTGGTCAAAAAGGGCGTATGCGTTTTTTCCTGAATATATTCAGGAAAAAACGCATACGCCCTTTTTGGCCAACCAAGCAAGCTTGCAAAGGAAATCTGCACTACAATGAAGTCTCACTTCCCCCCGGTCAAAAGGGTCATCTGAAAAAAGTGTAAAATCCAGAAAGGCAGGACAGGCCATGGAGAACTGGGAGCCTTGTTATGCTGATGGGCGGGATGTAAATTGCCAACAGACACTCGGGAGAAGTGTATGGTGTTTCCTGAAACATCTAAAAAACAAAGCAACAGAACCTAGGCCACTTCCACTTATGGTCCTATAGCTTAGGGAAATTAAAATCAAAAAGACACAGCCACCCTAAAGTTTGGGACGCCTCTGTTTACAAGAACCTCGTTTACAGTACAAGTTCAACATCGCAGAAAGTGAAAAATGGATAAAGAAGTTGTGGTATTTACTTACAAAGCAATATCACTCAGCAATGAAAACTATGTCATCAGGCCCTTAGCATCACAATGAGTGGATTCAGGTATGATGATTCTAACTGAAGTAAGTCACACAGAAAAAGAAACATCATAAGATATCAGTAATACACGGAATGTAAACTTGGCTACACAGGAACTGAATTACAGAACAGAACAGGGTCTCAAATTTAGAAAACCAACTTATGCTTGCTTAAGGGTAAAGGTGAGTTGGGGTGCTGCATAAAACCAGAGATTGAAATGAGCACAGATAAAGTTCCTTAAGTCAAATATGGAATAGACAAGAGCTACTCCTTGCTCAACGAAATGGACTCAACACCGCATATTAAACGCCTAAGAATGTACCTGACTAGTAAGTATCTTAAAACCTATGGATTGCTATGTCTCCGAAAGAGAATCAAGCATGTGTACAGGGGCATAAACGCAGCAGTGATAGGATTGGAGAGGTTCGGTGAGCAAATGAAGACCCTTTGAAGTCATATTGCATGGTACCCATTCCACGGGTCTCAACTCTCCAGGTTTAAGGTATTCTTCCTTCAGCTAAAACATGCATGTGGAAACCAAGTATGATCAACCATGTGAATGGGAGACGTGTTCAAATATGTCTCAGTTTTCCTCCCCTGGTACTCGGGTGCAACATTCCAGACGCTTTACTAACACTCTCCCCACTTGGAGAGTCAGCGCCTTTAACCTCCTGTTTGGCCCAGTTTGCAATTTCTGCGGAAGATGAACAGGAATAGCGAGAACCAATGAGAGGCTAGCTGAAGGTGTCTGGACGGGCAAATTTAACTCTCATTTCCCACCAGGAAGAGGAATTAACCAAAGTCTCAGCGTGCCGTACCGGAACCAGATTAGGGCATGAAGCCATCCTGTGGTGTTGCGGCCAGCTCAAAAGAAAGCGAGATGAAGAAAGGAGCTCAGGGGCACTGTAATTCACAAACCTGCAGAGTTATAAATGACAGCTATCGTCCAAAAATAGACTGAAGTAAGGCTGCCAAGAGGACTTGAAAGCGGGGCAGAATTGCAGGAAACCGATTTCAGGAGGTAGACTGGAATTGCATTGAAAGCATAGGAAAAGAGGCAGAACGTCCACAATGATGCACTTGGCCAAAAAGGGCGTATGCGTTTTTTCCTGAATATATTCCTGAATATATTCAGGAAAAAACGCATACGCCCTTTTTGGCCAACCAAGCAAGCTTGCAAAGGAAATCTGCACTACAATGAAGTCTCACTTCCCCCCGGTCAAAAGGGCCATCTGAAAAAAGTGTAAAATCCAGAAAGGCAGGACAGGCCATGGAGAACTGGGAACCTTGTTATGCTGATGGGCGGGATGTAAATTGCCAACAGCCACTAGGGAGAAGTGTATGGTGTTTCCTGAAACATCTAAAAAACAAAGCAACAGAGCCTAGGGCACTTCCACTTATGGTCCTATAGCTTAGGGAAATTAAAATCAAAAAGACACAGCCACCCCAAAGTTTGGGACGCCTCTGTTTACAAGAACCTCGTTTACCGTACAAGTTCAATATCACAGAAAGTGATAAATGGATAAAGAACTTGTGGTACTTACGTACAATGCAGTATCACTCAGCAATGAAATCTATGTCTTCAGGCCCGTAGCAGCATAATGAGTGGATTCAGGTACTATGATTCTAACTGAAATAAGTCACACAGAAAAAGAAACATCATAAGATATCACTAATACACGGAATGTAAACTTGGCTACACAGGAACTGAATTCCAAAACAGAACAGGGTCTCAAATTTAGAAAACCAACTTATGCTTGCTTAAGGGGAAAGGTGAGTTGGGGTGCTGCATAAAACCAGAGATTGAAATGAGCACAGATAAAGTTCCTTAAGCCAAATATGGAATAGACAAGAGCTACTCCTTGCTCAACGAAATGGACTCAACACCCCATATTAAACGCCTAAGAATGTACCTGACTCGTAAGTATCTTAAAACCTATGGATTGCTATGTCTCCAAAAGAGAATCAAGCTTGTGTACAGGGGAAAAACGCAGCAGTGATAGGATTGGAGAGGTTCGGTGAGCAAATGAAGACCCTTTTAAGTCATATTGCATGGTACCCATTCCACGTGTCTCAACTCTCCAGGTTTAAGGTATTCTTCCTTCAGCTAAAACATGCATGTGGAACCCAGAGTATGATCAACCGTGTGATCGGGAGACGTGTTCAAATATGTCTCAGTTTTCGTACCCTGGTACTTGGGTGCAACATTCCAGACGCTTTACTAACACTCTCCCCACTTGGAGAGTCAGCGCCTTTAACCTCCTGTTTGGCACAGTTTGCAATTTCTGCGGAAGATGAACAGGAATAGCGAGAACCAATGAGAGGCTAGCTGGAGGTGTCTGGACGGGCAAATTTAACTCTCATTTCCCACCAGGAAGAGGAAATAACCAAAGGCTCAGCGTGCCGTGCCGGAACCAGATTAGGGCCTGAAGCCATCCTGCGGTGTAGCGGCCAGCTCACAAGAAAGCGAGTTGAAGAAAGGAGCTCAGGGGCACTGTAATTCACAAACCTGCAGAGTTATAAATGACAGCTATCGTCCAAAAATAGACTGAAGTAAGGCTGCCAAGAGGACTTGAAAGCGGGGCAGAATTGCAGGAAACCGATTTCAGGAGGTAGACTGGAATTGCATTGAAAGCATAGGAAAAGAGGCAGAACGTCCACAATGATGCACTTGGCCAAAAAGGGCGTATGCGTTTTTTCCTGAATATATTCAGGAAAAAACGCATACGCCCTTTTTGGCCAACCAAGCAAGCTTGCAAAGGAAATCTGCACTACAATGAAGTCTCACTTCCCCCCGGTCAAAAGGGCCATCTGAAAAAAGTGTAAAATCCAGAAAGGCAGGACAGGCCATGGAGAACTGGGAGCCTTGTTATGCTGATGGGCGGGATGTAAATTGCCAACAGACACTCGGGAGAAGTGTATAGTGTTTCCTGAAACATCGAAAAAACAAAGCAACAGAGCCTAGGGCACTTCCACTTATGGTCCTATAGCTTAGGGAAATTAAAATCAAAAAGACACAGCCACCCCAAAGTTTGGGACGCCTCTGTTTACAAGAACCTCGTTTACAGTACAAGTTCAACATCGCAGAAAATGAAAAATGGATAAAGAAGCTGTGGTATTTACTTACAAAGCAATAACAGTCAGCAATGAAATCTATGTCATCAGGCCATTAGCAGCACAATGAGTGGATTCAGGTATGATGATTCTAACTGAAATAACTCAAACAGAAAAAGAAACATCATAAGATATCACTAATACACGGAATAGAAACTTGGCTACACAGGAACTGAATTACAGAACAGAACAGGGTCTCAAATTTAGAAAACCAACTTATGCTTGCTTAAGGGGAAAGGTGAGTTGGGGTGCTGCATAAAACCAGAGATTGAAATGAGCACAGATAAAGTTCCTTAAGCCAAATATGGAATAGACAAGAGCTACTCCTTGCTCAACGAAATGGACTCAACACCGCATATTAAACGCCTAAGAATGTACCTGACTAGTAAGTATCTTAAAACCTATGGATTGCTATGTCTCCAAAAGAGAATCAAGCGTGTGTACAGGGGCATAAACGCAGCAGTGATAGGATTGGAGAGGTTCGGTGAGCAAATGAAGACCCATTGAAGTCATATTGCATGGTACCCATTCCACGGGTTTCAACTACCCAGGTTTAAGGTATTCTTCCTTCAGCTAAAACATGCATGTGGAACCCAAGTATGATCAACCATGTGAACAGGAGACGTGTTCAAATGTGTCTCAGTTTTCCTCCCCTGGTACTCGGGTGCAACATTCCAGACGCTTTACTAACACTCTCCCCACTTGGAGAGTCAGCGCCTTTAACCTCCTGTTTGGCCCAGTTTGCAATTTCTGCGGAAGATGAACAGGAATAGCGAGAACCAATGAGAGGCTAGCTGGAGGTGTCTGGACGGGCAAATTTAACTCTCATTTCCCACCAGGAAGAGGAATTAACCAAAGGCTCAGTGTGCCGTGCCGGAACCAGATTAGGGCCTGAAGCCATCCTGCGGTGTTGCGGCCAGCTCAAAAGAAAGCGAGTTGAAGAAAGGAGCTCAGGGGCACTGTAATTCACAAACCTGCAGAGTTATAAATGACAGCTATTGTCCAAAAATAGACTGAAGTAAGGCTGCCAAGAGGACTTGAAAGCGGGGCAGAATTGCAGGAAACCGATTTCAGGAGGTAGACTGGAATTGCATTGAAAGCATAGGAAAAGAGGCAGAACGTCCACAATGATGCACTTGGCCAAAAAGGGCGTATGCGTTTTTTCCTGAATATATTCAGGAAAAAACGCATACGCCCTTTTTGGCCAACCAAGCAAGCTTGCAAAGGAAATCTGCACTACAATGAAGTCTCACTTCCCCCCGGTCAAAAGGGCCATCTGAAAAAAGTGTAAAATCCAGAAAGGCAGGACAGGCCATGGAGAACTGGGAGCCTTGTTATGCTGATGGGCGGGATGTAAATTGCCAACAGACACTTGGGAGAAGTGTATGGTGTTTCCTGAAACATCGAAAAAGCAAAGCAACAGAGCCTAGGGCACTTCCACTTATGGTCCTATAGCTTAGGGAAATTAAAATCAAAAGGACACAGCCACCCCAAAGTTTGGGACGCCTCTGTTTACATGAACCTCGTTTACAGTACAAGTTCAACATCGCAGAAAATGAAAAATGGATAAAGAAGTTGTGGTATTTACTTACAAAGCAATATCACTCAGCAATGAAATCTATGTCATCAGGCCCATAGCAGCATAATGAGTGGATTCAGGTACGATGATTCTAACTGAAATAAGTCACACACAAAAAGAAACATCATAAGATATCACTAATACACGGAATGTAAACTTGGCTACACAGGAACTGAATTCCAAAACAGAACAGGGTCTCAAATTTAGAAAAACAACTTATGCTTGCTTAAGGGTAAAGGTGAGTTGGGGTGCTGCATAAAACCAGAGATTGAAATGAGCACAGATAAAGTTCCTTAAGCCAAATATGGAAGAGACAAGAGCTACTCCTTGATCAACGAAATGGACTCAACACCCCATATTAAACGCCTAAGTATGTACATGACTAGTAAGTATCTTAAAACCTATGGATTGCTATGTCTCCGAAAGAGAATCAAGCATGTGTACAGGGGCATAAACGCAGCAGTGATAGGGTTGAGAGGTTCGGTGAGCAAATGAAGACCCTTTGAAGTCATATTGCATGGTACCCATTCCACGGATCTCAACTCTCCAGGTTTAAGGTATTCTTCCTTCAGCTAAAACATGCATGTGGAACCTAGAGTATGATCAACCATGTGATCGGGAGACGTGTTCATATATGTCTCAGTTTTTGTACACTGGTACTCGGGTGCAACATTCCAGACACTTTACTAACACTCTCCCCACTTGGAGAGTCAGCGCCTTTAACCTCCTGTTTGGCCCAGTTTGCAATTTCTGCGGAAGATGAACAGGAATAGCGAGAACCAATGAGAGACTAGCTGGAGGTGTCTGGACGGGCAAATTTAACACTCACATCCCACCAGGAAGAGGAATTAACCAAAGGCTCAGCGTGCCGTGCCGGAACCAGATTAGGGCCTGAAGCCATCCTGCGGTGTTGCGGCCAGGTCACAAGAAAGCGAGTTGAAGAAAGGAGCTCAGGGGCACTATAATTCACAAACCTGCAGAGTTATAAATGACAGCTATCGCTCAAAAATATACTGAAGTAAGGCGGCCAAGAGGACTAGAAAGCGGGGCAGAATTGCAGGAAACTGATTTCAGGAGGTAGACTGGAAATGCATTGAAAGCATAGGAAAAGAGGCAGAACGTCCACAATGATGCACTTGGCCAAAAAGGGTGTATACGATTTTTCCTGAATATATTCAGGAAAAAACGCATACGCCCTTTTTGGCCAACCAAGGAAACTTGCAAAGGAAATCTGCACTACAATGAAGTCTCACTTCCCCCCGGTCAAAAGGGCCATCTGAAAAAAGTGTAAAATCCAGAAAGGCAGGACAGGCCATGGAGAACTGGGAGCCTTGTTATGCTGATGGGCGGGATGTAAATTGCCAACAGACACTCTGGAGAAGTGTATGGTGTTTCCTGAAACATCTAAAAAACAAAGCAACAGAGCCTAGGGCACTTCCACTTATGGACCTATAGCTTAGGGAAATTAAAATCAAAAAGACACAGCCACCCCAAAGTTTGGGACGCCTCTGTTTACAAGAACCTCGTTTACCGTACAAGTTCAATATCACAGAAAGTGAAAAATGGATAAAGAACTTGTGGTACTTACGTACAATGCAGTATCACTCAGCAATGAAATCTATGGCATCAGGCCCGTAGCAGCATAATGAGTGGATTCAGGTACGATGATTCTAACAGAAATAAGTCACACAGAAAAAGAAACATCATAAGATATCACTAATGCACGGAATGTAAACTTGGCTACACAGGAACTGCATTCCAAAACAGAACAGGGTCTCAAATTTAGAAAACCAACCTATGCTTGCTTAAGGGGAAAGGTGAGTTGGGGTGCTGCATAAAACCAGAGATTGAAATGAGCACAGATAAAGTTCCTTAAGCCAAATATGGAATAGACAAGAGCAACTCCTTGCTCAACGAAATGGACTCAACACCCCATATTAAACGCCTAAGAATGTACCTGACTAGTAAGTATCTTAAAACCTATGGATTGCTATGTCTCCAAAAGAGAATCAAGCGTGTGTACAGGGGCATAAACGCAGCAGTGATAGGATTGGAGAGGTTCGGTGAGCAAATGAAGACCCTTTGAGATCATATTGCATGGTACCCATTCCACGGGTTTCAACTACCCATGTTTAAGGTATTCTTCCTTCAGCTAAAACATGCATGTGGAACCCAGAGTATGATCAACCGTGTGAACGGGAGACGTGTTCAAATATGTCTCAGTTTTCCTCCCCTGGTACTCGGGTGCAACATTCCAGACGCTTCACTAACACTCTCCCCACTTGGAGACTCAGCGCCTTTAACCTCCTGTTTGGCCACGTTTGCAATTTCTGCGGAAGATGAACAGGAATAGCGAGAACCAATGAGAGACTAGCTGCAGGTGTGTGGACGGGCAAATTTAACTCTCATTTCCCACCAGGAAGTGGAATTAACCAAAGGCTCAGTGTGCCATGCCGGAACCAGATTAGGGCCTGAAGCCATCCTGCAGTGTTGCGGCCAGGTCACAAGAAAGTGAGTTGAAGAACGGAGCTCGGGGCACTGTAATTCACAAACCTGCAGAGTTATAAATGACAGCTATCGTCCAAAAATATACTGAAGTAAGGCTGCCAAGAGGACTTGAAAGCGGGGCAGAATTGCAGGAAACCGATTTCAGGAGGTAGACTGGAATTGCATTGAAAGCATAGGAAAAGAGGCAGAACGTCCACAATGATGCACTTGGCCAAAAAGGGCGTATGCGTTTTTTCCTGAATATATTCAGGAAAAAACGCATACGCCCTTTTTGGCCAACCAAGCAAGCTTGCAAAGGAAATCTGCACTAAAATGAAGTCTCACTTCCCCCCGGTCAAAAGGGCCATCTGAAAAAAGTGTAAAATCCAGAAAGGCAGGACAGGCCATGGAGAACTGGGAGCCTTGTTATGCTGATGGGCGGGATGTAAATTGCCAACAGCCACTCGGGAGAAGTGTATGGTGTTTCCTGAAACATCTAAAAAACAAAGCAACAGAGCCTAGGGCACTTCCACTTATGGTCCTATAGCTTAGGGAAATTAAAATCAAAAAGACACAGCCACCCCAAAGTTTGGGACGCCTCTGTTTACAAGAACCTCGTTTACCGTACAAGTTCAATATCACAGAAAGTGAAAAATGGATAAAGAACTTGTGGTACTTACGTACAATGTAGTATCACTCAGCAAAAAAATCTATGTCATCAGGCCCTTAGCAGCACAATGAGTGGATTCAGGTATGATGATTCTAACTGAAATAAGTCACACAGAAAAAGAAACATCATAAGATATCAGTAATACACGAAATGTAAACTTGGCAACACAGGAACTGAATTACAGAACAGAACAGGGTCTCAAATTTAGAAAACCAACTTATGCTTGCTTAAGGGGAAAGGTGAGTTGGGTTGCTGCATAAAATCAGAGATTGAAATGAGCACAGATAAAGTTCCTTAAGCCAAATATGGAAGAGACAAGAGCTACTCCTTGATCAACGAAATGGACTCAACACCCCATATTAAACGCCTAAGAATGTACATGACTAGTAAGTATCTTAAAACCTATGGATTGCTATGTCTCCAAAAGAGAATCAAGCGTGTGTACAGAGGCATAAACGCAGCAGTGATAGGATTGGAGAGATTCGGTGACCAAATGAAGACCCTTTGAAGTCATATTGCATGGTACCCATTACACGGGTCTCAACTCTCCAGGTTTAAGGTATTCTTCCATCAGCTAAAACATTCATGTGGAACCCAGAGTATGATCAACCGTGTGAACGGGAGACGTGTTCAAATATGTCTAAGTTTTCCTCCCCTGGTACTCGGGTGCAACATTCCAGACGCTTTACTAACACTCTCCCCACTTGGAGAGTCAGCGCCTTTAACCTCCTGTTTGGCACAGTTTGCAATTTCTGCGGAAGATGAACAGGAATAGCGAGAACCAATGAGAGGCTAGCTGGAGGTGTCTGGACGGGCAAATTTAACTCTCATTTCCCACCAGGAAGAGGAATTAACCAAAGGCTCAGTGTGCCGTGCCAGAACCAGATTAGGGCCTGAAGACATCCTGCGGTGTTGCGGCCAGGTCACAAGGAAGCGAGTTGAGGAAAGGAGCTCAGGGGCACTGTAATTCACAAACCTGCAGAGTTATAAATGACAGCTATCGTCCAAAAATATACTGAAGTAAGGCTGCCAAGAGGACTTGAAAGCGGGGCAGAATTGCAGGAAACCGATTTCAGGAGATAGACTGGAATTGCATTGAAAGCATAGGAAAAGAGGCAGAACGTCCACAATGATGCACTTGGTCAAAAAGGGCGTATGCGTTTTTTCCTGAATATATTCAGGAAAAAACGCATACGCCCTTTTTGGCCAACCAAGCAAGCTTGCAAAGGAAATCTGCACTACAATGAAGTCTCACTTCCCCCCGGTCAAAAGGGTCATCTGAAAAAAGTGTAAAATCCAGAAAGGCAGGACAGGCCATGGAGAACTGGGAGCCTTGTTATGCTGATGGGCGGGATGTAAATTGCCAACAGACACTCGGGAGAAGTGTATGGTGTTTCCTGAAACATCTAAAAAACAAAGCAACAGAACCTAGGCCACTTCCACTTATGGTCCTATAGCTTAGGGAAATTAAAATCAAAAAGACACAGCCACCCTAAAGTTTGGGACGCCTCTGTTTACAAGAACCTCGTTTACAGTACAAGTTCAACATCGCAGAAAGTGAAAAATGGATAAAGAAGTTGTGGTATTTACTTACAAAGCAATATCACTCAGCAATGAAAACTATGTCATCAGGCCCTTAGCATCACAATGAGTGGATTCAGGTATGATGATTCTAACTGAAGTAAGTCACACAGAAAAAGAAACATCATAAGATATCAGTAATACACGGAATGTAAACTTGGCTACACAGGAACTGAATTACAGAACAGAACAGGGTCTCAAATTTAGAAAACCAACTTATGCTTGCTTAAGGGTAAAGGTGAGTTGGGGTGCTGCATAAAACCAGAGATTGAAATGAGCATAGATAAAGTTCCTTAAGTCAAATATGGAATAGACAAGAGCTACTCCTTGCTCAACGAAATGGACTCAACACCGCATATTAAACGCCTAAGAATGTACCTGACTAGTAAGTATCTTAAAACCTATGGATTGCTATGTCTCCGAAAGAGAATCAAGCATGTGTACAGGGGCATAAACGCAGCAGTGATAGGATTGGAGAGGTTCGGTGAGCAAATGAAGACCCTTTGAAGTCATATTGCATGGTACCCATTCCACGGGTCTCAACTCTCCAGGTTTAAGGTATTCTTCCTTCAGCTAAAACATGCATGTGGAAACCAAGTATGATCAACCATGTGAATGGGAGACGTGTTCAAATATGTCTCAGTTTTCCTCCCCTGGTACTCGGGTGCAACATTCCAGACGCTTTACTAACACTCTCCCCACTTGGAGAGTCAGCGCCTTTAACCTCCTGTTTGGCCCAGTTTGCAATTTCTGCGGAAGATGAACAGGAATAGCGAGAACCAATGAGAGGCTAGCTGGAGGTGTCTGGACGGGCAAATTTAACTCTCATTTCCCACCAGGAAGAGGAATTAACCAAAGGCTCAGTGTGCCGTGCCGGAACCAGATTAGGGCCTGAAGCCATCCTGCGGTGTAGCGGCCAGCTCACAAGAAAGCGAGTTGAAGAAAGGAGCTCAGGGGCACTGTAATTCACAAACCTGCAGAGTTATAAATGACAGCTATCGTCCAAAAATAGACTGAAGTAAGGCTGCCAAGAGGACTTGAAAGCGGGGCAGAATTGCAGGAAACCGATTTCAGGAGGTAGACTGGAATTGCATTGAAAGCATAGGAAAAGAGGCAGAACGTCCACAATGATGCACTTGGCCAAAAAGGGCGTATGCGTTTTTTCCTGAATATATTCAGGAAAAAACGCATACGCCCTTTTTGGCCAACCAAGCAAGCTTGCAAAGGAAATCTGCACTACAATGAAGTCTCACTTCCCCCCGGTCAAAAGGGCCATCTGAAAAAAGTGTAAAATCCAGAAAGGCAGGACAGGCCATGGAGAACTGGGAGCCTTGTTATGCTGATGGGCGGGATGTAAATTGCCAACAGACACTCGGGAGAAGTGTATAGTGTTTCCTGAAACATCGAAAAAACAAAGCAACAGAGCCTAGGGCACTTCCACTTATGGTCCTATAGCTTAGGGAAATTAAAATCAAAAAGACACAGCCACCCCAAAGTTTGGGACGCCTCTGTTTACAAGAACCTCGTTTACAGTACAAGTTCAACATCGCAGAAAATGAAAAATGGATAAAGAAGCTGTGGTATTTACTTACAAAGCAATAACAGTCAGCAATGAAATCTATGTCATCAGGCCATTAGCAGCACAATGAGTGGATTCAGGTATGATGATTCTAACTGAAATAACTCACACAGAAAAAGAAACATCATAAGATATCACTAATACACGGAATAGAAACTTGGCTACACAGGAACTGAATTACAGAACAGAACAGGGTCTCAAATTTAGAAAACCAACTTATGCTTGCTTAAGGGGAAAGGTGAGTTGGGGTGCTGCATAAAACCAGAGATTGAAATGAGCACAGATAAAGTTCCTTAAGCCAAATATGGAATAGACAAGAGCTACTCCTTGCTCAACGAAATGGACTCAACACCGCATATTAAACGCCTAAGAATGTACCTGACTAGTAAGTATCTTAAAACCTATGGATTGCTATGTCTCCAAAAGAGAATCAAGCGTGTGTACAGGGGCATAAACGCAGCAGTGATAGGATTGGAGAGGTTCGGTGAGCAAATGAAGACCCATTGAAGTCATATTGCATGGTACCCATTACACGGGTCTCAACTCTCCAGGTTTAAGGTATTCTTCCTTCAGCTAAAACATGCATGTGGAACCCAAGTATGATCAACCATGTGAACAGGAGACGTGTTCAAATATGTCTCAGTTTTCCTCCCCTGGTACTCGGGTGCAACATTCCAGACGCTTTACTAACACTCTCCCCACTTGGAGAGTCAGCGCCTTTAACCTCCTGTTTGGCCCAGTTTGCAATTTCTGCGGAAGATGAACAGGAATAGCGAGAACCAATGAGAGGCTAGCTGGAGGTGTCTGGACGGGCAAATTTAACTCTCATTTCCCACCAGGAAGAGGAATTAACCAAAGGCTCAGTGTGCCGTGCCGGAACCAGATTAGGGCCTGAAGCCATCCTGCGGTGTTGCGGCCAGCTCAAAAGAAAGCGAGTTGAAGAAAGGAGCTCAGGGGCACTGTAATTCACAAACCTGCAGAGTTATAAATGACAGCTATTGTCCAAAAATAGACTGAAGTAAGGCTGCCAAGAGGACTTGAAAGCGGGGCAGAATTGCAGGAAACCGATTTCAGGAGGTAGACTGGAATTGCATTGAAAGCATAGGAAAAGAGGCAGAACGTCCACAATGATGCACTTGGCCAAAAAGGGCGTATGCGTTTTTTCCTGAATATATTCAGGAAAAAACGCATACACCCTTTTTGGCCAACCAAGCAAGCTTGCAAAGGAAATCTGCACTACAATGAAGTCTCACTTCCCCCCGGTCAAAAGGGCCATCTGAAAAAAGTGTAAAATCCAGAAAGGCAGGACAGGCCATGGAGAACTGGGAGCCTTGTTATGCTGATGGGCGGGATGTAAATTGCCAACAGACACTTGGGAGAAGTGTATGGTGTTTCCTGAAACATCGAAAAAGCAAAGCAACAGAGCCTAGGGCACTTCCACTTATGGTCCTATAGCTTAGGGAAATTAAAATCAAAAGGACACAGCCACCCCAAAGTTTGGGACGCCTCTGTTTACATGAACCTCGTTTACAGTACAAGTTCAACATCGCAGAAAGTGAAAAATGGATAAAGAAGTTGTGGTATTTACTTACAAAGCAATATCACTCAGCAATGAAATCTGTGTCATCAGGCCCATAGCAGCATAATGAGTGGATTCAGGTACGATGATTCTAACTGAAATAAGTCACACACAAAAAGAAACATCATAAGATATCACTAATACACGGAATGTAAACTTGGCTACACAGGAACTGAATTCCAAAACAGAACAGGGTCTCAAATTTAGAAAAACAACTTATGCTTGCTTAAGGGTAAAGGTGAGTTGGGGTGCTGCATAAAACCAGAGATTGAAATGAGCACAGATAAAGTTCCTTAAGCCAAATATGGAAGAGACAAGAGCTACTCCTTGATCAACGAAATGGACTCAACACCCCATATTAAACGCCTAAGTATGTACATGACTAGTAAGTATCTTAAAACCTATGGATTGCTATGTCTCCGAAAGAGAATCAAGCATGTGTACAGGGGCATAAACGCAGCAGTGATAGGGTTGAGAGGTTCGGTGAGCAAATGAAGACCCTTTGAAGTCATATTGCATGGTACCCATTCCACGGGTCTCAACTCTCCAGGTTTAAGGTATTCTTCCTTCAGCTAAAACATGCATGTGGAACCTAGAGTATGATCAACCATGTGATCGGGAGACGTGTTCATATATGTCTCAGTTTTTGTACACTGGTACTCGGGTGCAACATTCCAGACACTTTACTAACACTCTCCCCACTTGGAGAGTCAGCGCCTTTAACCTCCTGTTTGGCCCAGTTTGCAATTTCTGCGGAAGATGAACAGGAATAGCGAGAACCAATGAGAGACTAGCTGGAGGTG
The DNA here is from genome assembly GCF_951394435.1 of Stenella coeruleoalba. Classification (NCBI taxonomy): domain Eukaryota; kingdom Metazoa; phylum Chordata; class Mammalia; order Artiodactyla; family Delphinidae; genus Stenella; species Stenella coeruleoalba. Next base: position 434,934 of record NW_027646391.1, read on the forward strand.
TCTGGACGGGCAAATTTAACACTCACATCCCACCAGGAAGAGGAATTAACCAAAGGCTCAGCGTGCTGTGCCGGAACCAGATTAGGGCCTGAAGCCATCCTGCGGTGTTGCGGCCAGGTCACAAGAAAGCGAGTTGAAGAAAGGAGCTCAGGGGCACTATAATTCACAAACCTGCAGAGTTATAAATGACAGCTATCGCTCAAAAATATACTGAAGTAAGGCGGCCAAGAGGACTAGAAAGCGGGGCAGAATTGCAGGAAACTGATTTCAGGAGGTAGACTGGAAATGCATTGAAAGCATAGGAAAAGAGGCAGAACGTCCACAATGATGCACTTGGCCAAAAAGGGCGTATACGATTTTTCCTGAATATATTCAGGAAAAAACTCATACGCCCTTTTTGGCCAACCAAGGAAACTTGCAAAGGAAATCTGCACTACAATGAAGTCTCACTTCCCCCCGGTCAAAAGGGCCATCTGAAAAAAGTGTAAAATCCAGAAAGGCAGGACAGGCCATGGAGAACTGGGAGCCTTGTTATGCTGATGGGCGGGATGTAAATTGCCAACAGACACTCTGGAGAAGTGTATGGTGTTTCCTGAAACATCTAAAAAACAAAGCAACAGAGCCTAGGGCACTTCCACTTATGGACCTATAGCTTAGGGAAATTAAAATCAAAAAGACACAGCCACCCCAAAGTTTGGGACGCCTCTGTTTACAAGAACCTCGTTTACCGTACAACTTCAATATCACAGAAAGTGAAAAATGGATAAAGAACTTGTGGTACTTACGTACAATGCAGTATCACTCAGCAATGAAATCTATGGCATCAGGCCCGTAGCAGCATAATGAGTGGATTCAGGTACGATGATTCTAACTGAAATAAGTCACACAGAAAAAGAAACATCATAAGATATCACTAATACACGGAATGTAAACTTGGCTACACAGGAACTGCATTCCAAAACAGAACAGGGTCTCAAATTTAGAAAACCAACCTATGCTTGCTTAAGGGGAAAGGTGAGTTGGGGTGCTGCATAAAACCAGAGATTGAAATGAGCACAGATAAAGTTCCTTAAGCCAAATATGGAATAGACAAGAGCAACTCCTTGCTCAACGAAATGGACTCAACACCCCATATTAAACGCCTAAGAATGTACCTGACTAGTAAGTATCTTAAAACCTATGGATTGCTATGTCTCCAAAAGAGAATCAAGCGTGTGTACAGGGGCATAAACGCAGCAGTGATAGGATTGGAGAGGTTCAGTGAGCAAATGAAGACCCTTTGAGATCATATTGCATGGTACCCATTCCACGGGTTTCAACTACCCATGTTTAAGGTATTCTTCCTTCAGCTAAAACATGCATGTGGAACCCAGAGTATGATCAACCGTGTGAACGGGAGACGTGTTCAAATATGTCTCAGTTTTCCTCCCCTGGTACTCGGGTGCAACATTCCAGACGCTTCACTAACACTCTCCCCACTTGGAGACTCAGCGCCTTTAACCTCCTGTTTGGCCACGTTTGCAATTTCTGCGGAAGATGAACAGGAATAGCGAGAACCAATGAGAGACTAGCTGGAGGTGTGTGGACGGGCAAATTTAACTCTCATTTCCCACCAGGAAGTGGAATTAACCAAAGGCTCAGTGTGCCATGCCGGAACCAGATTAGGGCCTGAAGCCATCCTGCAGTGTTGCGGCCAGGTCACAAGAAAGTGAGTTGAAGAAAGGAGCTCGGGGCACTGTAATTCACAAACCTGCAGAGTTATAAATGACAGCTATCGTCCAAAAATATACTGAAGTAAGGCTGCCAAGAGGACTTGAAAGCGGGGCAGAATTGCAGGAAACCGATTTCAGGAGGTAGACTGGAATTGCATTGAAAGCATAGGAAAAGAGGCAGAACGTCCACAATGATGCACTTGGCCAAAAAGGGCGTATGCGTTTTTTCCTGAATATATTCAGGAAAAAACGCATACGCCCTTTTTGGCCAACCAAGCAAGCTTGCAAAGGAAATCTGCACTACAATGAAGTCTCACTTCCCCCCGGTCAAAAGGGCCATCTGAAAAAAGTGTAAAATCCAGAAAGGCAGGACAGGCCATGGAGAACTGGGAGCCTTGTTATGCTGATGGGCGGGATGTAAATTGCCAACAACCACTCGGGAGAAGTGTATGGTGTTTCCTGAAACATCTAAAAAACAAAGCAACAGAACCTAGGGCACTTCCACTTATGGTCCTATAGCTTAGGGAAATTAAAATTAAAAAAACACAGCCACCCCAAAGTTTGGAAAGGCTCTGTTTACAAGAACCTCGTTTACAGTACAAGTTCAACATCGCAGAAAGTGAAAAATGGATAAAGAAGTTGTGGTATTTACTTACAAAGCAATATCACTCAACAATGAAACCTGTGTCATCAGGCCCTTAGCAGCACAATGAGTGGATTCAGGTATGATGATTCTAACTGAAATAAGTCACACAGAAAAAGAAACATCATAAGATATCAGTAATACACGGAATGTAAACTTGGCTACACAGGAACTGAATTACAGAACAGAACAGGGTCTCAAATTTAGAAAACCAACTTATTCTTGCTTAAGGGTAAAGGTGAGTTGGGGTGCTGCTTAAAACCAGAGATTGAAATGAGCACAGATAAAGTTCCTTAAGCCAAATATGGAATAGACAAGAGCTACTCCTTGCTCAACGAAATGGACTCAACACCCCATATTAAACGACTAAGAATGTACCTGACTAGTAAGTATCTTAAAACCTATGGATTGCTATGTCTCCGAAAGAGAATCAAGCATGTGTACAGGGGCATAAACGCAGCAGTGATAGGATTGGAGAGGTTCGGTGAGCAAATGAAGACCCTTTGAAGTCATATTGCATGGTACCCATTACACGGGTTTCAACTACCCAGGTTTAAGGTATTCTTCCTTCAGCTAAAACATGCATGTGGAACCTAGAGTATGATCAACCATGTGATCGGGAGACGTGTTCAAATATGTCTCAGTTTTCGTACCCTGGTACTCGGGTGCAACATTCCAGACGCTTTACTGACACTCTCCCGACTTGGAGAGTCAGTCCCTTTAACCTCCTGTTTGGCCCAGTTTGCAATTTCTGCGGAAGATGAACAGGAATAGCGAGAACCAATGAGAGGCTAGCTGGAGGTGTCTGGACGGGCAAATTTAACTCTCATTTCCCACCAGGAAGAGGAATTAACCAAAGGCTCAGCGTGCCGTGCCGGAACCAGATTAGGGCCTGAAGCCATCCTGCGGTGTTGCGGCCAGCTCACAAGAAAGCGAGTTGAAGAAAGGAGCTCAGGGGCACTGTAATTCACAAACCTGCAGAGTTATAAATGACAGCTATCGTCCAAAAATAGACTGAAGTAAGGCTGCCAAGAGGACTTGAAAGCGGGGCAGAATTGCAGGAAACCGATTTCAGGAGGTAGAGTGGAATTGCATTGAAAGCATAGGAAAAGAGGCAGAACGTCCACAATGATGCACTTGGCCAAAAAGGGCGTATGCGTTTTTTCCTGAATATATTCAGGAAAAAACGCATACGCCCTTTTTGGCCAACCCAGCAAGCTTGCAAAGGAAATCTGCACTACAATGAAGTCTCACTTCCCCCCGGTCAAAAGGGCCATCTGAAAAAAGTGTAAAATCCAGAAAGACAGGACAGGCCATGGAGAACTGGGAGCCTTGTTATGCTGATGGGCGGGATGTAAATTGCCAACAGACACTCGGGAGAAGTGTATGGTGTTTCCTGAAACATCTAAAAAACAAAGCAACAGAGCCTAGGGCACTTCCACTTATGGTCCTATAGTTTAGGGAAATTAAAATCAAAAAGACACAGCCACCCCAAAGTTTGGAACGGCTCTGTTTACAAGAACCTCGTTTACAGTACAAGTTCAACATCGCAAAAAGTGAAAAATGGATAAAGAACTTGTGGTATTTACTTACAAAGCAATATCACTCAGCAATGAAATCTGTGTCATCAGGCACTTAGCAGCACAATGAGTGGATTCAGGTATGATGATTCTAACTGAAATAAGTCACACAGAAAAAGAAACATCATAAGATATCAGTAATACACGGAATGTAAACTTGGCTACACAGGAACTGAATTACAGAACAGAACAGGGTCTCAAATTTAGAAAACCAACTTATTCTTGGTTAAGGGTAAAGGTGAGTTGGGGTGCTGCATAAAACCAGAGATTGAAATGAGCACAGATAAAGTTCCTTAAGCCAAATATGGAATAGACAAGAGCTACTCCTTGCTCAACGAAATGGACTCAACACCGCATATTAAACGCCTAAGAATGTACCTGACTAGTAAGTATCTTAAAACCTATGGATTGCTATGTCTCCGAAAGAGAATCAAGCATGTGTACAGGGGCATAAACGCAGCAGTGATAGGATTGGAGAGGTTCGGTGAGCAAATGAAGACCCTTTGAAGTCATATTGCATGGTACCCATTACACGGGTCTCAACTCTCCAGGTTTAAGGTATTCTTCCTTCAGCTAAAACATGCATGTGGAACCTAGAGTATGATCAACCATGTGATCGGGAGACGTGTTCAAATATGTCTCAGGTTTCGTACCCTGGTACTCGGGTGCAACATTCCAGACGCTTTACTAACACTCTCCCCACTTGGAGAGTCAGTCCCTTTAACCTCCTGTTTGGCCCAGTTTGCAATTTCTGCAGAAGATGAACAGGAATAGCGAGAACCAATGAGAGGCTAGCTGGAGGTGTCTGGACGGGCAAATTTAACTCTCATTTCCCACCAGGAAGAGGAATTAACCAAAGGCTCAGCGTGCCGTGCCGGAACCAGATTAGGGCCTGAAGCCATCCTGCGGTGTTGCGGCCAGCTCAAAAGAAAGCGAGTTGAAGAAAGGAGCTCAGGGGCACTGTAATTCACAAACCTGCAGAGTTATAAATGACAGCTATCGTCCAAAAATAGACTGAAGTAAGGCTGCCAAGAGGACTTGAAAGCGGGGCAGAATTGCAGGAAACCGATTTCAGGAGGTAGACTGGAATTGCATTGCAAGCATAGGAAAAGAGGCAGAACGTCCACAATGATGCACTTGGCCAAAAAGGGCGTATGCGTTTTTTCCTGAATATATTCAGGAAAAAACGCATACGCCCTTTTTGGCCAACCAAGCAAGCTTGCAAAGGAAATCTGCACTACAATGAAGTCTCACTTCCCCCCGGTCAAAAGGGCCATCTGAAAAAAGTGTAAAATCCAGAAAGGCAGGACAGGCCATGGAGAACTGGGAGCCTTGTTATGCTGATGGGCGGATTGTAAATTGCCAACAACCACTCGGGAGAAGTGTATGGTGTTTCCTGAAACATCTAAAAAACAAAGCAACAGAACCTAGGGCACTTCCACTTATGGTCCTATAGCTTAGGGAAATTAAAATCAAAAAGACACAGCCACCCCAAAGTTTGGAATGGCTCTGTTTACAAGAACCTCGTTTACAGTACAAGTTCAACATCGCAGAAAGTGAAAAATGGATAAAGAACTTGTGGTATTTACTTACAAAGCAATATCACTCAGCAATGAAATCTGTGTCATCAGGCCCTTAGCAGCACAATGAGTGGATTCAGGTATGATGATTCTAACTGAAATAAGTCACACAGAAAAAGAAACATCATAAGTTATCAGTAATACACGGAATGTAAACTTGGCTACACAGGAACTGAATTACAGAACAGAACAGGGTCTCAAATTTAGAAAACCAACTTATGCTTGCTTAAGGTTAAAGGTGAGTTGGGGTGCTGCATAAAACCAGAGATTGAAATGAGCACAGATAAAGTTCCTTAAGCCAAATATGGAATAGACAAGAGCTACTCCTTGCTCAACGAAATGGACTCAGCACCGCATATTAAACGCCTAAGAATGTACCTGACTAGTAAGTATCTTAAAACCTATAGATTGCTATGTCTCCGAAAGAGAATCAAGCGTGTGTACAGGGGCATAAACGCAGCAGTGATAGGATTGGAGAGGTTCGGTGAGCAAATGAAGACCCTTTGAAGTCATATTGCATGGTACCCATTACACGGGTCTCAACTCTCCAGGTTTAAGGTATTCTTCCTTCAGCTAAAACATGCATGTGGAACCTAGAGTATGATCAACCATGTGATCGGGAGACGTGTTCAAATATGTCTCAGTTTTCGTACCCTGGTACTCGGGTGCAACATTCCAGACGCTTTACTAACACTCTCCCGACTTGGAGAGTCAGTCCCTATAACCTCCTGTTTGGCCCAGTTTGCAATTTCTGCGGAAGATGAACAGGAATAACGAGAACCAATGAGAGGCTAGCTGGAGGTGTCTGGACGGGCAAATTTAACTCTCATTTTCCACCATGAAGAGGAATTAACCAAAGGCTCAGCGTGCCCTGCCGGAAGCAGATTAGGGCCTGAAGCCATCCTGTGGTGTTGCGGCCAGGTCACAAGAAAGCAAGTTGAAGAAAGGAGCTCAGGGGCACTGTAATTCACAAACCTGCAGAGTTATAAATGACAGCTATCGTCCAAAAATAGACTGAAGTAAGGCTGCCAAGAGGACTTGAAAGCGGGGCAGAATTGCAGGAAACCGATTTCAGGAGGTAGACTGGAATTGCATTGAAAGCATAGGAAAAGAGGCAGAACGTCCACAATGATGCAGTTGGCCAAAAAGGGCGTATGCGTTTTTTCCTGAATATATTCAGGAAAAAACGCATACGCCCTTTTTGGCCAACCAAGCAAGCTTGCAAAGGAAATCTGCACTACAATGAAGTCTCACTTCCCCCCGGTCAAAAGGGCCATCTGAAAAAAGTGTAAAATCCAGAAAGGCAGGACAGGCCATGGAGAACTGGGAGCCTTGTTATGCTGATGGGCGGGATGTAAACTGCCAACAACCACTCGGGAGAAGTGTATGGTGTTTCCTGAAACATCTAAAAAACAAAGCAACAGAACCTAGGGCACTTCCACTTATGGTCCTATAGCTTAGGGAAATTAAAATCAAAAAGACACAGCCACCCCAATGTTTGGAACGGCTCTGTTTACAAGAACCTCGTTTACAGTACAAGTTCAACATCGCAGAAAGTGAAAAATGGATAAAGAAGTTGTGGTATTTACTTACAAAGCAATATCACTCAGCAATGAAATCTGTGTCATCAGGCCCTTAGCAGCACAATGAGTGGATTCAGGTATGATGATTCTAACTGAAATAAGTCACACAGAAAAAGAAACATCATAAGATATCAGTAATACACGGAATGTAAACTTGGCTACACAGGAACTGAATTACAGAACAGAACAGGGTCTCAAATTTAGAAAACCAACTTATGCTTGCTTAAGGGTAAAGGTGAGTTGTGGTGCTGCATAAAACCAGAGATTGAAATGAGCACAGATAAAGTTCCTTAAGTCAAATATGGAATAGATAAGAGCTACTCCTTGCTCAACGAAATGGACTCAACACCGCATATTAAACGCCTAAGAATGTACCTGACTAGTAAGTATCTTAAAACCTATGGATTGCTATGTCTCCGAAAGAGAATCAAGCATGTGTACAGGGGCATAAACGCAGCAGTGATAGGATTGGAGAGGTTCGGTGAGCAAATGAAGACCCTTTGAAGTCATATTGCATGGTACCCATTACACGGGTCTCAACTCTCCAGGTTTAAGGTATTCTTCCTTCAGCTAAAACATGCATGTGGAACCTAGAGTATGATCAACCATGTGATCGGGAGACGTGTTCAAATATGTCTCAGTTTTCGTACTGGTACTCGGGTGCAACATTCCAGATGCTTTACTAACACTCTCCCGACTTGGAGAGTCAGCGCTTTTAACCTCCTGTTTGGCCCAGTTTGCCATTTCTGCGGAAGATGAACAGGAATAGCGAGAACCAATGAGAGACTAGCTGGAGGTGTCTGGAAGGGCAAATTTAACTCTCATTTCCCACCAGGAAGAGGAAATAACCAAAGGCTCAGCGTGCCGTGCCGGAACCAGATTAGGGCCTGAAGCCATCCTGCGGTGTTGCGGCCATCTCAAAAGAAAGCGAGTTGAAGAAAGGAGCTCAGGGGCACTGTAATTCACAAACCTGCAGAGTTATAAATGACAGCTATCGTCCAAAAATAGACTGAAGTAAGGCTGCCAAGAGGACTTGAAAGCGGGGCAGAATTGCAGGAAACCGATTTCAGGAGGTAGACTGGAATTGCATTGAAAGCATAGGAAAAGAGGCAGAACGTCCACAATGATGCACTTGGCCAAAAAGGGCGTATGCGTTTTTTCCTGAATATATTCAGGAAAAAACGCATACGCCCTTTTTGGCCAACCAAGCAAGCTTGCAAAGGAAATCTGCACTACAATGAAGTCTCACTTCCCCCCGGTCAAAAGGGCCATCTGAAAAAAGTGTAAAATCCAGAAAGGCAGGACAGGCCATGGAGAACTGGGAGCCTTGTTATGCTGATGGGCGGGATGTAAATTGCCAACAACCACTCGGGAGAAGTGTATGGTGTTTCCTGAAACATCTAAAAAACAAAGCAACAGAACCTAGGGCACTTCCACTTATGGTCCTATAGCTTAGGGAAATTAAAATCAAAAAGACACAGCCACCCCAAAGTTTGGAACGGCTCTGTTTACAAGAACCTCGTTTACAGTACAAGTTCAACATCGCAGAAAGTGAAAAATGGATAAAGAGCTTGTGGTATTTACTTACAAAGCAATATCACTCAGCAATGAAATCTGTGTCATCAGGCCCTTAGCAGCACAATGAGTGGATTCAGGTATGATGATTCTAACTGAAATAAGTCACACAGAAAAAGAAACATCATAAGATATCAGTAATACACGGAATTTAAACTTGGCTACACAGGAACTGAATTACAGAACAGAACAGGGTCTCAAATTTAGAAAACCAACATATTCTTGCTTAAGGGTAAAGGTGAGTTGGGGTGCTGCATAAAACCAGAGATTGAAATGAGCACAGATAAAGTTCCTTAAGCCAAATATGGAATAGACAAGAGCTACTCCTTGCTCAACGAAATGGACTCAACACCCCATATTAAACGCCTAAGAATGTACCTGACTAGTAAGTATCTTAAAACCTATGGATTGCTATGTCTCCGAAAGAGAATCAAGCATGTGTACAGGGGCATAAACGCAGCAGTGATAGGATTGGAGAGGTTCGGTGAGCAAATGAAGACCCTTTGAAGTCATATTGCATGGTACCCATTACACGGGTCTCAACTCTCCAGGTTTAAGGTATTCTTCCTTCAGCTAAAACATGCATGTGGAACCTAGAGTATGATCAACCATGTGATTGGGAGACGTGTTCAAATATGTCTCAGTTTTCGTACCCTGGTACTCGGGTGCAACATTCCAGACGCTTTACTAACACTCTCCCCACTTGGAGAGTCAGTCCCTTTAACCTCCTGTTTGGCCCAGTTTGCAATTTCTGCGGAAGATGAACAGGAATAGTGAGAACCAATGAGAGGCTAGCTGGAGGTGTCTAGACGGGCAAATTTAACTCTCATTTTCCACCATGAAGAGGAATTAACCAGAGGCTCAGCGTGCCCTGCCGGAACCAGATTAGGGCCTGAAGCCATCCTGTGGTGTTGCGGCCAGCTCACAAGTAAGCAAGTTGAAGAAAGGAGCTCAGGGGCACTGTAATTCACAAACCTGCAGAGTTATAAATGACAGCTATCGTCCAAAAATAGACTGAAGTAAGGCTGCCAAGAGGACTTGAAAGCGGGGCAGAATTGCAGGAAACCGATTTCAGGAGGTAGACTGGAATTGCATTGAAAGCATAGGAAAAGAGGCAGAACGTCCACAATGATGCACTTGGCCAAAAAGGGCGTATGCGTTTTTTCCTGAATATATTCAGGAAAAAACGCATACGCACTTTTTGGCCAACCAAGCAAGCTTGCAAAGGAAATCTGCACTACAATGAAGTCTCACTTCCCCCCGGTCAAAAGGGCCATCTGAAAAAAGTGTAAAATCCAGAAAGGCAGGACAGGCCATGGAGAACTGGGAGCCTTGTTATGCTGATGGGCGGGATGTAAATTACCAACAACCACTCGGGAGAAGTGTATGGTGTTTCCTGAAACATCTAAAAAACAAAGCAACAGAACCTAGGGCACTTCCACTTATGGTCCTATAGCTTAGGGAAATTAAAATCAAAAAGACACAGCCACCCCAAAGTTTGGAACGGCTCTGTTTACAAGAACCTCGTTTACAGTACAAGCTCAACATCGCAGAAAGTGAAAAATGGATAAAGAAGTTGTGGTATTTACTTACAAAGCAATATCACTCAGCAATGAAATCTGTGTCATCAGGCCCTTAGCAGCACAATGAGTGGATTCAGGTATGATGATTCTAACTGAAATAAGTCACACAGAAAAAGAAACATCATAAGATATCAGTAATAAACGGAATGTAAACTTGGCTACACAGGAACTGAATAACAGAACAGAACAGGGTCTCAAATTTAGAAAACCAACTTATGCTTGCTTAAGGGTAAAGGTGAGTTGTGGTGCTGCATAAAACCAGAGATTGAAATGAGCACAGATAAAGTTCCTTAAGTCAAATATGGAATAGATAAGAGCTACTCCTTGCTCAACGAAATGGACTCAACACCGCATATTAAACGCCTAAGAATGTACCTGACTAGTAAGTATCTTAAAACCTATGGATTGCTATGTCTCCGAAAGAGAATCAAGCATGTGTACAGGGGCATAAACGCAGCAGTGATAGGATTGGAGAGGTTCGGTGAGCAAATGAAGACCCTTTGAAGTCATATTGCATGGTACCCATTACACGGGTCTTAACTCTCCAGGTTTAAGGTATTCTTCCTTCAGCTAAAACATGCATGTGGAACCTAGAGTATGATCAACCATGTGATCGGGAGACGTGTTCAAATATGTCTCAGTTTTCCTCCCCTGGTACTCGGGTGCAACATTCCAGACGGTTTACTAACACTCTCCCGACTTGGAGAGTCAGCGCCTTTAACCTCCTGTTTGGCCCAGTTTGCAATTTCTGCGGAAGATGAACAGGAATAGCGAGAACCAATGAGAGACTAGCTGGAGGTGTCTGGACGGGAAAATTTAACTCTCATTTCCCACCAGGAAGAGGAAATAACCAAAAACTCAGCGTGCCGTGCCGGAACCAGATTAGGGCCTGAAGCCATCCTGCGGTGTTGCGGCCAGCTCAAAAGAAAGCGAGTTGAAGAAAGGAGCTCAGGGGCACTGTAATTCACAAACCTGCAGAGTTATAAATGACAGCTATCGTCCAAAAATAGACTGAAGTAAGGCTGCCAAGAGGACTGGAAAGCGGGGCAGAATTGCAGGAAACCGATTTCAGGAGGTAGACTGGAATTGCATTGAAAGCATAGGAAAAGAGGCAGAACGTCCACAATGATGCACTTGGCCAAAAAGGGCGTATGCGTTTTTTCCTGAATATATTCAGGAAAAAACGCATACGCCCTTTTTGGCCAACCAAGCAAGCTTGCAAAGGAAATCTGCACTACAATGAAGTCTCACTTCCCCCCGGTCAAAAGGGCCATCTGAAAAAAGTGTAAAATCCAGAAAGGCAGGACAGGCCATGGAGAACTGGGAGCCTTGTTATGCTGATGGGCGGGATGTAAATTGCCAACAGACACTTGGGAGAAGTGTATGGTGTTTCCTGAAACATCTAAAAAACAAAGCAACAGAACCTAGGGCACTTCCACTTATGGTCCTATAGCTTAGGGAAATTAAAATCAAAAAGACACAGCCACCCCAAAGTTTGGAACGGCTCTGTTTACAAGAACCTCGTTTACAGTACAAGTTCAACATCGCAGAAAGTGAAAAATGGATAAAGAACTTCTGGTACTTACGTACAATGCAGTATCACTCAGCAATGAAATCTATGTCATCAGGCCCGTAGCAGCATAATGAGTGGATTCAGGTACGATGATTCTAACTGAAATAAGTCACACAGAAAAAGAAACATCATAAGATATCAGTAATACACGGAACGTAAACTTGGCTACACAGGAACTGAATTACAGAACAGAACAGGGTCTCAAATTTAGAAAACCAACTTATGCTTGCTTAAGGGGAAAGGTGAGTTGGGGTGCTGCATAAAACCAGAGATTGAAATGAGCACAGATAAAGTTCCTTAAGCCAAATATGGAATAGACAAGAGCTACTCCTTGCTCAACGAAATGGACTCAACACCGCATATTAAACGCCTAAGAATGTACCTGACTAGTAAGTATCTTAAAACCTATGGATTGCTATGTCTCCGAAAGAGAATCAAGCATGTGTACAGGGGCATAAACGCAGCAGTGATAGGATTGGAGAGGTTCGGTGAGCAAATGAAGACCCTTTGAAGTCATATTGCATGGTACCCATTCCACGGGTCTCAACTCTCCAGGTTTAAGGTATTCTTCCTTAAGCTAAAACATGCATGTGGAACCTAGAGTATGATCAACCATGTGATCGGGAGACGTGTTCAAATATGTCTCAGTTTTCCTCCCCTGGTACTCGGATGCAACATTCCAGACGCTTTACTAACACTCTCTCCACTTGGAGAGTCAGCGCCTTTAACCTCTTGTTTGGCCCAGTTTGCAATTTCTGCGGATGATGAACAGGAATAGCGAGAACCAATGAGAGGCTAGCTGGAGGTGTCTGGACGGGCAAATTTAACTCTCATTTCCCACCAGGAAGAGGAAATAACCAAAGGCTCAGCGTGCCGTACCGGAACCAGATTAGGGCCTGAAGCCATCCTGCGGTGTTGCGGCCAGCTCAAAAGAAAGCGAGTTGAAGAAAGGAGCTCAGGGGTACTGTAATTCACAAACCTGCAGAGTTATAAATGACAGCTATCGTCCAAAAATAGACTGAAGTAAGGCTGCCAAGAGGACTTGAAAGCGGGGCAGAATTGCAGGAAACCGATTTCAGGAGCTAGACTGGAATTGCATTGAAAGCATAGGAAAAGAGGCAGAACGTCCACAATGATGCACTTGGCCAAAAAGGGCGTATGCGTTTTTTCCTGAATATATTCAGGAAAAAACGCATACGCCCTTTTTGGCCAACCAAGCAAGCTTGCAAAGGAAATCTGCACTACAATGAAGTCTCACTTCCCCCCGGTCAAAAGGGCCATCTGAAAAACGTGTAAAATCCAGAAAGGCAGGACAGGCCATGGAGAACTGGGAGCCTTGTTATGCTGATGGGTGGGATGTAAATTGCCAACAACCACTCGGGAGAAGTGTATGGTGTTTCCTGAAACATCTAAAAAACAAAGCAACAGAACCTAGGGCACTTCCACTTATGGTCCTATAGCTTAGGGAAATTAAAATCAAAAAGACACAGCCACCCCAAAGTTTGGAACGGCTCTGTTTACAAGAACCTCGTTTACAGTACAAGTTCAACATCGCAGAAAGTGAAAAATGGATAAAGAAGTTGTGGTATTTACTTACAAAGCAGTATCACTCAGCAATGAAATCTGTGTCATCAGGCCCTTAGCAGCACAATGAGTGGATTCAGGTATGATGATTCTAACTGAAATAAGTCACACAGAAAAAGAAACATCATAAGATATCAGTAATACACGGAATGTAAACTTGGCTACACAGGAACTGAATTACAGAACAGAACAGGGTCTCAAATTTAGAAAACCAACTTATGCTTGCTTAAGGGTAAAGGTGAGTTGGGGTGCTGCATAAAACCAGAGATTGAAATGAGCACAGATAAAGTTCCTTAAGCCAAATATGGAATAGACAAGAGCTACTCCTTGCTCAACGAAATGGACTCAACACCGCATATTAAACGCCTAAGAATGTACCTGACTAGTAAGTATCTTAAAACCTATAGATTGCTATGTCTCCGAAAGAGAATCAAGCATGTGTACAGGGGCATAAACGCAGCAGTGATAGGATTGGAGAGGTTCGGTGAGCAAATGAAGACCCTTTGAAGTCATATTGCATGGTACCCATTACACTGGTCTCAACTCTCCAGGTTTAAGGTATTCTTCCTTCAGCTAAAACATGCATGTGGAACCCAAGTATGATCAACCATGTGAACGGGAGACGTGTTCAAATATGTCTCAGTTTTCCTCCCCTGGTACTCGGGTGCAACATTCCAGACGCTTTACTAACACTCTCCCCACTTGGAGAGTCAGCGCCTTTAACCTCCTGTTTGGCCCAGTTTGCAATTTCTGCGGAAGATGAACAGGAATAGCGAGAACCAATGAGAGGCTAGCTGGAGGTGTCTGGACGGGCAAATTTAACTCTCATTTCCCACCAGGAAGAGGAAATAACCAAAGGCTCAGCGTGCCGTACCGGAACCAGATTAGGGCCTGAAGCCATCCTGCGGTGTTGCGGCCAGCTCAAAAGAAAGTGAGTTGAAGAAAGGAGCTCTGGGGCACTGTAATTCACAAACCTGCAGAGTTATAAATGACAGCTATCGTCCAAAAATATACTGAAGTAAGGCTGCCAAGAGGACTTGAAAGCGGGGCAGAATTGCAGGAAACCGATTTCAGGAGGTAGACTGGAATTGCATTGCAAGCATAGGAAAAGAGGCAGAACGTCCACAATGATGCACTTGGCCAAAAAGGGCGTATGCGTTTTTTCCTGAATATATTCAGGAAAAAACGCATACGCCCTTTTTGGCCAACCAAGCAAGCTTGCAAAGGAAATCTGCACTACAATGAAGTCTCACTTCCCACCGGTCAAAAGGGCCATCTGAAAAAAGTGTAAAATCCAGAAAGGCAGGACAGGCCATGGAGAACTGGGAGCCTTGTTATGCTGATGGGCGGGATGTAAATTGCCAACAACCACTCGGGAGAAGTGTATGGTGTTTCCTGAAACATCTAAAAAACAAAGCAACAGAACCTAGGGCACTTCCACTTATGGTCCTATAGCTTAGGGAAATTAAAATCAAAAAGACACAGCCACCCCAAATTTTGGAACGGCTCTGTTTACAAGAACCTCGTTTACAGTACAAGTTCAACATCGCAGAAAGTGAAAAATGGATAAAGAAGTTGTGGCATTTACTTACAAAGCAATATCACTCAGCAATGAAATCTGTGTCATCAGGCCCTTAGCAGCACAATGAGTGGATTCAGGTATGATGATTCTAGCTGAAGTAAGTCACACAGAAAAAGAAACATCATAAGATATCAGTAATACACGGAATGTAAACTTGGCTACACAGGAACTGAATTACAGAACAGAACAGGGTCTCAAATTTAGAAAAGCAACTTATGCTTGCTTAAGGGTAAAGGTGAGATGGGGTGCTGCATAAAACCAGAGATTGAAATGAGCACACATAAAGTTCCTTAAGTCAAATATGGAATAGACAAGAGCTACTCCTTGCTCAACGAAATGGACTCAACACCGCATATTAAACGCCTAAGAATGTACCTGACTAGTAAGTATCTTAAAACCTATGGATTGCTATGTCTCCGAAAGAGAATCAAGCATGTGTACAGGGGCATAAATGCAGCAGTGATAGGATTTGGAGAGGTTCGGTGAGCAAATGAAGACCCTTGGAAGTCATATTGCATGGTACCCATTCCACGGGTTTCAACTACCCAGGTTTAAGGTATTCTTCCTTCAGCTAAAACATGCATGCGGAACCTAGAGTATGATCAACCATGTGATCGGGAGATGTGTTCAAATATGTCTCAGTTTTCGTACCCTGGTACTCGGGTGCAACATTCCAGACGCTTTACTAACACTCTCCCGACTTGGAGAGTCAGTCCCTTTAACCTCCTGTTTGGCCCAGTTTGCAATTTCTGTGGAAGATGAACAGGAATAGCGAGAACCAATGAGAGGCTAGGTGGAGGTGTCTGGACGGGCAAATTTAACTCTCATTTCCCACCAGGAAGAGGAATTAACCAAAGGCTCAGCGTGCCGTGCCGGAACCAGATTAGGGCCTGAAGCCATCCTGCGGTGTTGCGGCCAGCTCAAAAGAAAGCGAGTTGAAGAAAGGAGCTCAGGGGCACTGTAATTCACAAACCTGCAGAGTTATAAATGACAGCTATCGTCCAAAAATAGACTGAAGTAAGGCTGCCAAGAGGACTTGAAAGCGGGGCAGAATTGCAGGAAACCGATTTCAGGAGGTAGACTGGAATTGCATTGAAAGCATAGGAAAAGAGGCAGAACGTCCACAATGATGCACTTGGCCAAAAAGGGCGTATGCGTTTTTTCCTGAATATATTCAGGAAAAAACGCATACGCCCTTTTTGGCCAACCAAGCAAGCTTGCAAAGGAAATCTGCACTACAATGAAGTCTCACTTCCCCCCGGTCAAAAGGGCCATCTGAAAAAAGTGTAAAATCCAGAAAGACAGGACAGGCCATGGAGAACTGGGAGCCTTGTTATGCTGATGGGCGGGATGTAAATTGCCAACAGACACTCGGGAGAAGTGTATGGTGTTTCCTGAAACATCTAAAAAACAAAGCAACAGAGCCTAGGGCACTTCCACTTATGGTCCTATAGCTTAGGGAAATTAAAATCAAAAAGACACAGCCACCCCAAAGTTTGGAACGGCTCTGTTTACAAGAACCTCGTTTACAGTACAAGTTCAACATCGCAGAAAGTGAAAAATGGATAAAGAAGTTGTGGTATTAACTTACAAAGCAATATCACTCAACAATGAAATCTGTGTCATCAGGCCCTTAGCAGCACAATCAGTGGATTCAGGTATGATGATTCTAACTGAAATAAGTCACACAGAAAAAGAAACATCATAAGATATCACTAATACACGGAATGTAAACTTGGCTACACAGGAACTGCATTCCAAAACAGAACAGGGTCTCAAATTTAGAAAACCAACCTATGCTTGCTTAAGGGGAAAGGTGAGTTGGGGTGCTGCATAAAACCAGAGATTGAAATGAGCACAGATAAATTTCCTTAAGCCAAATATGGAATAGACAAGAGCTACTCCTTGCTCAACGAAATGGACTCAAAACCCCATATTAAACCCCTAAGAATGTACCTGACTAGTAAGTATCTTAAAACCTATGGATTGCTATGTCTCCAAAAGAGAATCAAGCGTGTGTACAGGGGAATAAACGCAGCAGTGATAGGATTGGAGAGGTTCGGTGAGCAAATGAAGACCCTTTGAAGTCATATTGCATGGTACCCATTCCACGGGTCTCAACTCTCCAGGTTTAAGGTATTCTTCCTTCAGCTAAAACATGCATGTGGAACCCAGAGTATGAACAACCATGTGAATGGGAGACGTGTTCAAATATGTCTCAGTTTTCCTCCCCTGGTACTCGGGTGCAACATTCCAGACGCTTTACTAACACTCTCCCCACTTGGAGAGTCAGCGCCTTTAACCTCCTGTTTGGCACAGTTTGCAATTTCTGCGGAAGATGAACAGGAATAGCGAGAACCAATGAGAGGCTAGCTGGAGGTGTCTGGACGGGCAAATTTAACTCTCATTTCCCAACAGGAAGAGGAAATAACCAAAGGCTCAGCGTGCCGTGCCGGAACCAGATTAGGGCCTGAAGCCATCCTGCGGTGTTGCGGCCAGCTCACAAGAAAGCGAGTTGAAGAAAGGAGCTCAGGGGCACTGTAATTCACAAACCTGCAGAGTTATAAATGACAGCTATCGTCCAAAAATAGACTGAAGTAAGGCTGCCAAGAGGACTTGAAAGCGGGGCAGAATTGCAGGAAACCGATTTCAGGAGGTAGACTGGAATTGCATTGAAAGCATAGGAAAAGAGGCAGAACGTCCACAATGATGCACTTGGCCAAAAAGGGCGTATGCGTTTTTTCCTGAATATATTCAGGAAAAAACGCATACGCCCTTTTTGGCCAATCAAGCAAGCTTGCAAAGGAAATCTGCACTACAATGAAGTCTCACTTCCCCCCGGTCAAAAGGGCCATCTGAAAAAAGTGTAAAATCCAGAAAGGCAGGACAGGCCATGGAGAACTGGGAGCCTTGTTATGCTGATGGGCGGGATGTAAATTGTCAACAACCACTCGGGAGAAGTGTATGGTGTTTCCTGAAACATCTAAAAAACAAAGCAACAGAACCTAGGGCACTTCCACTTATGGTCCTATAGCTTAGGGAAATTAAAATCAAAAAGACACAGCCACCACAAAGTTTGGAACGGCTCTGTTTACAAGAACCTCGTTTACAGTACAAGTTCAACATCGCAGAAAGTGAAAAATGGATAAAGAAGTTGTGGTATTTACTTACAAAGCAATATCACTCAGCAATGAAATCTGTGTCATCAGGCCCTTAGCAGCACAATGAGTGGATTCAGGTTTGATGATTCTAACTGAAATAAGTCACACAGAAAAAGAAACATCATAAGATATCAGTAATACACAGAATG
Organism: Stenella coeruleoalba; assembly: GCF_951394435.1. NCBI lineage: Eukaryota > Metazoa > Chordata > Mammalia > Artiodactyla > Delphinidae > Stenella > Stenella coeruleoalba. The sequence goes on from NW_027646391.1 coordinate 453,239, forward strand.
TAAACTTGGCTACACAGGAACTGAATTACAGAACAGAACAGGGTCTCAAATTTAGAAAACCAACTTATGCTTGCTTAAGGGTAAAGGTGAGTTGGGGTGCTGCATAAAACCAGAGATTGAAATGAGCACAGATAAAGTTCCTTAAGCCAAATATGGAATAGACAAGAGCTACTCCTTGCTCAACGAAATGGACTCAACACCGCATATTAAACGCCTAAGAATGTACCTGACTAGTAAGTATCTTAAAACCTATAGATTGCTATGTCTCCGAAAGAGAATCAAGCATGTGTACAGGGGCATAAACGCAGCAGTGATAGGATTGGAGAGGTTCGGTGAGCAAATGAAGACCCTTTGAAGTCATATTGCATGGTACCCATTACACGGGTCTCAACTCTCCAGGTTTAAGGTATTCTTCCTTCAGCTAAAACATGCATGTGGAACCCAAGTATGATCAACCATGTGAACGGGAGACGTGTTCAAATATGTCTCAGTTTTCGTACCCTGGTACTCGGGTGCAACAATCCAGACGCTTTACTAACACTCTCCCGACTTGGAGAGTCAGCGCCTTTAACCTCCTGTTTGGCCCAGTTTGCAATTTCTGCGGAAGATGAACAGGAATAGCGAGAACCAATGAGAGGCTAGCTGGAGGTGTCTGGACGGGCAAATTTAACTCTCATTTCCCAACAGGAAGAGGAAATAACCAAAGGCTCAGCGTGCCGTACCGGAACCAGATTAGGGCCTGAAGCCATCCTGCGGTGTTGCGGCCAGCTCAAAAGAAAGCGAGTTGAAGAAAGGAGCTCAGGGGCACTGTAATTCACAAACCTGCAGAGTTATAAATGACAGCTATCGTCCAAAAATAGACTGAAGTAAGGCTGCCAAGAGGACTTGAAAGCGGGGCAGAATTGCAGGAAACCGATTTCAGGAGGTAGACTGGAATTGCATTGAAAGCATAGGAAAAGAGGCAGAACGTCCACAATGATGCACTTGGCCAAAAAGGGCGTATGCGTTTTTTCCTGAATATATTCAGGAAAAAACGCATAAACCCTTTTTAGCCAACCAAGCAAGCTTGCAAAGGAAATCTGCACTACAATGAAGTCTCACTTCCCCCCAGTCAAAAGGGCCATCTGAAAAAAGTGTAAAATCCAGAAAGGCAGGACAGGCCACGGAGAACTGGGAGCCTTGTTATGCTGATGGGTGGGATGTAAATTGCCAACAACCACTCGGGAGAAGTGTATGGGGTTTCCTGAAACATCTAAAAAACAAAGCAACAGAACCTAGGGCACTTCCACTTATGGTCCTATAGCTTAGGGAAATTAAAATCAAAAAGACACAGCCACCCCAAAGTTTGGGACGCCTCTGTTTACAAGAACCTCGTTTACAGTACAAGTTCAACATCGCAGAAAGTGAAAAATGGATAAAGAAGTTGTGGTATTTACTTACAAAGCAATATCACTCAGCAATGAAATCTATGTCATCAGGCCCTTAGCAGCACAATGAGTGGATTCAGGTATGATGATTCTAACTGAAATAAGTCACACAGAAAAAGAAACATCATAATATATCAGTAATACACGGAAGGAAATTGGCTACACAGGAACTGAATTACAGAACAGAACAGGGTCTCAAATTTAGAAAACCAACTTATGCTTGCTTAAGGGTAAAGGTGAGTTGGGGTGCTGCATAAAACCAGAGATTGAAATGAGCACAGATAAAGTTTCTTAAGCCAAATATAGAATAGACAAGAGCTACTCCTTGCTCAACGAAATGGACTCAACACCGCATATTAAACGCCTAAGAATGTACCTGACTAGTAAGTATCTTAAAACCTATGGATTGCTATGTCTCCGAAAGAGAATCAAGCATGTGTACAGGGGCATAAACGCAGCAGTGATAGGATTGGAGAGGTTCGGTGAGCAAATGAAGACCCTTTGAAGTCATATTGCATGGTACCCATTCCACGGGTTTCAACTACCCAGGTTTTAGGTATTCTTCCTTCAGCTAAAACATGCATGTGGAACCCAGAGTATGATCAACCATGTGATCGGGAGACGTGTTCCAATATGTCTCAGTTTTCCTCCCCTGGTACTCGGGTGCAACATTCCAGACGCTTTACTAACACTCTCCCCACTTGGAGAGTCAGTCCCTTTAACCTCCTGTTTGGCCCAGTTTGCAATTTCTGCGGAAGATGAACAGGAATAGCGAGAACCAATGAGAGGCTAGCTGGAGGTGTCTGGACGGGCAAATTTAACTCTCATTTCCCACCAGGAAGAGGAATTAACCAAAGGCTCAGCATGCCAGGCCGGAACCAGATTAGGGCCTGAAGCCATCCTGCGGTGTTGCGGCCAGGTCACAAGAAAGCGAGTTGAAGAAAGGAGCTCAGGGGCACTGTAATTCACAAACCTGCAGAGTTATAAATGACAGCTATCGTCCAAAAATAGACTGAAGTAAGGCTGCCAAGAGGACTTGAAAGCGGGGCAGAATTGCAGGAAACCGATTTCAGGAGGTAGACTGGAATTGCATTGAAAGCATAGGAAAAGAGGCAGAACGTCCACAATGATGCACTTGGCCAAAAAGGGCGTATGCGTTTTTTCCTGAATATATTCAGGAAAAAGCGCATACGCCCTTTTTGGCCAACCAAGCAAGCTTGCAAAGGAAATCTGCACTACAATGAAGTCTCACTTCCCCCCGGTCAAAAGGGCCATCTGAAAAAAGTGTAAAATCCAGAAAGGCAGGACAGGCCATGGAGAACTGGGAGCCTTGTTATGCTGATGGACGGGATGTAAATTGCCAACAACCACTCGGGAGAAGTGTATGGTGTTTCCTGAAACATCTAAAAAACAAAGCAACAGAACCTAGGGCACTTCCACTTATGGTCCTATAGCTTAGGGAAATTAAAATCAAAAAGACACATCCACCCCAAAGTTTGGAACGGCTCTGTTTACAAGAACCTCGTTTACAGTACAAGTTCAACATCGCAGAAAGTGAAAAATGGATAAAGAAGTTGTGGTATTTACTTACAAAGCAATATCACTCAGCAATGAAATCTGTGTCATCAGGCCCTTAGCAGCACAATGAGTGGATTCAGGTATGATGATTCTAACTGAAATAAGTCACACAGAAAAAGAAACATCATAAGATATCAGTAATACACGGAATTTAAACTTGGCTACACAGGAACTGAATTACAGAACAGAACAGGGTCTCAAATTTAGAAAACCAACATATTCTTGCTTAAGGGTAAAGGTGAGTTGGGGTGCTGCATAAAACCAGAGATTGAAATGAGCACAGATAAAGTTCCTTAAGCCAAATATGGAATAGACAAGAGCTACTCCTTGCTCAACGAAATGGACTCAACACCCCATATTAAACGCCTAAGAATGTACCTGACTAGTAAGTATCTTAAAACCTATGGATTGCTATGTCTCCGAAAGAGAATCAAGCATGTGTACAGGGGCATAAACGCAGCAGTGATAGGATTGGAGAGGTTCGGTGAGCAAATGAAGACCCTTTGAAGTCATATTGCATGGTACCCATTACACGGGTCTCAACTCTCCAGGTTTAAGGTATTCTTCCTTCAGCTAAAACATGCATGTGGAACCTAGAGTATGATCAACCATGTGATTGGGAGACGTGTTCAAATATGTCTCAGTTTTCGTACCCTGGTACTCGGGTGCAACATTCCAGACGCTTTACTAACACTCTCCCCACTTGGAGAGTCAGTCCCTTTAACCTCCTGTTTGGCCCAGTTTGCAATTTCTGCGGAAGATGAACAGGAATAGTGAGAACCAATGAGAGGCTAGCTGGAGGTGTCTAGACGGGCAAATTTAACTCTCATTTTCCACCATGAAGAGGAATTAACCAGAGGCTCAGCGTGCCCTGCCGGAACCAGATTAGGGCCTGAAGCCATCCTGTGGTGTTGCGGCCAGCTCACAAGTAAGCAAGTTGAAGAAAGGAGCTCAGGGGCACTGTAATTCACAAACCTGCAGAGTTATAAATGACAGCTATCGTCCAAAAATAGACTGAAGTAAGGCTGCCAAGAGGACTTGAAAGCGGGGCAGAATTGCAGGAAACCGATTTCAGGAGGTAGACTGGAATTGCATTGAAAGCATAGGAAAAGAGGCAGAACGTCCACAATGATGCACTTGGCCAAAAAGGGCGTATGCGTTTTTTCCTGAATATATTCAGGAAAAAACGCATACGCACTTTTTGGCCAACCAAGCAAGCTTGCAAAGGAAATCTGCACTACAATGAAGTCTCACTTCCCCCCGGTGAAAAGGGCCATCTGAAAAATGTGTAAAATCCAGAAAGGCAGGACAGGCCATGGAGAACTGGGAGCCTTGTTATGCTGATGGGCGGGATGTAAATTACCAACAACCACTCGGGAGAAGTGTATGGTGTTTCCTGAAACATCTAAAAAACAAAGCAACAGAACCTAGGGCACTTCCACTTATGGTCCTATAGCTTAGGGAAATTAAAATCAAAAAGACACAGCCACCCCAAAGTTTGGAACGGCTCTGTTTACAAGAACCTCGTTTACAGTACAAGCTCAACATCGCAGAAAGTGAAAAATGGATAAAGAAGTTGTGGTATTTACTTACAAAGCAATATCACTCAGCAATGAAATCTGTGTCATCAGGCCCTTAGCAGCACAATGAGTGGATTCAGGTATGATGATTCTAACTGAAATAAGTCACACAGAAAAAGAAACATCATAAGATATCAGTAATAAACGGAATGTAAACTTGGCTACACAGGAACTGAATAACAGAACAGAACAGGGTCTCAAATTTAGAAAACCAACTTATGCTTGCTTAAGGGTAAAGGTGAGTTGTGGTGCTGCATAAAACCAGAGATTGAAATGAGCACAGATAAAGTTCCTTAAGTCAAATATGGAATAGATAAGAGCTACTCCTTGCTCAACGAAATGGACTCAACACCGCATATTAAACGCCTAAGAATGTACCTGACTAGTAAGTATCTTAAAACCTATGGATTGCTATGTCTCCGAAAGAGAATCAAGCATGTGTACAGGGGCATAAACGCAGCAGTGATAGGATTGGAGAGGTTCGGTGAGCAAATGAAGACCCTTTGAAGTCATATTGCATGGTACCCATTACACGGGTCTTAACTCTCCAGGTTTAAGGTATTCTTCCTTCAGCTAAAACATGCATGTGGAACCTAGAGTATGATCAACCATGTGATCGGGAGACGTGTTCAAATATGTCTCAGTTTTCCTCCCCTGGTACTCGGGTGCAACATTCCAGACGGTTTACTAACACTCTCCCGACTTGGAGAGTCAGCGCCTTTAACCTCCTGTTTGGCCCAGTTTGCAATTTCTGCGGAAGATGAACAGGAATAGCGAGAACCAATGAGAGACTAGCTGGAGGTGTCTGGACGGGAAAATTTAACTCTCATTTCCCACCAGGAAGAGGAAATAACCAAAAACTCAGCGTGCCGTGCCGGAACCAGATTAGGGCCTGAAGCCATCCTGCGGTGTTGCGGCCAGCTCAAAAGAAAGCGAGTTGAAGAAAGGAGCTCAGGGGCACTGTAATTCACAAACCTGCAGAGTTATAAATGACAGCTATCGTCCAAAAATAGACTGAAGTAAGGCTGCCAAGAGGACTGGAAAGCGGGGCAGAATTGCAGGAAACCGATTTCAGGAGGTAGACTGGAATTGCATTGAAAGCATAGGAAAAGAGGCAGAACGTCCACAATGATGCACTTGGCCAAAAAGGGCGTATGCGTTTTTTCCTGAATATATTCAGGAAAAAACGCATACGCCCTTTTTGGCCAACCAAGCAAGCTTGCAAAGGAAATCTGCACTACAATGAAGTCTCACTTCCCCCCGGTCAAAAGGGCCATCTGAAAAAAGTGTAAAATCCAGAAAGGCAGGACAGGCCATGGAGAACTGGGAGCCTTGTTATGCTGATGGGCGGGATGTAAATTGCCAACAGACACTTGGGAGAAGTGTATGGTGTTTCCTGAAACATCTAAAAAACAAAGCAACAGAACCTAGGGCACTTCCACTTATGGTCCTATAGCTTAGGGAAATTAAAATCAAAAAGACACAGCCACCCCAAAGTTTGGAACGGCTCTGTTTACAAGAACCTCGTTTACAGTACAAGTTCAACATCGCAGAAAGTGAAAAATGGATAAAGAACTTCTGGTACTTACGTACAATGCAGTATCACTCAGCAATGAAATCTATGTCATCAGGCCCGTAGCAGCATAATGAGTGGATTCAGGTACGATGATTCTAACTGAAATAAGTCACACAGAAAAAGAAACATCATAAGATATCAGTAATACACGGAACGTAAACTTGGCTACACAGGAACTGAATTACAGAACAGAACAGGGTCTCAAATTTAGAAAACCAACTTATGCTTGCTTAAGGGGAAAGGTGAGTTGGGGTGCTGCATAAAACCAGAGATTGAAATGAGCACAGATAAAGTTCCTTAAGCCAAATATGGAATAGACAAGAGCTACTCCTTGCTCAACGAAATGGACTCAACACCGCATATTAAACGCCTAAGAATGTACCTGACTAGTAAGTATCTTAAAACCTATGGATTGCTATGTCTCCGAAAGAGAATCAAGCATGTGTACAGGGGCATAAACGCAGCAGTGATAGGATTGGAGAGGTTCGGTGAGCAAATGAAGACCCTTTGAAGTCATATTGCATGGTACCCATTCCACGGGTCTCAACTCTCCAGGTTTAAGGTATTCTTCCTTAAGCTAAAACATGCATGTGGAACCTAGAGTATGATCAACCATGTGATCGGGAGACGTGTTCAAATATGTCTCAGTTTTCCTCCCCTGGTACTCGGATGCAACATTCCCGACGCTTTACTAACACTCTCTCCACTTGGAGAGTCAGCGCCTTTAACCTCTTGTTTGGCCCAGTTTGCAATTTCTGCGGATGATGAACAGGAATAGCGAGAACCAATGAGAGGCTAGCTGGAGGTGTCTGGACGGGCAAATTTAACTCTCATTTCCCACCAGGAAGAGGAAATAACCAAAGGCTCAGCGTGCCGTACCGGAACCAGATTAGGGCCTGAAGCCATCCTGCGGTGTTGCGGCCAGCTCAAAAGAAAGCGAGTTGAAGAAAGGAGCTCAGGGGTACTGTAATTCACAAACCTGCAGAGTTATAAATGACAGCTATCGTCCAAAAATAGACTGAAGTAAGGCTGCCAAGAGGACTTGAAAGCGGGGCAGAATTGCAGGAAACCGATTTCAGGAGCTAGACTGGAATTGCATTGAAAGCATAGGAAAAGAGGCAGAACGTCCACAATGATGCACTTGGCCAAAAAGGGCGTATGCGTTTTTTCCTGAATATATTCAGGAAAAAACGCATACGCCCTTTTTGGCCAACCAAGCAAGCTTGCAAAGGAAATCTGCACTACAATGAAGTCTCACTTCCCCCCGGTCAAAAGGGCCATCTGAAAAACGTGTAAAATCCAGAAAGGCAGGACAGGCCATGGAGAACTGGGAGCCTTGTTATGCTGATGGGTGGGATGTAAATTGCCAACAACCACTCGGGAGAAGTGTATGGTGTTTCCTGAAACATCTAAAAAACAAAGCAACAGAACCTAGGGCACTTCCACTTATGGTCCTATAGCTTAGGGAAATTAAAATCAAAAAGACACAGCCACCCCAAAGTTTGGAACGGCTCTGTTTACAAGAACCTCGTTTACAGTACAAGTTCAACATCGCAGAAAGTGAAAAATGGATAAAGAAGTTGTGGTATTTACTTACAAAGCAGTATCACTCAGCAATGAAATCTGTGTCATCAGGCCCTTAGCAGCACAATGAGTGGATTCAGGTATGATGATTCTAACTGAAATAAGTCACACAGAAAAAGAAACATCATAAGATATCAGTAATACATGGAATGTAAACTTGGCTACACAGGAACTGAATTACAGAACAGAACAGGGTCTCAAATTTAGAAAACCAACTTATGCTTGCTTAAGTGTAAAGGTGAGTTGGGGTGCTGCATAAAACCAGAGATTGAAATGAGCACAGATAAAGTTCCTTAAGCCAAATATGGAATAGACAAGAGCTACTCCTTGCTCAACGAAATGGACTCAACACCGCATATTAAACGCCTAAGAATGTACCTGACTAGTAAGTATCTTAAAACCTATAGATTGCTATGTCTCCGAAAGAGAATCAAGCATGTGTACAGGGGCATAAACGCAGCAGTGATAGGATTGGAGAGGTTCGGTGAGCAAATGAAGACCCTTTGAAGTCATATTGCATGGTACCCATTACACGGGTCTCAACTCTCCAGGTTTAAGGTATTCTTCCTTCAGCTAAAACATGCATGTGGAACCCAAGTATGATCAACCATGTGAACGGGAGACGTGTTCAAATATGTCTCAGTTTTCCTCCCCTGGTACTCGGGTGCAACATTCCAGACTCTTTACTAACACTCTCCCGACTTGGAGAGTCAGCGCCTTTAACCTCCTGTTTGGCCCAGTTTGCAATTTCTGCGGAAGATGAACAGGAATAGCGAGAACCAATGAGAGGCTAGCTGGAGGTGTCTGGACGGGCAAATTTAACTCTCATTTCCCACCAGGAAGAGGAAATAACCAAAGGCTCAGCGTGCCGTACCGGAACCAGATTAGGGCCTGAAGCCATCCTGCGGTGTTGCGGCCAGCTCAAAAGAAAGCGAGTTGAAGAAAGGAGCTCAGGGGCACTGTAATTCACAAACCTGCAGAGTTATAAATGACAGCTATCGTCCAAAAATAGACTGAAGTAAGGCTGCCAAGAGGACTTGAAAGCGGGGCAGAATTGCAGGAAACCGATTTCAGGAGGTAGACTGGAATTGCATTGAAAGCATAGGAAAAGAGGCAGAACGTCCACAATGATGCACTTGGCCAAAAAGGGCGTATGCGTTTTTTCCTGAATATATTCAGGAAAAAACGCATACGCCCTTTTTGGCCAACCAAGCAAGCTTGCAAAGGAAATCTGCACTACAATGAAGTCTCACTTCCCCCCGGTCAAAAGGGCCATCTGAAAAAAGTGTAAAATCCAGAAAGGCAGGACAGGCCATGGAGAACTGGGAGCCTTGTTATGCTGATGGGCGGGATGTAAATTGCCAACAGACACTTGGGAGAAGTGTATGGTGTTTCCTGAAACATCTAAAAAACAAAGCAACAGAACCTAGGGCACTTCCACTTATGGTCCTATAGCTTAGGGAAATTAAAATCAAAAAGACACAGCCACCCCAAAGTTTGGAACGGCTCTGTTTACAAGAACCTCGTTTACAGTACAAGTTCAACATCGCAGAAAGTGAAAAATGGATAAAGAAGTTGTGGTATTTACTTACAAAGCAATATCACTCAGCAATGAAATCTGTGTCATCAGGCCCTTAGCAGCACAATGAGTGGATTCAGGTATGATGATTCTAACTGAAATAAGTCACACAGAAAAAGAAACATCATAAGATATCAGTAATACACGGAATGTAAACTTGGCTACACAGGAACTGAATTACAGAACAGAACAGGGTCTCAAATTTAGAAAACCAACTTATGCTTGCTTAAGGGTAAAGGTGAGTTGGGGTGCTGCATAAAACCAGAGATTGAAATGAGCACAGATAAAGTTCCTTAAGCCAAATATGGAATAGACAAGAGCTACTCCTTGCTCAACGAAATGGACTCAACACCGCATATTAAACGCCTAAGAATGTACCTGACTAGTAAGTATCTTAAAACCTATAGATTGCTATGTCTCCGAAAGAGAATCAAGCATGTGTACAGGGGCATAAACGCAGCAGTGATAGGATTGGAGAGGTTCGGTGAGCAAATGAAGACCCTTTGAAGTCATATTGCATGGTACCCATTACACTGGTCTCAACTCTCCAGGTTTAAGGTATTCTTCCTTCAGCTAAAACATGCATGTGGAACCCAAGTATGATCAACCATGTGAACGGGAGACGTGTTCAAATATGTCTCAGTTTTCCTCCCCTGGTACTCGGGTGCAACATTCCAGACGCTTTACTAACACTCTCCCCACTTGGAGAGTCAGCGCCTTTAACCTCCTGTTTGGCCCAGTTTGCAATTTCTGCGGAAGATGAACAGGAATAGCGAGAACCAATGAGAGGCTAGCTGGAGGTGTCTGGACGGGCAAATTTAACTCTCATTTCCCACCAGGAAGAGGAAATAACCAAAGGCTCAGTGTGCCGTACCGGAACCAGATTAGGGCCTGAAGCCATCCTGCGGTGTTGCGGCCAGCTCAAAAGAAAGTGAGTTGAAGAAAGGAGCTCTGGGGCACTGTAATTCACAAACCTGCAGAGTTATAAATGACAGCTATCGTCCAAAAATATACTGAAGTAAGGCTGCCAAGAGGACTTGAAAGCGGGGCAGAATTGCAGGAAACCGATTTCAGGAGGTAGACTGGAATTGCATTGCAAGCACAGGAAAAGAGGCAGAACGTCCACAATGATGCACTTGGCCAAAAAGGGCGTATGCGTTTTTTCCTGAATATATTCAGGAAAAAACGCATACGCCCTTTTTGGCCAACCAAGCAAGCTTGCAAAGGAAATCTGCACTACAATGAAGTCTCACTTCCCACCGGTCAAAAGGGCCATCTGAAAAAAGTGTAAAATCCAGAAAGGCAGGACAGGCCATGGAGAACTGGGAGCCTTGTTATGCTGATGGGCGGGATGTAAATTGCCAACAACCACTCGGGAGAAGTGTATGGTGTTTCCTGAAACATCTAAAAAACAAAGCAACAGAACCTAGGGCACTTCCACTTATGGTCCTATAGCTTAGGGAAATTAAAATCAAAAAGACACAGCCACCCCAAATTTTGGAACGGCTCTGTTTACAAGAACCTCGTTTACAGTACAAGTTCAACATCGCAGAAAGTGAAAAATGGATAAAGAAGTTGTGGCATTTACTTACAAAGCAATATCACTCAGCAATGAAATCTGTGTCATCAGGCCCTTAGCAGCACAATGAGTGGATTCAGGTATGATGATTCTAGCTGAAGTAAGTCACACAGAAAAAGAAACATCATAAGATATCAGTAATACACGGAATGTAAACTTGGCTACACAGGAACTGAATTACAGAACAGAACAGGGTCTCAAATTTAGAAAACCAACTTATGCTTGCTTAAGGGTAAAGGTGAGATGGGGTGCTGCATAAAACCAGAGATTGAAATGAGCACACATAAAGTTCCTTAAGTCAAATATGGAATAGACAAGAGCTACTCCTTGCTCAACGAAATGGACTCAACACCGCATATTAAACGCCTAAGAATGTACCTGACTAGTAAGTATCTTAAAACCTATGGATTGCTATGTCTCCGAAAGAGAATCAAGCATGTGTACAGGGGCATAAATGCAGCAGTGATAGGATTTGGAGAGGTTCGGTGAGAAAATGAAGACCCTTGGAAGTCATATTGCATGGTACCCATTCCACGGGTTTCAACTACCCAGGTTTAAGGTATTCTTCCTTCAGCTAAAACATGCATGCGGAACCTAGAGTATGATCAACCATGTGATCGGGAGATGTGTTCAAATATGTCTCAGTTTTCGTACCCTGGTACTCGGGTGCAACATTCCAGACGCTTTACTAACACTCTCCCGACTTGGAGAGTCAGTCCCTTTAACCTCCTGTTTGGCCCAGTTTGCAATTTCTGCGGAAGATGAACAGGAATAGCGAGAACCAATGAGAGGCTAGGTGGAGGTGTCTGGAAGGGCAAATTTAACTCTCATTTCCCACCAGGAAGAGGAATTAACCAAAGGCTCAGCGTGCCGTGCCGGAACCAGATTAGGGCCTGAAGCCATCCTGCGGTGTTGCGGCCAGCTCAAAAGAAAGCGAGTTGAAGAAAGGAGCTCAGGGGCACTGTAATTCACAAACCTGCAGAGTTATAAATGACAGCTATCGTCCAAAAATAGACTGAAGTAAGGCTGCCAAGAGGACTTGAAAGCGGGGCAGAATTGCAGGAAACCGATTTCAGGAGGTAGACTGGAATTGCATTGAAAGCATAGGAAAAGAGGCAGAACGTCCACAATGATGCACTTGGCCAAAAAGGGCGTATGCGTTTTTTCCTGAATATATTCAGGAAAAAACGCATACGCCCTTTTTGGCCAACCAAGCAAGCTTGCAAAGGAAATCTGCACTACAATGAAGTCTCACTTCCCCCCGGTCAAAAGGGCCATCTGAAAAAAGTGTAAAATCCAGAAAGACAGGACAGGCCATGGAGAACTGGGAGCCTTGTTATGCTGATGGGCGGGATGTAAATTGCCAACAGACACTCGGGAGAAGTGTATGGTGTTTCCTGAAACATCTAAAAAACAAAGCAACAGAGCCTAGGGCACTTCCACTTATGGTCCTATAGCTTAGGGAAATTAAAATCAAAAAGACACAGCCACCCCAAAGTTTGGAACGGCTCTGTTTACAAGAACCTCGTTTACAGTACAAGTTCAACATCGCAGAAAGTGAAAAATGGATAAAGAAGTTGTGGTATTAACTTACAAAGCAATATCACTCAACAATGAAATCTGTGTCATCAGGCCCTTAGCAGCACAATCAGTGGATTCAGGTATGATGATTCTAACTGAAATAAGTCACACAGAAAAAGAAACATCATAAGATATCACTAATACACGGAATGTAAACTTGGCTACACAGGAACTGCATTCCAAAACAGAACAGGGTCTCCAATTTAGAAAACCAACCTATGCTTGCTTAAGGGGAAAGGTGAGTTGGGGTGCTGCATAAAACCAGAGATTGAAATGAGCACAGATAAATTTCCTTAAGCCAAATATGGAATAGACAAGAGCTACTCCTTGCTCAACGAAATGGACTCAAAACCCCATATTAAACCCCTAAGAATGTACCTGACTAGTAAGTATCTTAAAACCTATGGATTGCTATGTCTCCAAAAGAGAATCAAGCGTGTGTACAGGGGAATAAACGCAGCAGTGATAGGATTGGAGAGGTTCGGTGAGCAAATGAAGACCCTTTGAAGTCATATTGCATGGTACCCATTCCACGGGTCTCAACTCTCCAGGTTTAAGGTATTCTTCCTTCAGCTAAAACATGCATGTGGAACCCAGAGTATGATCAACCATGTGAATGGGAGACGTGTTCAAATATGTCTCAGTTTTCCTCCCCTGGTACTCGGGTGCAACATTCCAGACGCTTTACTAACACTCTCCCCACTTGGAGAGTCAGCGCCTTTAACCTCCTGTTTGGCACAGTTTGCAATTTCTGCGGAAGATGAACAGGAATAGCGAGAACCAATGAGAGGCTAGCTGGAGGTGTCTGGACGGGCAAATTTAACTCTCATTTCCCAACAGGAAGAGGCAATAACCAAAGGCTCAGCGTGCCGTGCCGGAACCAGATTAGGGCCTGAAGCCATCCTGCGGTGTTGCGGCCAGCTCAAAAGAAAGCGAGTTGAAGAAAGGAGCTCAGGGGCACTGTAATTCACAAACCTGCAGAGTTATAAATGACAGCTATCGTCCAAAAATAGACTGAAGTAAGGCTGCCAAGAGGACTTGAAAGCGGGGCAGAATTGCAGGAAACCGATTTCAGGAGGTAGACTGGAATTGCATTGCAAGCATAGGAAAAGAGGCAGAACGTCCACAATGATGCACTTGGCCAAAAAGGGCGTATGCGTTTTTTCCTGAATATATTCAGGAAAAAACGCATACGCCCTTTTTGGCCAACCAAGCAAGCTTGCAAAGGAAATCTGCACTACAATGAAGTCTCACTTCCCACCGGTCAAAAGGGCCATCTGAAAAAAGTGTAAAATCCAGAAAGGCAGGACAGGCCATGGAGAACTGGGAGCCTTGTTATGCTGATGGGCGGGATGTAAATTGCCAACAACCACTCGGGAGAAGTGTATGGTGTTTCCTGAAACATCTAAAAAACAAAGCAACAGAACCTAGGGCACTTCCACTTATGGTCCTATAGCTTAGGGAAATTAAAATCAAAAAGACACAGCCACCCCAAATTTTGGAACGGCTCTGTTTACAAGAACCTCGTTTACAGTACAAGTTCAACATTGCAGAAAGTGAAAAATGGATAAAGAAGTTGTGGCATTTACTTACAAAGCAATATCACTCAGCAATGAAATCTGTGTCATCAGGCCCTTAGCAGCACAATGAGTGGATTCAGGTATGATGATTCTAACTGAAGTAAGTCACACAGAAAAAGAAACATCATAAGATATCAGTAATACACGGAATGTAAACTTGGCTACACAGGAACTGAATTACAGAACAGAACAGGGTCTCAAATTTAGAACACCAACTTATGCTTGCTTAAGGGTAAAGGTGAGATGGGGTGCTGCATAAAACCAGAGATTGAAATGAGCACAGATAAAGTTCCTTAAGCCAAATATGGAATAGACAAGAGCTACTCCTTGCTCAACGAAATGGACTCAACACCGCATATTAAACGCCTAAGAATGTACCTGACTAGTAAGTATCTTAAAACCTATGGATTGCTATGTCTCCGAAAGAGAATCAAGCATGTGTACAGGGGCATAAATGCAGCAGTGATAGGATTTGGAGAGGTTCGGTGAGCAAATGAAGACCCTTTGAAGTCATATTGCATGGTACCCATTCCACGGGTTTCAACTACCCAGGTTTAAGGTATTCTTCCTTCAGCTAAAACATGCATGCGGAACCTAGAGTATGATCAACCATGTGATCGGGAGATGTGTTCAAATATGTCTCAGTTTTCGTACCCTGGTACTCGGGTGCAACATTCCAGACGCTTTACTAACACTCTCCCCACTTGGAGAGTCAGTCCCTTTAACCTCCTGTTTGGCCCAGTTTGCAATTTCTGCGGAAGATGAACAGGAATAGCGAGAACCAATGAGAGGCTAGGTGGAGGTGTCTGGACGGGCAAATTTAACTCTCATTTCCCACCAGGAAGAGGAATTAACCAAAGGCTCAGCGTGCCGTGCCGGAACCAGATTAGGGCCTGAAGCCATCCTGCGGTGTTGCGGCCAGCTCAAAAGAAAGCGAGTTGAAGAAAGGAGCTCAGGGGCACTGTAATTCACAAACCTGCAGAGTTATAAATGACAGCTATCGTCCAAAAATAGACTGAAGTAAGGCTGCCAAGAGGACTTGAAAGCGGGGAAGAATTGCAGGAAACCGATTTCAGGAGGTAGACTGGAATTGCATTGAAAGCATAGGAAAAGAGGCAGAACGTCCACAATGATGCACTTGGCCAAAAAGGGCGTATGCGTTTTTTCCTGAATATATTCAGGAAAAAACGCATACGCCCTTTTTGGCCAACCAAGCAAGCTTGCAAAGGAAATCTGCACTACAATGAAGTCTCACTTCCCCCCGGTCAAAAGGGCCATCTGAAAAAAGTGTAAAATCCAGAAAGGCAGGACAGGCCATGGAGAACTGGGAGCCTTGTTATGCTGATGGGCGGGATGTAAATTGCCAACAGACACTCGGGAGAAGTGTATGGTGTTTCCTGAAACATCTAAAAAACAAAGCAACAGAGCCTAGGGCACTGCCACTTATGGTCCTATAGCTTAGGGAAATTAAAATCAAAAAGACACAGCCACCCCAAAGTTTGGGACGCCTCTGTTTACAAGAACCTCGTTTACAGTACAAGTTCAACATCGCAGAAAGTGAAAAATGGATAAAGAACTTGTGGTACTTACGTACAATGCAGTATCACTCAGCAATGAAATCTATGTCATCAGGCCCATAGCAGCATAATGAGTGGATTCAGGTACGATGATTCTAACTGAAATAAGTCACACAGAAAAAGAAACATCATAAGATATCACTAATACACGGAATGTAAACTTGGCTACACAGGAACTGCATTCCAAAACAGAACAGGGTCTCAAATTTAGAAAACCAACCTATGCTTGCTTAAGGGGAAAGGTGAGTTGGGGTGCTGCATAAAACCAGAGATTGAAATGAGCACAGATAAAGTTCCTTAAGCCAAATATGGAATAGACAAGAGCTACTCCTTGCTCAACGAAATGGACTCAAAACCCCATATTAAACCCCTAAGAATGTACTTGACTAGTAAGTATCTTAAAACCTATGGATTGCTATGTCTCCAAAAGAGAATCAAGCGTGTGTACAGGGGAATAAACGCAGCAGTGATAGGATTGGAGAGGTTCGGTGAGGAAATGAAGACCCTTTGAAGTCATATTGCATGGTACCCATTCCACGGGTCTCAACTCTCCAGGTTTAAGGTATTCTTCCTTCAGCTAAAACATGCATGTGGAACCCAGAGTATGAACAACCATGTGAATGGGAGACGTGTTCAAATATGTCTCAGTTTTCCTCCCCTGGTACTCGGGTGCAACATTCCAGACGCTTTACTAACACTCTCCCCACTTGGAGAGTCAGCGCCTTTAACCTCCTGTTTGGCACAGTTTGCAATTTCTGCGGAAGATGAACAGGAATAGCGAGAACCAATGAGAGGCTAGCTGGAGGTGTCTGGACGGGCAAATTTAACTCTCATTTCCCAACAGGAAGAGGAAATAACCAAAGGCTCAGCGTGCCGTGCCGGAACCAGATTAGGGCCTGAAGCCATCCTGCGGTGTTGCGGCCAGCTCACAAGAAAGCGAGTTGAAGAAAGGAGCTCAGGGGCACTGTAATTCACAAACCTGCAGAGTTATAAATGACAGCTATCGTCCAAAAATAGACTGAAGTAAGGCTGCCAAGAGGACTTGAAAGCGGGGCAGAATTGCAGGAAACCGATTTCAGGAGGTAGACTGGAATTGCATTGAAAGCATAGGAAAAGAGGCAG
The DNA here is from genome assembly GCF_951394435.1 of Stenella coeruleoalba. Classification (NCBI taxonomy): domain Eukaryota; kingdom Metazoa; phylum Chordata; class Mammalia; order Artiodactyla; family Delphinidae; genus Stenella; species Stenella coeruleoalba. Next base: position 470,002 of record NW_027646391.1, read on the forward strand.
AACGTCCACAATGATGCACTTGGCCAAAAAGGGCGTATGCGTTTTTTCCTGAATATATTCAGGAAAAAACGCATATGCCCTTTTTGGCCAATCAAGCAAGCTTGCAAAGGAAATCTGCACTACAATGAAGTCTCACTTCCCCCCGGTCAAAAGGGCCATCTGAAAAAAGTGTAAAATCCAGAAAGGCAGGACAGGCCATGGAGAACTGGGAGCCTTGTTATGCTGATGGGCGGGATGTAAATTGCCAACAACCACTCGGGAGAAGTGTATGGTGTTTCCTGAAACATCTAAAAAACAAAGCAACAGAACCTAGGGCACTTCCACTTATGGTCCTATAGCTTAGGGAAATTAAAATCAAAAAGACACAGCCACCACAAAGTTTGGAACGGCTCTGTTTACAAGAACCTCGTTTACAGTACAAGTTCAACATCGCAGAAAGTGAAAAATGGATAAAGAAGTTGTGGTATTTACTTACAAAGCAATATCACTCAGCAATGAAATCTGTGTCATCAGGCCCTTAGCAGCACAATGAGTGGATTCAGGTATGATGATTCTAACTGAAATAAGTCACACAGAAAAAGAAACATCATAAGATATCAGTAATACACGGAATGTAAACTTGGCTACACAGGAACTGAATTACAGAACAGAACAGGGTCTCAAATTTAGAAAACCAACTTATGCTTGCTTAAGGGTAAAGGTGAGTTGGGGTGCTGCATAAAACCAGAGATTGAAATGAGCACAGATAAAGTTCCTTAAGCCAAATATGGAATAGACAAGAGCTACTCCTTGCTCAACGAAATGGACTCAACACCGCATATTAAACGCCTAAGAATGTACCTGACTTGTAAGTATCTTAAAACCTATAGATTGCTATGTCTCCGAAAGAGAATCAAGCATGTGTACAGGGGCATAAACGCAGCAGTGATAGGATTGGAGAGGTTCGGTGAGCAAATGAAGACCCTTTGAAGTCATATTGCATGGTACCCATTACACGGGTCTCAACTCTCCAGGTTTAAGGTATTCTTCCTTCAGCTAAAACATGCATGTGGAACCCAAGTATGATCAACCATGTGAACGGGAGACGTGTTCAAATATGTCTCAGTTTTCGTACCCTGGTACTCGGGTGCAACATTCCAGACGCTTTACTAACACTCTCCCGACTTGGAGAGTCAGCGCCTTTAACCTCCTGTTTGGCCCAGTTTGCAATTTCTGCGGAAGATGAACAGGAATAGCGAGAACCAATGAGAGGCTAGCTGGAGGTGTCTGGACGGGCAAATTTAACTCTCATTTCCCAACAGGAAGAGGAAATAACCAAAGGCTCAGCGTGCCGTACCGGAACCAGATTAGGGCCTGAAGCCATCCTGCGGTGTTGCGGCCAGCTCAAAAGAAAGCGAGTTGAAGAAAGGAGCTCAGGGGCACTGTAATTCACAAACCTGCAGAGTTATAAATGACAGCTATCGTCCAAAAATAGACTGAAGTAAGGCTGCCAAGAGGACTTGAAAGCGGGGCAGAATTGCAGGAAACCGATTTCAGGAGGTAGACTGGAATTGCATTGAAAGCATAGGAAAAGAGGCAGAACGTCCACAATGATGCACTTGGCCAAAAAGGGCGTATGCGTTTTTTCCTGAATATATTCAGGAAAAAACGCATAAACCCTTTTTAGCCAACCAAGCAAGCTTGCAAAGGAAATCTGCACTACAATGAAGTCTCACTTCCCCCCAGTCAAAAGGGCCATCTGAAAAAAGTGTAAAATCCAGAAAGGCAGGACAGGCCACGGAGAACTGGGAGCCTTGTTATGCTGATGGGTGGGATGTAAATTGCCAACAACCACTCGGGAGAAGTGTATGGTGTTTCCTGAAACATCTAAAAAACAAAGCAACAGAACCTAGGGCACTTCCACTTATGGTCCTATAGCTTAGGGAAATTAAAATCAAAAAGACACAGCCACCCCAAAGTTTGGGACGCCTCTGTTTACAAGAACCTCGTTTACAGTACAAGTTCAACATCGCAGAAAGTGAAAAATGGATAAAGAAGTTGTGGTATTCACTTACAAAGCAATATCACTCAGCAATGAAATCTATGTCATCAGGCCCTTAGCAGCACAATGAGTGGATTCAGGTATGATGATTCTAACTGAAATAAGTCACACAGAAAAAGAAACATCATAATATATCAGTAATACACGGAAGGAAATTGGCTACACAGGAACTGAATTACAGAACAGAACAGGGTCTCAAATTTAGAAAACCAACTTATGCTTGCTTAAGGGTAAAGGTGAGTTGGGGTGCTGCATAAAACCAGAGATTGAAATGAGCACAGATAAAGTTTCTTAAGCCAAATATAGAATAGACAAGAGCTACTCCTTGCTCAACGAAATGGACTCAACACCGCATATTAAACGCCTAAGAATGTACCTGACTAGTAAGTATCTTAAAACCTATGGATTGCTATGTCTCCGAAAGAGAATCAAGCATGTGTACAGGGGCATAAACGCAGCAGTGATAGGATTGGAGAGGTTCGGTGAGCAAATGAAGACCCTTTGAAGTCATATTGCATGGTACCCATTCCACGGGTTTCAACTACCCAGGTTTTAGGTATTCTTCCTTCAGCTAAAACATGCATGTGGAACCCAGAGTATGATCAACCATGTGATCGGGAGACGTGTTCCAATATGTCTCAGTTTTCCTCCCCTGGTACTCGGGTGCAACATTCCAGACGCTTTACTAACACTCTCCCCACTTGGAGAGTCAGTCCCTTTAACCTCCTGTTTGGCCCAGTTTGCAATTTCTGCGGAAGATGAACAGGAATAGCGAGAACCAATGAGAGGCTAGCTGGAGGTGTCTGGACGGGCAAATTTAACTCTCATTTCCCACCAGGAAGAGGAATTAACCAAAGGCTCAGCATGCCGGGCCGGAACCAGATTAGGGCCTGAAGCCATCCTGCGGTGTTGCGGCCAGGTCACAAGAAAGCGAGTTGAAGAAAGGAGCTCAGGGGCACTGTAATTCACAAACCTGCAGAGTTATAAATGACAGCTATCGTCCAAAAATAGACTGAAGTAAGGCTGCCAAGAGGACTTGAAAGCGGGGCAGAATTGCAGGAAACCGATTTCAGGAGGTAGACTGGAATTGCATTGAAAGCATAGGAAAAGAGGCAGAACGTCCACAATGATGCACTTGGCCAAAAAGGGCGTATGCGTTTTTTCCTGAATATATTCAGGAAAAAGCGCATACGCCCTTTTTGGCCAACCAAGCAAGCTTGCAAAGGAAATCTGCACTACAATGAAGTCTCACTTCCCCCCGGTCAAAAGGGCCATCTGAAAAAAGTGTAAAATCCAGAAAGGCAGGACAGGCCATGGAGAACTGGGAGCCTTGTTATGCTGATGGACGGGATGTAAATTGCCAACAACCACTCGGGAGAAGTGTATGGTGTTTCCTGAAACATCTAAAAAACAAAGCAACAGAACCTAGGGCACTTCCACTTATGGTCCTATAGCTTAGGGAAATTAAAATCAAAAAGACACATCCACCCCAAAGTTTGGAACGGCTCTGTTTACAAGAACCTCGTTTACAGTACAAGTTCAACATCGCAGAAAGTGAAAAATGGATAAAGAAGTTGTGGTATTTACTTACAAAGCAATATCACTCAGCAATGAAATCTGTGTCATCAGGCCCTTAGCAGCACAATGAGTGGATTCAGGTATGATGATTCTAACTGAAATAAGTCACACAGAAAAAGAAACATCATAAGATATCAGTAATACACGGAATGTAAACTTGGCTACACAGGAACTGCATTCCAAAACAGAACAGGGTCTCAAATTTAGAAAACCAACTTATGCTTGCTTAAGGGGAAAGGTGAGTTGGGGTGCTGCATAAAACCAGAGATTGAAATGAGCACAGATAAAGTTCCTTAAGCCAAATATGGAATAGACAAGAGCTACTCCTTGCTCAACGAAATGGACTCAACACCGCATATTAAACGCCTAAGAATGTACCTGACTAGTAAGTATCTTAAAACCTATGGATTGCTATGTCTCCAAAAGAGAATCAAGCGTGTGTACAGGGGCATAAACGCAGCAGTGATAGGATTGGAGAGGTTCGGTGAGCAAATGAAGACCCTTTGAAGTCATATTGCATGGTACCCATTCCACGGGTCTCAACTCTCCAGGTTTAAGGTATTCTTCCTTCAGCTAAAACATGCATGTGGAACCCAGAGTATGATCAACCATGTGAACGGGAGACGTGTTCAAATATGTCTCAGTTTGCCTCCCCTGGTACTCGGGTGCAACATTCCAGACGCTTTACTAACACTCTCCCGACTTGGAGAGTCAGTCCCTTTAAACTCCTGTTTGGCCCAGTTTGCAATTTCTGCGGAGGATGAACAGGAATAGCGAGAAGCAATGAGAGACTAGCTGGAGGTGTCTGGACGGGCAAATTTAACTCTCATTTCCCAACAGGAAGAGGAAATAACCAAAGGCTCAGCGTGCCGTACCGGAACCAGATTAGGGCCTGAAGCCATCCTGCGGTGTTGCGGCCAGCTCAAAAGAAAGCGAGTTGAAGAAAGGAGCTCAGGGGCACTGTAATTCACAAACCTGCAGAGTTATAAATGACAGCTATCGTCCAAAAATAGACTGAAGTAAGGCTGCCAAGAGGACTTGAAAGCGGGGCAGAATTGCAGGAAACCGATTTCAGGAGGTAGACTGGAATTGCATTGCAAGCATAGGAAAAGAGGCAGAACGTCCACAATGATGCACTTGGCCAAAAAGGGCGTATGCGTTTTTTCCTGAATATATTCAGGAAAAAACGCATACGCCCTTTTTGGCCAACCAAGCAAGCTTGCAAATGAAATCTGCACTACAATGAAGTCTCACTTCCCCCCGGTCAAAAGGGCCATCTGAAAAAAGTGTAAAATCCAGAAAGGCAGGACAGGCCATGGAGAACTGGGAGCCTTGTTATGCTGATGGGCGGGATGTAAATTGCCAACAGACACTCCGGAGAAGTGTATGGTGTTTCCTGAAACATCTAAAAAACAAAGCAACAGAGCCTAGGGCACTGCCACTTATGGTCCTATAGCTTAGGGAAATTAAAATCAAAAAGACACAGCCACCCCAAAGTTTGGGACGCCTCTGTTTACAAGAACCTCGTTTACAGTACAAGTTCAACATCGCAGAAAGTGAAAAATGGATAAAGACGTTGTGGTATTTACTTACAAAGCAATATCACTCAGCAATGAAATCTATGTCATCAGGCCCTTAGCATCACAATGAGTGGATTCAGGTATGATGATTCTAACTGAAATAAGTCACACAGAAAAAGAAACATCATAAGATATCAGTAATACACGGAATGTAAACTTGGCTACACAGGAACTGAATTACAGAACAGAACAGGGTCTAAAATTTAGAAAACCAACTTATGCTTGCTTAAGGGTAAAGGTGAGTTGGGGTGCTGCATAAAACCAGAGATTGAAATGAGCACAGATAAAGTTCCTTAAGTCAAATATGGAATAGACAAGAGCTACTCCTTGCTCAACGAAATGGCCTCAACACCGCATATTAAACGCCTAAGAATGTACCTGACTAGTAAGTATCTTAAAACCTATGGATTGCTATGTCTCTGAAAGAGAATCAAGCATGTGTACAGGGGCATAAATGCAGCAGTGATAGGATTGGAGAGGTTCGGTGAGCAAATGAAGACCCTTTGAAGTCATATTGCATGGTACCCATTACACGGGTCTCAACTCTCCAGGTTTAAGGTATTCTTCCTTCAGCTAAAACATGCATGTGGAACCTAGAGTATGATCAACCATGTGATCGGGAGACGTGTTCAAATATGTCTCAGTTTTCCTCCCCTGGTACTCGGGTGCAACATTCCAGACGCTTTACTAACACTCTCCCCACTTGGAGAGTCAGTCCCTTTAACCTCCTGTTTGGCCCAGTTTGCAATTTCTGCGGAAGATGAACAGGAATAGCGAGAACCAATGAGAGGCTAGCTGGAGGTGTCTGGACGGGCAAATTTAACTCTCATTTCCCACCAGGAAGAGGAATTAACCAAAGGCTCAGAGTGCCGTGCCGGAACCAGATTAGGGCCTGAAGCCATCCTGCGGTGTTGCGGCCAGGTCACAAGAAAGCGAGTTGAAGAAAGGAGCTCAGGGGCACTGTAATTCACAAACCTGCAGAGTTATAAATGACAGCTATCGTCCAAAAATAGACTGAAGTAAGGCTGCCAAGAGGACTTGAAAGCGGGGCAGAATTGCAGGAAACCGATTTCAGGAGGTAGACTGGAATTGCATTGCAAGCATAGGAAAAGAGGCAGAACGTCCACAATGATGCACTTGGCCAAAAAGGGCGTATGCGTTTTTTCCTGAATATATTCAGGAAAAAACGCATACGCCCTTTTTGGCCAACCAAGCAAGCTTGCAAAGGAAATCTGCACTACAATGAAGTCTCACTTCCCCCCGGTCAAAAGGGCCATCTGAAAAAAGTGTAAAATCCAGAAAGGCAGGACAGGCCATGGAGAACTGGGAGCCTTGTTTTGCTGATGGGCGGGATGTAAATTGCAAACAACCACTCCGGAGAAGTGTATGGTGTTTCCTGAAACATCTAAAAAACAAAGCAACAGAGCCTAGGGCACTTCCACTTATGGTCCTATAGCTTAGGGAAATTAAAATCAAAAAGACACAGCCACCCCAAAGTTTGGGACGCCTCTGTTTACAAGAACCTCGTTTACAGTACAAGTTCAACATCGCAGAAAGTGAAAAATGGATAAAGACGTTGTGGTATTTACTTACAAAGCAATATCACTCAGCAATGAAATCTATGTCATCAGGCCCTTAGCATCACAATGAGTGGATTCAGGTATGATGATTCTAACTGAAATAAGTCACACAGAAAAAGAAACATCATAAGATATCAGTAATACACGGAATGTAAACTTGGCTACACAGGAACTGAATTACAGAACAGAACAGGGTCTAAAATTTAGAAAACCAACTTATGCTTGCTTAAGGGTAAAGGTGAGTTGGGGTGCTGCATAAAACCAGAGATTGAAATGAGCACAGATAAAGTTCCTTAAGCCAAATATGGAATAGACAAGAGCTACTCCTTGCTCAACGAAATGGACTCAACACCGCATATTAAACGCCTAAGAATGTACCTGACTAGTAAGTATCTTAAAACCTATGGATTGCTATGTCTCCAAAAGAGAATCAAGCGTGTGTACAGGGGAATAAACGCAGCAGTGATAGGATTGGAGAGGTTCGGTGAGCAAATGAAGACCCTTTGAAGTCATATTGCATGGTACCCATTCCACGGGTCTCAACTCTCCAGGTTTAAAGTATTCTTCCTTCAGCTAAAACATGCATGTGGAACCCAGAGTATGATTAACCATGTGAACGGGAGACGTGTTCAAATATGTCTCAGTTTTCCTCCCCTGGTACTCGGGTGCAACATTCCAGACGCTTTACTGACACTCTCCCGACTTGGAGAGTCAGTCCCTTTAACCTCCTGTTTGGCCCAGTTTGCAATTTCTGCGGAAGATGAACAGGAATAGCGAGAACCAATGAGAGGCTAGCTGGAGGTGTCTGGACGGGCAAATTTAACTCTCATTTCCCACCAGGAAGAGGAATTAACCAAAGGCTCAGCATGCCGGGCCGGAACCAGATTAGGGCCTGAAGCCATCCTGCGGTGTTGCGGCCAGGTCACAAGAAAGCGAGTTGAAGAAAGGAGCTCAGGGGCACTGTAATTCACAAACCTGCAGAGTTATAAATGACAGCTATCGTCCAAAAATAGACTGAAGTAAGGCTGCCAAGAGGACTTGAAAGCGGGGCAGAATTGCAGGAAACCGATTTCAGGAGGTAGACTGGAATTGCATTGAAAGCATAGGAAAAGAGGCAGAACGTCCACAACGATGCACTTGGCCAAAAAGGGCGTATGCGTTTTTTCCTGAATATATTCAGGAAAAAACGCATACGCCCTTTTTGGCCAACCAAGCAAGCTTGCAAAGGAAATCTGCACTACAATGAAGTCTCACTTCCCCCCGGTCAAAAGGGCCATCTGAAAAAAGTGTAAAATCCAGAAAGACAGGACAGGCCATGGAGAACTGGGAGCCTTGTTATGCTGATGGGCGGGATGTAAATTGCCAACAGACACTCGGGAGAAGTGTATGGTGTTTCCTGAAACATCTAAAAAACAAAGCAACAGAGCCTAGGGCACTTCCACTTATGGTCCTATAGCTTAGGGAAATTAAAATCAAAAAGACACAGCCACCCCAAAGTTTGGAACGGCTCTGTTTACAAGAACCTCGTTTACAGTACAAGTTCAACATCGCAGAAAGTGAAAAATGGATAAAGAAGTTGTGGTATTAACTTACAAAGCAATATCACTCAACAATGAAATCTGTGTCATCAGGCCCTTAGCAGCACAATGAGTGGATTCAGGTATGATGATTCTAACTGAAATAAGTCACACAGAAAAAGAAACATCATAAGATATCAGTAATACACGGAATGTAAACTTGGCTACACAGGAACTGAATTACAGAACAGAACAGGGTCTCAAATTTAGAAAACCAACTTATTCTTGCTTAAGGGTAAAGGTGAGTTGGGGTGCTGCATAAAACCAGAGATTGAAATGAGCACAGATAAAGTTCCTTAAGCCAAATATGGAATAGACAAGAGCTACTCCTTACTCAACGAAATGGACTCAACACCCCATATTAAACGCCTAAGAATGTACCTGACTAGTAAGTATCTTAAAACCTATGGATTGCTATGTCTCCAAAAGAGAATCAAGCGTGTGTACAGGGGCATAAACGCAGCAGTGATAGGATTGGAGAGGTTCGGTGAGCAAATGAAGACCCTTTGAAGTCATATTGCATGGTACCCATTCCACGGGTCTCAACTCTCCAGGTTTAAGGTATTCTTCCTTCAGCTAAAACATGCATGTGGAACCCAGAGTATGATCAACCATGTGAACGGGAGACGTGTTCAAATATGTCTCAGTTTGCCTCCCCTGGTACTCGGGTGCAACATTCCAGACGCTTTACTAACACTCTCCCGACTTGGAGAGTCAGTCCCTTTAAACTCCTGTTTGGCCCAGTTTGCAATTTCTGCGGAGGATGAACAGGAATAGCGAGAACCAATGAGAGACTAGCTGGAGGTGTCTGGACGGGCAAATTTAACTCTCATTTCCCACCAGGAAGAGGAAATAACCAAAGGCTCAGCGTGCCGTACCGGAACCAGATTAGGGCCTGAAGCCATCCTGCGGTGTTGCGGCCAGCTCAAAAGAAAGCGAGTTGAAGAAAGGAGCTCAGGGGCACTGTAATTCACAAACCTGCAGAGTTATAAATGACAGCTATCGTCCAAAAATAGACTGAAGTAAGGCTGCCAAGAGGACTTGAAAGCGGGGCAGAATTGCAGGAATCCGATTTCAGGAGGTAGACTGGAATTGCATTGCAAGCATAGGAAAAGAGGCAGAACGTCCACAATGATGCACTTGGCCAAAAACGGCGTATGCGTTTTTTCCTGAATATATTCAGGAAAAAACGCATACGCCCTTTTTGGCCAACCAAGCAAGCTTGCAAAGGAAATCTGCACTACAATGAAGTCTCACTTCCCCCCGGTCAAAAGGGCCATCTGAAAAAAGTGTAAAATCCAGAAAGGCAGGACAGGCCATGGAGAACTGGGAGCCTTGTTATGCTGATGGGCGGGATGTAAATTGCAAACAACCACTCCGGAGAAGTGTATGGTGTTTCCTGAAACATCTAAAAAACAAAGCAACAGAGCCTAGGGCACTTCCACTTATGGTCCTATAGCTTAGGGAAATTAAAATCAAAAAGACACAGCCACCCCAAAGTTTGGGACGCCTCCGTTTACAAGAACCTCGTTTACCGGACAAGTTCAATATCACAGAAAGTGAAAAATGGATAAAGAACTTGTGGTACTTACGTACAATGCAGTATCACTCAGCAATGAAATCTATGTCATCAGGCCCGTAGCAGCATCATGAGTGGATTCAGGTACGATGATTCTAACTGAAATAAGTCACACAGAAAAAGAAACATCATAAGATATCAGTAATACACGGAATGTAAATTTGGCTACACAGGAACTGAATTACAGAACAGAACAGGGTCTCAAATTTAGAAAACCAACTTATGCTTGCTTAAGGGGAAAGGTGAGTTGGGGTGCTGCATAAAACCAGAGATTGAAAAGAGCACAGATAAAGTTCCTTAAGCCAAATATGGAATAGACAAGAGCTACTCCTTGCTCAACGAAATGGACTCAACACCCCATATTAAATGCCTAAGTATGTACCTGACTAGTAAGTATCTTAAAACCTATGGATTGCTATGTCTCCGAAAGAGAATCAAGCATGTGTACAGGGGCATAAACGCAGCAGTGATAGGATTGGAGAGGTTCGGTGAGCAAATGAAGACCCTTTGAAGTCATATTGCATGGTACCCATTCCACGGGTTTCAACTACCCAGGTTTAAGGTATTCTTCCTTCAGCTAAAACATGCATGTGGAACCCAGAGTATGATCAACCATGTGAACGGGAGACGTGTTCAAATATGTCTCAGTTTTCCTCCCCTGGTACTCGGGTGCAACATTCCAGACGCTTTACTAACACTCTCCCGACTTGGAGAGTCAGTCCCTTTAACCTCCTGTTTGGCCCAGTTTGCAATTTCTGCGGAAGATGAACAGGAATAGCGAGAACCAATGAGAGGCTAGCTGGAGGTGTCTGGATGGGCAAATTTAACTCTCATTTCCCACCAGGAAGAGGAAATAACCAAAGGCTCAGCATGCCGGGCCGGAAACAGATTACGGCCTGAAGCCATCCTGCGGTGTTGCGGCCAGGTCACAAGAAAGCGAGTTGAAGAAAGGAGCTCAGGGGCACTGTAATTCACAAACCTGCAGAGTTATAAATGACAGCTATCGTCCAAAAATAGACTGAAGTAAGGCTGCCAAGAGGACTTGAATGCGGGGCAGAATTGCAGGAAACCGATTTCAGGAGGTAGACTGGAATTGCATTGAAAGCATAGGAAAAGAGGCAGAACGTCCACAATGATGCACTTGGCCAAAAAGGGCGTATGCGTTTTTTCCTGAATATATTCAGGAAAAAACGCATACGCCCTTTTTGGCCAACCAAGCAAGCTTGCAAAGGAAATCTGCACTACAATGAAGTCTCACTTCCCCCCGGTCAAAAGGGCCATCTGAAAAAAGTGTAAAATCCAGAAAGGCAGGACAGGCCATGGAGAACTGGGAGCCTTGTTATGCTGATGGGCGGGATGTAAATTGCCAACAACCACTCGGGAGAAGTGTATGGTGTTTCCTGAAACATCTAAAAAACAAAGCAACAGAACCTAGGGCAGTTCCACTTATGGTCCTATAGCTTAGGGAAATTAAAATCAAAAAAACACAGCCACCCCAAAGTTTGGAAAGGCTCTGTTTACAAGAACCTCGTTTACAGTACAAGTTCAACATCGCAGAAAGTGAAAAATGGATAAAGAAGTTGTGGTATTTACTTACAAAGCAATATCACTCAACAATGAAACCTGTGTCATCAGGCCCTTAGCAGCACAATGAGTGGATTCAGGTATGATGATTCTAACTGAAATAAGTCACACAGAAAAAGAAACATCATAAGATATCAGTAATACACGGAATGTAAACTTGGCTACACAGGAACTGAATTACAGAACAGAACAGGGTCTCAAATTTAGAAAACCAACTTATGCTTGCTTAAGGGTAAAGGTGAGTTGGGGTGCTGCTTAAAACCAGAGATTGAAATGAGCACAGATAAAGTTCCTTAAGCCAAATATGGAATAGACAAGAGCTACTCCTTGCTCAACGAAATGGACTCAACACCCCATATTAAACGACTAAGAATGTACCTGACTAGTAAGTATCTTAAAACCTATGGATTGCTATGTCTCCGAAAGAGAATCAAGCATGTGTACAGGGGCATAAACGCAGCAGTGATAGGATTGGAGAGGTTCGGTGAGCAAATGAAGACCCTTTGAAGTCATATTGCATGGTACCCATTCCACGGGTTTCAACTACCCAGGTTTAAGGTATTCTTCCTTCAGCTAAAACATGCATGTGGAACCTAGAGTATGATCAACCATGTGATCGGGAGACGTGTTCAAATATGTCTCAGTTTTCGTACCCTGGTACTCGGGTGCAACATTCCAGACGCTTTACTAACACTCTCCCGACTTGGAGAGTCAGTCCCTTTAACCTCCTGTTTGGCCCAGTTTGCAATTTCTGCGGAAGATGAACAGGAATAGCGAGAACCAATGAGAGGCTAGCTGGAGGTGTCTGGACGGGCAAATTTAACTCTCATTTCCCACCAGGAAGAGGAATTAACCAAAGGCTCAGCGTGCCGTGCCGGAACCAGATTAGGGCCTGAAGCCATCCTGCGGTGTTGCGGCCAGCTCAAAAGAAAGCGAGTTGAAGAAAGGAGCTCAGGGGCACTGTAATTCACAAACCAGCAGAGTTATAAATGACAGCTATCGTCCAAAAATAGACTGAAGTAAGGCTGCCAAGAGGACTTGAAAGCGGGGCAGAATTGCAGGAAACCGATTTCAGGAGGTAGAGTGGAATTGCATTGAAAGCATAGGAAAAGAGGCAGAACGTCCACAATGATGCACTTGGCCAAAAAGGGCGTATGCGTTTTTTCCTGAATATATTCAGGAAAAAACGCATACGCCCTTTTTGGCCAACCCAGCAAGCTTGCAAAGGAAATCTGCACTACAATGAAGTCTCACTTCCCCCCGGTCAAAAGGGCCATCTGAAAAAAGTGTAAAATCCAGAAAGACAGGACAGGCCATGGAGAACTGGGAGCCTTGTTATGCTGATGGGCGGGATGTAAATTGCCAACAGACACTCGGGAGAAGTGTATGGTGTTTCCTGAAACATCTAAAAAACAAAGCAACAGAGCCTAGGGCACTTCCACTTATGGTCCTATAGTTTAGGGAAATTAAAATCAAAAAGACACAGCCACCCCAAAGTTTGGAACGGCTCTGTTTACAAGAACCTCGTTTACAGTACAAGTTCAACATCGCAGAAAGTGAAAAATGGATAAAGAACTTGTGGTATTTACTTACAAAGCAATATCACTCAGCAATGAAATCTGTGTCATCAGGCCCTTAGCAGCACAATGAGTGGATTCAGGTATGATGATTCTAACTGAAATAAGTCACACAGAAAAAGAAACATCATAAGATATCAGTAATACACGGAATGTAAACTTGGCTACACAGGAACTGAATTACAGAACAGAACAGGGTCTCAAATTTAGAAAACCAACTTATTCTTGCTTAAGGGTAAAGGTGAGTTGGGGTGCTGCATAAAACCAGAGATTGAAATGAGCACAGATAAAGTTCCTTAAGCCAAATATGGAATAGACAAGAGCTACTCCTTGCTCAACGAAATGGACTCAACACCGCATATTAAACGCCTAAGAATGTACCTGACTAGTAAGTATCTTAAAACCTATGGATTGCTATGTCTCCGAAAGAGAATCAAGCATGTGTACAGGGGCATAAACGCAGCAGTGATAGGATTGGAGAGGTTCGGTGAGCAAATGAAGACCCTTTGAAGTCATATTGCATGGTACCCATTACACGGGTCTCAACTCTCCAGGTTTAAGGTATTCTTCCTTCAGCTAAAACATGCATGTGGAACCTAGAGAATGATCAACCATGTGATCGGGAGACGTGTTCAAATATGTCTCAGGTTTCGTACCCTGGTACTCGGGTGCAACATTCCAGACGCTTTACTAACACTCTCCCCACTTGGAGAGTCAGTCCCTTTAACCTCCTGTTTGGCCCAGTTTGCAATTTCTGCAGAAGATGAACAGGAATAGCGAGAACCAATGAGAGGCTAGCTGGAGGTGTCTGGACGGGCAAATTTAACTCTCATTTCCCACCAGGAAGAGGAATTAACCAAAGGCTCAGCGTGCCGTGCCGGAACCAGATTAGGGCCTGAAGCCATCCTGCGGTGTTGCGGCCAGCTCAAAAGAAAGCGAGTTGAAGAAAGGAGCTCAGGGGCACTGTAATTCACAAACCTGCAGAGTTATAAATGACAGCTATCGTCCAAAAATATACTGAAGTAAGGCTGCCAAGAGGACTTGAAAGCGGGGCAGAATTGCAGGAAACCGATTTCAGGACGTAGACTGGAATTGCATTGAAAGCAGAGGAAAAGAGGCAGAACGTCCACAATGATGCACTTGGCCAAAAAGGGCGTATGCGTTTTTTCCTGAATATATTCAGGAAAAAACGCATACGCCCTTTTTGGCCAACCAAGCAAGCTTGCAAAGGAAATCTGCACTACAATGAAGTCTCACTTCCCCCCGGTCAAAAGGGCCATCTGAAAAAAGTGTAAAATCCAGAAAGGCAGGACAGGCCATGGAGAACTGGGAGCCTTGTTATGCTGATGGGCGGGATGTAAATTGCCAACAACCACTCGGGAGAAGTGTATGGTGTTTCCTGAAACATCTAAAAAACAAAGCAACAGAACCTAGGGCACTTCCACTTATGGTCCTATAGCTTAGGGAAATTAAAATCAAAAAGACACAGCCACCCCAAAGTTTGGAATGGCTCTGTTTACAAGAACCTCGTTTACAGTACAAGTTCAACATCGCAGAAAGTGAAAAATGGATAAAGAACTTGTGGTATTTACTTACAAAGCAATATCACTCAGCAATGAAATCTGTGTCATCAGGCCCTTAGCAGCACAATGAGTGGATTCAGGTATGAAGATTCTAACTGAAATAAGTCACACAGAAAAAGAAACATCATAAGTTATTAGTAATACACGGAATGTAAACTTGGCTACACAGGAACTGAATTACAGAACAGAACAGGGTCTCAAATTTAGAAAACCAACTTATGCTTGCTTAAGGTTAAAGGTGAGTTGGGGTGCTGCATAAAACCAGAGATTGAAATGAGCACAGATAAAGTTCCTTAAGCCAAATATGGAATAGACAAGAGCTACTCCTTGCTCAACGAAATGGACTCAGCACCGCATATTAAACGCCTAAGAATGTACCTGACTAGTAAGTATCTTAAAACCTATAGATTGCTATGTCTCCGAAAGAGAATCAAGCGTGTGTACAGGGGCATAAACGCAGCAGTGATAGGATTGGAGAGGTTCGGTGAGCAAATGAAGACCCTTTGAAGTCATATTGCATGGTACCCATTACACGGGTCTCAACTCTCCAGGTTTAAGGTATTCTTCCTTCAGCTAAAACATGCATGTGGAACCTAGAGTATGATCAACCATGTGATCGGGAGACGTGTTCAAATATGTCTCAGTTTTCGTACCCTGGTACTCGGGTGCAACATTCCAGACGCTTTACTAACACTCTCCCGACTTGGAGAGTCAGTCCCTATAACCTCCTGTTTGGCCCAGTTTGCAATTTCTGCGGAAGATGAACAGGAATAACGAGAACCAATGAGAGGCTAGCTGGAGGTGTCTGGACGGGCAAATTTAACTCTCATTTTCCACCATGAAGAGGAATTAACCAAAGGCTCAGCGTGCCCTGCCGGAAGCAGATTAGGGCCTGAAGCCATCCTGTGGTGTTGCGGCCAGGTCACAAGAAAGCAAGTTGAAGAAAGGAGCTCAGGAGCACTGTAATTCACAAACCTGCAGAGTTATAAATGACAGCTATCGTCCAAAAATAGACTGAAGTAAGGCTGCCAAGAGGACTTGAAAGCGGGGCAGAATTGCAGGAAACCGATTTCAGGAGCTAGACTGGAATTGCATTGAAAGCATAGGAAAAGAGGCAGAACGTCCACAATGATGCACTTGGCCAAAAAGGGCGTATGCGTTTTTTCCTGAATATATTCAGGAAAAAACGCATACGCCCTTTTTGGCCAACCAAGCAAGCTTGCAAAGGAAATCTGCACTACAATGAAGTCTCACTTCCCCCCGGTCAAAAGGGCCATCTGAAAAAAGTGTAAAATCCAGAAAGGCAGGACAGGCCATGGAGAACTGGGAGCCTTGTTATGCTGATGGGCGGGATGTAAACTGCCAACAACCACTCGGGAGAAGTGTATGGTGTTTCCTGAAACATCTAAAAAACAAAGCAACAGAACCTAGGGCACTTCCACTTATGGTCCTATAGCTTAGGGAAATTAAAATCAAAAAGACACAGCCACCCCAATGTTTGGAACGGCTCTGTTTACAAGAACCTCGTTTACAGTACAAGTTCAACATCGCAGAAAGTGAAAAATGGATAAAGAAGTTGTGGTATTTACTTACAAAGCAATATCACTCAGCAATGAAATCTGTGTCATCAGGCCCTTAGCAGCACAATGAGTGGATTCAGGTATGATGATTCTAACTGAAATAAGTCACACAGAAAAAGAAACATCATAAGATATCAGTAATACACGGAATGTAAACTTGGCTACACAGGAACTGAATTACAGAACAGAACAGGGTCTCAAATTTAGAAAACCAACTTATGCTTGCTTAAGGGTAAAGGTGAGTTGTGGTGCTGCATAAAACCAGAGATTGAAATGAGCACAGATAAAGTTCCTTAAGTCAAATATGGAATAGATAAGAGCTACTCCTTGCTCAACGAAATGGACTCAACACCGCATATTAAACGCCTAAGAATGTACCTGACTAGTAAGTATCTTAAAACCTATGGATTGCTATGTCTCCGAAAGAGAATCAAGCATGTGTACAGGGGCATAAACGCAGCAGTGATAGGATTGGAGAGGTTCGGTGAGCAAATGAAGACCCTTTGAAGTCATATTGCATGGTACCCATTACACGGGTCTCAACTCTCCAGGTTTAAGGTATTCTTCCTTCAGCTAAAACATGCATGTGGAACCTAGAGTATGATCAACCATGTGATCGGGAGACGTGTTCAAATATGTCTCAGTTTTCGTACTGGTACTCGGGTGCAACATTCCAGATGCTTTACTAACACTCTCCCGACTTGGAGAGTCAGCGCTTTTAACCTCCTGTTTGGCCCAGTTTGCCATTTCTGCGGAAGATGAACAGGAATAGCGAGAACCAATGAGAGACTAGCTGGAGGTGTCTGGAAGGGCAAATTTAACTCTCATTTCCCACCAGGAAGAGGAAATAAACAAAGGCTCAGCGTGCCGTGCCGGAACCAGATTAGGGCCTGAAGCCATCCTGCGGTGTTGCGGCCATCTCAAAAGAAAGCGAGTTGAAGAAAGGAGCTCAGGGGCACTGTAATTCACAAACCTGCAGAGTTATAAATGACAGCTATCGTCCAAAAATAGACTGAAGTAAGGCTGCCAAGAGGACTTGAAAGCGGGGCAGAATTGCAGGAAACCGATTTCAGGAGGTAGACTGGAATTGCATTGAAAGCATAGGAAAAGAGGCAGAACGTCCACAATGATGCACTTGGCCAAAAAGGGCGTATGCGTTTTTTCCTGAATATATTCAGGAAAAAACGCATACGCCCTTTTTGGCCAACCAAGCAAGCTTGCAAAGGAAATCTGCACTACAATGAAGTCTCACTTCCCCCCGGTCAAAAGGGCCATCTGAAAAAAGTGTAAAATCCAGAAAGGCAGGACAGGCCATGGAGAACTGGGAGCCTTGTTATGCTGATGGGCGGGATGTAAATTGCCAACAACCACTCGGGAGAAGTGTATGGTGTTTCCTGAAACATCTAAAAAACAAAGCAACAGAACCTAGGGCACTTCCACTTATGGTCCTATAGCTTAGGGAAATTAAAATCAAAAAGACACAGCCACCCCAAAGTTTGGAACGGCTCTGTTTACAAGAACCTCGTTTACAGTACAAGTTCAACATCGCAGAAAGTGAAAAATGGATAAAGAACTTGTGGTATTTACTTACAAAGCAATATCACTCAGCAATGTAATCTGTGTCATCAGGCCCTTAGCAGCACAATGAGTGGATTCAGGTATGATGTTTCTAACTGAAATAAGTCACACAGAAAAAGAAACATCATAAGATATCAGTAATACACGGAATTTAAACTTGGCTACACAGGAACTGAATTACAGAACAGAACAGGGTCTCAAATTTAGAAAACCAACATATTCTTGCTTAAGGGTAAAGGTGAGTTGGGGTGCTGCATAAAACCAGAGATTGAAATGAGCACAGATAAAGTTCCTTAAGCCAAATATGGAATAGACAAGAGCTACTCCTTGCTCAACGAAATGGACTCAACACCCCATATTAAACGCCTAAGAATGTACCTGACTAGTAAGTATCTTAAAACCTATGGATTGCTATGTCTCCGAAAGAGAATCAAGCATGTGTACAGGGGCATAAACGCAGCAGTGATAGGATTGGAGAGGTTCGGTGAGCAAATGAAGACCCTTTGAAGTCATATTGCATGGTACCCATTACACGGGTCTTAACTCTCCAGGTTTAAGGTATTCTTCCTTCAGCTAAAACATGCATGTGGAACCTAGAGTATGATCAACCATGTGATCGGGAGACGTGTTCAAATATGTCTCAGTTTTCCTCCCCTGGTACTCGGGTGCAACATTCCAGACGGTTTACTAACACTCTCCCGACTTGGAGAGTCAGCGCCTTTAACCTCCTGTTTGGCCCAGTTTGCAATTTCTGCAGAAGATGAACAGGAATAGCGAGAACCAATGAGAGACTAGCTGGAGGTGTCTGGACGGGAAAATTTAACTCTCATTTCCCACCAGGAAGAGGAAATAACCAAAAACTCAGCGTGCCGTGCCGGAACCAGATTAGGGCCTGAAGCCATCCTGCGGTGTTGCGGCCAGCTCAAAAGAAAGCGAGTTGAAGAAAGGAGCTCAGGGGCACTGTAATTCACAAACCTGCAGAGTTATAAATGACAGCTATCGTCCAAAAATAGACTGAAGTAAGGCTGCCAAGAGGACTGGAAAGCGGGGCAGAATTGCAGGAAACCGATTTCAGGAGGTAGACTGGAATTGCATTGAAAGCATAGGAAAAGAGGCAGAACGTCCACAATGATGCACTTGGCCAAAAAGGGCGTATGCGTTTTTTCCTGAATATATTCAGGAAAAAACGCATACGCCCTTTTTGGCCAACCAAGCAAGCTTGCAAAGGAAATCTGCACTACAATGAAGTCTCACTTCGCCCCGGTCAAAAGGGCCATCTGAAAAAAGTGTAAAATCCAGAAAGGCAGGACAGGCCATGGAGAACTGGGAGCCTTGTTATGCTGATGGGCGGGATGTAAATTGCCAACAGACACTTGGGAGAAGTGTATGGTGTTTCCTGAAACATCTAAAAAACAAAGCAACAGAACCTAGGGCACTTCCACTTATGGTCCTATAGCTTAGGGAAATTAAAATCAAAAAGACACAGCCACCCCAAAGTTTGGAACGGCTCTGTTTACAAGAACCTCGTTTACAGTACAAGTTCAACATCGCAGAAAGTGAAAAATGCATAAAGAACTTCTGGTACTTACGTACAATGCAGTATCACTCAGCAATGAAATCTATGTCATCAGGCCCGTAGCAGCATAATGAGTGGATTCAGGTACGATGATTCTAACTGAAATAAGTCACACAGAAAAAGAAACATCATAAGATATCAGTAATACACGGATCGTAAACTTGGCTACACAGGAACTGAATTACAGAACAGAACAGGGTCTCAAATTTAGAAAACCAACTTATGCTTGCTTAAGGGGAAAGGTGAGTTGGGGTGCTGCATAAAACCAGAGATTGAAATGAGCACAGATAAAGTTCCTTAAGCCAAATATGGAATAGACAAGAGCTACTCCTTGCTCAACGAAATGGACTCAACACCGCATATTAAACGCCTAAGAATGTACCTGACTAGTAAGTATCTTAAAACCTATGGATTGCTATGTCTCCGAAAGAGAATCAAGCATGTGTACAGGGGCATAAACGCAGCAGTGATAGGATTGGAGAGGTTCGGTGAGCAAATGAAGACCCTTTGAAGTCATATTGCATGGTACCCATTCCACGGGTCTCAACTCTCCAGGTTTAAGGTATTCTTCCTTAAGCTAAAACATGCATGTGGAACCTAGAGTATGATCAACCATGTGATCGGGAGACGTGTTCAAATATGTCTCAGTTTTCCTCCCCTGGTACTCGGATGCAACATTCCAGACGCTTTACTAACACTCTCTCCACTTGGAGAGTCAGCGCCTTTAACCTCTTGTTTGGCCCAGTTTGCAATTTCTGCGGATGATGAACAGGAATAGCGAGAACCAATGAGAGGCTACCTGGAGGTGTCTGGACGGGCAAATTTAACTCTCATTTCCCACCAGGAAGAGGAAATAAACAAAGGCTCAGCGTGCCGTGCCGGAACCAGATTAGGGCCTGAAGCCATCCTGCGGTGTTGCGGCCATCTCAAAAGAAAGCGAGTTGAAGAAAGGAGCTCAGGGGCACTGTAATTCACAAACCTGCAGAGTTATAAATGACAGCTATCGTCCAAAAATAGACTGAAGTAAGGCTGCCAAGAGGACTTGAAAGCGGGGCAGAATTGCAGGAAACCGATTTCAGGAGGTAGACTGGAATTGCATTGAAAGCATAGGAAAAGAGGCAGAACGTCCACAATGATGCACTTGGCCAAAAAGGGCGTATGCGTTTTTTCCTGAATATATTCAGGAAAAAACGCATACGCCCTTTTTGGCCAACCAAGCAAGCTTGCAAAGGAAATCTGCACTACAATGAAGTCTCACTTCCCCCCGGTCAAAAGGGCCATCTGAAAAAAGTGTAAAATCCAGAAAGGCAGGACAGGCCATGGAGAACTGGGAGCCTTGTTATGCTGATGGGCGGGATGTAAATTGCCAACAACCACTCGGGAGAAGTGTATGGTGTTTCCTGAAACATCTAAAAAACAAAGCAACAGAACCTACGGCACTTCCACTTATGGTCCTATAGCTTAGGGAAATTAAAATCAAAAAGACACAGCCACCCCAAAGTTTGGAACGGCTCTGTTTACAAGAACCTCGTTTACAGTACAAGTTCAACATCGCAGAAAGTGAAAAATGGATAAAGAACTTGTGGTATTTACTTACAAAGCAATATCACTCAGCAATGTAATCTGTGTCATCAGGCCCTTAGCAGCACAATGAGTGGATTCAGGTATGATGTTTCTAACTGAAATAAGTCACACAGAAAAAGAAACATCATAAGATATCAGTAATACACGGAATTTAAACTTGGCTACACAGGAACTGAATTACAGAACAGAACAGGGTCTCAAATTTAGAAAACCAACATATTCTTGCTTAAGGGTAAAGGTGAGTTGGGGTGCTGCATAAAACCAGAGATTGAAATGAGCACAGATAAAGTTCCTTAAGCCAAATATGGAATAGACAAGAGCTACTCCTTGCTCAACGAAATGGACTCAACACCCCATATTAAACGCCTAAGAATGTACCTGACTAGTAAGTATCTTAAAACCTATGGATTGCTATGTCTCCGAAAGAGAATCAAGCATGTGTACAGGGGCATAAACGCAGCAGTGATAGGATTGGAGAGGTTCGGTGAGCAAATGAAGACCCTTTGAAGTCATATTGCATGGTACCCATTACACGGGTCTTAACTCTCCAGGTTTAAGGTATTCTTCCTTCAGCTAAAACATGCATGTGGAACCTAGAGTATGATCAACCATGTGATCGGGAGACGTGTTCAAATATGTCTCAGTTTTCCTCCCCTGGTACTCGGGTGCAACATTCCAGACGGTTTACTAACACTCTCCCGACTTGGAGAGTCAGCGCCTTTAACCTCCTGTTTGGCCCAGTTTGCAATTTCTGCAGAAGATGAACAGGAATAGCGAGAACCAATGAGAGACTAGCTGGAGGTGTCTGGACGGGAAAATTTAACTCTCATTTCCCACCAGGAAGAGGAAATAACCAAAAACTCAGCGTGCCGTGCCGGAACCAGATTAGGGCCTGAAGCCATCCTGCGGTGTTGCGGCCAGCTCAAAAGAAAGCGAGTTGAAGAAAGGAGCTCAGGGGCACTGTAATTCACAAACCTGCAGAGTTATAAATGACAGCTATCGTCCAAAAATAGACTGAAGTAAGGCTGCCAAGAGGACTGGAAAGCGGGGCAGAATTGCAGGAAACCGATTTCAGGAGGTAGACTGGAATTGCATTGAAAGCATAGGAAAAGAGGCAGAACGTCCACAATGATGCACTTGGCCAAAAAGGGCGTATGCGTTTTTTCCTGAATATATTCAGGAAAAAACGCATACGCCCTTTTTGGCCAACCAAGCAAGCTTGCAAAGGAAATCTGCACTACAATGAAGTCTCACTTCGCCCCGGTCAAAAGGGCCATCTGAAAAAAGTGTAAAATCCAGAAAGGCAGGACAGGCCATGGAGAACTGGGAGCCTTGTTATGCTGATGGGCGGGATGTAAATTGCCAACAGACACTTGGGAGAAGTGTATGGTGTTTCCTGAAACATCTAAAAAACAAAGCAACAGAACCTAGGGCACTTCCACTTATGGTCCTATAGCTTAGGGAAATTAAAATCAAAAAGACACAGCCACCCCAAAGTTTGGAACGGCTCTGTTTACAAGAACCTCGTTTACAGTACAAGTTCAACATCGCAGAAAGTGAAAAATGCATAAAGAACTTCTGGTACTTACGTACAATGCAGTATCACTCAGCAATGAAATCTATGTCATCAGGCCCGTAGCAGCATAATGAGTGGATTCAGGTACGATGATTCTAACTGAAATAAGTCACACAGAAAAAGAAACATCATAAGATATCAGTAATACACGGAACGTAAACTTGGCTACACAGGAACTGAATTACAGAACAGAACAGGGTCTCAAATTTAGAAAACCAACTTATGCTTGCTTAAGGGGAAAGGTGAGTTGGGGTGCTGCATAAAACCAGAGATTGAAATGAGCACAGATAAAGTTCCTTAAGCCAAATATGGAATAGACAAGAGCTACTCCTTGCTCAACGAAATGGACTCAACACCGCATATTAAACGCCTAAGAATGTACCTGACTAGTAAGTATCTTAAAACCTATGGATTGCTATGTCTCCGAAAGAGAATCAAGCATGTGTACAGGGGCATAAACGCAGCAGTGATAGGATTGGAGAGGTTCGGTGAGCAAATGAAGACCCTTTGAAGTCATATTGCATGGTACCCATTCCACGGGTCTCAACTCTCCAGGTTTAAGGTATTCTTCCTTAAGCTAAAACATGCATGTGGAACCTAGAGTATGATCAACCATGTGATCGGGAGACGTGTTCAAATATGTCTCAGTTTTCCTCCCCTGGTACTCGGATGCAACATTCCAGACGCTTTACTAACACTCTCTCCACTTGGAGAGTCAGCGCCTTTAACCTCTTGTTTGGCCCAGTTTGCAATTTCTGCGGATGATGAACAGGAATAGCGAGAACCAATGAGAGGCTAGCTGGAGGTGTCTGGACGGGCAAATTTAACTCTCATTTCCCACCAGGAAGAGGAAATAACCAAAGGCTCAGCGTGCCGTGCCGGAACCAGATTAGGGCCTGAAGCCATCCTGCGGTGTTGCGGCCATCTCAAAAGAAAGTGAGTTGAAGAAAGGAGCTCAGGGGCACTGTAATTCACAAACCTGCAGAGTTATAAATGACAGCTATCGTCCAAAAATAGACTGAAGTAAGGCTGCCAAGAGGACTTGAAAGCGGGGCAGAATTGCAGGAAACCGATTTCAGGAGGTAGACTGGAATTGCATTGAAAGCATAGGAAAAGAGGCAGAACGTCCACAATGATGCACTTGGCCAAAAAGGGCGTATGCGTTTTTTCCTGAATATATTCAGGAAAAAACGCATACGCCCTTTTTGGCCAACCAAGCAAGCTTGCAAAGGAAATCTGCACTACAATGAAGTCTCACTTCCCCCCGGTCAAAAGGGCCATCTGAAAAAAGTGTAAAATCCAGAAAGGCAGGACAGGCCATGGAGAACTGGGAGCCTTGTTATGCTGATGGGCGGGATGTAAATTGCCAACAACCACTCGGGAGAAGTGTATGGTGTTTCCTGAAACATCTAAAAAACAAAGCAACAGAACCTAGGGCACTTCCACTTATGGTCCTATAGCTTAGGGAAATTAAAATCAAAAAGACACAGCCACCCCAAAGTTTGGAACGGCTCTGTTTACAAGAACCTCGTTTACAGTACAAGTTCAACATCGCAGAAAGTGAAAAATGGATAAAGAACTTGTGGTATTTACTTACAAAGCAATATCACTCAGCAATGAAATCTGTGTCATCAGGCCCTTAGCAGCACAATGAGTGGATTCAGGTATGATGATTCTAACTGAAATAAGTCACACAGAAAAAGAAACATCATAAGATATCAGTAATACACGGAATTTAAACTTGGCTACACAGGAACTGAATTACAGAACAGAACAGGGTCTCAAATTTAGAAAACCAACATATTCTTGCTTAAGGGTAAAGGTGAGTTGGGGTGCTGCATAAAACCAGAGATTGAAATGAGCACAGATAAAGTTCCTTAAGCCAAATATGGAATAGACAAGAGCTACTCCTTGCTCAACGAAATGGACTCAACACCCCATATTAAACGCCTAAGAATGTACCTGACTAGTAAGTATCTTAAAACCTATGGATTGCTATGTCTCCGAAAGAGAATCAAGCATGTGTACAGGGGCATAAACGCAGCAGTGATAGGATTGGAGAGGTTCGGTGAGCAAATGAAGACCCTTTGAAGTCATATTGCATGGTACCCATTACACAGGTCTCAACTCTCCAGGTTTAAGGTATTCTTCCTTCAGCTAAAACATGCATGTGGAACCTAGAGTATGATCAACCATGTGATTGGGAGACGTGTTCAAATATGTCTCAGTTTTCGTACCCTGGTACTCGGGTGCAACATTCCAGATGCTTTACTAACACTCTCCCCACTTGGAGAGTCAGTCCCTTTAACCTCCTGTTTGGCCCAGTTTGCAATTTCTGCGGAAGATGAACAGGAATAGTGAGAACCAATGAGAGGCTAGCTGGAGGTGTCTAGACGGGCAAATTTAACTCTCATTTTCCACCATGAAGAGGAATTAACCAGAGGCTCAGCGTGCCCTGCCGGAACCAGATTAGGGCCTGAAGCCATCCTGTGGTGTTGCGGCCAGCTCACAAGTAAGCAAGTTGAAGAAAGGAGCTCAGGGGCACTGTAATTCACAAACCTGCAGAGTTATAAATGACAGCTATCGTCCAAAAATAGACTGAAGTAAGGCTGCCAAGAGGACTTGAAAGCGGGGCAGAATTGCAGGAAACCGATTTCAGGAGGTAGACTGGAATTGCATTGAAAGCATAGGAAAAGAGGCAGAACGTCCACAATGATGCACTTGGCCAAAAAGGGCGTATGCGTTTTTTCCTGAATATATTCAGGAAAAAACGCATACGCCCTTTTTGGCCAACCAAGCAAGCTTGCAAAGGAAATCTGCACTACAATGAAGTCTCACTTCCCCCCGGTCAAAAGGGCCATCTGAAAAAAGTGTAAAATCCAGAAAGGCAGGACAGGCCATGGAGAACTGGGAGCCTTGTTATGCTGATGGGCGGGATGTAAATTACCAACAACCACTCGGGAGAAGTGTATGGTGTTTCCTGAAACATCTAAAAAACAAAGCAACAGAACCTAGGGCACTTCCACTTATGGTCCTATAGCTTAGGGAAATTAAAATCAAAAAGACACAGCCACCCCAAAGTTTGGAACGGCTCTGTTTACAAGAACCTCGTTTACAGTACAAGCTCAACATCGCAGAAAGTGAAAAATGGATAAAGAAGTTGTGGTATTTACTTACAAAGCAATATCACTCAGCAATGAAATCTGTGTCATCAGGCCCTTAGCAGCACAATGAGTGGATTCAGGTATGATGATTCTAACTGAAATAAGTCACACAGAAAAAGAAACATCATAAGATATCAGTAATAAACGGAATGTAAACTTGGCTACACAGGAACTGAATAACAGAACAGAACAGGGTCTCAAATTTAGAAAACCAACTTATGCTTGCTTAAGGGTAAAGGTGAGTTGTGGTGCTGCATAAAACCAGACATTGAAATGAGCACAGATAAAGTTCCTTAAGTCAAATATGGAATAGATAAGAGCTACTCCTTGCTCAACGAAATGGACTCAACACCGCATATTAAACGCCTAAGAATGTACCTGACTAGTAAGTATCTTAAAACCTATGGATTGCTATGTCTCCGAAAGAGAATCAAGCATGTGTACAGGGGCATAAACGCAGCAGTGATAGGATTGGAGAGGTTCGGTGAGCAAATGAAGACCCTTTGAAGTCATATTGCATGGTACCCATTACACGGGTCTTAACTCTCCAGGTTTAAGGTATTCTTCCTTCAGCTAAAACATGCATGTGGAACCTAGAGTATGATCAACCATGTGATCGGGAGACGTGTTCAAATATGTCTCAGTTTTCCTCCCCTGGTACTCGGGTGCAACATTCCAGACGCTTTACTAACACTCTCCCGACCTGGAGAGTCAGCGCCTTTAACCTCCTGTTTGGCCCAGTTTGCAATTTCTGCGGAAGATGAACAGGAATAGCGAGAACCAATGAGAGACTAGCTGGAGGTGTCTGGACGGGAAAATTTAACTCTCATTTCCCACCAGGAAGAGGAAATAACCAAAAACTCAGCGTGCCGTGCCGGAACCAGATTAGGGCCTGAAGCCATCCTGCGGTGTTGCGGCCAGCTCAAAAGAAAGCGAGTTGAAGAAAGGAGCTCAGGGGCACTGTAATTCACAAACCTGCAGAGTTATAAATGACAGCTATCGTCCAAAAATAGACTGAAGTAAGGCTGCCAAGAGGACTGGAAAGCGGGGCAGAATTGCAGGAAACCGATTTCAGGAGGTAGACTGGAATTGCATTGAAAGCATAGGAAAAGAGGCAGAACGTCCACAATGATGCACTTGGCCAAAAAGGGCGTATGCGTTTTTTCCTGAATATATTCAGGAAAAAACGCATATGCCCTTTTTGGCCAACCAAGCAAGCTTGCAAAGGAAATCTGCACTACAATGAAGTCTCACTTCCCCCCGGTCAAAAGGGCCATCTGAAAAAAGTGTAAAATCCAGAAAGGCAGGACAGGCCATGGAGAACTGGGAGCCTTGTTATGCTGATGGGCGGGATGTAAATTGCCAACAGACACTTGGGAGAAGTGTATGGTGTTTCCTGAAACATCTAAAAAACAAAGCAACAGAACCTAGGGCACTTCCACTTATGGTCCTATAGCTTAGGGAAATTAAAATCAAAAAGACACAGCCACCCCAAAGTTTGGAACGGCTCTGTTTACAAGAACCTCGTTTACAGTACAAGTTCAACATCGCAGAAAGTGAAAAATGGATAAAGAACTTCTGGTACTTACGTACAATGCAGTATCACTCAGCAATGAAATCTATGTCATCAGGCCCGTAGCAGCATAATGAGTGGATTCAGGTACGATGATTCTAACTGAAATAAGTCACACAGAAAAAGAAACATCATAAGATATCAGTAATACACGGAACGTAAACTTGGCTACACAGGAACTGAAATACAGAACAGAACAGGGTCTCAAATTTAGAAAACCAACTTATGCTTGCTTAAGGGGAAAGGTGAGTTGGGGTGCTGCATAAAACCAGAGATTGAAATGAGCACAGATAAAGTTCCTTAAGCCAAATATGGAATAGACAAGAGCTACTCCTTGCTCAACGAAATGGACTCAACACCGCATATTAAACGCCTAAGAATGTACCTGACTAGTAAGTATCTTAAAACCTATGGATTGCTATGTCTCCAAAAGAGAATCAAGCATGTGTACAGGGGCATAAACGCAGCAGTGATAGGATTGGAGAGGTTCGGTGAGCAAATGAAGACCCTTTGAAGTCATATTGCATGGTACCCATTCCACGGGTCTCAACTCTCCAGGTTTAAGGTATTCTTCCTTAAGCTAAAACATGCATGTGGAACCTAGAGTATGATCAACCATGTGATCGGGAGACGTGTTCAAATATGTCTCAGTTTTCCTCCCCTGGTACTCGGATGCAACATTCCAGACGCTTTACTAACACTCTCTCCACTTGGAGAGTCAGCGCCTTTAACCTCTTGTTTGGCCCAGTTTGCAATTTCTGCGGATGATGAACAGGAATAGCGAGAACCAAGGAGAGGCTAGCTGGAGGTGTCTGGACGGGCAAATTTAACTCTCATTTCCCACCAGGAAGAGGAAATAACCAAAGGCTCAGCGTGCCGTACCGGAACCAGATTAGGGCCTGAAGCCATCCTGCGGTGTTGCGGCCAGCTCAAAAGAAAGCGAGTTGAAGAAAGGAGCTCAGGGGTACTGTAATTCACAAACCTGCAGAGTTATAAATGACAGCTATCGTCCAAAAATAGACTGAAGTAAGGCTGCCAAGAGGACTTGAAAGCGGGGCAGAATTGCAGGAAACCGATTTCAGGAGCTAGACTGGAATTGCATTGAAAGCATAGGAAAAGAGGCAGAACGTCCACAATGATGCACTTGGCCAAAAAGGGCGTATGCGTTTTTTCCTGAATATATTCAGGAAAAAACGCATACGCCCTTTTTGGCCAACCAAGCAAGCTTGCAAAGGAAATCTGCACTACAATGAAGTCTCACTTCCCCCCGGTCAAAAGGGTCATCTGAAAAAAGTGTAAAATCCAGAAAGGCAGGACAGGCCATGGAGAACTGGGAGCCTTGTTATGCTGATGGGCGGGATGTAAATTGCCAACAACCAGTCGGGAGAAGTGTATGGTGTTTCCTGAAACATCTAAAAAACAAAGCAACAGAACCTAGGGCACTTCCACTTATGGTCCTATAGCTTAGGGAAATTAAAATCAAAAAGACACAGCCACCCCAAAGTTTGGAACGGCTCTGTTTACAAGAACCTCGTTTACAGTACAAGTTCAACATCGCAGAAAGTGAAAAATGGATAAAGAAGTTGTGGTATTTACTTACAAAGCAGTATCACTCAGCAATGAAATCTGTGTCATCAGGCCCTTAGCAGCACAATGAGTGGATTCAGGTATGATGATTCTAACTGAAATAAGTCACACAGAAAAAGAAACATCATAAGATATCAGTAATACATGGAATGTAAACTTGGCTACACAGGAACTGAATTACAGAACAGAACAGGGTCTCAAATTTAGAAAACCAACTTATGCTTGCTTAAGTTTAAAGGTGAGTTGGGGTGCTGCATAAAACCAGAGATTGAAATGAGCACAGATAAAGTTCCTTAAGCCAAATATGGAATAGACAAGAGCTACTCCTTGCTCAACGAAATGGACTCAACACCGCATATTAAACGCCTAAGAATGTACCTGACTAGTAAGTATCTTAAAACCTATAGATTGCTATGTCTCCGAAAGAGAATCAAGCATGTGTACAGGGGCATAAACGCAGCAGTGATAGGATTGGAGAGGTTCGGTGAGCAAATGAAGACCCTTTGAAGTCATATTGCATGGTACCCATTACACGGGTCTCAACTCTCCAGGTTTAAGGTATTCTTCCTTCAGCTAAAACATGCATGTGGAACCCAAGTATGATCAACCATGTGAACGGGAGACGTGTTCAAATATGTCTCAGTTTTCCTCCCCTGGTACTCGGGTGCAACATTCCAGATGCTTTACTAACACTCTCCCGACTTGGAGAGTCAGCGCTTTTAACCTCCTGTTTGGCCCAGTTTGCAATTTCTGCGGAAGATGAACAGGAATAGCGAGAACCAATGAGAGGCTAGCTGGAGGTGTCTGGACGGGCAAATTTAACTCTCATTTCCCACCAGGAAGAGGAAATAACCAAAGGCTCAGCGTGCCGTACCGGAACCAGATTAGGGCCTGAAGCCATCCTGCGGTGTTGCGGCCAGCTCAAAAGAAAGCAAGTTGAAGAAAGGAGCTCAGGGGCACTGTAATTCACAAACCTGCAGAGTTATAAATGACAGCTATCGTCCAAAAATAGACTGAAGTAAGGCTGCCAAGAGGACTTGAAAGCGGGGCAGAATTGCAGGAAACCGATTTCAGGAGGTAGACTGGAATTGCATTGAAAGCATAGGAAAAGAGGCAGAACGTCCACAATGATGCACTTGGCCAAAAAGGGCGTATGCGTTTTTTCCTGAATATATTCAGGAAAAAACGCATACGCCCTTTTTGGCCAACCAAGCAAGCTTGCAAAGGAAATCTGCACTACAATGAAGTCTCACTTCCCCCCGGTCAAAAGGGCCATCTGAAAAAAGTGTAAAATCCAGAAAGGCAGGACAGGCCATGGAGAACTGGGAGCCTTGTTATGCTGATGGGCGGGATGTAAATTGCCAACAGACACTTGGGAGAAGTGTATGGTGTTTCCTGAAACATCTAAAAAACAAAGCAACAGAACCTAGGGCACTTCCACTTATGGTCCTATAGCTTAGGGAAATTAAAATCAAAAAGACACAGCCACCCCAAAGTTTGGAACGGCTCTGTTTACAAGAACCTCGTTTACAGTACAAGTTCAACATCGCAGAAAGTGAAAAATGGATAAAGAAGTTGTGGTATTTACTTACAAAGCAATATCACTCAGCAATGAAATCTGTGTCATCAGGCCCTTAGCAGCACAATGAGTGGATTCAGGTATGATGATTCTAACTGAAATAAGTCACACAGAAAAAGAAACATCATAAGATATCAGTAATACACGGAATGTAAACTTGGCTACACAGGAACTGAATTACAGAACAGAACAGTGTCTCAAATTTAGAAAACCAACTTATGCTTGCTTAAGGGTAAAGGTGAGTTGGGGTGCTGCATAAAACCAGAGATTGAAATGAGCACAGATAAAGTTCCTTAAGTCAAATATGGATAGACAAGAGCTACTCCTTGCTCAACGAAATGGACTCAACACCGCATATTAAACGCCTAAGAATGTACCTGACTAGTAAGTATCTTAAAACCTATGGATTGCTATGTCTCCGAAAGAGAATCAAGCATGTCTACAGGGGCATAAACACAGCAGTGATAGGATTGGAGAGGTTCGGTGAGCAAATGAAGACCCTTTGAAGTCATATTGCATGGTACCCATTCCACGGGTCTCAACTCTCCAGGTTTAAGGTATTCTTCCTTAAGCTAAAACATGCATGTGGAACCTAGAGTATGATCAACCATGTGATCGGGAGACGTGTTCAAATATGTCTCAGTTTTCCTCCCCTGGTACTCGGATGCAACATTCCAGACGCTTTACTAACACTCTCTCCACTTGGAGAGTCAGCGCCTTTAACCTCTTGTTTGGCCCAGTTTGCAATTTCTGCGGATGATGAACAGGAATAGCGAGAACCAATGAGAGGCTAGCTGGAGGTGTCTGGACGGGCAAATTTAACTCTCATTTCCCACCAGGAAGAGGAAATAACCAAAGGCTCAGCGTGCCGTGCCGGAACCAGATTAGGGCCTGAAGCCATCCTGCGGTGTTGCGGCCATCTCAAAAGAAAGCGAGTTGAAGAAAGGAGCTCAGGGGCACTGTAATTCACAAACCTGCAGAGTTATAAATGACAGCTATCGTCCAAAAATAGACTGAAGTAAGGCTGCCAAGAGGACTTGAAAGCGGGGCAGAATTGCAGGAAACCGATTTCAGGAGGTAGACTGGAATTGCATTGAAAGCATAGGAAAAGAGGCAGAACGTCCACAATGATGCACTTGGCCAAAAAGGGCGTATGCGTTTTTTCCTGAATATATTCAGGAAAAAACGGATACGCCCTTTTTGGCCAACCAAGCAAGCTTGCAAAGGAAATCTGCACTACAATGAAGTCTCACTTCCCCCCGGTCAAAAGGGCCATCTGAAAAAAGTGTAAAATCCAGAAAGGCAGGACAGGCCATGGAGAACTGGGAGCCTTGTTATGCTGATGGGCGGGATGTAAATTGCCAACAGACACTCGGGAGAAGTGTATGGTGTTTCCTGAAACATCTAAAAAACAAAGCAACAGAGCCTAGGGCACTGCCACTTATGGTCCTATAGCTTAGGGAAATTAAAATCAAAAAGACACAGCCACCCCAAAGTTTGGGACGCCTCTGTTTACAAGAACCTCGTTTACAGTACAAGTTCAACATCGCAGAAAGTGAAAAATGGATAAAGAACTTGTGGTACTTACGTACAATGCAGTATCACTCAGCAATGAAATCTATGTCATCAGGCCCATAGCAGCATAATGAGTGGATTCAGGTACGATGATTCTAACTGAAATAAGTCACACAGAAAAAGAAACATCATAAGATATCACTAATACACGGAATGTAAACTTGGCTACACAGGAACTGCATTCCAAAACAGAACAGGGTCTCAAATTTAGAAAACCAACCTATGCTTGCTTAAGGGGAAAGGTGAGTTGGGGTGCTGCATAAAACCAGAGATTGAAATGAGCACAGATAAATTTCCTTAAGCCAAATATGGAATAGACAAGAGCTACTCCTTGCTCAACGAAATGGACTCAAAACCCCATATTAAACCCCTAAGAATGTACCTGACTAGTAAGTATCTTAAAACCTATGGATTGCTATGTCTCCAAAAGAGAATCAAGCGTGTGTACAGGGGAATAAACGCAGCAGTGATAGGATTGGAGAGGTTCGGTGAGCAAATGAAGACCCTTTTAAGTCATATTGCATGGTACCCATTCCACGGGTCTCAACTCTCCAGGTTTAAGGTATTCTTCCTTCAGCTAAAACATGCATGTGGAACCCAGAGTATGATCAACCATGTGAATGGGAGACGTGTTCAAATATGTCTCAGTTTTCCTCCCCTGGTACTCGGGTGCAACATTCCAGACGCTTTACTAACACTCTCCCCACTTGGAGAGTCAGCGCCTTTAACCTCCTGTTTGGCACAGTTTGCAATTTCTGCGGAAGATGAACAGGAATAGCGAGAACCAATGAGAGGCTAGCTGGAGGTGTCTGGACGGGCAAATTTAACTCTCATTTCCCAACAGGAAGAGGAAATAACCAAAGGCTCAGCGTGCCGTGCCGGAACCAGATTAGGGCCTGAAGCCATCCTGCGGTGTTGCGGCCAGCTCAAAAGAAAGCGAGTTGAAGAAAGGAGCTCAGGGGCACTGTAATTCACAAACCTGCAGAGTTATAAATGACAGCTATCGTCCAAAAATAGACTGAAGTAAGGCTGCCAAGAGGACTTGAAAGCGGGGCAGAATTGCAGGAAACCGATTTCAGGAGGTAGACTGGAATTGCATTGCAAGCATAGGAAAAGAGGCAGAACGTCCACAATGATGCACTTGGCCAAAAAGGGCGTATGCGTTTTTTCCTGAATATATTCAGGAAAAAACGCATACGCCCTTTTTGGCCAACCAAGCAAGCTTGCAAAGGAAATCTGCACTACAATGAAGTCTCACTTCCCACCGGTCAAAAGGGCCATCTGAAAAAAGTGTAAAATCCAGAAAGGCAGGACAGGCCATGGAGAACTGGGAGCCTTGTTATGCTGATGGGCGGGATGTAAATTGCCAACAACCACTCGGGAGAAGTGTATGGTGTTTCCTGAAACATCTAAAAAACAAAGCAACAGAACCTAGGGCACTTCCACTTATGGTCCTATAGCTTAGGGAAATTAAAATCAAAAAGACACAGCCACCCCAAAGTTTGGAACGGCTCTGTTTACAAGAACCTCGTTTACAGTACAAGTTCAACATCGCAGAAAGTGAAAAATGGATAAAGAAGTTGTGGTATTTACTTACAAAGCAATATCACTCAGCAATGAAATCTGTGTCATCAGGCCCTTAGCAGCACAATGAGTGGATTCAGGTATGATGATTCTAACTGAAGTAAGTCACACAGAAAAAGAAACATCATAAGATATCAGTAATACACGGAATGTAAACTTGGCTACACAGGAACTGAATTACAGAACAGAACAGGGTCTCAAATTTAGAACACCAACTTATGCTTGCTTAAGGGTAAAGGTGAGATGGGGTGCTGCATAAAACCAGAGATTGAAATGAGCACAGATAAAGTTCCTTAAGCCAAATATGGAATAGACAAGAGCTACTCCTTGCTCAACGAAATGGACTCAACACCGCATATTAAACGCCTAAGAATGTACCTGACTAGTAAGTATCTTAAAACCTATGGATTGCTATGTCTCCGAAAGAGAATCAAGCATGTGTACAGGGGCATAAATGCAGCAGTGATAGGATTTGGAGAGGTTCGGTGAGCAAATGAAGACCCTTTGAAGTCATATTGCATGGTACCCATTCCACGGGTTTCAACTACCCAGGTTTAAGGTATTCTTCCTTCAGCTAAAACATGCATGCGGAACCTAGAGTATGATCAACCATGTGATCGGGAGATGTGTTCAAATATGTCTCAGTTTTCGTACCCTGGTACTCGGGTGCAACATTCCAGACGCTTTACTAACACTCTCCCCACTTGGAGAGTCAGTCCCTTTAACCTCCTGTTTGGCCCAGTTTGCAATTTCTGCGGAAGATGAACAGGAATAGCGAGAACCAATGAGAGGCTAGGTGGAGGTGTCTGGACGGGCAAATTTAACTCTCATTTCCCACCAGGAAGAGGAATTAACCAAAGGCTCAGCGTGCCGTGCCGGAACCAGATTAGGGCCTGAAGCCATCCTGCGGTGTTGCGGCCAGCTCAAAAGAAAGCGAGTTGAAGAAAGGAGCTCAGGGGCACTGTAATTCACAAACCTGCAGAGTTATAAATGACAGCTATCGTCCAAAAATAGACTGAAGTAAGGCTGCCAAGAGGACTTGAAAGCGGGGAAGAATTGCAGGAAACCGATTTCAGGAGGTAGACTGGAATTGCATTGAAAGCATAGGAAAAGAGGCAGAACGTCCACAATGATGCACTTGGCCAAAAAGGGCGTATGCGTTTTTTCCTGAATATATTCAGGAAAAAACGCATACGCCCTTTTTGGCCAACCAAGCAAGCTTGCAAAGGAAATCTGCACTACAATGAAGTCTCACTTCCCCCCGGTCAAAAGGGCCATCTGAAAAAAGTGTAAAATCCAGAAAGGCAGGACAGGCCATGGAGAACTGGGAGCCTTGTTATGCTGATGGGCGGGATGTAAATTGCCAACAGACACTCGGGAGAAGTGTATGGTGTTTCCTGAAACATCTAAAAAACAAAGCAACAGAGCCTAGGGCACTTCTACTTATGGTCCTATAGCTTAGGGAAATTAAAATCAAAAAGACACAGCCACCCCAAAGTTTGGGACGCCTCTGTTTACAAGAACCTCGTTTACAGTACAAGTTCAACATCGCAGAAAGTGAAAAATGGATAAAGAACTTGTGGTACTTACGTACAATGCAGTATCACTCAGCAATGAAATCTATGTCATCAGGCCCATAGCAGCATAATGAGTGGATTCAGGTACGATGATTCTAACTGAAATAAGTCACACAGAAAAAGAAACATCATAAGATATCACTAATACACGGAATGTAAACTTGGCTACACAGGAACTGCATTCCAAAACAGAACAGGGTCTCAAATTTAGAAAACCAACCTATGCTTGCTTAAGGGGAAAGGTGAGTTGGGGTGCTGCATAAAACCAGAGATTGAAATGAGCACAGATAAATTTCCTTAAGCCAAATATGGAATAGACAAGAGCTACTCCTTGCTCAACGAAATGGACTCAAAACCCCATATTAAACCCCTAAGAATGTACCTGACTAGTAAGTATCTTAAAACCTATGGATTGCTATGTCTCCAAAAGAGAATCAAGCGTGTGTACAGGGGAATAAACGAAGCAGTGATAGGATTGGAGAGGTTCGGTGAGCAAATGAAGACCCTTTGAAGTCATATTGCATGGTACCCATTCCACGGGTCTCAACTCTCCAGGTTTAAGGTATTCTTCCTTCAGCTAAAACATGCATGTGGAACCCAGAGTATGAACAACCATGTGAATGGGAGACGTGTTCAAATATGTCTCAGTTTTCCTCCCCTGGTACTCGGGTGCAACATTCCAGACGCTTTACTAACACTCTCCCCACTTGGAGAGTCAGCGCCTTTAACCTCCTGTTTGGCCCAGTTTGCAATTTCTGCGGAAGATGAACAGGAATAGCGAGAACCAATGAGAGGCTAGCTGGAGGTGTCTGGACGGGCAAATTTAACTCTCATTTCCCAACAGGAAGAGGAAATAACCAAAGGCTCAGCGTGCCGTGCCAGAACCAGATTAGGGCCTGAAGCCATCCTGCGGTGTTGCGGCCAGCTCAAAAGAAAGCGAGTTGAAGAAAGGAGCTCAGGGGCACTGTAATTCACAAACCTGCAGAGTTATAAATGACAGCTATCGTCCAAAAATAGACTGAAGTAAGGCTGCCAAGAGGACTTGAAAGCGGGGCAGAATTGCAGGAAACCGATTTCAGGAGGTAGACTGGAATTGCATTGAAAGCATAGGAAAAGAGGCAGAACGTCCACAATGATGCACTTGGCCAAAAAGGGCGTATGCGTTTTTTCCTGAATATATTCAGGAAAAAACGCATATGCCCTTTTTGGCCAATCAAGCAAGCTTGCAAAGGAAATCTGCACTACAATGAAGTCTCACTTCCCCCAGGTCAAAAGGGCCATCTGAAAAAAGTGTAAAATCCAGAAAGGCAGGACAGGCCATGGAGAACTGGGAGCCTTGTTATGCTGATGGGCGGGATGTAAATTGCCAACAACCACTCGGGAGAAGTGTATGGTGTTTCCTGAAACATCTAAAAAACAAAGCAACAGAACCTAGGGCACTTCCACTTATGGTCCTATAGCTTAGGGAAATTAAAATCAAAAAGACACAGCCACCACAAAGTTTGGAACGGCTCTGTTTACAAGAACCTCGTTTACAGTACAAGTTCAACGTCGCAGAAAGTGAAAAATGGATAAAGAAGTTGTGGTATTTACTTACAAAGCAATATCACTCAGCAATGAAATCTGTGTCATCAGGCCCTTAGCAGCACAATGAGTGGATTCAGGTATGATGATTCTAACTGAAATAAGTCACACAGAAAAAGAAACATCATAAGATATCAGTAATACACGGAATGTAAACTTGGCTACACAGGAACTGAATTACAGAACAGAACAGGGTCTCAAATTTAGAAAACCAACTTATGCTTGCTTAAGGGTAAAGGTGAGTTGGGGTGCTGCATAAAACCAGAGATTGAAATGAGCACAGATAAAGTTCCTTAAGCCAAATATGGAATAGACAAGAGCTACTCCTTGCTCAACGAAATGGACTCAACACCGCATATTAAACGCCTAAGAATGTACCTGACTAGTAAGTATCTTAAAACCTATAGATTGCTATGTCTCCGAAAGAGAATCAAGCATGTGTACAGGGGCATAAACGCAGCAGTGATAGAATTGGAGAGGTTCGGTGAGCAAATGAAGACCCTTTGAAGTCATATTGCATGGTACCCATTACACGGGTCTCAACTCTCCAGGTTTAAGGTATTCTTCCTTCAGCTAAAACATGCATGTGGAACCCAAGTATGATCAACCATGTGAACGGGAGACGTGTTCAAATATGTCTCAGTTTTCGTACCCTGGTACTCGGGTGCAACATTCCAGACGCTTTACTAACACTCTCCCGACTTGGAGAGTCAGCGCCTTTAACCTCCTGTTTGGCCCAGTTTGCAATTTCTGCGGAAGATGAACAGGAATAGCGAGAACCAATGAGAGGCTAGCTGGAGGTGTCTGGACGGGCAAATTTAACTCTCATTTCCCAACAGGAAGAGGAAATAACCAAAGGCTCAGCGTGCCGTACCGGAACCAGATTAGGGCCTGAAGCCATCCTGCGGTGTTGCGGCCAGCTCAAAAGAAAGCGAGTTGAAGAAAGGAGCTCAGGGGCACTGTAATTCACAAACCTGCAGAGTTATAAATGACAGCTATCGTCCAAAAATAGACTGAAGTAAGGCTGCCAAGAGGACTTGAAAGCGGGGCAGAATTGCAGGAAACCGATTTCAGGAGGTAGACTGGAATTGCATTGAAAGCATAGGAAAAGAGGCAGAACGTCCACAATGATGCACTTGGCCAAAAAGGGCGTATGCGTTTTTTCCTGAATATATTCAGGAAAAAACGCATAAACCCTTTTTAGCCAACCAAGCAAGCTTGCAAAGGAAATCTGCACTACAATGAAGTCTCACTTCCCCCCAGTCAAAAGGGCCATCTGAAAAAAGTGTAAAATCCAGAAAGGCAGGACAGGCCACGGAGAACTGGGAGCCTTGTTATGCTGATGGGTGGGATGTAAATTGCCAACAACCACTCGGGAGAAGTGTATGGTGTTTCCTGAAACATCTAAAAAACAAAGCAACAGAACCTAGGGCACTTCCACTTATGGTCCTATAGCTTAGGGAAATTAAAATCAAAAAGACACAGCCACCCCAAAGTTTGGGACGCCTCTGTTTACAAGAACCTCGTTTACAGTACAAGTTCAACATCGCAGAAAGTGAAAAATGGATAAAGAAGTTGTGGTATTCACTTACAAAGCAATATCACTCAGCAATGAAATCTATGTCATCAGGCCCTTAGCAGCACAATGAGTGGATTCAGGTATGATGATTCTAACTGAAATAAGTCACACAGAAAAAGAAACATCATAATATATCAGTAATACACGGAAGGAAATTGGCTACACAGGAACTGAATTACAGA
Organism: Stenella coeruleoalba; assembly: GCF_951394435.1. Taxonomy (NCBI): domain Eukaryota; kingdom Metazoa; phylum Chordata; class Mammalia; order Artiodactyla; family Delphinidae; genus Stenella; species Stenella coeruleoalba. The sequence goes on from NW_027646391.1 coordinate 508,559, forward strand.
ACAGAACAGGGTCTCAAATTTAGAAAACCAACTTATGCTTGCTTAAGGGTAAAGGTGAGTTGGGGTGCTGCATAAAACCAGAGATTGAAATGAGCACAGATAAAGTTTCTTAAGCCAAATATAGAATAGACAAGAGCTACTCCTTGCTCAACGAAATGGACTCAACACCGCATATTAAACGCCTAAGAATGTACCTGACTAGTAAGTATCTTAAAACCTATGGATTGCTATGTCTCCGAAAGAGAATCAAGCATGTGTACAGGGGCATAAACGCAGCAGTGATAGGATTGGAGAGGTTCGGTGAGCAAATGAAGACCCTTTGAAGTCATATTGCATGGTACCCATTCCACGGGTTTCAACTACCCAGGTTTTAGGTATTCTTCCTTCAGCTAAAACATGCATGTGGAACCCAGAGTATGATCAACCATGTGATCGGGAGACGTGTTCCAATATGTCTCAGTTTTCCTCCCCTGGTACTCGGGTGCAACATTCCAGACGCTTTACTAACACTCTCCCCACTTGGAGAGTCAGTCCCTTTAACCTCCTGTTTGGCCCAGTTTGCAATTTCTGCGGAAGATGAACAGGAATAGCGAGAACCAATGAGAGGCTAGCTGGAGGTGTCTGGACGGGCAAATTTAACTCTCATTTCCCACCAGGAAGAGGAATTAACCAAAGGCTCAGCATGCCGGGCCGGAACCAGATTAGGGCCTGAAGCCATCCTGCGGTGTTGCGGCCAGGTCACAAGAAAGCGAGTTGAAGAAAGGAGCTCAGGGGCACTGTAATTCACAAACCTGCAGAGTTATAAATGACAGCTATCGTCCAAAAATAGACTGAAGTAAGGCTGCCAAGAGGACTTGAAAGCGGGGCAGAATTGCAGGAAACCGATTTCAGGAGGTAGACTGGAATTGCATTGAAAGCATAGGAAAAGAGGCAGAACGTCCACAATGATGCACTTGGCCAAAAAGGGCGTATGCGTTTTTTCCTGAATATATTCAGGAAAAAGCGCATACGCCCTTTTTGGCCAACCAAGCAAGCTTGCAAAGGAAATCTGCACTACAATGAAGTCTCACTTCCCCCCGGTCAAAAGGGCCATCTGAAAAAAGTGTAAAATTCAGAAAGGCAGGACAGGCCATGGAGAACTGGGAGCCTTGTTATGCTGATGGGCGGGATGTAAATTGCCAACAGACACTCGGGAGAAGTGTATGGTGTTTCCTGAAACATCTAAAAAACAAAGCAACAGAACCTAGGGCACTTCCACTTATGGTCCTATAGCTTAGGGAAATTAAAATCAAAAAGACACATCCACCCCAAAGTTTGGAACGGCTCTGTTTACAAGAACCTCGTTTACAGTACAAGTTCAACATCGCAGAAAGTGAAAAATGGATAAAGAAGTTGTGGTATTTACTTACAAAGCAATATCACTCAGCAATGAAATCTGTGTCATCACGCCCTTAGCAGCACAATGAGTGGATTCAGGTATGATGATTCTAACTGAAATAAGTCACACAGAAAAAGAAACATCATAAGATATCAGTAATACACGGAATGTAAACTTGGCTACACAGGAACTGCATTCCAAAACAGAACAGGGTCTCAAATTTAGAAAACCAACTTATGCTTGCTTAAGGGGAAAGGTGAGTTGGGGTGCTGCATAAAACCAGAGATTGAAATGAGCACAGATAAAGTTCCTTAAGCCAAATATGGAATAGACAAGAGCTACTCCTTACTCAACGAAATGGACTCAACACCCCATATTAAACGCCTAAGAATGTACCTGACTAGTAAGTATCTTAAAACCTATGGATTGCTATGTCTCCAAAAGAGAATCAAGCGTGTGTACAGGGGCATAAACGCAGCAGTGATAGGATTGGAGAGGTTCGGTGAGCAAATGAAGACCCTTTGAAGTCATATTGCATGGTACCCATTCCACGGGTCTCAACTCTCCAGGTTTAAGGTATTCTTCCTTCAGCTAAAACATGCATGTGGAACCCAGAGTATGATCAACCATGTGAACGGGAGACGTGTTCAAATATGTCTCAGTTTGCCTCCCCTGGTACTCGGGTGCAACATTCCAGACGCTTTACTAACACTCTCCCGACTTGGAGAGTCAGTCCCTTTAAACTCCTGTTTGGCCCAGTTTGCAATTTCTGCGGAGGATGAACAGGAATAGCGAGAACCAATGAGAGACTAGCTGGAGGTGTCTGGACGGGCAAATTTAACTCTCATTTCCCACCAGGAAGAGGAAATAACCAAAGGCTCAGCGTGCCGTACCGGAACCAGATTAGGGCCTGAAGCCATCCTGCGGTGTTGCGGCCAGCTCAAAAGAAAGCGAGTTGAAGAAAGGAGCTCAGGGGCACTGTAATTCACAAACCTGCAGAGTTATAAATGACAGCTATCGTCCAAAAATAGACTGAAGTAAGGCTGCCAAGAGGACTTGAAAGCGGGGCAGAATTGCAGGAATCCGATTTCAGGAGGTAGACTGGAATTGCATTGCAAGCATAGGAAAAGAGGCAGAACGTCCACAATGATGCACTTGGCCAAAAACGGCGTATGCGTTTTTTCCTGAATATATTCAGGAAAAAACGCATACGCCCTTTTTGGCCAACCAAGCAAGCTTGCAAAGGAAATCTGCACTACAATGAAGTCTCACTTCCCCCCGGTCAAAAGGGCCATCTGAAAAAAGTGTAAAATCCAGAAAGGCAAGACAGGCCATGGAGAACTGGGAGCCTTGTTATGCTGATGGGCGGGATGTAAATTGCCAACAGACACTCGGGAGAAGTGTATGGTGTTTCCTGAAACATCTAAAAAACAAAGCAACAGAACCTAGGGCACTTCCACTTATGGTCCTATAGCTTAGGGAAATTAAAATCAAAAAGACACAGCCACCCCAAAGTTTGGAACGGCTCTGTTTACAAGAACCTCGTTTACAGTACAAGTTCAACATCGCAGAAAGTGAAAAATGGATAAAGAAGTTGTGGTATTTACTTACAAAGCAATATCACTCAGCAATGAAATCTGTGTCATCAGGCCCTTAGCAGCACAATGAGTGGATTCAGGTATGATGATTCTAACTGAAATAAGTCACACAGAAAAAGAAACATCATAAGATATCAGTAATACACGGAATGTAAACTTGGCTACACAGGAACTGAATTACAGAACAGAACAGGGTCTCAAATTTAGAAAACCAACGTATTCTTGCTTAAGGGTAAAGGTGAGTTGGGGTGCTGCATAAAACCAGAGATTGAAATGAGCACAGATAAAGTTCCTTAAGCCAAATATGGAATAGACAAGAGCTACTCCTTGCTCAACGAAATGGACTCAACACCCCATATTAAACGCCTAAGAATGTACCTGACTAGTAAGTATCTTAAAACCTATGGATTGCTATGTCTCTGAAAGAGAATCAAGCATGTGTACAGGGGCATAAACGCAGCAGTGATAGGATTGGAGAGGTTCGGTGAGCAAATGAAGACCCTTTGAAGTCATATTGCATGGTACCCATTCCACGGGTTTCAACTACCCAGGTTTAAGGTATTCTTCCTTCAGCTAAAACATGCATGTGGAACCTAGAGTATGATCAACCATGTGATCGGGAGATGTGTTCAAATATGTCTCAGTTTTCCTCCCCTGGTACTCGGGTGCAACATTCCAGACGCTTTACTAACACTCTCCCCACTTGGAGAGTCAGTCCCTTTAACCTCCTGTTTGGCCCAGTTTGCAATTTCTGCGGAAGATGAACAGGAATAGCGAGAACCAATGAGAGGCTAGCTGGAGGTGTCTGGACGGGCAAATTTAACTCTCATTTCCAACCAGGAAGAGGAATTAACCAAAGGCTCAGCATGCCGGGCTGGAACCAGATTAGGGCCTGAAGCCATCCTGCGGTGTTGCGGCCAGGTCACAAGAAAGCGAGTTGAAGAAAGGAGCTCAGGGGCACTGTAATTCACAAACCTGCAGAGTTATAAATGACAGCTATCGTCCAAAAATAGACTGAAGTAAGGCTGCCAAGAGGACTTGAAAGCGGGGCAGAATTGCAGGAAACCGATTTCAGGAGGTAGACTGGAATTGCATTGAAAGCATAGGAAAAGAGGCAGAACGTCCACAATGATGCACTTGGCCAAAAAGGGCGTATGCGTTTTTTCCTGAATATATTCAGGAAAAAACGCATACGCCCTTTTTGACCAACCAAGCAAGCTTGCAAAGAAAATCTGCATTACAATGAAGTCTCGCTTCCCACCGGTCAAAAGGGCCATCTGAAAAAAGTGTAAAATCCAGAAAGGCAGGACAGGCCATAGAGAACTGGGAGCCTTGTTATGCTGATGGGCGGGTTGTAAATTGCCAACAGACACTCGGGAGAAGTGTATGGTGTTTCCTGAATCATCTAAAAAACAAAGCAACAGAGCCTAGGGCACTGCCACTTATGGTCCTATAGCTTAGGGAAATTAAAATCAAAAAGACACAGCCACCCCAAAGTTTGGGACGCCTCTGTTTACAAGAACCTCGTTTACAGTACAAGTTCAACATCGCAGAAAGTGAAAAATGGATAAAGAACTTGTGGTACTTACGTACAATGCAGTATCACTCAGCAATGAAATCTATGTCATCAGGCCCGTAGCAGCATAATGAGTAGATTCAGGTACGATGATTTTAACTGAAATAAGTCACACAGAAAAAGAAACATCATAAGATATCACTAATACACGGAATGTAAACTTGGCTACACAGGAACTGAATTCCAAAACAGAACAGGTTCTCAAATTTAGAAAAGCAACTTATGCTTGCTTAAGGGTAAAGGTGAGTTGGGTTGCTGAATAAAACCAGAGATTGAAATGAGCACAGATATAGTTCCTTAAGCCAAATATGGAATAGACAAGAGCTACTCCTTGCTCAACGAAATGGACTCAACACCGCATATTAAACGCCTAAGAATGTACCTGACTAGTAAGTATCTTAAAACCTATGGATTGCTATGTCTCCGAAAGAGAATCAAGCATGTGTACAGGGGCATAAACGCAGCAGTGATACGATTGGAGAGGTTCGGTGAGCAAATGAAGACCCTTTGAAGTCATATTGCATGGTACCCATTACACGGGTCTCAACTCTCCAGGTTTAAGGTATTCTTCCTTCAGCTAAAACATGCATGTGGAACCCAAGTATGATCAACCATGTGAACGGGAGACGTGCTCAAATATGTCTCAGTTTTCCTCCCCTGGTACTCGGGTGCAACATTCCAGACGCTTTACTAACACTCTCCCCACTTGGAGAGTCAGTGCCTTTAACCTCCTGTTTCGCCCAGTTTGCAATTTCTGTGGAAGATGAACAGGAATAGCGAGAACCAATGAGAGGCTAGCTGGAGGTGTCTGGACGGGCAAATTTAACTCTCATTTCCCACCAGGAAGAGGAAATAACCAAAGGCTCAGCGTGCCGTACCGGAACCAGATTAGGGCCTGAAGCCATCCTGCGGTGTTGCGGCCAGGTCACAAGAAAGCGAGTTGAAGAAAGGAGCTCACGGGCACTGTAATTCACAAACCTGCAGAGTTATAAATGACAGCTATCGTCCAAAAATAGACTGAAGTAAGGCTGCCAAGAGGACTTGAAAGCGGGGCAGAATTGCAGGAAACCGATTTCAGGAGGTAGACTGGAATTGCATTGAAAGCATAGGAAAAGAGGCAGAACGTCCACAATGATGCACTTGGCCAAAAAGGGCGTATGCGTTTTTTCCTGAATATATTCAGGAAAAAACGCATACGCCCTATTTGGCCAACCAAGCAAGCTTGCAAAGGAAATCTGCACTACAATGAAGTCTCACATCCCCCCGGTCAAAAGGGCCATCTGAAAAAAGTGTAAAATCCAGAAAGGCAGGACAGGCCATGGAGAACTGGGAGCCTTGTTATGCTGATGGGCGGGATGTAAATTGCCAACAACCACTCGGGAGAAGTGTATGGTGTTTCCTGAAACATCTAAAAAACAAAGCAACAGAACCTAGGGCACTTCCACTTATGGTCCTATAGCTTAGGGAAATTAAAATCAAAAAGACACAGCCACCCCAAAGTTTGGAACGGCTCTGTTTACAAGAACCTCGTTTACAGTACAAGTTCAAAATCGCAGAAAGTGAAAAATGGATAAAGAAGTTGTGGTATTTACTTACAAAGCAATATCACTCAGCAATGAAATCTGTGTCATCAGGCCCTTAGCAGCACAATGAGTGGATTCAGGTACGATGATTCTAACTGAAATAAGTCACACAGAAAAAGAAACATCATAAGATATCAGTAATACACGGAATGTAAACTTGGCTACACAGGAACTGAATTACAGAACAGAACAGGGTCTCAAATTTAGAAAACCAACTTATTCTTGCTTAAGGGTAAAGGTGAGTTGGGGTGCTGCATAAAACCAGAGATTGAAATGAGCACAGATAAAGTTCCTTAAGCCAAATATGGAATAGACAAGAGCTACTCCTTGCTCAACGAAATGGACTCAACACCGCATATTAAGCGCCTAAGAATGTACCTGACTAGTAAGTATCTTAAAACCTATGGATTGCTATGTCTCCGAAAGAGAATCAAGCATGTGTACAGGGGCATAAACGCAGCAGTGATAGGATTGGAGAGGTTCGGTGAGCAAATGAAGACCCTTTGAAGTCATATTGCATGGTACCCATTACACGGGTCTTAACTCTCCAGGTTTAAGGTATTCTTCCTTCAGCTAAAACATGCATGTGGAACCCAAGTATGATCAACCATGTGATCGGGAGACGTGTTCAAATATGTCTCAGTTTTCCTCCCCTGGTACTCGGGTGCAACATTCCAGACGCTTTACTAACACTCTCCCCACTTAGAGAGTCAGCACCTTTAACCTCCTGTTTGGCCCAGTTTGCAATTTCTGCGGAAGATGAACAGGAATAGCGAGAACCAATGAGAGGCTAGCTGGAGGTGTCTGGACGGGCAAATTTAACTCTCATTTCCCACCAGGAAGAGGAAATAACCAAAGGCTCAGCGTGCCGTGCCGGAACCACATTAGGGCCTGAAGCCATCCTGCGGTGTTGCGGCCAGCTCAAAAGAAAGCGAGTTGAAGAAAGGAGCTCAGGGGCACTGTAATTCACAAACCTGCAGAGTTATAAATGACAGCTATCGTCCAAAAATAGACTGAAGTAAGGCTGCCAAGAGGACTTGAAAGCGGGGCAGAATTGCAGGAAACCGATTTCAGGAGGTAGACTGGAATTGCATTGAAAGCATAGGAAAAGAGGCAGAACGTCCACAATGATGCACTTGGCCAAAAAGGGCGTATGCGTTTTTTCCTGAATATATTCAGGAAAAAACGCATACGCCCTTTTTGGCCAACCAAGCAAGCTTGCAAAGGAAATCTGCACTACAATGAAGTCTCACTTCCCCCCGGTCAAAAGGGCCATCTGAAAAAAGTGTAAAATCCAGAAAGGCAGGACAGGCCATGGAGAACTGGGAGCCTTGTTATGCTGATGGGTGGGATGTAAATTGCCAACAACCACTCGGGAGAAGTGTATGGTGTTTCCTGAAACATCTAAAAAACAAAGCAACAGAACCTAGGGCACTTCCACTTATGGTCCTATAGCTTAGGGAAATTAAAATCAAAAAGACACAGCCACCCCAAAGTTTGGAACGGCTCTGTTTACAAGAACCTTGTTTACAGTACAAGTTCAACATCGCAGAAAGTGAAAAATGGATAAAGAAGTTGTGGTATTTACTTACAAAGCAATATCACTCAGCAATGAAGTCTGTGTCATCAGGCCCTTAGCAGCACAATGAGTGGATTCAGGTATGATGATTCTAACTGAAATAAGTCACACAGAAAAAGAAACATCATAAGATATCAGTAATACACGGAATGTAAACTTGGCTACACAGGAACTGAATTACAGAACAGAACATGGTCTCAAATTTAGAAAACCAACTTATTCTTGCTTAAGGGTAAAGGTGAGTTGGGGTGCTGCATAAAACCAGAGATTGAAATGAGCACAGATAAAGTTCCTTAAGCCAAATATGGAATAGACAAGAGCTACTCCTTGCTCAACGAAATGGACTCAACACCCCATATTAAACGCCTAAGAATGTACCTGACTAGTAAGTATCTTAAAACCTATGGATTGCTATGTCTCCGAAAGAGAATCAAGCATGTGTACAGGGGCATAAACGCAGCAGTGATAGGATTGGAGAGGTTCGGTGAGCAAATGAAGACCCTTTGAAGTCATATTGCATGGTACCCATTACACGGGTCTCAACTCTCCAGGTTTAAGGTATTCTTCCTTCAGCTAAAACATGCATGTGGAACCCAAGTATGATCAACCATGTGAACGGGAGACGTGCTCAAATATGTCTCAGTTTTCCTCCCCTGGTACTCGGGTGCAACATTCCAGACGCTTTACTAACACTCTCCCCACTTGGAGAGTCAGTGCCTTTAACCTCCTGTTTCGCCCAGTTTGCAATTTCTGTGGAAGATGAACAGGAATAGCGAGAACCAATGAGAGGCTAGCTGGAGGTGTCTGGACGGGCAAATTTAACTCTCATTTCCCACCAGGAAGAGGAAATAACCAAAGGCTCAGCGTGCCGTACCGGAACCAGATTAGGGCCTGAAGCCATCCTGCGGTGTTGCGGCCAGCTCAAAAGAAAGCGAGTTGAAGAAAGGAGCTCAGGGGCACTGTAATTCACAAATCTGCAGAGTTATAAATGACAGCTATCGTCCAAAAATAGACTGAAGTAAGGCTGCCAAGAGGACTTGAAAGTGGGGCAGAATTGCAGGAAACCGATTTCAGGAGGTAGACTGGAATTGCATTGAAAGCATAGGAAAAGAGGCAGAACGTCCACAATGATGCACTTGGCCAAAAAGGGCGTATGCGTTTTTTCCTGAATATATTCAGGAAAAAACGCATACGCCCTTTTTGGCCAACCAAGCAAGCTTGCAAAGGAAATCTGCACTACAATGAAGTCTCACTTCCCCCCGGTCAAAAGGGCCATCTGAAAAAAGTGTAAAATCCAGAAAGGCAGGACAGGCCATGGAGAACTGGGAGCCTTGTTATGCTGATGGGCGGGATGTAAATTGGCAACAGACACTCGGGAGAAGTGTATGGTGTTTCCTGAAACATCTAAAAAACAAAGCAACAGAGCCTAGGGCACTGCCACTTATGGTCCTATAGCTTAGGGAAATTAAAATCAAAAAGACACAGCCACCCCAAAGTTTGGGACGCCTCTGTTTACCAGAACCTCGTTTACAGTACAAGTTCAACATCGCAGAAAGTGAAAAATGGATAAAGAAGTTGTGGTATTTACTAACAAAGCAATATCACTCAGCAATGAAATCTATGTCATCAGGCCCTTAGCATCACAATGAGTGGATTCAGGTACGATGATTCTAACTGAAATAAGTCACACAGAAAAAGAAACATCATAAGATATCACTAATACACGGAATGTAAACTTGGCTACACAGGAACTGCATTCCAAAACAGAACAGGGTCTCAAATTTAGAAAACCAACTTATGCTTGCTTAAGGGTAAAGGTGAGTTGGGGTGCTGCATAAAACCAGAGATTGAAATGAGCACAGATAAAGTTCCTTAAGCCAAATATGGAATAGACAAGAGCTACTCCTTGCTCAACGAAATGGACTCAAAACCCCATATTAAACGCCTAAGAATGTACCTGACTAGTAAGTATCTTAAAACCTATGGATTGCTATGTCTCTGAAAGAGAATCAAGCATGTGTACAGGGGCATAAACGCAGCAGTGATAGGATTGGAGAGGTTCGGTGAGCAAATGAAGACCCTTTGAAGTCATATTGCATGGTACCCATTCCACGGGTTTCAACTACCCAGGTTTTAGGTATTCTTCCTTCAGCTAAAACATGCATGTGGAACCTAGAGTATGATCAACCATGTGATCGGGAGACGTGTTCAAATATGTCTCAGTTTTCCTCCCCTGGTACTCGGGCGCAACATTCCAGACGCTTTACTAACACTCTCCCCACTTGGAGAGTCAGTGCCTTTAACCTCCTGTTTCGCCCAGTTTGCAATTTCTGTGGAAGATGAACAGGAATAGCGAGAACCAATGAGAGGCTAGCTGGAGGTGTCTGGACGGGCAAATTTAACTCTCATTTCCCACCAGGAAGAGGAAATAACCAAAGGCTCAGCGTGCCATGCCGGAACCAGATTAGGGCCTGAAGCCATCCAGCGGTGTTGCGGCCAGCTCAAAAGAAAGCGAGTTGAAGAAAGGATCTCAGGGGCACTGTAATTCACAAACCTGCAGAGTTATAAATGACAGCTATCGTCCAAAAATAGACTGAAGTAAGGCTGCCAAGAGGACTTGAAAGCGGGGCAGAATTGCAGGAAACCGATTTCAGGAGGTAGACTGGAATTGCATTGAAAGCATTGGAAAAGAGGCAGAACGTCCACAATGATGCACTTGGCCAAAAAGGGCGTATGCGTTTTTTCCTGAATATATTCAGGAAAAAACGCATACGCCCTTTTTGGCCAACCAAGCAAGCTTGCAAAGGAAATCTGCACTACAATGAAGTCTCACTTCCCCCCGGTGAAAAGGGCCATCTGAAAAAAGTGTAAAATCCAGAAAGGCAGGACAGGCCATGGAGAACTGGGAGCCTTGTTATGCTGATGGGCGGGATGTAAATTGCCAACAACCACTCGGGAGAAGTGTATGGTGTTTCCTGAAACATCTAAAAAACAAAGCAACAGAACCTAGGGCACTTCCACTTATGGTCCTATAGCTTAGGGAAATTAAAATCAAAAAGACACAGCCACCCCAAAGTTTGGAACGGCTCTGTTTACAAGAACCTCGTTTACAGTACAAGTTCAACATCGCAGAAAGTGAAAAATGGATAAAGAAGTTGTGGTATTTACTTACAAAGCAATATCACTCAGCAATGAAATCTGTGTCATCAGGCCCTTAGCAGCACAATGAGTGGATTCAGGTATGATGATTCTAACTGAAATAAGTCACACAGAAAAAGAAACATCATAAGATATCAGTAATACACGGAATGTAAACTTGGCTACACAGGAACTGAATTACAGAACAGAACAGGGTCTCAAATTTAGAAAACCAACTTATGCTTGCTTAAGGGTAAAGGTGAGTTGGGGTGCTGCATAAAACCAGAGATTGAAATGAGCACAGATAAAGTTCCTTAAGCCAAATATGGAATAGACAAGAGCTACTCCTTGCTCAACGAAATGGACTCAACACCGCATATTAAACGCCTAAGAATGTACCTGACTAGTAAGTATCTTAAAACCTATAGATTGCTATGTCTCCGAAAGAGAATCAAGCATGTGTACAGGGGCATAAACGCAGCAGTGATAGGATTGGAGAGGTTCGGTGAGCAAATGAAGACCCTTTGAAGTCATATTGCATGGTACCCATTACACGGGTCTCAACTCTCCAGGTTTAAGGTATTCTTCCTTCAGCTAAAACATGCATGTGGAACCCAAGTATGATCAACCATGTGAACGGGAGACGTGTTCAAATATGTCTCAGTTTTCGTACCCTGGTACTCGGGTGCAACATTCCAGACGCTTTACTAACACTCTCCCGACTTGGAGAGTCAGCGCCTTTAACCTCCTGTTTGGCCCAGTTTGCAATTTCTGCGGAAGATGAACAGGAATAGCGAGAACCAATGAGAGGCTAGCTGGAGGTGTCTGGACGGGCAAATTTAACTCTCATTTCCCACCAGGAAGAGGAATTAACCAAAGGCTCAGCGTGCCGTACCGGAACCAGATTAGGGCCTGAAGCCATCCTGCGGTGTTGCGGCCAGCTCAAAAGAAAGCGAGTTGAAGAAAGGAGCTCAGGGGCACTGTAATTCACAAACCTGCAGAGTTATAAATGACAGCTATCGTCCAAAAATAGACTGAAGTAAGGCTGCCAAGAGGACTTGAAAGCGGGGCAGAATTGCAGGAAACCGATTTCAGGAGGTAGACTGGAATTGCATTGAAAGCATAGGAAAAGAGGCAGAACGTCCACAATGATGCACTTGGCCAAAAAGGGCGTATGCGTTTTTTCCTGAATATATTCAGGAAAAAACACATACGCCCTTTTTGGCCAACCAAGCAAGCTTGCAAAGGAAATCTGCACTACAATGAAGTCTCACTTCCCCCCGGTCAAAAGGGCCATCTGAAAAAAGTGTAAAATCCAGAAAGGCAGGACAGGCCATGGAGAACTGGGAGCCTTGTTATGCTGATGGGCGGGATGTAAATTGCCAACAGACACTTGGGAGAAGTGTATGGTGTTTCCTGAAACATCTAAAAAACAAAGCAACAGAACCTAGGGCACTTCCACTTATGGTCCTATAGCTTAGGGAAATTAAAATCAAAAAGACACAGCCACCCCAAAGTTTGGAACGGCTCTGTTTACAAGAACCTCGTTTACAGTACAAGTTCAACATCGTAGAAAGTGAAAAATGGATAAAGAACTTCTGGTACTTACGTACAATGCAGTATCACTCAGCAAAAAAATCTATGTCATCAGGCCCATAGCAGCATAATGAGTGGATTCAGGTACGATGATTCTAACTGAAATAAGTCACAGAGAAAAAGAAACATCATAAGATATCAGTAATACACGGAACGTAAACTTGGCTACACAGGAACTGAATTACAGAACAGAACAGGGTCTCAAATTTAGAAAACCAACTTATGCTTGCTTAAGGGTAAAGGTGAGTTGGGGTGCTGCATAAAACCAGAGATTGAAATGAGCACAGATAAAGTTCCTTAAGTCAAATATGGAATAGACAAGAGCTACTCCTTGCTCAACGAAATGGACTCAACACCGCATATTAAACGCCTAAGAATGTACCTGACTAGTAAGTATCTTAAAACCTATGGATTGCTATGTCTCCGAAAGAGAATCAAGCATGTGTACAGGGGCATAAACGCAGCAGTGATAGGATTGGAGAGGTTCGGTGAGCAAATGAAGACCCTTTGAAGTCATATTGCATGGTACCCATTACACGGGTCTCAACTCTCCAGGTTTAAGGTATTCTTCCTTCAGCTAAAACATGCATGTGGAACCTAGAGTATGATCAACCATGTGATCGGGAGACGTGTTCAAATATGTCTCAGTTTTCCTCCCCTGGTACTCGGATGCAACATTCCAGACGCTTTACTAACACTCTCCCCACTTGGAGAGTCAGCGCCTTTAACCTCTTGTTTGGCCCAGTTTGCAATTTCTGCGGAAGATGAACAGGAATAGCGAGAACCAATGAGAGGCTAGCTGGAGGTGTCTGGACGGGCAAATTTAACTCTCATTTCCCACCAGGAAGAGGAAATAACCAAAGGCTCAGTGTGCCGTACCGGAACCAGATTAGGGCCTGAAGCCATCCTGCGGTGTTGCGGCCAGCTCAAAAGAAAGCGAGTTGAAGAAAGGAGCTCTGGGGCACTGTAATTCACAAACCTGCAGAGTTATAAATGACAGCTATCGTCCAAAAATATACTGAAGTAAGGCTGCCAAGAGGACTTGAAAGCGGGGCAGAATTGCAGGAAACCGATTTCAGGAGGTAGACTGGAATTGCATTGCAAGCATAGGAAAAGAGGCAGAACGTCCACAATGATGCACTTGGCCAAAAAGGGCGTATGCGTTTTTTCCTGAATATATTCAGGAAAAAACGCATACGCCCTTTTTGGCCAACCAAGCAAGCTTGCAAAGGAAATCTGCACTACAATGAAGTCTCACTTCCCACCGGTCAAAAGGGCCATCTGAAAAAAGTGTAAAATCCAGAAAGGCAGGACAGGCCATGGAGAACTGGGAGCCTTGTTATGCTGATGGGCGGGATGTAAATTGCCAACAACCACTCGGGAGAAGTGTATGGTGTTTCCTGAAACATCTAAAAAACAAAGCAACAGAACCTAGGGCACTTCCACTTATGGTCCTATAGCTTAGGGAAATTAAAATCAAAAAGACACAGCCACCCCAAAGTTTGGAACGGCTCTGTTTACAAGAACCTCGTTTACAGTACAAGTTCAACATCGCAGAAAGTGAAAAATGGATAAAGAAGTTGTGGCATTTACTTACAAAGCAATATCACTCAGCAATGAAATCTATGTCATCAGGCCCTTAGCAGCACAATGAGTGGATTCAGGTATGATGATTCTAACTGAAGTAAGTCACACAGAAAAAGAAACATCATAAGATATCAGTAATACACGGAATGTAAACTTGGCTACACAGGAACTGAATTACAGAACAGAACAGGGTCTCAAATTTAGAAAACCAACTTATGCTTGCTTAAGGGTAAAGGTGAGATGGGGTGCTGCATAAAACCAGAGATTGAAATGAGCACACATAAAGTTCCTTAAGTCAAATATGGAATAGACAAGAGCTACTCCTTGCTCAACGAAATGGACTCAACACCGCATATTAAACGCCTAAGAATGTACCTGACTAGTAAGTATCTTAAAACCTATGGATTGCTATGTCTCCGAAAGAGAATCAAGCATGTGTACAGGGGCATAAATGCAGCAGTGATAGGATTGGAGAGGTTCGGTGAGCAAATGAAGACCCTTTGAAGTCATATTGCATGGTACCCATTCCACGGTTTTCAACTACCCACGTTTAAGGTATTCTTCCTTCAGCTAAAACATGCATGCGGATCCTAGAGTATGATCAACCATGTGATCGGGAGATGTGTTCAAATATGTCTCAGTTTTCGTACCCTGGTACTCGGGTGCAACATTCCAGACGCTTTACTAACACTCTCCCGACTTGGAGAGTCAGTCCCTTTAACCTCCTGTTTGGCCCAGTTTGCAATTTCTGCGGAAGATGAACAGGAATAGCGAGAACCAATGAGAGGCTAGGTGGAGGTGTCTGGACGGGCAAATTTAACTCTCATTTCCCACCAGGAAGAGGAATTAACCAAAGGCTCAGCGTGCCGGGCCGGAACCAGATTAGGGCCTGAAGCCATCCTGCGGTATTGCGGCCAGCTCAAAAGAAAGCGAGTTGAAGAAAGGAGCTCAGGGGCACTGTAATTCACAAACCTGCAGAGTTATAAATGACAGCTATCGTCCAAAAATAGACTGAAGTAAGGCTGCCAAGAGGACTTGAAAGCGGGGCAGAATTGCAGGAAACCGATTTCAGGAGGTTGACTGGAATTGCATTGAAAGCATAGGAAAAGAGGCAGAACGTCCACAATGATGCACTTGGCCAAAAAGGGCGTATGCGTTTTTTCCTGAATATATTCAGGAAAAAACGCATACGCCCTTTTTGGCCAACCAAGCAAGCTTGCAAAGGAAATCTGCACTACAATGAAGTCTCACTTCCCCCCGGTCAAAAGGGCCATCTGAAAAAAGTGTAAAATCCAGAAAGGCAGGACAGGCCATGGAGAACTGGGAGCCTTGTTATGCTGATGGGCGGGATGTAAATTGCCAACAGACACTCGGGAGAAGTGTATGGTGTTTCCTGAAACATCTAAAAAACAAAGCAACAGAGCCTAGGGCACTGCCACTTATGGTCCTATAGCTTAGGGAAATTAAAATCAAAAAGACACAGCCACCCCAAAGTTTGGGACGCCTCTGTTTACAAGAACCTCGTTTACAGTACAAGTTCAACATCGCAGAAAGTGAAAAATGGATAAAGAACTTGTGGTACTTACGTACAATGCAGTATCACTCAGCAATGAAATCTATGTCATCAGGCCCATAGCAGCATAATGAGTGGATTCAGGTACGATGATTCTAACTGAAATAAGTCACACAGAAAAAGAAACATCATAAGATATCACTAATACACGGAATGTAAACTTGGCTACACAGGAACTGCATTCCAAAACAGAACAGGGTCTCAAATTTAGAAAACCAACCTATGCTTGCTTAAGGGGAAAGGTGAGTTGGGGTGCTGCATAAAACCAGAGATTGAAATGAGCACAGATAAAGTTCCTTAAGCCAAATATGGAATAGACAAGAGCTACTCCTTGCTCAACGAAATGGACTCAAAACCCCATATTAAACCCCTAAGAATGTACCTGACTAGTAAGTATCTTAAAACCTATGGATTGCTATGTCTCCAAAAGAGAATCAAGCGTGTGTACAGGGGAATAAACGCAGCAGTGATAGGATTGGAGAGGTTCGGTGAGCAAATGAAGACCCTTTGAAGTCATATTGCATGGTACCCATTCCACGGGTCTCAACTCTCCAGGTTTAAGGTATTCTTCCTTCAGCTAAAACATGCATGTGGAACCCAGAGTATGATCAACCATGTGAATGGGAGACGTGTTCAAATATGTCTCAGTTTTCCTCCCCTGGTACTCGGGTGCAACATTCCAGACGCTTTACTAACACTCTCCCCACTTGGAGAGTCAGCGCCTTTAACCTCCTGTTTGGCACAGTTTGCAATTTCTGCGGAAGATGAACAGGAATAGCGAGAACCAATGAGAGGCTAGCTGGAGGTGTCTGGACGGGCAAATTTAACTCTCATTTCCCAACAGGAAGAGGAAATAACCAAAGGCTCAGCGTGCCGTGCCGGAACCAAATTAGGGCCTGAAGCCATCCTGCGGTGTTGCGGCCAGCTCAAAAGAAAGCGAGTTGAAGAAAGGAGCTCAGGGGCACTGTAATTCACAAACCTGCAGAGTTATAAATGACAGCTATCGTCCAAAAATAGACTGAAGTAAGGCTGCCAAGAGGACTTGAAAGCGGGGCAGAATTGCAGGAAACCGATTTCAGGAGGTAGACTGGAATTGCATTGAAAGCATAGGAAAAGAGGCAGAACGTCCACAATGATGCACTTGGCCAAAAAGGGCGTATGCGTTTTTTCCTGAATATATTCAGGAAAAAACGCATACGCCCTTTTTGGCCAACCAAGCAAGCTTGCAAAGGAAATCTGCACTACAATGAAGTCTCACTTCCCCCCGGTCAAAAGGGCCATCTGAAAAAAGTGTAAAATCCAGAAAGGCAGGACAGGCCATGGAGAACTGGGAGCCTTGTTATGCTGATGGGCGGGATGTAAATTGCCAACAACCACTCGGGAGAAGTGTATGGTGTTTCCTGAAACATCTAAAAAACAAAGCAACAGAACCTAGGGCACTTCCACTTATGGTCCTATAGCTTAGGGAAATTAAAATCAAAAAGACACAGCCAGCACAAAGTTTGGAACGGCTCTGTTTACAAGAACCTCGTTTACAGTACAAGTTCAACATCGCAGAAAGTGAAAAATGGATAAAGAAGTTGTGGTATTTACTTACAAAGCAATATCACTCAGCAATGAAATCTGTGTCATCAGGCCCTTAGCAGCACAATGAGTGGATTCAGGTATGATGATTCTAACTGAAATAAGTCACACAGAAAAAGAAACATCATAAGATATCAGTAATACACGGAATGTAAACTTGGCTACACAGGAACTGAATTACAGAACAGAACAGGGTCTCAAATTTAGAAAACCAACTTATGCTTGCTTAAGGGGAAAGGTGAGTTGGGGTGCTGCATAAAACCAGAGATTGAAATGAGCACAGATAAAGTTCCTTAAGCCAAATATGGAATAGACAAGAGCTACTCCTTGCTCAACGAAATGGACTCAACACCGCATATTAAACGCCTAAGAATGTACCTGACTAGTAAGTATCTTAAAACCTATAGATTGCTATGTCTCCGAAAGAGAATCAAGCATGTGTACAGGGGCATAAACGCAGCAGTGATAGGATTGGAGAGGTTCGGTGAGCAAATGAAGACCCTTTGAAGTCATATTGCATGGTACCCATTACACGGGTCTCAACTCTCCAGGTTTAAGGTATTCTTCCTTCAGCTAAAACATGCATGTGGAACCCAAGTATGATCAACCATGTGAACGGGAGACGTGTTCAAATATGTCTTTGTTTTCCTCCCCTGGTACTCGGGTGCAACATTCCAGACGCTTTACTAACACTCTCCCCACTTGGAGAGTCAGCGCCTTTAACCTCCTGTTTGGCCCAGTTTGCAATTTCTGCGGAAGATGAACAGGAATAGCGAGAACCAATGAGAGACTCTCTGGAGGTGTCTGGACGGGCAAATTTAACTCTCATTTCCCACCAGGAAGAGGAAATAACCAAAGGCTCAGTGTGCCGTACCGGAACCAGATTAGGGCCTGAAGCCATCCTGCGGTGTTGCGGCCAGCTCAAAAGAAAGCGAGTTGAAGAAAGGAGCTCTGGGGCACTGTAATTCACAAACCTGCAGAGTTATAAATGACAGCTATCGTCCAAAAATATACTGAAGTAAGGCTGCCAAGAGGACTTGAAAGCGGGGCAGAATTGCAGGAAACCGATTTCAGGAGGTAGACTGGAATTGCATTGCAAGCATAGGAAAAGAGGCAGAATGTCCACAATGATGCACTTGGCCAAAAAGGGCGTATGCGTTTTTTCCTGAATATATTCAGGAAAAAACGCATACGCACTTTTTGGCCAACCAAGCAAGCTTGCAAAGGAAATCTGCACTACAATGAAGTCTCACTTCCCCCCGGTCAAAAGGGTCATCTGAAAAAAGTGTAAAATCCAGAAAGGCAGGACAGGCCATGGAGAACTGGGAGCCTTGTTATGCTGATGGGCGGGATGTAAATTGCCAACAACCACTCGGGAGAAGTGTATGGTGTTTCCTGAAACATCTAAAAAACAAAGCAACAGAACCTAGGGCACTTCCACTTATGGTCCTATAGCTTAGGGAAATTAAAATCAAAAAGACACAGCCACCCCAAAGTTTGGAACGGCTCTGTTTACAAGAACCTCGTTTACAGTACAAGTTCAACATCGCAGAAAGTGAAAAATGGATAAAGAAGTTGTGGTATTTACTTACAAAGCAATATCACTCAGCAATGAAATCTGTGTCATCAGGCCCTTAGCAGCACAATGAGTGGATTCAGGTATGATGATTCTAACTGAAGTAAGTCACACAGAAAAAGAAACATCATAAGATATCAGTAATACACGGAATGTAAACTTGGCTACACAGGAACTGAATTACAGAACAGAACAGGGTCTCAAATTTAGAAAACCAACTTATGCTTGCTTAAGGGTAAAGGTGAGATGGGGTGCTGCATAAAACCAGAGATTGAAATGAGCACACATAAAGTTCCTTAAGTCAAATATGGAATAGACAAGAGCTACTCCTTGCTCAACGAAATGGACACAACACCGCATATTAAACGCCTAAGAATGTACCTGACTAGTAAGTATCTTAAAACCTATGGATTGCTATGTCTCTGAAAGAGAATCAAGCATGTGTACAGGGGCATAAACGCAGCAGTGATAGGATTGGAGAGGTTCGGTGAGCAAATGAAGACCCTTTGAAGTCATATTGCATGGTACCCATTCCACGGGTTTCAACTACCCAGGTTTAAGGTATTCTTCCTTCAGCTAAAACATGCATGCGGAACCTAGAGTATGATCAACCATGTGATCGGGAGATGTGTTCAAATATGTCTCAGTTTTCGTACCCTGGTACTCGGGTGCAACATTCCAGACGCTTTACTAACACTCTCCCCACTTGGAGAGTCAGCCCCTTTAACCTACTGTTTGGCCCAGTTTGCAATTTCTGCGGAAGATGAACAGGAATAGCGAGAACCAATGAGAGGCTAGCTGGAGGTGTCTGGACGGGCAAATTTAACTCTCATTTCCCACCAGGAAGAGGAATTAACCAAAGGCTCAGCGTGCCGGGCAGGAACCAGATTAGGGCCTGAAGCCATCCTGCGGTGTTGCGGCCAGCTCAAAAGAAAGCGAGTTGAAGAAAGGAGCTCAGGGGCACTGTAATTCACAAACCTGCAGAGTTATAAATGACAGCTATCGTCCAAAAATAGACTGAAGTAAGGCTGCCAAGAGGACTTGAAAGCGGGGCAGAATTGCAGGAAACCGATTTCAGGAGGTAGACTGGAATTGCATTGAAAGCATAGGAAAAGAGGCAGAACGTCCACAATGATGCACTTGGCCAAAAAGGGCGTATGCGTTTTTTCCTGAATATATTCAGGAAAAAACGCATACGCCCTTTTTGGCCAACCAAGCAAGCTTGCAAAGGAAATCTGCACTACAATGAAGTCTCACTTCCCCCCGGTCAAAAGGGCCATCTGAAAAAAGTGTAAAATCCAGAAAGGCAGGACAGGCCATGGAGAACTGGGAGCCTTGTTATGCTGATGGGCGGGATGTAAACTGCCAACAGACACTCGGGAGAAGTGTATGGTGTTTCCTGAAACATCTAAAAAACAAAGCAACAGAACCTAGGGCACTTCCACTTATGGTCCTATAGCTTAGGGAAATTAAAATCAAAAAGACACAGCCACCCCAAAGTTTGGGACGCCTCTGTTTACAAGAACCTCGTTTACAGTACAAGTTCAACATCGCAGAAAGTGAAAAATGCATAAAGAACTTGTGGTACTTACGTACAATGCAGTATCACTCAGCAATGAAATCTATGTCATCAGGCCCATAGCAGCATAATGAGTGGATTCAGGTACGATGATTCTAACTGAAATAAGTCACACAGAAAAAGAAACATCATAAGATATCACTAATACACGGAATGTAAACTTGGCTACACAGGAACTGCATTCCAAAACAGAACAGGGTCTCAAATTTAGAAAACCAACCTATGCTTGCTTAAGGGGAAAGGTGAGTTGGGGTGCTGCATAAAACCAGAGATTGAAATGAGCACAGATAAAGTTCCTTAAGCCAAATATGGAATAGACAAGAGCTACTCCTTGCTCAACGAAATGGACTCAAAACCCCATATTAAACCCCTAAGAATGTACCTGACTAGTAAGTATCTTAAAACCTATGGATTGCTATGTCTCCAAAAGAGAATCAAGCGTGTGTACAGGGGAATAAACGCAGCAGTGATAGGATTGGAGAGGTTCGGTGAGCAAATGAAGACCCTTTGAAGTCATATTGCATGGTACCCATTCCACGGGTCTCAACTCTCCAGGTTTAAGGTATTCTTCCTTCAGCTAAAACATGCATGTGGAACCCAGAGTATGATCAACCATGTGAACGGGAGACGTGTTCAAATATGTCTCAGTTTTCCTCCCCTGGTACTCGGGTGCAACATTCCAGACGCTTTACTAACACTCTCCCCACTTGGAGAGTCAGCGCCTTTAACCTCCTGTTTGGCACAGTTTGCAATTTCTGCGGAAGATGAACAGGAATAGCGAGAACCAATGAGAGGCTAGCTGGAGGTGTCTGGACGGGCAAATTTAACTCTCATTTCCCAACAGGAAGAGGAAATAACCAAAGGCTCAGCGTGCCGTGCCGGAACCAGATTAGGGCCTGAAGCCATCCTGCGGTGTTGCGGCCAGCTCAAAAGAAAGCGAGTTGAAGAAAGGAGCTCAGGGGCACTGTAATTCACAAACCTGCAGAGTTATAAATGACAGCTATCGTCCAAAAATAGACTGAAGTAAGGCTGCCAAGAGGACTTGAAAGCGGGGCAGAATTGCAGGAAACCGATTTCAGGAGGTAGACTGGAATTGCATTGAAAGCATAGGAAAAGAGGCAGAACGTCCACAATGATGCACTTGGCCAAAAAGGGCGTATGCGTTTTTTCCTGAATATATTCAGGAAAAAACGCATACGCCCTTTTTGGCCAACCAAGCAAGCTTGCAAAGGAAATCTGCACTACAATGAAGTCTCACTTCCCCCCGGTCAAAAGGGCCATCTGAAAAAAGTGTAAAATCCAGAAAGGCAGGACAGGCCATGGAGAACTGGGAGCCTTGTTATGCTGATGGGCGGGATGTAAATTGCCAACAACCACTCGGGAGAAGTGTATGGTGTTTCCTGAAACATCTAAAAAACAAAGCAACAGAACCTAGGGCACTTCCACTTATGGTCCTATAGCTTAGGGAAATTAAAATCAAAAAGACACAGCCACCACAAAGTTTGGAACGGCTCTGTTTACAAGAACCTCGTTTACAGTACAAGTTCAACATCGCAGAAAGTGAAAAATGGATAAAGAAGTTGTGGTATTTACTTACAAAGCAATATCACTCAGCAATGAAATCTGTGTCATCAGGCCCTTAGCAGCACAATGAGTGGATTCAGGTATGATGATTCTAACTGAAATAAGTCACACAGAAAAAGAAACATCATAAGATATCAGTAATACACGGAATGTAAACTTGGCTACACAGGAACTGAATTACAGAACAGAACAGGGTCTCAAATTTAGAAAACCAACTTATGCTTGCTTAAGGGTAAAGGTGAGTTGGGGTGCTGCATAAAACCAGAGATTGAAATGAGCACAGATAAAGTTCCTTAAGCCAAATATGGAATAGACAAGAGCTACTCCTTGCTCAACGAAATGGACTCAACACCGCATATTAAACGCCTAAGAATGTACCTGACTAGTAAGTATCTTAAAACCTATAGATTGCTATGTCTCCGAAAGAGAATCAAGCATGTGTACAGGGGCATAAACGCAGCAGTGATAGGATTGGAGAGGTTCGGTGAGCAAATGAAGACCCTTTGAAGTCATATTGCATGGTACCCATTACACGGGTCTCAACTCTCCAGGTTTAAGGTATTCTTCCTTCAGCTAAAACATGCATGTGGAACCCAAGTATGATCAACCATGTGAACGGGAGACGTGTTCAAATATGTCTCAGTTTTCGTACCCTGGTACTCAGGTGCAACATTCCAGACGCTTTACTAACACTCTCCCCACTTGGAGAGTCAGCGCCTTTAACCTCCTGTTTGGCACAGTTTGCAATTTCTGCGGAAGATGAACAGGAATAGCGAGAACCAATGAGAGGCTAGCTGGAGGTGTCTGGACGGGCAAATTTAACTCTCATTTCCCACCAGGAAGAGGAATTAACCAAAGGCTCAGCGTGCCGTACCGGAACCAGATTAGGGCCTGAAGCCATCCTGCGGTGTTGCGGCCAGCTCAAAAGAAAGCGAGTTGAAGAAAGGAGCTCAGGGGCACTGTAATTCACAAACCTGCAGAGTTATAAATGACAGCTATCGTCCAAAAATAGACTGAAGTAAGGCTGCCAAGAGGACTTGAAAGCGGGGCAGAATTGCAGGAAACCGATTTCAGGAGGTAGACTGGAATTGCATTGAAAGCATAGGAAAAGAGGCAGAACGTCCACAATGATGCACTTGGCCAAAAAGGGCGTATGCGTTTTTTCCTGAATATATTCAGGAAAAAACGCATACACCCTTTTTAGCCAACCAAGCAAGCTTGCAAAGGAAATCTGCACTACAATGAAGTCTCACTTCCCCCCAGTCAAAAGGGCCATCTGAAAAAAGTGTAAAATCCAGAAAGGCAGGACAGGCCACGGAGAACTGGGAGCCTTGTTATGCTGATGGGTGGGATGTAAATTGCCAACAACCACTCGGGAGAAGTGTATGGTGTTTCCTGAAACATCTAAAAAACAAAGCAACAGAACCTAGGGCACTTCCACTTATGGTCCTATAGCTTAGGGAAATTAAAATCAAAAAGACACAGCCACCCCAAAGTTTGGGACGCCTCTGTTTACAAGAACCTCGTTTACAGTACAAGTTCAACATCGCAGAAAGTGAAAAATGGATAAAGAAGTTGTGGTATTCACTTACAAAGCAATATCACTCAGCAATGAAATCTATGTCATCAGGCCCTTAGCAGCACAATGAGTGGATTCAGGTATGATGATTCTAACTGAAATAAGTCACACAGAAAAAGAAACATCATAATATATCAGTAATACACGGAAGGAAATTGGCTACACAGGAACTGAATTACAGAACAGAACAGGGTCTCAAATTTAGAAAACCAACTTATGCTTGCTTAAGGGTAAAGGTGAGTTGGGGTGCTGCATAAAACCAGAGATTGAAATGAGCACAGATAAAGTTTCTTAAGCCAAATATGGAATAGACAAGAGCTACTCCTTGCTCAACGAAATGGACTCAACACCGCATATTAAACGCCTAAGAATGTACCTGACTAGTAAGTATCTTAAAACCTATGGATTGCTATGTCTCTGAAAGAGAATCAAGCATGTGTACAGGGGCATAAACGCAGCAGTGATAGGATTGGAGAGGTTCGGTGAGCAAATGAAGACCCTTTGAAGTCATATTGCATGGTACCCATTCCACGGGTTTCAACTACCCAGGTTTTAGGTATTCTTCCTTCAGCTAAAACATGCATGTGGAACCCAGAGTATGATCAACCATGTGATCGGGAGACGTGTTCCAATATGTCTCAGTTTTCCTCCCCTGGTACTCGGGTGCAACATTCCAGACGCTTTACTAACACTCTCCCCACTTGGAGAGTCAGTCCCTTTAACCTCCTGTTTGGCCCAGTTTGCAATTTCTGCGGAACATGAACAGGAATAGCGAGAACCAATGAGAGGCTAGCTGGAGGTGTCTGGACGGGCAAATTTAACTCTCATTTCCCACCAGGAAGAGGAATTAACCAAAGGCTCAGCATGCCGGGCCGGAACCAGATTAGGGCCTGAAGCCATCCTGCGGTGTTGCGGCCAGGTCACAAGAAAGCGAGTTGAAGAAAGGAGCTCAGGGGCACTGTAATTCACAAACCTGCAGAGTTATAAATGACAGCTATCGTCCAAAAATAGACTGAAGTAAGGCTGCCAAGAGGACTTGAAAGCGGGGCAGAATTGCAGGAAACCGATTTCAGGAGGTAGACTGGAATTGCATTGAAAGCATAGGAAAAGAGGCAGAACGTCCACAATGATGCACTTGGCCAAAAAGGGCGTATGCGTTTTTTCCTGAATATATTCAGGAAAAAGCGCATACGCCCTTTTTGGCCAACCAAGCAAGCTTGCAAAGGAAATCTGCACTACAATGAAGTCTCACTTCCCCCCGGTCAAAAGGGCCATCTGAAAAAAGTGTAAAATCCAGAAAGGCAGGACAGGCCATGGAGAACTGGGAGCCTTGTTATGCTGATGGACGGGATGTAAATTGCCAACAACCACTCGGGAGAAGTGTATGGTGTTTCCTGAAACATCTAAAAAACAAAGCAACAGAACCTAGGGCACTTCCACTTATGGTCCTATAGCTTAGGGAAATTAAAATCAAAAAGACACATCCACCCCAAAGTTTGGAACAGCTCTGTTTACAAGAACCTCGTTTACAGTACAAGTTCAACATCGCAGAAAATGAAAAATGGATAAAGAAGTTGTGGTATTTACTTACAAAGCAATATCACTCAGCAATGAAATCTGTGTCATCAGGCCCTTAGCAGCACAATGAGTGGATTCAGGTATGATGATTCTAACTGAAATAAGTCACACAGAAAAAGAAACATCATAAGATATCAGTAATACACGGAATGTAAACTTGGCTACACAGGAACTGCATTCCAAAACAGAACAGGGTCTCAAATTTAGAAAACCAACTTATGCTTGCTTAAGGGGAAAGGTGAGTTGGGGTGCTGCATAAAACCAGAGATTGAAATGAGCACAGATAAAGTTCCTTAAGCCAAATATGGAATAGACAAGAGCTACTCCTTGCTCAACGAAATGGACTCAACACCGCATATTAAACGCCTAAGAATGTACCTGACTAGTAAGTATCTTAAAACCTATGGATTGCTATGTCTCCAAAAGAGAATCAAGCGTGTGTACAGGGGCATAAACGCAGCAGTGATAGGATTGGAGAGGTTCGGTGAGCAAATGAAGACCCTTTGAAGTCATATTGCATGGTACCCATTCCACGGGTCTCAACTCTCCAGGTTTAAGGTATTCTTCCTTCAGCTAAAACATGCATGTGGAACCCAGAGTATGATCAACCATGTGAACGGGAGACGTGTTCAAATATGTCTCAGTTTGCCTCCCCTGGTACTCGGGTGCAACATTCCAGACGCTTTACTAACACTCTCCCGACTTGGAGAGTCAGTCCCTTTAAACTCCTGTTTGGCCCAGTTTGCAATTTCTGCGGAGGATGAACAGGAATAGCGAGAACCAATGAGAGACTAGCTGGAGGTGTCTGGACGGGCAAATTTAACTCTCATTTCCCAACAGGAAGAGGAAATAACCAAAGGCTCAGCGTGCCGTACCGGAACCAGATTAGGGCCTGAAGCCATCCTGCGGTGTTGCGGCCAGCTCAAAAGAAAGCGAGTTGAAGAAAGGAGCTCAGGGGCACTGTAATTCACAAACCTGCAGAGTTATAAATGACAGCTATCGTCCAAAAATAGACTGAAGTAAGGCTGCCAAGAGGACTTGAAAGCGGGGCAGAATTGCAGGAAACCGATTTCAGGAGGTAGACTGGAATTGCATTGAAAGCATAGGAAAAGAGGCAGAACGTCCACAATGATGCACTTGGCCAAAAAGGGCGTATGCGTTTTTTCCTGAATATATTCAGGAAAAAACGCATACGCCCTTTTTAGCCAACCAAGCAAGCTTGCAAAGGAAATCTGCACTACAATGAAGTCTCACTTCCCCCCGGTCAAAAGGGCCATCTGAAAAAAGTGTAAAATCCAGAAAGGCAGGACAGGCCATGGAGAACTGGGAGCCTTGTTATGCTGATGGGCGGGATGTAAATTGCCAACAACCACTCGGGAGAAGTGTATGGTGTTTCCTGAAACATCTAAAAAACAAAGCAACAGAGCCTAGGGCACTGCCACTTATGGTTCTATAGCTTAGGGAAATTAAAATCAAAAAGACACAGCCACCCCAAAGTTTGGGATGCCTCTGTTTACAAGAACCTCGTTTACAGTACAAGTTCAACATCGCAGAAAGTGAAAAATGGATAAAGAAGTTGTGGTATTTACTTACAAAGCAATATCACTCAGCAATGAAATCTATGTCATCAGGCCCTTAGCATCACAATGAGTGGATTCAGGTATGATGATTCTAACTGAAATAAGTCACACAGAAAAAGAAACATCATAAGATATCAGTAATACACGGAATGTAAACTTGGCTACACAGGAACTGAATTACAGAACAGAACAGGGTCTCAAATTTAGAAAACCAACTTATGCTTGCTTAAGGGTAAAGGTGAGTTGGGGTGCTGCATAAAACCAGAGATTGAAATGAGCACAGATAAAGTTCCTTAAGTCAAATATGGAATAGACAAGAGCTACTCCTTGCTCAACGAAATGGACTCAACACCCCATATTAAACGCCTAAGAATGTACCTGACTAGTAAGTATCGTAAAACCTATGGATTGCTATGTCTCCGAAAGAGAATCAAGCATGTGTACAGGGGCATAAACGCAGCAGTGATAGGATTGGAGAGGTTCGGTGAGCAAATGAAGACCCTTTGAAGTCATATTGCATGGTACCCATTCCACGGGTTTCAACTACCCAGGTTTAAGGTATTCTTCCTTCAGCTAAAACATGCATGTGGAACCCAAGTATGATCAACCATGTGAACGGGAGACGTGTTCAAATATGTCTAAGTTTTCCTCCCCTGGTACTCGGGTGCAACATTCCAGACGCTTTACTAACACTCTCCCCACTTGGAGAGTCAGCGCCTTTAACCTCCTGTTTGGCCCAGTTTGCAATTTCTGCGCAAGATGAACAGGAATAGCGAGAAGCAATGAGAGGCTAGCTGGAGGTGTCTGGACGGGCAAATTTAACTCTCATTTCCCACCAGGAAGAGGAAATAACCAAAGGCTCAGCGTGCCGTACCGGAACCAGATTAGGGCCTGAAGCCATCCTGCGGTGTTGCGGCCAGCTCAAAAGAAAGCGAGTTGAAGAAAGGAGCTCAGGGGCACTGTAATTCACAAACCTGCAGAGTTATAAATGACAGCTATCGTCCAAAAATAGACTGAAGTAAGGCTGCCAAGAGGACTTGAAAGCGGGGCAGAATTGCAGGAAACCGATTTCAGGAGGTACACTGGAATTGCATTGAAAGCATAGGAAAAGAGGCAGAACGTCCACAATGATGCACTTGGCCAAAAAGGGCGTATGCGTTTTTTCCTGAATATATTCAGGAAAAAACGCATACGCCCTTTTTGGCCAACCAAGCAAGCTTGCAAAGGAAATCTGCACTACAATGAAGTCTCACTTCCTCCCGGTCAAAAGGGCCATCTGAAAAAAGTGTAAAATCCAGAAAGGCAGGACAGGCCATGGAGAACTGGGAGCCTTGTTATGCTGATGGACGGGATGTAAATTGCCAACAACCACTCGGGAGAAGTGTATGGTGTTTCCTGAAACATCTAAAAAACAAAGCAACAGAACCTAGGGCACTTCCACTTATGGTCGTATAGCTTAGGGAAATTAAAATCAAAAAGACACAGCCACCCCAAAGTTTGGAACGGCTCTGTTTACAAGAACCTCGTTTACAGTACAAGTTCAACATCGCAGAAAGTGAAAAATGGATAAAGAAGTTGTGGTATTTACTTACAAAGCAATATCACTCAGCAATGAAATCTGTGTCATCAGGCCCTTAGCAGCACAATGAGTGGATTCAGGTATGATGATTCTAACTGAAGTAAGTCACACAGAAAAAGAAACATCATAAGATATCAGTAATACACGGAATGTAAACTTGGCTACACAGGAACTGAATTACAGAACAGAACAGGGTCTCAAATTTAGAAAACCAACTTATGCTTGCTTAAGGGGAAAGGTGAGTTGGGGTGCTGCATAAAACCAGAGATTGAAATGAGCACAGATAAAGTTCCTTAAGTCAAATATGGAATAGACAAGAGCTACTCCTTGCTCAACGAAATGGACTCAACACCCCATATTAAACGCCTAAGAATGTACCTGACTAGTAAGTATCGTAAAACCTATGGATTGCTATGTCTCCGAAAGAGAATCAAGCATGTGTACAGGGGCATAAACGCAGCAGTGATAGGATTGGAGAGGTTCGGTGAGCAAATGAAGACCCTTTGAAGTCATATTGCATGGTACCCATTACACGGGTCTTAAATCTCCAGGTTTAAGGTATTCTTCCTTCAGCTAAAACATGCATGTGGAACCTAGAGTATGATCAACCATGTGAACGGGAGACGTGTTCAAATATGTCTCAGTTTTCCTCCCCTGGTACTCGGGTGCAACATTCCAGATGCTTTACTAACACTCTCCCCACTTGGAGAGTCACCGCCTTTAACCTCCTGTTTGGCCCAGTTTGCAATTTCTGCGGAAGATGAACAGGAATAGCGAGAACCAATGAGAGACTAGCTGGAGGTGTCTGGACGGGCAAATTTAACTCTCATTTCCCACCAGGAAGAGGAAATAACCAAAGGATCAGCGTGCCGTGCCGGAATCAGATTAGGGCCTGAAGCCATCCTGCGGTGTTGCGGCCAGGTCACAAGAAAGCGAGTTGAAGAAAGGAGCTCAGGGGCACTGTAATTCACAAACCTGCAGAGTTATAAATGACAGCGATCGTCCAAAAATAGACTGAAGTAAGGCTGCCAAGAGGACTTGAAAGCGGGGCAGAATTGCAGGAAACCGATTTCAGGAGGTAGACTGGAATTGCATTGAAAGCATAGGAAAAGAGGCAGAACGTCCACAATGATGCACTTAGCCAAAAAGGGCGTATGCGTTTTTTCCTGAATATATTCAGGAAAAAACGCATACGCCCTTTTTGGCCAACCAAGCAAGCTTGCAAAGGAAATCTGCACTACAATGAAGTCTCACTTCCCCCCGGTCAAAAGGGCCATCTGAAAAAAGTGTAAAATCCAGAAAGGCAGGACAGGCCATGGAGAACAGGGAGCCTTGTTATGCTGATGGGCGGGATGTAAATTGCCAACAACCACTCGGGAGAAGTGTATGGTGTTTCCTGAAACATCTAAAAAACAAAGCAACAGAGCCTAGGGCACTGCCACTTATGGTCCTATAGCTTAGGGAAATTAAAATCAAAAAGACACAGCCACCCCAAAGTTTGGGATGCCTCTGTTTACAAGAACCTCGTTTACAGTACAAGTTCAACATCGCAGAAAGTGAAAAATGGATAAAGAAGTTGTGGTATTTACTTACAAAGCAATATCACTCAGCAATGAAATCTATGTCATCAGGCCCTTAGCATCACAATGAGTGGATTCAGGTATGATGATTCTAACTGAAATAAGTCACACAGAAAAAGCAACATCATAAGATATCAGTAATACACGGAATGTAAACTTGGCTACACAGGAACTGAATTACAGAACAGAACAGGGTCTCAAATTTAGAAAACCAACTTATGCTTGCTTAAGGGTAAAGATGAGTTGGGGTGCTGCATAAAACCAGAGATTGAAATGAGCACAGATAAAGTTCCTTAAGTCAAATATGGAATAGACAAGAGCTACTCCTTGCTCAACGAAATGGACTCAACACCCCATATTAAACGCCTAAGAATGTACCTGACTAGTAAGTATCGTAAAACCTATGGATTGCTATGTCTCCGAAAGAGAATCAAGCATGTGTACAGGGGCATAAACGCAGCAGTGATAGGATTGGAGAGGTTCGGTGAGCAAATGAAGACCCTTTGAAGTCATATTGCATGGTACCCATTCCACGGGTTTCAACTACCCAGGTTTAAGGTATTCTTCCTTCAGCTAAAACATGCATGTGGAACCTAGAGTATGATCAACCATGTGATCGGGAGACGTGTTCAAATATGTCTCAGTTTTCCTCCCCTGGTACTCGGGTGCAACATTCCAGATGCTTTACTAACACTCTCCCGACTTGGAGAGTCAGTCCCTTTAACCTCCTGTTTGGCCCAGTTTGCAATTTCTGCGGAAGATGAACAGGAATAGCGAGAACCAATGAGAGGCTAGCTGGAGGTGTCTGGACGGGCAAATTTAACTCTCATTTCCCACCAGGAAGAGGAATTAACCAAAGGCTCAGCGTGCCATGCCGGAACCAGATTAGGGCCTGAAGCCATCCTGCGGTGTTGCGGCCAGGTCACAAGAAAGCGAGTTGAAGAAAGGAGCTCAGGGGCACTGTAATTCACAAACCTGCAGAGTTATAAATGACAGCTATCGTCCAAAAATAGACTGAAGTAAGGCTGCCAAGAGGACTTGAAAACGGGGCAGAATTGCAGGAAACCGATTTCAGGAGGTAGACTGGAATTGCATTGAAAGCATAGGAAAAGAGGCAGAACGTCCACAATGATGCACTTGGCCAAAAAGGGCATATGCGTTTTTTCCTGAATATATTCAGGAAAAAACGCATACGCCCTTTTTGGCCAACCAAGCAAGCTTGCAAAGGAAATCTGCACTACAATGAAGTCTCACTTCCCCCCGGTCAAAAGGGCCATCTGAAAAAAGTGTAAAATCCAGAAAGGCAGGACAGGCCATGGAGAACTGGGAGCCTTGTTATGCTGATGGGCGGCATGTAAATTGCCAACAACCACTCGGGAGAAGTGTATGGTGTTTCCTGAAACATCTAAAAAACAAAGCAACAGAGCCTAGGGCACTGCCACTTATGGTCCTATAGCTTAGGGAAATTAAAATCAAAAAGACACAGCCACCCCAAAGTTTGGGACGCCTCTGTTTACAAGAACCTCGTTTACAGTACAAGTTCAACATCGCAGAAAGTGAAAAATGGATAAAGAACTTGTGGTACTTACGTACAATGCAGTATCACTCAGCAATGAAATCTATGTCATCAGGCCCGTAGCAGCATAATGAGTGGATTCAGGTACGATGTTTCTAACTGAAATAAGTCACACAGAAAAAGAAACATCATAAGATATCAGTAATACACAGAATGTAAACTTGGCTACACAGGAACTGCATTCCAAATCAGAACAGGGTCTCAAATTTAGAAAACCAACTTATGCTTGCTTAAGGGTAAAGGTGAGTTGGGGTGCTGCATAAAACCAGAGATTGAAATGAGCACAGATAAAGTTCCTTAAGCCAAATATGGAATAGACAAGAGCTACTCCTTGCTCAACGAAATGGACTCAAAACCCCATATTAAACCCCTAAGAATGTACCTGACTAGTAAGTATGTTAAAACCTATGGATTGCTATGTCTCCAAAAGAGAATCAAGCGTGTGTACAGGGGAATAAACGCAGCAGTGATAGGATTGGAGAGGTTCGGTGAGCAAATGAAGACCCTTTGAAGTCATATTGCATGGTACCCATTCCACGGGTCTCAACTCTCCAGGTTTAAGGTATTCTTCCTTCAGCTAAAACATGCATGTGGAACCCAGAGTATGATCAACCATGTGAACGGGAGACGTGTTCAAATATGTCTCAGTTTTCCTCCCCTGGTACTTGGGTGCAACATTCCAGACGCTTTACTAACACTCTCCCCACTTGGAGAGTCAGTCCCTTTAACCTCCTGTTTGGCCCAGTTTGCAATTTCTGCGGAAGATGAACAGGAATAGCGAGAACCATTGAGAGGCTAGCTGGAGGTGTCTGGACGGGCAAATTTAACTCTCATTTCCCACCAGGAAGAGGAATTAACCAAAGGCTCAGCATGCCGGGCCGGAACCAGATTAGGGCCTGAAGCCATCCTGCGGTGTTGCGGCCAGGTCACAAGAAAGCGAGTTGAAGAAAGGAGCTCAGGGGCACTGTAATTCACAAACCTGCAGAGTTATAAATGACAGCTATCGTCCAAAAATAGACTGAAGTAAGGCTGCGAAGAGGACTTGAAAGCGGGGCAGAATTGCAGGAAACCGATTTCAGGAGGTAGACTGGAATTGCATTGAAAGCATAGGAAAAGAGGCAGAACGTCCACAATGATGTACTTGGCCAAAAAGGGCGTATGCGTTTTTTCCTGAATATATTCAGGAAAAAACGCATACGCCCTTTTTGGCCAACCAAGCAAGCTTGCAAAGGAAATCTACACTACAATGAAGTCTCACTTCCCCCCGGTCAAAAGGGCCATCTGAAAAAAGTGTAAAATCCAGAAAGGCAGGACAGGCCATGGAGAACTGGGAGCCTTGTTATGGTGATGGGCGGGATGTAAATTGCCAACAACCACTCGGGAGAAGTGTATGGTGTTTCCTGAAACATCTAAAAAACAAAGCAACAGAACCTAGGGCACTTCCACTTATGGTCCTATAGCTTAGGGAAATTAAAATCAAAAAGACACAGCCACCCCAAAGTTTGGAACGGCTCTGTTTACAAGAACCTCGTTTACAGTACAAGTTCAACATCGCAGAAAGTGAAAAATGGATAAAGAAGTTGTGGTATTTACTTACAAAGCAATATCACTCAGCAATGAAATCTGTGTCATCAGGCCCTCAGCAGCACAATGAGTGGATTCAGGTATGATGATTCTAACTGAAGTAAGTCACACAGAAAAAGAAACATCATAAGATATCAGTAATACACGGAATGTAAACTTGGCTACACAGGAACTGAATTACAGAACAGAACAGGGTCTCAAATTTAGAAAACCAACTTATGCTTGCTTAAGGGGAAAGGTGAGTTGGGGTGCTGCATAAAACCAGAGATTGAAATGAGCACAGATAAAGTTCCTTAAGCCAAATATGGAATAGACAAGAGCTACTCCTTGCTCAACGAAATGGACTCAAAACCCCATATTAAACGCCTAAGAATGTACCTGACTAGTAAGTATCTTAAAACCTATGGATTGCTATGTCTCCAAAAGAGAATCAAGCGTGTGTACAGGGGAATAAACGCAGCAGTGATAGGATTGGAGAGGTTCGGTGAGCAAATGAAGACCCTTTGAAGTCATATTGCATGGTACCCATTCCACGGGTTTCAACTACCCAGGTTTAAGGTATTCTTCCTTCAGCTAAAACATGCATGTGGAACCTAGAGTATGATCAACCATGTGATCGGGAGACGTGTTCAAATATGTCTCAGTTTTCCTCCCCTGGTACTCGGGTGCAACATTCCAGATGCTTTACTAACACTCTCCCGACTTGGAGAGTCAGTCCCTTTAACCTCCTGTTTGGCCCAGTTTGCAATTTCTGCGGAAGATGAACAGGAATAGCGAGAACCAATGAGAGGCTAGCTGGAGGTGTCTGGACGGGCAAATTTAACTCTCATTTCCCACCAGGAAGAGGAATTAACCAAAGGCTCAGCATGCCGGGCCGGAACCAGATTAGGGCCTGAAGCCATCCTGCGGTGTTGCGGCCAGGTCACAAGAAAGCGAGTTGAAGAAAGGAGCTCAGGGGCACTGTAATTCACAAACCTGCAGAGTTATAAATGACAGCTATCGTCCAAAAATAGACTGAAGTAAGGCTGCCAAGAGGACTTGAAAGCGGGGCAGAATTGCAGGAAACCGATTTCAGGAGGTAGACTGGAATTGCATTGAAAGCATAGGAAAAGAGGCAGAACGTCCACAATGATGTACTTGGCCAAAAAGGGCGTATGCGTTTTTTCCTGAATATATTCAGGAAAAAACGCATACGCCCTTTTTGGCCAACCAAGCAAGCTTGCAAAGGAAATCTACACTACAATGAAGTCTCACTTCCCCCCGGTCAAAAGGGCCATCTGAAAAAAGTGTAAAATCCAGAAAGGCAGGACAGGCCATGGAGAACTGGGAGCCTTGTTATGGTGATGGGCGGGATGTAAATTGCCAACAACCACTCGGGAGAAGTGTATGGTGTTTCCTGAAACATCTAAAAAACAAAGCAACAGAACCTAGGGCACTTCCACTTATGGTCCTATAGCTTAGGGAAATTAAAATCAAAAAGACACAGCCACCCCAAAGTTTGGAACGGCTCTGTTTACAAGAACCTCGTTTACAGTACAAGTTCAACATCGCAGAAAGTGAAAAATGGATAAAGAACTTGTGGTATTTACTTACAAAGCAATATCACTCAGCAATGAAATCTGTGTCATCAGGCCCTCAGCAGCACAATGAGTGGATTCAGGTATGATGATTCTAACTGAAGTAAGTCACACAGAAAAAGAAACATCATAAGATATCAGTAATACACGGAATGTAAACTTGGCTACACAGGAACTGAATTACAGAACAGAACAGGGTCTCAAATTTAGAAAACCAACTTATTCTTGCTTAAGGGTAAAGGTGAGTTGGGGTGCTGCATAAAACCAGAGATTGAAATGAGCACAGATAAAGTTCCTTAAGCCAAATATGGAATAGACAAGAGCTACTCCTTGCTCAACGAAATGGACTCAACACCCCATATTAAACGCCTAAGAATGTACCTGACTAGTAAGTATCTTAAAACCTATGGATTGCTATGTCTCCGAAAGAGAATCAAGCATGTGTACAGGGGCATAAACGCAGCAGTGATAGGATTGGAGAGGTTCGGTGAGCAAATGAAGACCCTTTGAAGTCATATTGCATGGTACCCATTCCACGGGTTTCAACTACCCAGGTTTAAGGTATTCTTCCTTCAGCTAAAACATGCATGTGGAACCTAGAGTATGATCAACCATGTGATCGGGAGACGTGTTCAAATATGTCTCAGTTTTCCTCCCCTGGTACTCGGGTGCAACATTCCAGATGCTTTACTAACACTCTCCCGACTTGGAGAGTCAGTCCCTTTAACCTCCTGTTTGGCCCAGTTTGCAATTTCTGCGGAAGATGAACAGGAATAGCGAGAACCAATGAGAGGCTAGCTGGAGGTGTCTGGACGGGCAAATTTAACTCTCATTTCCCACCAGGAAGAGGAATTAACCAAAGGCTCAGCATGCCGGGCCGGAACCAGATTAGGGCCTGAAGCCATCCTGCGGTGTTGCGGCCAGGTCACAAGAAAGCGAGTTGAAGAAAGGAGCTCAGGGGCACTGTAATTCACAAACCTGCAGAGTTATAAATGACAGCTATCGTCCAAAAATAGACTGAAGTAAGGCTGCCAAGAGGACTTGAAAGCG
This sequence comes from Stenella coeruleoalba, assembly GCF_951394435.1. NCBI lineage: Eukaryota > Metazoa > Chordata > Mammalia > Artiodactyla > Delphinidae > Stenella > Stenella coeruleoalba. The sequence continues at coordinate 544,173 of NW_027646391.1, forward strand.
GGGCAGAATTGCAGGAAACCGATTTCAGGAGGTAGACTGGAATTGCATTGAAAGCATAGGAAAAGAGGCAGAACGTCCACAATGATGTACTTGGCCAAAAAGGGCGTATGCGTTTTTTCCTGAATATATTCAGGAAAAAACGCATACGCCCTTTTTGGCCAACCAAGCAAGCTTGCAAAGGAAATCTACACTACAATGAAGTCTCACTTCCCCCCGGTCAAAAGGGCCATCTGAAAAAAGTGTAAAATCCAGAAAGGCAGGACAGGCCATGGAGAACTGGGAGCCTTGTTATGGTGATGGGCGGGATGTAAATTGCCAACAACCACTCGGGAGAAGTGTATGGTGTTTCCTGAAACATCTAAAAAACAAAGCAACAGAACCTAGGGCACTTCCACTTATGGTCCTATAGCTTAGGGAAATTAAAATCAAAAAGACACAGCCACCCCAAAGTTTGGAACGGCTCTGTTTACAAGAACCTCGTTTACAGTACAAGTTCAACATCGCAGAAAGTGAAAAATGGATAAAGAAGTTGTGGTATTTACTTACAAAGCAATATCACTCAGCAATGAAATCTGTGTCATCAGGCCCTCAGCAGCACAATGAGTGGATTCAGGTATGATGATTCTAACTGAAGTAAGTCACACAGAAAAAGAAACATCATAAGATATCAGTAATACACGGAATGTAAACTTGGCTACACAGGAACTGAATTACAGAACAGAACAGGGTCTCAAATTTAGAAAACCAACTTATTCTTGCTTAAGGGTAAAGGTGAGTTGGGGTGCTGCATAAAACCAGAGATTGAAATGAGCACAGATAAAGTTCCTTAAGCCAAATATGGAATAGACAAGAGCTACTCCTTGCTCAACGAAATGGACTCAACACCCCATATTAAACGCCTAAGAATGTACCTGACTAGTAAGTATCTTAAAACCTATGGATTGCTATGTCTCCGAAAGAGAATCAAGCATGTGTACAGGGGCATAAACGCAGCAGTGATAGGATTGGAGAGGTTCGGTGAGCAAATGAAGACCCTTTGAAGTCATATTGCATGGTACCCATTCCACGGGTTTCAACTACCCAGGTTTAAGGTATTCTTCCTTCAGCTAAAACATGCATGTGGAACCTAGAGTATGATCAACAATGTGATCGGGAGACGTGTTCAAATATGTCTCAGTTTTCCTCCTCTGGTACTCGGGTGCAACATTCCAGACGCTTTACTAACACTCTCCCCACTTGGAGAGTCAGTCCCTTTAACCTCCTGTTTGGCCCAGTTTGCAATTTCTCTGGAAGATGAACAGGAATAGCGAGAACCAATGAGAGGCTAGCTGGAGGTGTCTGAACGGGCAAATTTAACTCTCATTTCCCACCAGGAAGAGGAATTAACCAAAGGCTCAGCATGCCGGGCCGGAACCAGATTAGGGCCTGAAGCCATCCTGCGGTGTTGCGGCCAGGTCACAAAAAAGCGAGTTGAAGAAAGGAGCTCAGGGGCACTGTAATTCACAAACCTGCAGAGTTATAAATGACAGCTATCGTCCAAAAATAGACTGAAGTAAGGCTGCCAAGAGGACTTGAAAGCGGGGCAGAATTGCAGGAAACCGATTTCAGGAGGTAGACTGGAATTGCACTGAAAGCATAGGAAAAGAGGCAGAACGTCCACAATGATGCACTTGGCCAAAAAGGGCGTATGCGTTTTTTCCTGAATATATTCAGGAAAAAACGCATACGCCCTTTTTGGCCAACCAAGCAAGCTTGCAAAGGAAATCTACACTACAATGAAGTCTCACTTCCCCCCGGTCAAAAGGGCCATCTGAAAAAAGTGTAAAATCCAGAAAGGCAGGACAGGCCATGGAGAACTGGGAGCCTTGTTATGGTGATGGGCGGGATGTAAATTGCCAACAACCACTCGGGAGAAGTGTATGGTGTTTCCTGAAACATCTAAAAAACAAAGCAACAGAATCTAGGGCACTTCCACTTATGGTCCTATAGCTTAGGGAAATTAAAATCAAAAAGACACAGCCACCCCAAAGTTTGGAACGGCTCTGTTTACAAGAATCTCGTTTACAGTACAAGTTCAACATCGCAGAAAGTGAAAAATGGATAAAGAAGTTGTGGTATTTACTTACAAAGCAATATCACTCAGCAATGAAATCTGTGTCATCAGGCCCTTAGCAGCACAATGACTGGATTCAGGTATGATGATTCTAACTGAAATAAGTCACACAGAAAAAGAAACATCATAAGATATCAGGAATACACGGAATGTAAACTTGGCTACACAGGAACTGCATTCCAAAACAGAACAGGGTCTCAAATTTAGAAAACCAACTTATGCTTGCTTAAGAGGAAAGGTGAGTTGGGGTGCTGCATAAAACCAGAGATTGAAATGAGCACAGATAAAGTTCCTTAAGCCAAATATGGAATAGACAAGAGCTACTCCTTGCTCAACGAAATGGACTCAAAACCCCATATTAAACCCCTAAGAATGTACCTGACTAGTAAGTATCTTAAAACCTATGGATTGCTATGTCTCCAAAAGAGAATCAAGCGTGTGTACAGGGGAATAAACGCAGCAGTGATAGGATTGGAGAGGTTCGGTGAGCAAATGAAGACCCTTTGAAGTCATATTGCATGGTACCCATTCCACGGGTCTCAACTCTCCAGGTTTAAGGTATTCTTCCTTCAGCTAAAACATGCATGTGGAACCCAGAGTATGATCAACCATATGAACGGGAGACGTGTTCAAATATGTCTCAGTTTTCCTCCCCTGGTACTCGGGTGCAACATTCCAGACGCTTTACTAACACTCTCCCGACTTGGAGAGTCAGTCCCTTTAACCTCCTGTTTGGCCCAGTTTGCAATTTCTGCGGAAGATGAACAGGAATAGCGAGAACCAATGAGAGGCTAGCTGGAGGTGTCTGGACGGGCAAATTTAACTCTCATTTCCCACCAGTAGGCAGAAATAACCAAAGGCTCAGCGTGCCGTGCCGGAACCACATTAGGGCCTGAAGCCATCCTGCGGTGTTGCGGCCAGGTCACAAGAAAGGGAGTTGAAGAAAGGAGCTCAGGGGCACTGTAATTCACAAACCTGCAGAGTTATAAATGACAGCTATCGTCCAAAAATAGACTGAAGTAAGGCTGCCAAGAGGACTTGAAAGCGGGGCAGAATTGCAGGAAACCGATTTCAGGAGGTAGACTGGAATTGCATTGAAAGCATAGGAAAAGAGGCAGAACGTCCACAATGATGCACTTGGCCAAAAAGGGCGTATGCGTTTTTTCCTGAATATATTCAGGAAAAAACGCATACGCCCTTTTTGGCCAACCAAGCAAGCTTGCAAAGGAAATCTGCACTACAATGAAGTCTCACTTCCCCCCGGTCAAAAGGGCCATCTGAAAAAAGTGTAAAATCCAGAAAGGCAGGACAGGCCATGGAGAACTGGGAGCCTTGTTATGGTGATGGGCGGGATGTAAATTGCCAACAACCACTCGGGAGAAGTGTATGGTGTTTCCTGAAACATCTAAAAAACAAAGCAACAGAACCTAGGGCACTTCCACTTATGGTCCTATAGCTTAGGGAAATTAAAATCAAAAAGACACAGCCACCCCAAAGTTTGGAACGGCTCTGTTTACAAGAATCTCGTTTACAGTACAAGTTCAACATCGCAGAAAGTGAAAAATGGATAAAAAAGTTGTGGTATTTACTTACAAAGCAATATCACTCAGCAATGAAATCTGTGTCATCAGGCCCTCAGCAGCACAATGAGTGGATTCAGGTACGATGATTCTAACTGAAATAAGTCACACAGAAAAAGCAACATCATAAGATATCAGTAATACACGGAATGTAAACTTGGCTACACAGGAACTGAATTACAGAACAGAACAGGGTCTCAAATTTAGAAAACCAACTTATGCTTGCTTAAGGGTAAAGGTGAGTTGGGGTGCTGCATAAAACCAGAGATTGAAATGAGCACAGATAAAGTTCCTTAAGCCAAATATGGAATAGACAAGAGCTACTCCTTGCTCAACGAAATGGACTCAACACCGCATATTAAACGCCTAAGAATGTATCTGACTAGTAAGTATCTTAAAACCTATGGATTGCTATGTCTCCGAAAGAGAATCAAGCATGTGTACAGGGGCATAAACGCAGCAGTGATAGGATTGGAGAGGTTCGGTGAGCAAATGAAGACCCTTTGAAGTCATATTGCATGGTACCCATTCCACGGGTCTCAACTCTCCAGGTTTAAGGTATTCTTCCTTCAGCTAAAACATGCATGTGGAACCCAGAGTATGATCAACCATGTGAATGGGAGACGTGTTCAAATATGTCTCAGTTTTCCTCCCCTGGTACTCGGGTGCAACATTCCAGATGCTTTACTAACACTCTCCCGACTTGGAGAGTCAGTCCCTTTAACCTCCTGTTTGGCCCAGTTTGCAATTTCTGCGGAAGATGAACAGGAATAGCGAGAACCAATGAGAGGCTAGCTGGAGGTGTCTGGACGGGCAAATTTAACTCTCATTTCCCACCAGGAAGAGGAATTAACCAAAGGCTCAGCATGCCGGGCCGGAACCAGATTAGGGCCTGAAGCCATCCTGCGGTGTTGCGGCCAGGTCACAAGAAAGCGAGTTGAAGAAAGGAGCTCAGGGGCACTGTAATTCACAAACCTGCAGAGTTATAAATGACAGCTATCGTCCAAAAATACACTGAAGTAAGGCTGCCAAGAGGACTTGAAAGCGGGGCAGAATTGCAGGAAACCGATTTCAGGAGGTAGACTGGAATTGCATTGAAAGCATAGGAAAAGAGGCAGAACGTCCACAATGATGCACTTGGCCAAAAAGGGCGTATGCGTTTTTTCCTGAATATATTCAGGAAAAAACGCATACGCCCTTTTTGGCCAACCAAGCAAGCTTGCAAAGGAAATCTACACTACAATGAAGTCTCACTTCCCCCCGGTCAAAAGGGCCATCTGAAAAAAGTGTAAAATCCAGAAAGGCAGGACAGGCCATGGAGAACTGGGAGCCTTGTTATGGTGATGGGCGGGATGTAAATTGCCAACAACCACTCGGGAGAAGTGTATGGTGTTTCCTGAAACATCTAAAAAACAAAGCAACAGAACCTAGGGCACTTCCACTTATGGTCCTATAGCTTAGGGAAATTAAAATCAAAAAGACACAGCCACCCCAAAGTTTGTAACGGCTCTGTTTACAAGAACCTCGTTTACAGTACAAGTTCAACATCGCAGAAAGTGAAAAATGGATAAAGAAGTTGTGGTATTTACGTACAAAGCAATATCACTCAGCAATGAAATCTGTGTCATCAGGCCCTTAGCAGCACAATGACTGGATTCAGGTATGATGATTCTAACTGAAATAAGTCACACAGAAAAAGAAACATCATAAGATATCAGTAATACACGGAATGTAAACTTGACTACACAGGAACTGAATTACAGAACAGAACAGGGTCTCAAATTTAGAAATCCAACTTATTCTTGCTTAAGGGTAAAGGTGAGTTGGGGTGCTGCATAAAACCAGAGATTGAAATGAGCACAGATAAAGTTCCTTAAGCCAAATATGGAATAGACAAGAGCTACTCCTTGCTCAACGAAATGGACTCAACACCCCATATTAAACGCCTAAGAATGTACCTGACTAGTAAGTATCTTAAAACCTATGGATTGCTATGTCTCCGAAAGAGAATCAAGCATGTGTACAGGGGCATAAACGCAGCAGTGATAGGATTGGAGAGGTTCGGTGAGCAAATGAAGACCCTTTGAAGTCATATTGCATGGTACCCATTCCACGGGTTTCAACTACCCAGGTTTAAGGTATTCTTCCTTCAGCTAAAACATGCATGTGGAATCTAGAGTATGATCAACCATGTGAACGGGAGACGTGTTCAAATATGTCTCAGTTTTCCTCCCCTGGTACTCGGGTGCAACATTCCAGACGCTTTACTAACACTCTCCCCACTTGGAGAGTCAGGCCCTTTAACCTCCTGTTTGGCCCAGTTTGCAATTTCTGCGGAAGATGAACAGGAATAGCGAGAACCAATGAGAGGCTAGCTGGAGGTGTCTGGACGGGCAAATGTAACTCTCATTTCCCACCAGGAAGAGGAATTAACCAAAGGCTCATCATGCCGGGCCGGAACCAGATTAGGGCCTGAAGCCCTCCTGCGGTGTTGCGGCCAGGTCACAAGAAAGCGAGTTGAAGAAAGGAGTTCAGGGGCACTGTAATTCACAAACCTGCAGAGTTATAAATGACAGCTATCGTCCAAAAATAGACTGAAGTAAGGCTGCCAAGAGGACTTGAAAGCGGGGCAGAATTGCAGGAAACCGATTTCAGGAGGTAGACTGGAATTGCATTGAAAGCATAGGAAAAGAGGCAGAACGTCCACAATGATGCACTTGGCCAAAAAGGGCGTATGCGTTTTTTCCTGAATATATTCAGGAAAAAACGCATACGCCCTTTTTGGCCAACCAAGCAAGCTTGCAAAGGAAATCTGCACTACAATGAAGTCTCACTTCCCCCCGGTCAAAAGGGCCATCTGAAAAAAGTGTAAAATCCAGAAAGGCAGGACAGGCCATGGAGAACTGGGAGCCTTGTTATGCTGAAGGGCCAGATGTAAATTGCCAACAGACACTTGGGAGAAGTGTATGGTGTTTCCTGAAACATCTAAAAAACAAAGCAACAGAGCCTAGGGCACTTCCACTTATGGTCCTATAGCTTAGGGAAATTAAAATCAAAAAGACACAGCCACCCCAAAGTTTGGGATGCCTCCGTTTACAAGAACCTCGTTTACCGTACAAGTTCAATATCACAGAAAGTGAAAAATGGATAAAGAACTTGTGGTACTTACGTACAATGCAGTATCACTCAGCAATGAAATCTATGTCATCAGGCCCATAGCAGCATAATGAGTGGATTCAGGTACGATGATTCTAACTGAAATAAGTCACACAGAAAAAGAAACATCATAAGATATCACTAATACACGGAATGTAAACTTGGCTACACAGGAACTGCATTCCAAAACAGAACAGGGTCTCAAATTTAGAAAACCAACTTATGCTTGCTTAAGGGGAAAGGTGAGTTGGGGTGCTGCATAAAACCAGAGATTGAAATGAGCACAGATAAAGTTCCTTAAGCCAAATATGGAATAGACAAGAGCTACTCCTTGCTCAACGAAATGGACTCAACACCCCATATTAAACGCCTAAGAATGTACCTGACTAGTAAGTATCTTAAAACCTATGGATTGCTATGTCTCCAAAAGAGAATCAAGCGTGTGTACAGGGGCATAAACGCAGCAGTGATAGGATTGGAGAGGTTCGGTGAGCAAATGAAGACCCTTTGAAGTCATATTGCATGGTACCCATTCCACGGGTCTCAACTACCCAGGTTTAAGGTATTCTTCCTTCAGCTAAAACATGCATGTGGAACCCAGAGTATGATCAACCATGTGAACGGGAGACGTGTTCAAATATGTCTCAGTTTTCCTCCCCTGGTACTCAGGTGCAACATTCCAGACGCTTTACTAACACTCTCCCCACTTGGAGAGTCAGTCCCTTTAACCTCCTGTTTGGCCCAGTTTGCAATTTCTGCGGAGGATGAACAGGAATAGCGAGAACCAATGAGAGACTAGCTGGAGGTGTCTGGACGGGCAAATTTAACTCTCATTTCCCAACAGGAAGAGGAAATAACCAAAGGCTCAGCGTGCCGTACCGGAACCAGATTAGGGCCTGAAGCCATCCTGCGGTGTTGCGGCCAGCTCAAAAGAAACCGAGTTGAAGAAAGGAGCTCAGGGGCACTGTAATTCACAAACCTGCAGAGTTATAAATGACAGCTATCGTCCAAAAATAGACTGAAGTAAGGCTGCCAAGAGGACTTGAAAGCGGGGCAGAATTGCAGGAAACCGATTTCAGGAGGTAGACTGGAATTGCATTGAAAGCATAGGAAAAGAGGCAGAACGTCCACAATGATGCACTTGGCCAAAAAGGGCGTATGCGTTTTTTCCTGAATATATTCAGGAAAAAACGCATACGCCCTTTTTGGCCAACCAAGCAAGCTTGCAAAGGAAATCTGCACTACAATGAAGTCTCACTTCCCCCCGGTCAAAAGGGCCATCTGAAAAAAGTGTAAAATCCAGAAAGGCAGGACAGGCCATGGAGAACTGGGAGCCTTGTTATGCTGATGGGCGGGATGTAAATTGCCAACAACCACTCCGGAGAAGTGTATGGTGTTTCCTGAAACATCTAAAAAACAAAGCAACAGAACCTAGGGCACTTCCACTTATGGTCCTATAGCTTAGGGAAATTAAAATCAAAAAGACACAGCCACCCCTAAGTTTGGAACGGCTCTGTTTACAAGAACCTCGTTTTCAGTACAAGTTCAACATCGCAGAAAGTGAAAAATGGATAAAGAAGTTGTGGTATTTACTTACAAAGCAATATCACTCAGCAATGAAATCTGTGTCATCAGGCCCTTAGCAGCACAATGAGTGGATTCAGGTATGATGATTCTAACTGAAATAAGTCACACAGAAAAAGAAACATCATAAGATATCAGTAATACACGGAATGGAAACTTGGCTACACAGGAACTGAATTACAGAACAGAACAGGGTCTCAAATTTAGAAAACCAACTTATGCTTGCTTAAGGGTAAAGGTGAGTTGGGGTGCTGCATAAAACCAGAGATTGAAATGAGCACAGATAAAGTTCCTTAAGTCAAATATGGAATAGACAAGAGCTACTCCTTGCTCAACGAAATGGACTCAACACCGCATATTAAACGCCTAAGAATGTACCTAACTAGTAAGTATCTTAAAACCTATGGATTGCTATGTCTCCGAAAGAGAATCAAGCATGTGTACAGGGGCATAAACACAGCAGTGATAGGATTGGAGAGGTTCGGTGAGCAAATGAAGACCCTTTGAAGTCATATTGCATGGTACCCATTCCACGGGTCTCAACTCTCCAGGTTTAAGGTATTCTTCCTTCAGCTAAAACATGCATGTGGAACCCAAGTATGATCAACCATGTGAACGGGAGACGTGTTCAAATATGTCTCAGTTTTCCTCCCCTGGTACTCGGGTGCAACATTCCAGACGCTTTACAAACACTCTCCCCACTTGGAGAGTCAGCGCCTTTAACCTCCTGTTTGGCCCAGTTTGCAATTTCTGCGGAAGATGAACAGGAATAGCGAGAACCAATGAGAGGCTAGCTGGAGGTGTCTGGACGGGCAAATTTAACTCTCATTTCCCACCAGGAAGAGGAAATAACCAAAGGCTCAGCGTGCCGTACCGGAACCAGATTAGGGCCTGAAGCCATCCTGCGGTGTTGCGGCCAGCTCACAAGAAAGCGAGTTGAAGAAAGGAGCTCAGGGGCACTGTAATTCACAAACCTGCAGAGTTATAAATGACAGCTATCGTCCAAAAATAGACTGAAGTAAGGCTGCCAAGAGGACTTGAAAGCGGGGCAGAATTGCAGGAAACCGATTTCAGGAGGTAGACTGGAATTGCATTGAAAGCATAGGAAAAGAGGCAGAACGTCCACAATGATGCACTTGGCCAAAAAGGGCGTATGCGTTTTTTCCTGAATATATTCAGGAAAAAACGCATACGCCCTTTTTGGCCAACCAAGCAAGCTTGCAAAGGAAATCTGCACTACAATGAAGTCTCACTTCCCCCAGGTCAAAAGGGCCATCTGAAAAAAGTGTAAAATCCAGAAAGGCAGGACAGGCCATGGAGAACTGGGAGCCTTGTTATGCTGATGGGCGGGATGTAAATTGCCAACAACCACTCGGGAGAAGTGTATGGTGTTTCCTGAAACATCTAAAAAACAAAGCAACAGAACCTAGGGCACTTCCACTTATGGTCCTACAGCTTAGGGAAATTAAAATCAAAAAGACACAGCCACCCCAAAGTTTGGAATGGCTCTGTTTACAAGAACCTGGTTTACAGTACAAGTTCAACATCGCAGAAAGTGAAAAATGGATAAAGAAGTTGTGGTATTTACTTACAAAGCAATATCACTCAGCAATGAAATCTGTGTCATCAGGCCCTTAGCAGCACAATGAGTGGATTCAGGTATGATGATTCTAACTGAAGTAAGTCACACAGAAAAAGAAACATCATAAGATATCAGTAATACACGGAATGTAAACTTGGCTACACAGGAACTGAATTACAGAACAGAACAGGGTCTCAAATTTAGAAAACCAACTTATGCTTGCTTAAGGGTAAAGGTGAGTTGGGGTGCTGCATAAAACCAGAGATTGAAATGAGCACAGATAAAGTTCCTTAAGTCAAATATGGAATAGACAAGAGCTACTCCTTGCTCAACGAAATGGACTCAACACCGCATATTAAACGCCTAAGAATGTACCTGACTAGTAAGTATCTTAAAACCTATGGATTGCTATGTCTCCGAAAGAGAATCAAGCATGTGTACAGGGGCATAAACGCAGCAGTGATAGGATTGGAGAGGTTCGGTGAGCAAATGAAGACCCTTTGAAGTCATATTGCATGGTACCCATTCCACGGGTTTCAACTACCCAGGTTTAAGGTATTCTTCCTTCAGCTAAAACATGCATGTGGAACCTAGAGTATGATCAACCATGTGATCGGGAGACGTGTTCAAATATGTCTCAGTTTTCCTCCCCTGGTACTCGGGTGCAACATGCCAGACGCTTTACTAACACTCTCCCCACTTGGAGAGTCAGGCCCTTTAACCTCCTGTTTGGCCCAGTTTGCAATTTCTGCGGAAGATGAACAGGAATAGCGAGAACCAATGAGAGGCTAGCTGGAGGTGTCTGGACGGGCAAATTTAACTCTCATTTCCCACCAGGAAGAGGAATTAACCAAAGGCTCAGCATGCCGGGCCGGAACCAGATTAGGGCCTGAAGCCATCCTGCGGTGTTGCGGCCAGGTCACAAGAAAGCGAGTTGAAGAAAGGAGCTCAGGGGCACTGTAATTCACAAACCTGCAGAGTTATAAATGACAGCTATCGTCCAAAAATAGACTGAAGTAAGGCCGCCAAGAGGACTTGAAAGCAGGGCAGAATTGCAGGAAACCGATTGCAGGAGGTAGACTGGAATTGCATTGAAAGCATAGGAAAAGAGGCAGAACGTCCACAATGATGCACTTGGCCAAAAAGGGCGTATGCGTTTTTTCCTGAATATATTCAGGAAAAAACGCATACGCCCTTTTTGGCCAACCAAGCAAGCTTGCAAAGGAAATCTGCACTACAATGAAGTCTCACTTCCCCCCGGTCAAAAGGGCCATCTGAAAAAAGTGTAAAATCCAGAAAGGCAGGACAGGCCATGGAGAACTGGGAGCCTTGTTATGCTGATGGGCGGGATGTAAATTGCCAACAGACACTCGGGAGAAGTGTATGGTGTTTCCTGAAACATCTAAAAAACAAAGCAACAGAACCTAGGGCACTTCCACTTATGGTCCTATAGCTTAGGGAAATTAAAATGAAAAAGACACAGCCACCCCAAAGTTTGGGACGCCTCTGTTTACAAGAACCTCGTTTACAGTACAAGTTCAACATCGCAGAAAGTGAAAAATGGATAAAGAAGTTGTGGTATTTACTTACAAAGCAATATCACTCAGCAATGAAATCTGTGTCATCAGGCCCTTAGCAGCACAATGAGTGGATTCAGGTATGATGATTCTAACTGAAATAAGTCACACAGAAAAAGAAACATCATAAGATATCAGTAATACACGGAATGTAAACTTGGCTACACAGGAACTGAATTACAGAACAGAACAGGGTCTCAAATTTAGAAAACCAACTTATTCTTGCTTAAGGGTAAAGGTGAGTTGGGGTGCTGCATAAAACCAGAGATTGAAATGAGCACAGATAAAGTTCCTTAAGCCAAATATGGAATAGACAAGAGCTACTCCTTGCTCAACGAAATGGACTCAACACCCCATATTAAACGCCTAAGAATGTACCTGACTAGTAAGTATCTTAAAACCTATGGATTGCTATGTCTCCGAAAGAGAATCAAGCATGTGTACAGGGGCATAAACGCAGCAGTGATAGGATTGGAGAGGTTCGGTGAGCAAATGAAGACCCTTTGAAGTCATATTGCATGGTACCCATTCCACGGGTTTCAACTACCCAGGTTTAAGGTATTCTTCCTTCAGCTAAAACATGCATGTGGAACCTAGAGTATGATCAACCATGTGATCGGGAGACGTGTTCAAATATGTCTCAGTTTTCCTCCCCTGGTACTCGGGTGCAACATTCCAGACGCTTTACTAACACTCTCCCCACTTGGAGAGTCAGTCCCTTTAACCTCCTGTTTGGCCCAGTTTGCAATTTCTGCGGAAGATGAACAGGAATAGCGAGAACCAATGAGAGGCTAGCTGGAGGTGTCTGGACGGGCAAATTTAACTCTCATTTCCCACCAGGAAGAGGAATTAACCAAAGGCTCAGCATGCCGGGCCGGAACCAGATTAGGGCCTGAAGCCATCCTGCGGTGTTGCGGCCAGGTCACAAGAAAGCGAGTTGAAGAAAGGAGCTCAGGGGCACTGTAATTCACAAACCTGCAGAGTTATAAATGACAGCTATCGTCCAAAAATAGACTGAAGTAAGGCCGCCAAGAGGACTTGAAAGCAGGGCAGAATTGCAGGAAACCGATTTCAGGAGGTAGACTGGAATTGCATTGAAAGCATAGGAAAAGAGGCAGAACGTCCACAATGATGCACTTGGCCAAAAAGCGCATATGCGTTTTTTCCTGAATATATTCAGGAAAAAACGCATACGCCCTTTTTGGCCAACCAAGCAAGCTTGCAAAGGAAATCTGCACTACAATGAAGTCTCACTTCCCCCCGGTCAAAAGGGCCATCTGAAAAAAGTGTAAAATCCAGAAAGGCAGGACAGGCCATGGAGAACTGGGAGCCTTGTTATGCTGATGGGCGGGATGTAAATTGCCAAGAACCACTCGGGAGAAGTGTATGGTGTTTCCTGAAACATCTAAAAAACAAAGCAACAGAACCTAGGGCACTTCCACTTATGGTCCTATAGCTTAGGGAAATTAAAATGAAAAAGACACAGCCACCCCAAAGTTTGGGACGCCTCTGTTTACAAGAACCTCGTTTACAGTACAAGTTCAACATCGCAGAAAGTGAAAAATGGATAAAGAAGTTGTGGTATTTACTTACAAAGCAATATCACTCAGCAATGAAATCTGTGTCATCAGGCCCTTAGCAGCACAATGAGTGGATTCAGGTATGATGATTCTAACTGAAATAAGTCACACAGAAAAAGAAACATCATAAGATATCAGTAATACACGGAATGTAAACTTGGCTACACAGGAACTGAATTACAGAACAGAACAGGGTCTCAAATTTAGAAAACCAACTTATTCTTGCTTAAGGGTAAAGGTGAGTTGGGGTGCTGCATAAAACCAGAGATTGAAATGAGCACAGATAAAGTTCCTTAAGCCAAATATGGAATAGACAAGAGCTACTCCTTGCTCAACGAAATGGACTCAACACCCCATATTAAACGCCTAAGAATGTACCTGACTAGTAAGTATCTTAAAACCTATGGATTGCTATGTCTCCGAAAGAGAATCAAGCATGTGTACAGGGGCATAAACGCAGCAGTGATAGGATTGGAGAGGTTCGGTGAGCAAATGAAGACCCTTTGAAGTCATATTGCATGGTACCCATTCCACGGGTTTCAACTACCCAGGTTTAAGGTATTCTTCCTTCAGCTAAAACATGCATGTGGAACCTAGAGTATGATCAACCATGTGATCGGGAGACGTGTTCAAATATGTCTCAGTTTTCCTCCCCTGGTACTCGGGTGCAACATTCCAGACGCTTTACTAACACTCTCCCCACTTGGAGAGTCAGTCCCTTTAACCTCCTGTTTGGCCCAGTTTGCAATTTCTGCGGAAGATGAACAGGAATAGCGAGAACCAATGAGAGGCTAGCTGGAGGTGTCTGGACGGGCAAATTTAACTCTCATTTCCCACCAGGAAGAGGAAATAACCAAAGGCTCAGCATGCCGGGCCGGAACCAGATTAGGGCCTGAAGCCATCCTGCGGTGTTGCGGCCAGGTCACAAGAAAGCGAGTTGAAGAAAGGAGCTCAGGGGCACTGTAATTCACAAACCTGCAGAGTTATAAATGACAGCTATCGTCCAAAAATAGACTGAAGTAAGGCCGCCAAGAGGACTTGAAAGCAGGGCAGAATTGCAGGAAACCGATTTCAGGAGGTAGACTGGAATTGCATTGAAAGCATAGGAAAAGAGGCAGAACGTCCACAATGATGCACTTGGCCAAAAAGGGCGTATGCGTTTTTTCCTGAATATATTCAGGAAAAAACGCATACGCCCTTTTTGGCCAACCAAGCAAGCTTGCAAAGGAAATCTGCACTACAATGAAGTCTCACTTCCCCCCGGTCAAAAGGGCCATCTGAAAAAAGTGTAAAATCCAGAAAGGCAGGACAGGCCATGGAGAACTGGGAGCCTTGTTATGCTGATGGGCGGGATGTAAATTGCCAACAGACACTCGGGAGAAGTGTATGGTGTTTCCTGAAACATCTAAAAAACAAAGCAACAGAACCTAGGGCACTTCCACTTATGGTCCTATAGCTTAGGGAAATTAAAATGAAAAAGACACAGCCACCCCAAAGTTTGGGACGCCTCTGTTTACAAGAACCTCGTTTACAGTACAAGTTCAACATCGCAGAAAGTGAAAAATGGATAAAGAAGTTGTGGTATTTACTTACAAAGCAATATCACTCAGCAATGAAATCTGTGTCATCAGGCCCTTAGCAGCACAATGAGTGGATTCAGGTATGATGATTCTAACTGAAATAAGTCACACAGAAAAAGAAACATCATAAGATATCAGTAATACACGGAATGTAAACTTGGCTACACAGGAACTGAATTACAGAACAGAACAGGGTCTCAAATTTAGAAAACCAACTTATTCTTGCTTAAGGGTAAAGGTGAGTTGGGGTGCTGCATAAAACCAGAGATTGAAATGAGCACAGATAAAGTTCCTTAAGCCAAATATGGAATAGACAAGAGCTACTCCTTGCTCAACGAAATGGACTCAACACCCCATATTAAACGCCTAAGAATGTACCTGACTAGTAAGTATCTTAAAACCTATGGATTGCTATGTCTCCGAAAGAGAATCAAGCATGTGTACAGGGGCATAAACGCAGCAGTGATAGGATTGGAGAGGTTCGGTGAGCAAATGAAGACCCTTTGAAGTCATATTGCATGGTACCCATTCCACGGGTTTCAACTACCCAGGTTTAAGGTATTCTTCCTTCAGCTAAAACATGCATGTGGAACCTAGAGTATGATCAACCATGTGATCGGGAGACGTGTTCAAATATGTCTCAGTTTTCCTCCCCTGGTACTCGGGTGCAACATTCCAGACGCTTTACTAACACTCTCCCCACTTGGAGAGTCAGTCCCTTTAACCTCCTGTTTGGCCCAGTTTGCAATTTCTGCGGAAGATGAACAGGAATAGCGAGAACCAATGAGAGGCTAGCTGGAGGTGTCTGGACGGGCAAATTTAACTCTCATTTCCCACCAGGAAGAGGAATTAACCAAAGGCTCAGCATGCCGGGCCGGAACCAGATTAGGGCCTGAAGCCATCCTGCGGTGTTGCGGCCAGGTCACAAGAAAGCGAGTTGAAGAAAGGAGCTCAGGGGCACTGTAATTCACAAACCTGCAGAGTTATAAATGACAGCTATCGTCCAAAAATAGACTGAAGTAAGGCCGCCAAGAGGACTTGAAAGCAGGGCAGAATTGCAGGAAACCGATTTCAGGAGGTAGACTGGAATTGCATTGAAAGCATAGGAAAAGAGGCAGAACGTCCACAATGATGCACTTGGCCAAAAAGCGCATATGCGTTTTTTCCTGAATATATTCAGGAAAAAACGCATACGCCCTTTTTGGCCAACCAAGCAAGCTTGCAAAGGAAATCTGCACTACAATGAAGTCTCACTTCCCCCCGGTCAAAAGGGCCATCTGAAAAAAGTGTAAAATCCAGAAAGGCAGGACAGGCCATGGAGAACTGGGAGCCTTGTTATGCTGATGGGCGGGATGTAAATTGCCAAGAACCACTCGGGAGAAGTGTATGGTGTTTCCTGAAACATCTAAAAAACAAAGCAACAGAACCTAGGGCACTTCCACTTATGGTCCTATAGCTTAGGGAAATTAAAATGAAAAAGACACAGCCACCCCAAAGTTTGGGACGCCTCTGTTTACAAGAACCTCGTTTACAGTACAAGTTCAACATCGCAGAAAGTGAAAAATGGATAAAGAAGTTGTGGTATTTACTTACAAAGCAATATCACTCAGCAATGAAATCTGTGTCATCAGGCCCTTAGCAGCACAATGAGTGGATTCAGGTATGATGATTCTAACTGAAATAAGTCACACAGAAAAAGAAACATCATAAGATATCAGTAATACACGGAATGTAAACTTGGCTACACAGGAACTGAATTACAGAACAGAACAGGGTCTCAAATTTAGAAAACCAACTTATTCTTGCTTAAGGGTAAAGGTGAGTTGGGGTGCTGCATAAAACCAGAGATTGAAATGAGCACAGATAAAGTTCCTTAAGCCAAATATGGAATAGACAAGAGCTACTCCTTGCTCAACGAAATGGACTCAACACCCCATATTAAACGCCTAAGAATGTACCTGACTAGTAAGTATCTTAAAACCTATGGATTGCTATGTCTCCGAAAGAGAATCAAGCATGTGTACAGGGGCATAAACGCAGCAGTGATAGGATTGGAGAGGTTCGGTGAGCAAATGAAGACCCTTTGAAGTCATATTGCATGGTACCCATTCCACGGGTTTCAACTACCCAGGTTTAAGGTATTCTTCCTTCAGCTAAAACATGCATGTGGAACCTAGAGTATGATCAACCATGTGATCGGGAGACGTGTTCAAATATGTCTCAGTTTTCCTCCCCTGGTACTCGGGTGCAACATTCCAGACGCTTTACTAACACTCTCCCCACTTGGAGAGTCAGTCCCTTTAACCTCCTGTTTGGCCCAGTTTGCAATTTCTGCGGAAGATGAACAGGAATAGCGAGAACCAATGAGAGGCTAGCTGGAGGTGTCTGGACGGGCAAATTTAACTCTCATTTCCCACCAGGAAGAGGAAATAACCAAAGGCTCAGCATGCCGGGCCGGAACCAGATTAGGGCCTGAAGCCATCCTGCGGTGTTGCGGCCAGGTCACAAGAAAGCGAGTTGAAGAAAGGAGCTCAGGGGCACTGTAATTCACAAACCTGCAGAGTTATAAATGACAGCTATCGTCCAAAAATAGACTGAAGTAAGGCCGCCAAGAGGACTTGAAAGCAGGGCAGAATTGCAGGAAACCGATTTCAGGAGGTAGACTGGAATTGCATTGAAAGCATAGGAAAAGAGGCAGAACGTCCACAATGATGCACTTGGCCAAAAAGGGCGTATGCGTTTTTTCCTGAATATATTCAGGAAAAAACGCATACGCCCTTTTTGGCCAACCAAGCAAGCTTGCAAAGGAAATCTGCACTACAATGAAGTCTCACTTCCCCCCGGTCAAAAGGGCCATCTGAAAAAAGTGTAAAATCCAGAAAGGCAGGACAGGCCATGGAGAACTGGGAGCCTTGTTATGCTGATGGGCGGGATGTAAATTGCCAACAGACACTCGGGAGAAGTGTATGGTGTTTCCTGAAACATCTAAAAAACAAAGCAACAGAACCTAGGGCACTTCCACTTATGGTCCTATAGCTTAGGGAAATTAAAATGAAAAAGACACAGCCACCCCAAAGTTTGGGACGCCTCTGTTTACAAGAACCTCGTTTACAGTACAAGTTCAACATCGCAGAAAGTGAAAAATGGATAAAGAAGTTGTGGTATTTACTTACAAAGCAATATCACTCAGCAATGAAATCTGTGTCATCAGGCCCTTAGCAGCACAATGAGTGGATTCAGGTATGATGATTCTAACTGAAATAAGTCACACAGAAAAAGAAACATCATAAGATATCAGTAATACACGGAATGTAAACTTGGCTACACAGGAACTGAATTACAGAACAGAACAGGGTCTCAAATTTAGAAAACCAACTTATTCTTGCTTAAGGGTAAAGGTGAGTTGGGGTGCTGCATAAAACCAGAGATTGAAATGAGCACAGATAAAGTTCCTTAAGCCAAATATGGAATAGACAAGAGCTACTCCTTGCTCAACGAAATGGACTCAACACCCCATATTAAACGCCTAAGAATGTACCTGACTAGTAAGTATCTTAAAACCTATGGATTGCTATGTCTCCGAAAGAGAATCAAGCATGTGTACAGGGGCATAAACGCAGCAGTGATAGGATTGGAGAGGTTCGGTGAGCAAATGAAGACCCTTTGAAGTCATATTGCATGGTACCCATTCCACGGGTTTCAACTACCCAGGTTTAAGGTATTCTTCCTTCAGCTAAAACATGCATGTGGAACCTAGAGTATGATCAACCATGTGATCGGGAGACATGTTCAAATATGTCTCAGTTTTCCTCCCCTGGTACTCGGGTGCAACATTCCAGACGCTTTACTAACACTCTCCCCACTTGGAGAGTCAGTCCCTTTAACCTCCTGTTTGGCCCAGTTTGCAATTTCTGCGGAAGATGAACAGGAATAGCGAGAACCAATGAGAGGCTAGCTGGAGGTGTCTGGACGGGCAAATTTAACTCTCATTTCCCACCAGGAAGAGGAAATAACCAAAGGCTCAGCATGCCGGGCCGGAACCAGATTAGGGCCTGAAGCCATCCTGCGGTGTTGCGGCCAGGTCACAAGAAAGCGAGTTGAAGAAAGGAGCTCAGGGGCACTGTAATTCACAAACCTGCAGAGTTATAAATGACAGCTATCGTCCAAAAATAGACTGAAGTAAGGCCGCCAAGAGGACTTGAAAGCAGGGCAGAATTGCAGGAAACCGATTTCAGGAGGTAGACTGGAATTGCATTGAAAGCATAGGAAAAGAGGCAGAACGTCCACAATGATGCACTTGGCCAAAAAGGGCGTATGCGTTTTTTCCTGAATATATTCAGGAAAAAACGCATACGCCCTTTTTGGCCAACCAAGCAAGCTTGCAAAGGAAATCTGCACTACAATGAAGTCTCACTTCCCCCCGGTCAAAAGGGCCATCTGAAAAAAGTGTAAAATCCAGAAAGGCAGGACAGGCCATGGAGAACTGGGAGCCTTGTTATGCTGATGGGCGGGATGTAAATTGCCAACAGACACTCGGGAGAAGTGTATGGTGTTTCCTGAAACATCTAAAAAACAAAGCAACAGAGCCTAGGGCACTGCCACTTATGGTCCTATAGCTTAGGGAAATTAAAATCAAAAAGACACAGCCACCCCAAAGTTTGGAACGGCTCTGTTTACAAGAACCTCGTTTACAGTACAAGTTCAACATCGCAGAAAGTGAAAAATGGATAAAGAAGTTGTGGTATTTACTTACAAAGCAATATCACTCAGCAATGAAATCTGTGTCATCAGGCCCTTAGCAGCACAATGAGTGGATTCAGGTATGATGATTCTAACTGAAGTAAGTCACACAGAAAAAGAAACATCATAAGATATCAGTAATACACGGAATGTAAACTTGGCTACACAGGAACTGAATTACAGAACAGAACAGGGTCTCAAATTTAGAAAACCAACGTATTCTTGCTTAAGGGTAAAGGTGAGTTGGGGTGCTGCATAAAACCAGAGATTGAAATGAGCACAGATAAAGTTCCTTAAGCCAAATATGGAGTAGACAAGAGCTACTCCTTGCTCAACGAAATGGACTCAACACCGCATATTAAACGCCTAAGAATGTACCTGACTAGTAAGTATCTTAAAACCTATGGATTGCTATGTCTCCGAAAGAGAATCAAGCATGTGTACAGGGGCATAAACGCAGCAGTGATAGGATTGGAGAGGTTCGGTGAGCAGATGAAGACCCTTTGAAGTCATATTGCATGGTACCCATTCCACGGGTTTCAACTACCCAGGTTTAAGGTATTCTTCCTTCAGCTAAAACATGCATGTGGAACCCAGAGTATGAACAACCATGTGATCGGGAGACGTGTTCAAATATGTCTCAGTTTTCGTTCCCTGGTACTCGGGTGCAACATTCCAGATGCTTTACTAACACTCTCCCGACTTGGAGAGTCAGTCCCTTTAACCTCCTGTTTTGCCCAGTTTGCAATTTCTGCGGAAGATGACCAGGAACAGCGAGAACCAATGAGAGACTAGCTGGAGGTGTCTGGACGGGCAAATTTAACTCTCATTTCCCAACAGGAAGAGGAATTAACCAAAGGCTCAGCGTGCCGTGCCGGAACCAGATTAGGGCCTGAAGCCATCCTGCGGTGTTGCGGCCAGCTCAAAAGAAAGCGAGTTGAAGAAAGGAGCTCAGGGGCACTGTAGTTCACAAACCTGCAGAGTTATAAATGACAGCTATCGTCCAAAAATATACTGAAGTAAGGCTGCCAAGGGGACTTGAAAGCAGGGCAGAATTACAGGAAACCGATTTCAGGAGGTAGACTGGAATTGCATTGAAAGCATAGGAAAAGAGGCAGAACGTCCACAATGATGCATTTGGCCAAAAAGGGCGTATGCGTTTTTTCCTGAATATATTCAGGAAAAAACGCATACGCCCTTTTTGGCCAACCAAGCAAGCTTGCAAAGGAAATCTGCACTACAATGAAGTCTCACTTCCCCCTGGTCAAAAGGGCCATCTGAAAAAAGTGTAAAATCCAGAAAGGCAGGACAGGCCATGGAGAACTGGGAGCCTTGTTATGCTGATGGGCGGGATGTAAATTGCCAACAGACACTCGGGAGAAGTGTATGGTGTTTCCTGAAACATCTAAAAAACAAAGCAACAGAGCCTAAGGCACTTCCTCTTATGGTCGTACAGCTTAGGGAAATTAAAATCAAAACGACACAGCCACCCCAAAGTTTGGAACGGCTCTGTTTACAAGAACCTCGTTTACAGTACAAGTTCAACATCGCAGAAAGTGAAAAATGGATAAAGAAGTTGTGGTATTTACTTACAAAGCAATATCACACAGCAATGAAATCTATGTCATCAGGCCCTTAGCAGCACAATGAGTTTATTCAGGTATGATGATTCTAAATGAAATAAGTCACACAGAAAAAGAAACATCATAAGATATCAGTAATACACGGAATGTAAACTTAGCTACACAGGAACTGAATTACAGAACAGAACAGGGTCTCAAATTTAGAAAACCAACTTATGCTTGCTTAAGGGTAAAGGTGAGTTGGGGTGCTGCATAAAACCAGAGATTGAAATGAGCACAGATAAAGTTCCTAAAGCCAAATATGGAATAGACAAGAGCTACTCCTTGCTCAACGAAATGGACTCAAAACCGCATATTAAACGCCTAAGAATGTACCTGACTAGTAAGTATCTTAAAACCTATGGATTGCTATGTCTCCGAAAGAGAATCAAGTGTGTGTACAGGGGCATAAACGCAGCAGTGATAGGATTGGAGAGGTTCAGTGAGCAAATGAAGACCCTTTGAAGTCATATTGCATGGTACCCATTACACGGGTCTCAACTCTCCAGGTTTAAGGTATTCTTCCATCAGCTAAAACATGCATGTGGAACCTAGAGTATGATCAACCATGTGATCGGGAGACGTGTTCAAATATGTGTCAGTTTTCGTACCCTGCTACTCAGGTGCAACATTCCAGACGCTTTACTAACACTCTCCCCACTTGGAGAGTCAGTCCCTTTAACCTCCTGTTTGGCCCAGTTTGCAATTTCTGCGGAAGATGAACAGGAATAGGGAGAACCAATGAGAGACTAGCTGGAGGTGTCTGGACGGGCAAATTTAACTCTCATTTCCCACCAGGAAGAGGAAATAACCAAAGGCTCAGCGTGCCGTGCCGGAACCAGATTAGGGCCTGAAGCCATCCTGCGGTGTTTCGGCCAGCTCAAAAGAAAGCGAGTTGAAGAAAGGAGCTCAGGGGCACTGTAATTCACAAACCTGCAGAGTTATAAATGACAGCTATCGTCCAAAAATATACTGAAGTAAGGCTGCCAAGAGGACTTGAAAGCGGGGCAGAATTGCAGGAAACCGATTTCAGGAGGTAGACTGGAATTGCATTTCAAGCATAGGAAAAGAGGCAGAACGTCCACAATGATGCACTTAGCCAAAAAGGGCGTATGCGTTTTTTCCTGAATATATTCAGGACAAAACGCATACACGCTTTTTGGCCAACCAAGCAAGCTTGCAAAAGAAATCTGCACTACAATGAAGTCTCACTTCCCCCCGGTCAAAAGGGCCATCTGAAAAAAGTGTAAAATCCAGAAAGTCAGGACAGGCCATGGAGAACTGGGAGCCTTGTTATGCTGATGGGCGGGATGTAAATTGCCAACAGACACTCGGGAGAAGTGTATGGTGTTTCCTGAAACATCTAAAAAACAAAGCAACAGAGCCTAGGGCACTTCCACTTATGGTCCTATAGATTAGGGAAATTAAAATCAAAAAGACACAGCCACCCCAAAGTTTGGGATGCCTCTGTTTACAAGAACCTCGTTTACAGTACAAGTTCAACATCGCAGAAAGTGAAAAATGGATAAAGAAGTTGTGGTATTTACTTACAAAGCAATATCACTCAGCAATGAAATCTATGTCATCAGGCCCTTAGCAGCACAATGAGTGGATTCAGGTATGATGATTCTAACTGAAATAAGTCACACAGAAAAAGAAACATCATAAGATATCAGTAATACACGGAATGTAAACTTGGCTACACAGGAACTGAATTACAGAACAGAACAGGGTCTCAAATTTAGAAAACCAACTTATGCTTGCTTAAGGGTAAAGGTGAGTTGGGGTGCTGCATAAAACCAGAGATTGAAATGAGCACAGATAAAGTTCCTTAAGCCAAATATGGAGTAGACAAGAGCTACTCCTTGCTCAACGAAATGGACTCAACACCGCATATTAAACGCCTAAGAATGTACCTGACTAGTAAGTATCTTAAAACCTATGGATTGCTATGTCTCCGAAAGAGAATCAACCATGTGTACAGGGGCATAAACGCAGCAGTGATAGGATTGGAGAGGTTCGGTGAGCAAATGAAGACCCTTTGAAGTCATATTGCATGGTACCCATTACACGGGTTTCAACTACCCTGGTTTAAGGTATTCTTCCTTCAGCTAAAACATGCATGTGGAACCCAGAGTATGAACAACCATGTGATCGAGAGACGTGTTCAAATATGTCTCAGTTTCCGCAATTTCTGCGGAAGATGACCAGGAACTAGCTGGAGGTGTCTGGACGGGCAAATTTAACTCTCATTTCCCACCAGGAAGAGGAATTAACCAAAGGATCAGCGTGCTGTGCTGGAACCAGATTAGGACCTGAAGCCATCCTGCGGTGTTGCGGCCAGGTCACAAGAAAGCGAGTTGAAGAAAGGAGCTCAGGGGCACTGTAATTCACAAACCTTCAGAGATATAAATGACAGCTATCATCCAAAAATATACTGAAGTAAGGCTGCCAAAAGGACTTGAAAGCGGGGCAGAATTGCAGGAAACCGATTTCAGGAGGTAGACTGGAATTGCATTTCAAGCATAGGAAAAGAGGCAGAACGTCCACAATGATGCACTTGGCCAAAAAGGGCGTATGCGTTTTTTCCTGAATATATTCAGGAAAAAACGCATACGCCCTTTTTGGCCAACCAAGCAAGCTTGCAAAGGAAATCTGCACTACAATGAAGTCTCTCTTCCCCCCAGTCAAAAGGGCCATCTGAAAAAAGTGTAAAATCCAGAAAGGCAAGACAGGCTATGGAGAACTGGGAGCCTTGTTATGCTGATGGGCGGGATGTAAATTGCCAACAGACACTGGGGAGAAGTGTATGGTGTTAACTGAAACATCTAAAAAACAAAGCAACAGAGCCTAGGGCACTTCCACTTATGGTCCTATAGCTTAGGGAAATTAAAATCAAAGAGACACAGCCACCCCAAAGTTTGGGACGCCTCTGTTTACAAGAACCTCATTTCCCGTACAAGTTCAATATCACAGAAAGTGAAAAATGGATAAAGAAGTTGTGGTACTTACGTACAATGCAGTATCACTCAGCAATGAAATCTATGGCATCAGGCCCGTAGCAGCATAATGAGTGGATTCAGGTACGAAGATTCAAACTGAAATAAGTCACACAGAAGAAGAAACATCATAAGATATCACTAACACACGGAATGTAAACTTGGCTACACAGGAACTGAATTCCAAAACAGAACAGGGTCTCAAATTTAGAAAACCAACTTCTGCTTGCTTAAGGGGAAAGGTGAGTTGGGGTGCTGCATAAAACCAGAGATTGAAATGAGCACAGATAAAGTTCCTTAAGCCATATATGGAATAGACAACAGCTACTCCTTGCTCAACGAAATGGACTCAACACCACATATTAAATGCCTAAGAATGTACCTGACCAGTAAGTATCTTAAAACCTATGGATTGCTATGTCTCCGAAAGAGAATCAAGCGTGTGTACAGGGGCATAAACGCAGCAGTGATAGGATTGGAGAGGTTCGGTGAGCAAATGAAGACCCTTTGAAGTCATATTGCATGGTACCCATTCCACGGGTCTCAACTCTCCAGGTTTAAGGTATTCTTCCTTCAGCTAAAACATGCATGTGGAACCCAGAGTATGATCAACCGTGTGAACGGGAGACGTGTTCAAATATGTCTCAGTTTTCCTCACCTGGTACTCGGGTGCAACATTCCAGACGCTTTACTAACACTCTCCCCACTTGGAGAGTCAGCGCCTTTAACCTCCTGTTTGGCCCAGTTTGCAATTTCTGCGGAAGATGAACAGGAATAGGGAGAACCAATGAGAGACTAGCTGGAGGTGTCTGGACGGGCAAATTTAACTCTCATTTCCCACCAGGAAGAGGAAATAACCAAAGGCTCAGCGTGCCGTGCCAGAACCAGATTAGGGCCTGAAGCCACCCTGCGGTGTTTCGGCCAGCTCAAAAGAAAGCGAGTTGAAGAAAGGAGCTCAGGGGCACTGTAATTCACAAACCTGCAGAGTTATAAATGACAGCTATCGTCCAAAAATAGACTGAAGTAAGGCTGCCAAGAGGACTTGAAAGCGGGGCAGAATTGCAGGAAACCGATTTCAGGACGTAGACTGGAATTGCATTGAAAGCAGAGGAAAAGAGGCAGAACGTCCACAATGATGCACTTGGCCAAAAAGGGCGTATGCGTTTTTTCCTGAATATATTCAGGAAAAAACGCATACGCCCTTTTTGGCCAACCAAGCAAGCTTGCAAAGGAAATCTGCACTACAATGAAGTCTCACTTCCCCCCGGTCAAAAGGGCCATCTGAAAAAAGTGTAAAATCCAGAAAGGCAGGACAGGCCATGGAGAACTGGGAGCCTTGTTATGCTGATGGGCGGGATGTAAATTGCCAACAGACACTCGGGAGAAGTGTATGGTGTTTCCTGAAACATCTAAAAAACAAAGCAACAGAACCTAGGGCACTTCCACTTATGGTCCTATAGCTTAGGGAAATTAAAATCAAAAAGACACAGCCACCCCAAAGTTTGGGACGCCTCTGTTTACAAGAATCTCGTTTACAGTACAAGTTCAACATCGCAGAAAGTGAAAAATGAATAAAGAAGTTGTGGTATTTACTTACAAAGCAATATCACTCAGCAATGAAATCTATGTCATCAGGCCCTTAGCAGCACAATGAGTGGATTCAGGTATGATGATTCTAACTGAAATAAGTCACACAGAAAAAGAAACATCATAAGATATCAGTAATACACGGAATGTAAACTTGGCTACACAGGAACTGAATTACAGAACAGAACAGGGTCTCAAATTTAGAAAACCAACTTATGCTTGCTTAAGGGTAAAGGTGAGTTGGGGTGCTGCATAAAACCAGAGATTGAAATGAGCACAGATAAAGTTCCTAAAGCCAAATATGGAATAGACAAGAGCTACTCCTTGCTCAACGAAATGGACTCAAAACCGCATATTAAACGCCTAAGAATGTACCTGACTAGTAAGTATCTTAAAACCTATGGATTGCTATGTCTCCGAAAGAGAATCAAGCATGTGTACAGGGGCATAAACGCAGCAGTGATAGGATTGGAGAGGTTCGGTGAGCAAATGAAGACCCTTTGAAGTCATATTGCATGGTACCCATTCCACGGGTTTCAACTACCCAGGTTTAAGGTATTCTTCCTTCTGCCAAAACATGCATGTGGAACCTAGAGTATGATCAACCATGTGATCGGGAGACGTGTTCAAATATGTCTCAGTTTTCATACCTTGGTACTCGGGTGCAACATTCCAGACGCTTTACTAACACTCTCCCGACTTGGAGAGTCAGTCCCTTTAACCTCCTGTTTGGCCCAGTTTGCAATTTCTGCGGAAGATGAACAGGAATAGCGAGAACCAATGAGAGACTAGCTGGAGGTGTCTGGACGGGCAAATTTAACTCTCATTTCCCACCAGGAAGAGGAATTAACCAAACGCTCAGCGTGCCGTGCCGGAACCAGATTAGGGCCTGAAGCCATCCTGTGGTGTTGCGGCCAGGTCACAAGAAAGGGATTGAAGAAAGGAGTTCAGGGGCACTGTAATTCACAAACCTGCAGAGTTATAAATGACAGCTATCGTCCAAAAATATACTGAAGTAAGGCTGCCAAGAGGACTTGAAAGCGGGGCAGAATTGCAGGAAACCGATTTCAGGAAGTAGACTGGAATTGCATTGAAAGCATAGGAAAAGAGGCAGAACGTCCACAATGATGCACTTGGCCAAAAAGGGCGTATGCGTTTTTTCCTGAATATATTCAGGAAAAAACGCATACGCCCTTTTTGGCCAACCAAGCAAGCTTGCAAAGGAAATCTGCACTACAATGAAGTCTCACTTCCCCCCGGTCAAAAGGGCCATCTGAAAAAAGTGTAAAATCCAGAAAGGCAGGACAGGCCATGGAGAACTGGGAGCCTTGTTATGCTGATGGGCGGGATGTAAATTGCCAATAGACACTCGGGAGAAGTGTATGGTGTTTCCTGAAACATCTAAAAAACAAAGCAACAGAGCCTAGGGCACTTCCACTTATGGTCCTATAGCTTAGGGAAATTAAAATCAAAAAGACACAGCCACCCCAAAGTTTGGGACGCCTCTGTTTACAAGAACCTTGTTTACAGTACAAGTTCAACATCGCAGAAAGTGAAAAATGGATAAAGAAGTTGTGGTATTTACTTACAAAGCAATATCACTCAGCAATGAAATCTATGTCATCAGGCCCGTAGCAGCACAATGAGTGGATTCAGGTACGATGATTCTAACTGAAATAAGTCACACAGAAAAAGAAACATCATAAGATATCACTAATACACGGAATGTAAACTTGGCTACAGAGGAACTGAATTACAGAACAGAACAGGGTCTCAAATTTAGAAAACCAACTTATGCTTGCTTAAGGGTAAAGGTGAGTTGGGGTGCTGCATAAAACCAGAGATTGAAATGAGCACAGATAAAGTTCCTTAAGCCAAATACGGAGTAGACAAGAGCTACTCCTTGCTCAACGAAATTGACTCAACACCGCATATTAAACGCCTAAGAATGTACCTGACTAGTAAGTATCTTAAAACCTATGGATTGTTATGTCTCCGAAAGAGAATCAAGCATGTGTACAGGGGCATAAACGCAGCAGTGATAGGATTGGAGAGTTCCGGTGAGCAAATGAAGACCCTTTGAAGTCATATTGCATGGTACCCATTCCACGGGTATCAACTACCCATGGTTAAGGTATTCTTCCTTCAGCCAAAACATGCATGTGGAACCTAGAGTATGATCAACCATGTGATCGGGAGACGTGATCAAATATGTCTCAGTTTTCGTACCCTGGTACTCGGGTGCAACATTCCAGACGCTTTATTAACACTTTCCCGACTTGGAGAGTCAGCCCCTTTAACCTCCTGTTTGGCCCAGTTTGCAATTTCTGCGGAAGATGAACAGGAATAGCGAGAACCAATGAGAGACAAGCTGGAGGTGTCTGGACGGGCAAATTTAACTCTCATTTCCCACCAGGAAGAGGAAATAACCAAAGGCTCAGCGTGCCGTGCCGGAACCAGATTAGGGCCTGAAGCCATCCTGCGGTGTTTCGGCCAGCTCAAAAGAAAGCGAGTTGAAGAAAGGAGCTCAGGGGCACTGTAATTCACAAACCTGCAGAGTTATAAATGACAGCTATCGTCCAAAAATATACTGAAGTAAGGCTGCCAAGAGGACTTGAAAGCGGGGCAGAATTGCAGGAAACCGATTTCAGGAGGTAGACTGGAATTGCATTGAAAGCATAGGAAAAGAGGCAGAACGTCCACAATGATGCACTTAGCCAAAAAGGGCGTATGCGTTTTTTCCTGAATATATTCAGGAAAAAACGCATACGCCCTTTTTGGCCAACCAAGCAAGCTTGCAAAGGAAATCTGCAGTACAATGAAGTCTCACTTCCCCCCGGTCAAAAGGGCCATCTGAAAAAAGTGTAAAATCCAGAAAGTCAGGACAGGCCATGGAGAACTGGGAGCCTTGTTATGCTGATGGGCGGGATGTAAATTGCCAACAACCACTCGGGAGAAGTGTATGGTGTTTCCTGAAACATCTAAAAGACAAAGCAACAGAGCCTAGGGCACTTCCACTTATGGTCCTATAGCTTAGGGAAATTAAAATCAAAAAGACACAGCCACCCCAAAGTTTGGGACGCCTCTCTCTACAAGAACCTCGTTTACAGTACAAGTTCAACATCGCAGAAAGTGAAAAATGGATAAAGAAGTTGTGGTATTTACTTACAAAGCAATATCACTCAGCAATGAAATCTATGTCATCAGGCCCGTAGCAGCACAATGAGTGGATTCAGGTATGATGATTCTAACTGAAATAAGTCACACAGAAAAAGAAACATCATAAGATATCACTAATACACGGAATGTAAACTTGGCTACACAGGAACTGAATTACAGAACAGAACAGGGTCTCAAATATAGAAAACCAACTTATGCTTGCTTAAGGGTAAAGGTGAGTTGTGGTGCTGCATAAAACCAGAGATTGAAATGAGCACAGATAAAGTTCCTTAAACCAAATATGGAATAGACAAGAGCTACTCCTTGCTCAACGAAATGGACTCAACACCGCATATTAAACGCCTAAGAATGTACCTGACTAGTACGTATCTTAAAACCTATGGATTGCTATGTCTCCGAAAGAGAATCAAGCATGTGTACAGGGGCATAAACGCAGCAGTGATAGGATTGGAGAGGTTCGGTGAGCAAATGAAGACCCTTTGAAGTCATATTGCATGGTACCCATTCCACGGGTTTCAACTACCCAGGTTTAAGGTATTCTTCCTTCTGCCAAAACATGCATGTGGAACCTAGAGTATGATCAACCATGTGATCGGGAACGTGTTCAAATATGTCTCAGTTTTCGTACCCTGGTACTCGGGTGCAACATTCCAGACACTTTACTAACACTCTCCCGACTTGGAGAGTCAGTCCCTTTAACCTCCTGTTTGGCCCAGTTTGCAATTTCTGCGGAAGATGAACAGGAATAGCGAGAACCAATGAGAGACTAGCTGGAGGTGTCTGGACGGGCAAATTTAACTCTCATTTCCCACCAGGAAGAGGAATTAACCAAAGGCTCAGCGTGCCGTGCCGGAACAAGATTAGGGCCTGAAGCCATCCTGCCGTGTTGCGGCCAGGTCACAAGAAAGCGAGTTGAAGAAAGGAGCTCAGGGGCACTGTAATTCACAAACCTGCAGAGTTATAAATGACAGCTATCGTCCAAAAATATACTGAAGTAAGGCTGCCAAGAGGACTTGAAAGCGGGGCAGAATTGCAGGAAACCGATTTCAGGAGGTAGACTGGAATTGCATTGAAAGCATAGGAAAAGAGGCAGAACGTCCACAATGATGCACTTGGCCAAAAAGGGCGTATGCGTTTTTTCCTGAATATATTCAGGAAAAAACGCATACGCACTTTTTGGCCAACCAAGCAAACTTGCAAAGGAAATCTGCACTACAATGAAGTCTCACTTCCCCCCGGTCAAAAGGGCCATCTGAAAAAAGTATAAAATCCAGAAAGGCAGGACAGGCCATGGAGAACTGGGAGCCTTGTTATGCTGATGGGCGGGATGTAAATTGCCAACAGACACTCGGGAGAAGTGTATGGTGTTTCCTGAAACATCTAAAAAACAAAGCAACAGAGCCTAGGGCACTTCCACTTATGGTCCTATAGCTTAGGGAAATTAAAATCAAAAAGACACAGCCACCCCAAAGTTTGGGACGCCTCTGTTTACAAGAATCTCGTTTACAGTACAAGTTCAACATCGCAGAAAGTGAAAAATGAATAAAGAAGTTGTGGTATTTACTTACAAAGCAATATCACTCAGCAATGAAATCTATGTCATCAGGCCCTTAGCAGCACAATGAGTGGATTCAGGTATGATGATTCTAACTGAAATAAGTCACACAGAAAAAGAA
Organism: Stenella coeruleoalba; assembly: GCF_951394435.1. Lineage (NCBI taxonomy): Eukaryota > Metazoa > Chordata > Mammalia > Artiodactyla > Delphinidae > Stenella > Stenella coeruleoalba. Next base: position 574,729 of record NW_027646391.1, read on the forward strand.
ACATCATAAGATATCAGTAATACACGGAATGTAAACTTGGCTACACAGGAACTGAATTACAGAACAGAACAGGGTCTCAAATTTAGAAAACCAACTTATGCTTGCTTAAGGGTAAAGGTGAGTTGGGGTGCTGCATAAAACCAGAGATTGAAATGAGCACAGATAAAGTTCCTAAAGCCAAATATGGAATAGACAAGAGCTACTCCTTGCTCAACGAAGTGGACTCAAAACCCCATATTAAACGCCTAAGAATGTACCTGACTAGTAAGTATCTTAAAACCTATGGATTGCTATGTCTCCGAAAGAGAATCAAGCATGTGTACAGGGGCATAAACGCAGCAGTGATAGGATTGGAGAGGTTCGGTGAGCAAATGAAGACCCTTTGAAGTCATATTGCATGGTACCCATTCCACGGGTTTCAACTACCCAGGTTTAAGGTATTCTTCCTTCTGCCAAAACATGCATGTGGAACCTAGAGTATGATCAACCATGTGATCGGGAGACGTGTTCAAATATGTCTCAGTTTTCATACCCTGGTACTCGGGTGCAACATTCCAGACGCTTTACTAACACTCTCCCGACTTGGAGAGTCAGTCCCTTTAACCTCCTGTTTGGCCCAGTTTGCAATTTCTGCGGAAGATGAACAGGAATAGCGAGAACCAATGAGAGACTAGCTGGAGGTGTCTGGACGGGCAAATTTAACTCTCATTTCCCAACAGGAAGAGGAATTAACCAAACGCTCAGCGTGCCGTGCCGGAACCAGATTAGGGCCTGAAGCCATCCTGCGGTGTTGCGGCCAGCTCAAAAGAAAGCGAGTGAAGAAAGGAGCTCAGGGGCACTGTAATTCACAAACCTGCAGAGTTATAAATGACAGCTATCGTCCAAAAATATACTGAAGTAAGGCTGCCAAGAGGACTTGAAAGCGGGGCACAATTGCAGGAAACCGATTTCAGGAAGTAGACTGGAATTGCATTGAAAGCATAGGAAAAGAGGCAGAACGTCCACAATGATGCACTTGGCCAAAAAGGGCGTATGCGTTTTTTCCTGAATATATTCAGGAAAAAACGCATACGCCCTTTTTGGCCAACCAAGCAAGCTTGCAAAGGAAATCTGCAGTACAATGAAGTCTCACTTCCCCCCGGTCAAAAGGGCCATCTGAAAAAAGTGTAAAATCCACAAAGGCAGGACAGGCCATGGAGAACTGGGAGCCTTGTTATGCTGATGGGCGGGATGTAAATTGCCAATAGACACTCGGGAGAAGTGTATGGTGTTTCCTGAAACATCTAAAAAACAAAGCAACAGAGCCTAGGGCACTTCCACTTATGGTCCTATAGCTTAGGGAAATTAAAATCAAAAAGACACAGCCACCCCAAAGTTTGGACGCCTCTGTTTACAAGAACCTTGTTTACAGTACAAGTTCAACATCGCAGAAAGTGAAAAATGGATAAAGAAGTTGTGGTATTTACTTACAAAGCAATATCACTCAGCAATGAAATCTATGTCATCAGGCCCGTAGCAGCACAATGAGTGGATTCAGGTACGATGATTCTAACTGAAATAAGTCACACAGAAAAAGAAACATCATAAGATATCACTAATACACGGAATGTAAACTTGGCTACAGAGGAACTGAATTACAGAATAGAACAGGGTCTCAAATTTAGAAAACCAACTTATGCTTGCTTAAGGGTAAAGGTGAGTTGGGGTGCTGCATAAAACCAGAGATTGAAATGAGCAAAGATAAAGTTCCTTAAGACAAATATGGAATAGACAAGAGCTACTCCTTGCTCAACGAAATGGACTCAACACCGCATATTAAACGCCTAAGAATGTACCTGACTAGTAAGTATCTTAAAACCTATGGATTGCTATGTCTCCGAAAGAGAGTCAAGCATGTGTACAGGGGCATAAACGCAGCAGTGATAGGATTGGAGAGGTTCGGTGAGCAAATGAAGACCCTTTGAAGTCATATTGCATGGTACCCATTCCACGGGTTTCAACTACCCAGGTTTAAGGTATTCTTCCTTCAGCCAAAACATGCATGTGGAACCTAGAGTATGATCAACCATGTGATCGGGAGACGTGTTCAAATATGTCTCAGTTTTCGTACCCTGGTACTCGGGTGCAACATTCCAGACGCTTTACTAACACTCTCCCGACTTGGAGAGTCAGTCCCTTTAACCTCCTGTTTGGCCCAGTTTGCAATTTCTGCGGAAGATGAACAGGAATAGGGAGAACCAATGAGAGACTAGCTGGAGGTGTCTGGACGGGCAAATTTAACTCTCATTTCCCACCAGGAAGAGGAATTAACCAAAGGCTCAGCGTGCCGTGCCGGAACCAGATTAGGGCCTGAAGCCATCCTGCGGTGTTGCGGCCAGGTCACAAGAAAGGGAGTTGAAGAAAGGAGCTCAGGGGCACTGTAACTCACAAACCTGCAGAGTTATAAATGACAGCTATCGTCCAAAAATATACTGAAGTAAGGCTGCCAAGAGGACTTGAAAGCGGGGCAGAATTGCAGGAAACCGATTTCAGGAGGTAGACTGGAATTGCATTGAAAGCATAGGAAAAGAGGCAGAACGTCCACAATGATGCACTTGGCCAAAAAGGGCGTATGCGTTTTTTCCTGAATATATTCAGGAAAATATATTCAGGAAAATATATTTCCTGAATATATTCCTGAATATATTCAGGAAAATATATTCAGGAAAAAACGCATACGCCCTTTTTGGCCAACCAAGCAAGCTTGCAAAGGAAATCTGCACTACAATGAAGTCTCACTTCCCCCGGTCAAAAGGGCCATCTGAAAAAAGTGTAAAATCCACAGAGGCAGGACAGGCCATGGAGAACTGGGAGCCTTGTTATGCTGATGGGCGGGATGAAAACTGCCAACAGATACTCGGGAGAAGTGTATGGTGTTTCCTGAAACATCTAAAAGACAAAGCAACAGAGCCTAGGGCACTTCCACTTATGATCCTATAGATTAGGGAAATTAAAATCAAAAAGACACAGCCACCCCAAAGTTTGGGACGCCTCTGTATACAAGAACCTCGTTTACCGTACAACTTCAATATCACAGAAAGTGAAAAATGGATAAAGAACTTGTGGTACTTACGTACAATGCAGTATCACTCAGCAATGAAATCTATGTCATCAGGCGCGTAGCAGCATAATGAGTGGATTCAGGTACGATGATTCTAACTGAAATAAGTCACACAGAAAAAGAAACATCATAAGATATCAGTAATACACGGAATGTAAACTTGGCTACACAGGAACTGAATTCCAAAACAGAACAGGGTCTCAAATTTAGAAAACCAACTTATGCTTGCTTAAGGGGAAAGGTGAGTTGGAGTGCTGCATAAAACCAGAGATCGAAATGAGCACAGATAAAGTTCCTTAAGCCAAATATGGAATAGACAAGAGCTACTCCTTGCTCAACAAAATGGACTCAACACCCCATATTAAACGCCCAAGAATGTACCTGACTAGTAAGTATCTTAAAATCTATGGATTGCTATGTCTCCGAAAGAGAATCAAGCATGTGTACAGGGGCATAAACGCAGCAGTGATAGGATTGGAGAGGTTCGGTGAGCAAATGAAGACCCTTTGAAGTCATATTGCATGGTACCCATTCCACGGGTTTCAACTACCCAGGTTTAAGGTATTCTTCCTTCAGCTAAAACATGCATGTGGAACCCAGAGTATGATCAACCATGTGATCAGGAGATGTGTTCAAATATGTCTCAGTTTTCGTACCCTGGTACTCGGGTGCAACATTCCAGATGCTTTACTAACACTCTCCCGACTTGGAGAGTCAGTCCCTTTAACCTCCTGTTTGGCCCAGTTTGCTATTTCTGCGGAAGATGAACAGGAATAGCGAGAACCAATGAGAGACTAGCTGGACATGTCTGGACGGGCAAATTTAACTCTCATTTCCCACCAGGAAGAGGAATTAACCAAAGGCTCAGCGTGCCGTGCCGGAACCAGATTAGGGCCTGAAGCCATCCTGCGGTGTTGCGGCCAGGTCACAAGAAAGCGAGTTGAAGAAAGGAGCTCAGGGGCACTGTAATTCACAAACCTGCAGAGTTATAAATGACAGCTATCGTCCAAAAATATACTGAAGTAAGGCTGCCGAGAGGACTTGAAAGCGGGGCAGAATTGCAGGAAACCGATTTCAGGAGGTTGACTGGAATTGCATTGAAAGCATAGGAAAAGAGGCAGAACGTCCACAATGATGCACTTGGCCAAAAAGGGCGTATGCGTTTTTTCCTGAATATATTCAGGAAAAAACGCATACGCACTTTTTGGCCAACCAAGCAAACTTGCAAAGGAAATCTGCACTACAATGAAGTCTCACTTCCCCCCGGTCAAAAGGGCCATCTGAAAAAAGTGTAAAATCCAGAAAGGCAGGACAGGCCATGGAGAACTGGGAGCCTTGTTATGCTGATGGGCGGGATGTAAACTGCCAACAGACACTCGGGAGAAGTGTATGGTGTTTCCTGAAACATCTAAAAAACAAAGCAACAGAGCCTAGGGCACTTCCACTTATGATCCTATAGCTTAGGGAAATTAAAATCAAAAAGACACAGCCAACCCAAAGTTTGGGACGCCTCTGTTTACAAGAACCTCGTTTACCGTACAAGTTCAATATCACAGAAAGTGAAAAATGGATAAAGAACTTGTGGTACTTAGGTACAATGCAGTATCACTCAGCAGTGAAATCAATGTCATCAGGCCCGTAGCAGCACAATGAGTGGATTCAGGTATGATGATTCTAACTGAAATAAGTCACACAGAAAAAGAAAAATCATAAGACATCTCTAATACACGGAATGTAAACTTGGCTACACAGGAACTGAATTACAGAACAGAACAGGGTCTCAAATTTCGAAAAGCAACTTATGCTTGCTTAAGGGGAAAGGTGAGTTGGGGTGCTGCATAAAACCAGAGATCGAAATGAGCACAGATAAAGTTCCTTAAGCCAAATATGGAATAGACAAGAGCTACTCCTTGCTCAACGAAATGGACTCAACACCCCATATTAAACGGCTAAGAATGTACCTGACTAGTAAGTATCTTAAAACCTATGGATTGCTATGTCTCCAAAAGAGAAACAGGCATGTGTACAGGGGCATAAACGCAGCAGTGATAGGATTGGAGAGGTTCGGTGAGCAAATGAAGACCCTTTGAAGTCATACTGCATGGTACCCATTCCACGGGTCTCAACTCTCCAGGTTTAAGGTATTCTTCCTTCAGCTAAAACATGCATGTGGAACCCAGTGTATGATCAACCGTGTGAACGGGAGACGTGTTCAAATATGACTCAGTTTTCCTCCCCTGGTACTCGGGTGCAACATTCCAGACGCTTCACTAACACTCTCCCCTCTTGGAGAGTCAGCGCCTTTAACCTCCCGTTTGGCCCAGTCTGCAATTTCTGCGGAAGATGAACAGGAATAGCGAGAACCAATGAGAGACTAGCTGGAGGTGTCTGGACGGGCAAATTTAACTCTCATTTCCCACCAGGAAGAGGAAATAACCAAAGGCTCAGCGTGCCGTGCCGGAACCAGATTAGGGCCTGAAGCCATCCTGCAGTGTTGCGGCCAGCTCAAAAGAAAGCGAGTTGAAGAAAGGAGCTCAGGGGCACTGTAATTCACAAACCTGCAGAGTTATAAATGACAGCTATCGTCCAAAAATATACTGAAGTAAGCCTGCCAAGAGGACTTGAAAGCGGGGCAGAATTGCTGGAAACCGATTTCAGGATGTAGACTGGAATTGCATTTCAAGCATAGGAAAAGAGGCAGAACGTCCACAATGATGCACTTGGCCAAAAAGGGCGTATGCGTTTTTTCCTGAATATATTCAGGAAAAAACGCATACGCCCTTTTTGGCCAACCAAGCAAGCTTGCAAAGGAAATCTGCACTACAATGAAGTCTCACTTCCCCCCGGTCAAAAGGGCCATCTGAAAAAAGTGTAAAATCCAGAAAGGCAGGACAGGCCATGGAGAACTGGGAGCCTTGTTATGCTGATGGGCGGGATGTAAATTGCCAACAGACACTCGGGAGAAGTGTATGGTGTTTCCTGAAACATCTAAAAAACAAAGCAACAGAGCCTAGGACACTTCCACTTATGGTCCTATAGCTTAGGGAAATTAAAATCAAAAAGACACAGCCACCCCAAAATTTGGGACGGCTCTTTTTACAGGAATCTCTTCTACGGCGCAAGTTAAATATCCCAGAGAGCAAATAATGGATAAGGAAGTTGCGGTACTTATGTACAACAGAATACCACTCAGCAATGAAATCTATGTCAGCAGGCCCGTACCAGCATAATGAGTGGATTGAGGCACGATGATTCTAAGTGAAATAAGTCACACAGAAAAAGAAACATCATAAGGTATCACTAATACACGGAATGTGAACTTGGCTACACATGAACTGAATTACAAAACAGAACAGGGTCTCAAGTTTAGAAAACCAACTTATGCCTGCTTAAGTGGGAAGGTGAGTTGGGGTGCTGCATAAAAGCAGAGTTTGAAATTAGCACAGATACCGTTCCATAAGCCAAATATGTAATAGACAAGACCTACCCCTTGCTCAACGAAATGGACTCAACAATGAGGTATCACCTCACACCTGGTAGAATAGGCATCATAGAAAATCTACAAACAAAAAATGCTGGAAAGGGTGTGGGGAAAAGGAACCCTCTTCCCCTATTGTTGGGAATATAAATTGATACAGTCATTATGGAGAACAATATGGAATTTCTTAAGAAACTAACAATAGAATTACCATATGATACAGCAATCCCAGTACTGGACATACACCTAGACAAAACCATAAATCAAAAAGAGTCATTCACCGCAATGTTCATTGCATCACTATTTACAATATCGAGGTAATGGAAGCAACCTAAATGCCCACAGACAGACGAATGCATAAAGCTGTGGTACATATATAAAATGGAATATTACTAAGCCATGAAAAGGAATGAAATTGGGTCATTTGTAGAGACGTCGATGGATCTAGAGACTGTCATACAGAGTGAAGTAAGTCAGAAAGAGAAAAACAAATCTTGTGTATTCATGCATATATGTGGAACCTAGAAAAACTGTACAGATTAACCATTTTGCAAGGCATAAATAGAGCAACAGATGTAGACAACAAACGTATGGACAACAAGGGGGGAAAGCTGTTGGGGGGGTGGTGGTGGGAGGAGTTGAGAGACTGGGATTGGCATGTATACATTTATATGTATAAAATAGATAACCAATAAGAACCTGCTGTATAAAAATATAAAATAAAATTCAAAATTAAAAAGAAATAAAATTTAAAAAATAAAACAGAAAAAACAATTATTCCCTGCACATACATGTATTTATATGAATAAATTATTTCCATGCTTATATCTGTAAATACAAAAAAGAGGAATAAAATCTACCTTGAACCAAAAACGAAAAAGAGAAAAAAACACAGAACCCACCAGTTACACAGAGGAAAACTGTATCAGGGCACTTGCTCCAGTTGTAAACAATTCTGAAGTTGGTCAGTGGTGGGGAATCATCTCCCATTCAGCCAGCAGCCCCCACGCAACCAGCGTCCTCATTGCAAAGCTGGGGCACCGTGCCGAGGCATCTGTGAGTAAACGTGAGCTGAGCCCCAGGCCAGTTGCTGCTGAACTATTCCCACCCGTCCCAGGTAAAACACCTGAATATATACAAGGACTTGAAAGCCTAGAGGAAGGGCCATAGAGCCACACGAGTGACAGCATGCCGGCCGACTTGGTGCCTGCAGGCCAGCCAGGATGGTCCTGGCCCTGGGTGCTCTTCTGGAAGATTTCCATTGTCCTGCCTGAGATACCCGTCCTGTCCCTGCCCCCACTGCTTTTTTCCTTCCTCACCTCTGCCCAGGGAGAAATTCCAGCAGCAGGTATGGGTGACACATCCTCTTCTTTAGCAGGTGGCAGCCTGGCAACTGCTGCAGAAAGTCCAGCAGAGCCCCACTCACACTGGGCCACCCACAAAGCCGTGGCCTCTCACTCCCTCCCACCAGCCCAGCCCCGAGACTGCTGACAGGGCAGAGAAAATGGCGTCAGGCACGGCTGCAGGGGCTCTTGCTGCCTGGAGTGGTATTTATATTGATCTCAACCCAGGCACACCTGGGGAGGGCTGGCCGGCACGGTAAGGCTGCCCAGGTCAGCCAATCATCACCCCTCAGGGGCTCACAGTTGCAGAAAATGGAACTTGCTGAACCGGCCAGGTCCAAGGAACAGGTGTGGGCTCCTGAGAGTCAGGATAGACAAGGGGCTGCAGCTTTGGCTTGTTTTCTAATCATTTTATCTGGCCCATGAGTGGGAGACAACTTCAAGAAAACCCTCTCCTAATGAGAGGAACCCAGGAGTCAGGGAGAGGAGGGGTGGGTGGTGGTTGGAGACAGAGGCCTGGTGCCCCGGGTGCAGTGGAAGTCTCTGGAAGACCAGGTGGAGGGAGGCCTCACGGAGTGATGCCCAGGGTCACAGACCTGTCGCAGCTGTTGTTTGTTAGTTCAAGTCCTGCTCTGAGGTGCTCTGTGTCAGCTCTGAGCGACAGGTGAGCTGGGGGTGCTCTGCAATGAGGGCTATGTGCACGGTTCCTGTGTGCCCAGCCCTGCCACGGTACCTGCAAGGGTAGCTCTGTATCCTGGGAGGGGCCTGACCACGAGAGCCCCGTGGGCTGGGGTGGGGGTGGGGTACCTGCCCAGGTGAGCTCCATATTCTGGGATTGGTCTGACCACGAGAGCCCCATGGGCTGCTGGGGACCTGGTAAAGGATGTCAGGACAGTCAGTGAAGCCACCGAGGATATACCTCCAGTTGCTCCTAATTCCTACACCCTGCTGGTCATTCTACCAACCACCAGGACATGGTATTCTGTATTAGTCTTCAATGATGCCTTCTTTTGTATTCCATTAGTCCCAGAGTCACAAGAAATTTTGGCTTGTGAGTGGCAGGACTCAACATACAACTAAAACAATACTTCCGGGCCGTCTGGCCCCAAGGGTGCAAAAATTCCCACACCATCTTTGGGGAAAACTTAGCTAAAGACCTAAAAGTTCTACCTCTGGAAAAGGAAACGCTCCTTCAATATGCAGACGACATTCTGATCGCCAGCCCTACTAAGGAGGCCTCTGAACTACCAAGCCAATAAAGGATAGAAGTTGTCCAAGAAAAAGCTCAAATATCACACACTGCGGTGACCTGCCTGGGCTTCATTCTCACAGAAGGTCGGAGAAGCCCATCCCAGGAAAGGGAAGAAACCATTTTCAGCCTTACCCCTTTCTAAAACTAGAAGACAGCTTAGGGGTTCCTGGGGAGGCCAGGGTTTGCTGCTTCTGGATGCCTAACTACAGTCTACTAGCTGGGCCTCTATATGAAACACTGAAAGGAAAAGATGATGATCCTTTTGAATAGAATCCAGAAGTGGCCTTTCAAGAATGGAAAGAGCAGTCAATTCAGACCCTTGCCCTGGAACTCCCTAATTTAGCTAAACCCTTTGACCTTTACATTCCCGGTGAAAGGTGAATCGCCATTGGAGAATTAGTGTAAAAACTGGGACCACTTGAAATGGAACAATGCAAGAATGCCATCCAGGTAGGATAAACTACGGTCACTAAGGGGCTTGGCCCACTGCCACATCTGGCCAAGATACTGGCGGTATCTAAAAACCTGGAAATCAGCAGCCCAAAAGGCCACCTCCCTCCTAAGGGAAAAGGACCCCACGTGGTGATCCTAACCACCAACCATGCCCTGAAGTTGCAGGGTTCGCTCCATGGGCACACCGACCTCGAGTGAGGAGGCCCTCCAACTCCAACATCCAGAGAGATAACCGGGGGCAACAGGGCACCATGACGACTCGTGTGAACATCACTTGACCTGGAGTTTCTCTCATAAAACAACAAGAGTGTGTCCCAAAAGAGTAGACTACTGCTTGCAGGACTTACTGCACCCAGAGGGGAACTAATAATCTTGGCAGGGGAACAGTATACCACACTGTCACCATAGAAAAGCCTACAGACACCATGATGATGGTGGCCAATAAGACCGGCTGGACTCCTGTTTACTTCAAAAGGCTGTTGACTCAGTAGCCATCATGGTCCTTGATCACTACTGACCCTGGACTGTCTGGGAGTTGAGCGGGCAGGGCTCTGACACCTGGTGCTGTTTGTACGATAATTCAGGGGCCTAATTGAAGAAAGCGCAGACTACTGGTCAGAGCATCTAGGCTGGCAGAAACGGTCAGCCTAAGGTGGCCGAACAAATGTGGGGCGGGGTGAAACCGGCCCCCACAGCGTCTCTGCACATCTCTTTCCTGGACCCTTAAAGGTCATTAGAATCTATAACACTTCCAATGCTGGTGCTCAGGTGGACGAGCAGGGAGGCAGGGGTCCTGGGGACAATCAACGTCACCGGGAGGCTGCTGGGGAGAAGCTCTGACCCTCGTCCCAGGGTATGAGGGCTCCCAACTCAGCACTCAGCAGTTACAGAAGAAGGGTCTGCACCCTCAGCACTCCAAGAATGAGGAACGGGACAAAAGGCAGAGGAGGGGTTTGTCCCCAGCAAAGCCCATTAAAAATCCCTGGGAGATAAAAATAGAATCTGGGCAATAAAGTCAAGTCTAACCTTTTTTATCCTTTGTGCTTTGTCTAATTTCACGTGCTCCTAGGGTCCCGCATGCAGAGGTTCCACACCCGGCACTTCAGACCAGATTTCCTAGTGCAGAATGGCTGGGTCGACACCTCAGCTCCTGGGGCCCAGTGCAGACTCCACGATATAGAGCCTGAGCTACAGCCAACCTGGCCCTCGAGAGCTCCGCCGCCTCCCTCCCTCCCACTGACTCTGACAGGATCTCTACACAGCAGCCCAGCCCACAGCCCACGGGGTAGTGCATGCTCTCACCTCTCCATTCTCTGATCAAAATATAAAGTTTCCTTTGCTTGTGAACCAAACTCAGTCTCGATCTGTTGGCCCCAATGACACTGGGCAGGGGGACACTTGTTGGGGTCCACTCTGGAGGATCAGTAACAGAAATTGAGACTATTGTAACCTCAATGAACAGATGTGTGAGCCAAACTGTAGTTAACATAGAACAGTGTATAAGGCTCGGGTAAAATAAGATGTTTCTAACACTTCCATTTGATATTTCCATCACTTTTTATAAGCAAGTTCAGTGAAAAGGTTTGTCTTATTTGTCAGGTCAATATTAGAGAAACGAAGTGATTTCTTTCCAAGGATGTACATCTAATAATCTTGGTTAAACCTTCAATCTTGTTTTAAGTGCTTTTCCATTGAAAATGATACCTCTCTTTCAGCTCCCCCATTTCTGAGAAGTATAAAATCTTATAATTTATTATTACCAAAGGGGAAAGGTGGGAGGAGGGATAAATTAACAGTTTGGAATTAACACATACACACTGCTATGTATAAAATAGATCATCAACAAGGAACTACTGTATAGCACAGGGAACTACACTCAACATTTTGCAATAACCTATAAGGGGAAATAATCTGAAAAAGAATAGATATTTTTATTGACATCATCTATCAATGACAGTTAAAGTGTAGCCTAAGGGAAGCTGGTGGTGAGTGCTTCTGACCCTGAAGACTTCAATCATCTAAAGTTTGGACTCTGCTTACTTCCCAAGGCCCTTAATGAACATATGTGTAGCCGTAGCTTAAAAACTTCCCCAGTTTGGGTTTCGGGGAGACACTGATTTTGAAAAAGCCCTGGTGTTCTCCTTACATGAATGGGACTCTTCCTACTGCTAAAACATGTCTGTCACACCCAGAGGATGGTATACCGTCTGATCGGGAAGAGTTTGGAAAAGGCATCTCATCTCCTCATCTCCTGGTGCTCGGGTTCACCCCTCCAGCGTCTTTACTAACAGTCTCCCCACTTGGAGATGTCAGCACTGTCAACATCCTGTTGCGTACAGTTTGGAATTTGTCCAGAGGATGAAGCGGAAGGATGAGGAACAATGAGAGACAAGTCCTAGGTGTTCAGACAGGCACATGTCACTCTAATTTCCAATCAGGAAGACGAATTGACCAAAGGCAAGGGTTGCCCATGGAAACAGTATAGGGCTTGAGGAAATCCCGCTGCTTTGTGGCCAGTTCCCATAAACACAAGTTGAACAATGGAACTCAGGGGCAGTAAAATTCACAAAACTGCAGAGTTGAAAATATCCATCACTGAAAAATGTCTTGAGGAAAGTCAGAGAAAAGGACTTGTAAGCAAGGGAGAATGGCAGGAAAGGGATTTGAGGAGGTAGAAAGGACTCGCCATTAAGTACAAGAAAAGGAGCTGAACATTGCCAACATTGCAGTTGGCCAAAAAGGGTGTATGCGTTTTTTTCTGTATATATTCAAGGAAAGGGCATACACTTTTCTAGCCAACCAAACAGGTGGGCACTGGAAGTCAATACTACAAAAGATATCACTTCGCATCAGTCAGAAGAGCCATCCTCATAAAGCGTAAACAACAGAAATGCAGGACAGGGCAACGAGAAGAGGGAGCCCTGTGAGACTTATAGTGGAAATGTATATTGCCAACGGCCATTCTGGAGAAGTGTATTGTGTTTACTAAAGCATCTAAAAAATGAGCTACAGAGCATAGGGCACTTGCACTCATGGGCGTATATCTTGGGAAAAACAAAAATCGAGAGGACACAGGCACCCCAATGTTTACCCCCTCTCTGTTTAAAAGATGCTTGACTAGGATATAACTTAAATGTCTCTGGAGGGAAAAAATGGATAGAGATGTGGTACTTAGGTAGAGTGGAATATTATTCAGCCTGGAAATCAATGAAATATGGCCAGTTGTAACAACTCCGGAGGAGTTACGTATGATCATTCTAAGTGACAGAATTCAAAAAGAAAAAGACACATATCATAAGATGTCACTTAAAGGTGGAATCCAAAATGGCTACACATGAACTAAATTACAAAACAAAAACATAGTCAAATATGTAGAAAACACGCATAAGGCTGCTAAACGGGAAAGGTGGGGAGGGGTGAGGCATCATCCAGGAGGTTGAAATTAGCAAAGATACCATTCCAAATACCAAACTGATAATCAACAAGGCCTACACGGGAGCTAAAAGAACTGCACTCAGCACACTCAAGTCACCGGAAAAGAATATATACGACTGGTAAGAATCTGAAAAAGAATTTATTGATGTCTCTCTGTACGTGAATCAAGTGGATGTACAGCAGCAAGAAACAGAGCTTTGAAAATCAGCTGTAACCAATATAGTAATAAATTGAAAAAAATAAACGACAGAGAGACAGAGAAAACCTCTTACAACTTTTCCTCAGGGATGGTGATGCAACATGGATTGAACACATCTAGACCCACAGCAGGATGAGACATAAGGCTGGAAACTGTTTGCACTAAGAGAAATGTGAGGTTGGGTGAGGAAATGAACACCCTTTAAAGTAATACTACCTGGTACCCATTCAATGGGTCCCAAATCTGCAGGTTCAAGGGATCTTCCTACAGCTAAAACATGCATGGAAAACCCAGAGGACTGTACACCATGTGATCGGGAGATGTGTCTAAAATGCACCTCATTTATCCTCTCCTGGTGCTCCTGTTCACCATTCCAGCCACGCTACTTAGAATCTCCCCACTTGGAGAATCAGCACATTTAAACTTCTGTTTCACACATTTTGCAAATTGTGAGGAGGATGAACGGGAAGAGGGGGAACCAATGAGAGAATAGTTGTATGGGTTTGGACGGGCACATATCGTTCTAATTTCCCATTAAGAATAAGAATTAAAGAAAGGCTCAGCCTGCCTCGCGGGAGCCAAAATAGGGCCTGAAGCAATCCTGCGGGTTTGAGGCCAGCTCACAAAAGAAAAACTTAAAAAATGGAGCTCAGGGTCACTGCAATTCACAAACCTGCAGAGTTATAAATGACAGCTATCGTCCAAAAATAGACTGAAGTAAGGCTGCCAAGAGGACTTGAAAGCGGGGCAGAATTGCAGGAAACCGATTTCAGGAGGTAGACTGGAATTGCATTGAAAGCATAGGAAAAGAGGCAGAACGTCCACAATGATGCACTTGGCAAAAAGGGCGTATGCGTTTTTTCCTGAATATATTCAGGAAAAAACGCATACGCCCTTTTTGGCCAACCAAGCAAGCTTGCAAAGGAAATCTGCACTACAATGAAGTCTCACTTCCCCCCGGTCAAAAGGGCCATCTGAAAAAAGTGTAAAATCCACAAAGGCAGAACAGGCCATGGAGAACTGGGAGCCTTGTTATGCTGATGGGCAGGATGTAAATTGCCAACAGACACTCGGGAGAAGTGTATGGTGTTTCCTGAAACATCTAAAAAACAAAGCAACAGAGCCTAGGGCACTTCCACTTATGGTCCTATAGCTTAGGGAAATTAAAATCAAAAAGACACAGCCACCCCAAAGTTTGGGACGCCTCTGTTTACAAGAACCTCGTTTACCGAACAAGTTCAATATCACAGAAAGTGAAAAATGGATAAAGAACTTGTGGTACTTAGGTACAATGCAGTATCACTCAGCAATGAAATCTATGTCATCCGGCCCGTAGCAGCACAATGAGTGGATTCAGGTACGATGATTCAAACTGAAATAAGTCACACAGAAAAAGAAACATCATAAGATATCACTAACACACGGAATGTAAACTTGGCTACACAGGAACTGAATTCCAAAACAGAACAGGGTCTCAAATTTAGAAAAGCAACTTATGCTTGCTTAAGGGGAAAGGTGAGTTGGGGTGCTGCATAAAACCAGAGATTGAAATGACCACAGATAAAGTTCCTTAAGCCAAATATGGAATAGACAAGAGCTACTCCTTGCTCAATGAAATGGTCTCAACACCCCATATTAAATGCCTAAGAATGTACCTGACCAGTAAGTATCTTAAAACCTATGGATTGCTATGTCTCCAAAAGAGAATCAAGCGTGTGTACAGGGGCATAAACGCAGCAGTGATAGGATTGGAGAGGTTCGGTGAGCAAATGAAGACCCTTTGAAGTCATATTGCATGGTACCCATTCCACGGGTCTCAACTCTCCAGGTTTAAGGTATTCTTCCTTCAGCTAAAACATGCATGTGGAACCCAGAGTATGATCAACCGTGTGAACGGGAGACGTGTTCAAATATGTCTCAGTTTTCCTCCACTGGTAATCGGGTGCTACATTCCAGACGCTTTACTAACACTCTCCCAACTTGGAGAGTCAGCGCCTTTAACCTCCTGTTTGGCCCAGTTTGCAATTTTTGCGGAAGATGAACAGGAATAGGGAGAACCAATGAGAGACTAGCTGGAGGTGTCTGGACGGGCAAATTTAACTCTCATTTCCCACCAGGAAGAGGAAATAACAAAAGGCTCAGCGTGCCGTGCCGAAACCAGATTAGGGCCTGAAGCCATCCTGCGGTGTTGCGGCCAGCTCAAAAGAAAGCGAGTTGAAGAAAGGAGCTCAGGGGCACTGTAATTCACAAACCTGCAGAGTTATAAATGACAGCTATCGTGCAAAAATATACTGAAGTAAGGCTGCCAAGAGGACTTGAAAGCGGGGCAGAATTGCAGGAAACCGATTTCAGGAGGTAGACTGGAATTGCATTGAAAGCATAGGAAAAGAGGCAGAACGTCCACAATGATGCACTTGGCCAAAAAGGGCGTATGCGTTTTTTCCTGAATATATTCAGGAAAAAACGCATACGCCCTTTTTGGCCAACCAAGCAAGCTTGAAAGGAAATCTGCACTACAATGAAGTCTCACTTCCCCCCAGTCAAAAGGGCCATCTGAAAAAAGTGTAAAATCCAGAAAGGCAGGACAGGCCATGGAGAACTGGGAGCCTTGTTATGCTGATGGACGGGATGTAAATTGCCAACAGACACTCGGGAGAAGTGTATGGTGTTTCCTGAAACATCTAAAAAACAAAGCAACAGAGCCTAGGGCACTTCCACTTATGGTCCTATAGCTTCGGGAAATTAAAATCAAAAAGACACAGCCACCCCAAAGTTTGGGACGCCTCTGTTTACAAGAACCTCATTTACAGTACAAGTTCAACATCGCAGAAAGTGAAAAATGGATAAAGAAGTTGTGGTATTTACTTACAAAGCAATATCACTCAGCAATGAAATCTGTGTCATCAGGCCCTTAGCAGCACAATGAGTGGATTCAGGTATGATGATTCTAACTGAAATAAGTCACACAGAAAAAGAAACATCATAAGATATCAGTAATACACGGAATGTAAACTTGGCTACACAGGAACTGAATTACAGAACAGAACAGGGTCTCAAATTTAGAAAACCAACTTATGCTTGCTTAAGGGTAAAGGTGAGTTGGGGTGCTGCATAAAACCAGAGATTGAAATGAGCACAGATAAAGTTCCTTAAGCTAAATATGGAATAGAAAAGAGCTACTCTTGCTCAACGAAATGGACTCAACACCGCATATTAAACGCCTAAGAATGTACCTGACTAGTAAGTATCTTAAAACCTATGGATTGCTATGTCTCCGAAAGAGAATCAAGCGTGTGTACAGGGGCATAAACGCAGCAGTGATAGGATTGGAGAGGTTCGGTGAGCAAATGAAGACCCTTTGAAGTCATATTGCATGGTACCCATTCCACGGGTCTCAACTACCCAGGTTTAAGGTACTCTTCCTTCAGCTAAAACATGCATGTGGAACCTAGAGTATGATCAACCATGTGATCGGGAGACGTGTTCAAATATGTCTCAGTTTTCGTACCCTGGTACTTGGGTGCAGCATTCCAGACGCTTTACTAACACTCTCCCAACTTGGAGAGTCAGTCCCTTTAACCTCCTGTTTGGCCCAGTTTGCAATTTCTGCGGAAGATGAACAGGAATAGGGAGAACCAATGAGAGACTAGCTGGAGGTGTCTGGACGGGCAAATTTAACTCTCATTTCCCACCAGGAAGAGGAATTAACCAAAGGCTCAGCGTGCCGTGCCGGAACCAGATTAGGGCCTGAAGCCATCCTGCGGTGTTGCGGCCAGGTCACAAGAAAGCGAGTTGAAGAAAGGAGCTCAGGGGCACTGTAATTCACAAACCTGCAGAGTTATAAATGACAGCTATCGTCCAAAAATATACTGAAGTAAGGCTGCCAAGAGGACTTGAAAGCGGGGCAGAATTGCAGGAAACCGATTTCAGGAGGTAGACTGGAATTGCATTGAAAGCATAGGAAAAGAGGCAGAACGTCCACAATGATGCACTTGGCCAAAAAGGGCGTATGCGTTTTTTCCTGAATATATTCAGGAAAAAACGCATACGCACTTTTTGGCCAACCAAGCAAACTTGCAAAGGAAATCTGCACTACAATGAAGTCTCACTTCCCCCCGGTCAAAAGGGCCATCTGAAAAAAGTGTAAAATCCAGAGAGGCAGGACAGGCCATGGAGAACTGGGAGCCTTGTTATGCTGATGGGCGGGATGTAAATTGCCAACAGACACTCGGGAGAAGTGTATGGTGTTTCCTGAAACATCTAAAAAACAAAGCAACAGAGCCTAGGACACTTCCACTTATGGTCCTATAGCTTAGGGAAATTAAAATCAAAAAGACACAGCCACCCCAAAATTTGGGACGGCTCTTTTTACAGGAATCTCTTCTACGGCGCAAGTTAAATATCCCAGAGAGCAAATAATGGATAAGGAAGTTGCGGTACTTATGTACAACAGAATACCACTCAGCAATGAAATCTATGTCAGCAGGCCCGTACCAGCATAATGAGTGGATTGAGGCACGATGATTCTAAGTGAAATAAGTCACACAGAAAAAGAAACATCATAAGGTATCACTAATACACGGAATGTGAACTTGGCTACACATGAACTGAATTACAAAACAGAACAGGGTCTCAAGTTTAGAAAACCAACTTATGCCTGCTTAAGTGGGAAGGTGAGTTGGGGTGCTGCATAAAAGCAGAGTTTGAAATTAGCACAGATACCGTTCCATAAGCCAAATATGTAATAGACAAGACCTACCCCTTGCTCAACGAAATGGACTCAACAATGAGGTATCACCTCACACCTGGTAGAATAGGCATCATAGAAAATCTACAAACAAAAAATGCTGGAAAGGGTGTGGGGAAAAGGAACCCTCTTCCCCTATTGTTGGGAATATAAATTGATACAGTCATTATGGAGAACAATATGGAATTTCTTAAGAAACTAACAATAGAATTACCATATGATACAGCAATCCCAGTACTGGACATACACCTAGACAAAACCATAAATCAAAAAGAGTCATTCACCGCAATGTTCATTGCATCACTATTTACAATATCGAGGTAATGGAAGCAACCTAAATGCCCACAGACAGACGAATGCATAAAGCTGTGGTACATATATAAAATGGAATATTACTAAGCCATGAAAAGGAATGAAATTGGGTCATTTGTAGAGACGTCGATGGATCTAGAGACTGTCATACAGAGTGAAGTAAGTCAGAAAGAGAAAAACAAATCTTGTGTATTCATGCATATATGTGGAACCTAGAAAAACTGTACAGATTAACCATTTTGCAAGGCATAAATAGAGCAACAGATGTAGACAACAAACGTATGGACAACAAGGGGGGAAAGCTGTTGGGGGGGTGGTGGTGGGAGGAGTTGAGAGACTGGGATTGGCATGTATACATTTATATGTATAAAATAGATAACCAATAAGAACCTGCTGTATAAAAATATAAAATAAAATTCAAAATTAAAAAGAAATAAAATTTAAAAAATAAAACAGAAAAAACAATTATTCCCTGCACATACATGTATTTATATGAATAAATTATTTCCATGCTTATATCTGTAAATACAAAAAAGAGGAATAAAATCTACCTTGAACCAAAAACGAAAAAGAGAAAAAAACACAGAACCCACCAGTTACACAGAGGAAAACCGTATCAGGGCACTTGCTCCAGTTGTAAACAATTCTGAAGTTGGTCAGTGGTGGGGAATCATCTCCCATTCAGCCAGCAGCCCCCACGCAACCAGCGTCCTCATTGCAAAGCTGGGGCACCGTGCCGAGGCATCTGTGAGTAAACGTGAGCTGAGCCCCAGGCCAGTTGCTGCTGAACTATTCCCACCCGTCCCAGGTAAAACACCTGAATATATACAAGGACTTGAAAGCCTAGAGGAAGGGCCATAGAGCCACACGAGTGACAGCATGCCGGCCGACTTGGTGCCTGCAGGCCAGCCAGGATGGTCCTGGCCCTGGGTGCTCTTCTGGAAGATTTCCATTGTCCTGCCTGAGATACCCGTCCTGTCCCTGCCCCCACTGCTTTTTTCCTTCCTCACCTCTGCCCAGGGAGAAATTCCAGCAGCAGGTATGGGTGACACATCCTCTTCTTTAGCAGGTGGCAGCCTGGCAACTGCTGCAGAAAGTCCAGCAGAGCCCCACTCACACTGGGCCACCCACAAAGCCGTGGCCTCTCACTCCCTCCCACCAGCCCAGCCCCGAGACTGCTGACAGGGCAGAGAAAATGGCGTCAGGCACGGCTGCAGGGGCTCTTGCTGCCTGGAGTGGTATTTATATTGATCTCAACCCAGGCACACCTGGGGAGGGCTGGCCGGCACGGTAAGGCTGCCCAGGTCAGCCAATCATCACCCCTCAGGGGCTCACAGTTGCAGAAAATGGAACTTGCTGAACCGGCCAGGTCCAAGGAACAGGTGTGGGCTCCTGAGAGTCAGGATAGACAAGGGGCTGCAGCTTTGGCTTGTTTTCTAATCATTTTATCTGGCCCATGAGTGGGAGACAACTTCAAGAAAACCCTCTCCTAATGAGAGGAACCCAGGAGTCAGGGAGAGGAGGGGTGGGTGGTGGTTGGAGACAGAGGCCTGGTGCCCCGGGTGCAGTGGAAGTCTCTGGAAGACCAGGTGGAGGGAGGCCTCACGGAGTGATGCCCAGGGTCACAGACCTGTCGCAGCTGTTGTTTGTTAGTTCAAGTCCTGCTCTGAGGTGCTCTGTGTCAGCTCTGAGCGACAGGTGAGCTGGGGGTGCTCTGCAATGAGGGCTATGTGCACGGTTCCTGTGTGCCCAGCCCTGCCACGGTACCTGCAAGGGTAGCTCTGTATCCTGGGAGGGGCCTGACCACGAGAGCCCCGTGGGCTGGGGTGGGGGTGGGGTACCTGCCCAGGTGAGCTCCATATTCTGGGATTGGTCTGACCACGAGAGCCCCATGGGCTGCTGGGGACCTGGTAAAGGATGTCAGGACAGTCAGTGAAGCCACCGAGGATATACCTCCAGTTGCTCCTAATTCCTACACCCTGCTGGTCATTCTACCAACCACCAGGACATGGTATTCTGTATTAGTCTTCAATGATGCCTTCTTTTGTATTCCATTAGTCCCAGAGTCACAAGAAATTTTGGCTTGTGAGTGGCAGGACTCAACATACAACTAAAACAATACTTCCGGGCCGTCTGGCCCCAAGGGTGCAAAAATTCCCACACCATCTTTGGGGAAAACTTAGCTAAAGACCTAAAAGTTCTACCTCTGGAAAAGGAAACGCTCCTTCAATATGCAGACGACATTCTGATCGCCAGCCCTACTAAGGAGGCCTCTGAACTACCAAGCCAATAAAGGATAGAAGTTGTCCAAGAAAAAGCTCAAATATCACACACTGCGGTGACCTGCCTGGGCTTCATTCTCACAGAAGGTCGGAGAAGCCCATCCCAGGAAAGGGAAGAAACCATTTTCAGCCTTACCCCTTTCTAAAACTAGAAGACAGCTTAGGGGTTCCTGGGGAGGCCAGGGTTTGCTGCTTCTGGATGCCTAACTACAGTCTACTAGCTGGGCCTCTATATGAAACACTGAAAGGAAAAGATGATGATCCTTTTGAATAGAATCCAGAAGTGGCCTTTCAAGAATGGAAAGAGCAGTCAATTCAGACCCTTGCCCTGGAACTCCCTAATTTAGCTAAACCCTTTGACCTTTACATTCCTGGTGAAAGGTGAATCGCCATTGGAGAATTAGTGTAAAAACTGGGACCACTTGAAATGGAACAATGCAAGAATGCCATCCAGGTAGGATAAACTACGGTCACTAAGGGGCTTGGCCCACTGCCACATCTGGCCAAGATACTGGCGGTATCTAAAAACCTGGAAATCAGCAGCCCAAAAGGCCACCTCCCTCCTAAGGGAAAAGGACCCCACGTGGTGATCCTAACCACCAACCATGCCCTGAAGTTGCAGGGTTCGCTCCATGGGCACACCGACCTCGAGTGAGGAGGCCCTCCAACTCCAACATCCAGAGAGATAACCGGGGGCAACAGGGCACCATGACGACTCGTGTGAACATCACTTGACCTGGAGTTTCTCTCATAAAACAACAAGAGTGTGTCCCAAAAGAGTAGACTACTGCTTGCAGGACTTACTGCACCCAGAGGGGAACTAATAATCTTGGCAGGGGAACAGTATACCACACTGTCACCATAGAAAAGCCTACAGACACCATGATGATGGTGGCCAATAAGACCGGCTGGACTCCTGTTTACTTCAAAAGGCTGTTGACTCAGTAGCCATCATGGTCCTTGATCACTACTGACCCTGGACTGTCTGGGAGTTGAGCGGGCAGGGCTCTGACACCTGGTGCTGTTTGTACGATAATTCAGGGGCCTAATTGAAGAAAGCGCAGACTACTGGTCAGAGCATCTAGGCTGGCAGAAACGGTCAGCCTAAGGTGGCCGAACAAATGTGGGGCGGGGTGAAACCGGCCCCCACAGCGTCTCTGCACATCTCTTTCCTGGACCCTTAAAGGTCATTAGAATCTATAACACTTCCAATGCTGGTGCTCAGGTGGACGAGCAGGGAGGCAGGGGTCCTGGGGACAATCAACGTCACCGGGAGGCTGCTGGGGAGAAGCTCTGACCCTCGTCCCAGGGTATGAGGGCTCCCAACTCAGCACTCAGCAGTTACAGAAGAAGGGTCTGCACCCTCAGCACTCCAAGAATGAGGAACGGGACAAAAGGCAGAGGAGGGGTTTGTCCCCAGCAAAGCCCATTAAAAATCCCTGGGAGATAAAAATAGAATCTGGGCAATAAAGTCAAGTCTAACCTTTTTTATCCTTTGTGCTTTGTCTAATTTCACGTGCTCCTAGGGTCCCGCATGCAGAGGTTCCACACCCGGCACTTCAGACCAGATTTCCTAGTGCAGAATGGCTGGGTCGACACCTCAGCTCCTGGGGCCCAGTGCAGACTCCACGATATAGAGCCTGAGCTACAGCCAACCTGGCCCTCGAGAGCTCCGCCGCCTCCCTCCCTCCCACTGACTCTGACAGGATCTCTACACAGCAGCCCAGCCCACAGCCCACGGGGTAGTGCATGCTCTCACCTCTCCATTCTCTGATCAAAATATAAAGTTTCCTTTGCTTGTGAACCAAACTCAGTCTCGATCTGTTGGCCCCAATGACACTGGGCAGGGGGACACTTGTTGGGGTCCACTCTGGAGGATCAGTAACAGAAATTGAGACTATTGTAACCTCAATGAACAGATGTGTGAGCCAAACTGTAGTTAACATAGAACAGTGTATAAGGCTCGGGTAAAATAAGATGTTTCTAACACTTCCATTTGATATTTCCATCACTTTTTATAAGCAAGTTCAGTGAAAAGGTTTGTCTTATTTGTCAGGTCAATATTAGAGAAACGAAGTGATTTCTTTCCAAGGATGTACATCTAATAATCTTGGTTAAACCTTCAATCTTGTTTTAAATGCTTTTCCATTGAAAATGATACCTCTCTTTCAGCTCCCCCATTTCTGAGAAGTATAAAATCTTATAATTTATTATTACCAAAGGGGAAAGGTGGGAGGAGGGATAAATTAACAGTTTGGAATTAACACATACACACTGCTATGTATAAAATAGATCATCAACAAGGAACTACTGTATAGCACAGGGAACTACACTCAACATTTTGCAATAACCTATAAGGGGAAATAATCTGAAAAAGAATAGATATTTTTATTGACATCATCTATCAATGACAGTTAAAGTGTAGCCTAAGGGAAGCTGGTGGTGAGTGCTTCTGACCCTGAAGACTTCAATCATCTAAAGTTTGGACTCTGCTTACTTCCCAAGGCCCTTAATGAACATATGTGTAGCCGTAGCTTAAAAACTTCCCCAGTTTGGGTTTCGGGGAGACACTGATTTTGAAAAAGCCCTGGTGTTCTCCTTACATGAATGGGACTCTTCCTACTGCTAAAACATGTCTGTCACACCCAGAGGATGGTATACCGTCTGATCGGGAAGAGTTTGGAAAAGGCATCTCATCTCCTCATCTCCTGGTGCTCGGGTTCACCCCTCCAGCGTCTTTACTAACAGTCTCCCCACTTGGAGATGTCAGCACTGTCAACATCCTGTTGCGTACAGTTTGGAATTTGTCCAGAGGATGAAGCGGAAGGATGAGGAACAATGAGAGACAAGTCCTAGGTGTTCAGACAGGCACATGTCACTCTAATTTCCAATCAGGAAGACGAATTGACCAAAGGCAAGGGTTGCCCATGGAAACAGTATAGGGCTTGAGGAAATCCCGCTGCTTTGTGGCCAGTTCCCATAAACACAAGTTGAACAATGGAACTCAGGGGCAGTAAAATTCACAAAACTGCAGAGTTGAAAATATCCATCACTGAAAAATGTCTTGAGGAAAGTCAGAGAAAAGGACTTGTAAGCAAGGGAGAATGGCAGGAAAGGGATTTGAGGAGGTAGAAAGGACTCGCCATTAAGTACAAGAAAAGGAGCTGAACATTGCCAACATTGCAGTTGGCCAAAAAGGGTGTATGCGTTTTTTTCTGTATATATTCAAGGAAAGGGCATACACTTTTTTAGCCAACCAAACAGGTGGGCACTGGAAGTCAATACTACAAAAGATATCACTTCGCATCAGTCAGAAGAGCCATCCTCATAAAGCGTAAACAACAGAAATGCAGGACAGGGCAACGAGAAGAGGGAGCCCTGTGAGACTTATAGTGGAAATGTATATTGCCAACGGCCATTCTGGAGAAGTGTATTGTGTTTACTAAAGCATCTAAAAAATGAGCTACAGAGCATAGGGCACTTGCACTCATGGGCGTATATCTTGGGAAAAACAAAAATCGAGAGGACACAGGCACCCCAATGTTTACCCCCTCTCTGTTTAAAAGATGCTTGACTAGGATATAACTTAAATGTCTCTGGAGGGAAAAAATGGATAGAGATGTGGTACTTAGGTAGAGTGGAATATTATTCAGCCTGGAAATCAATGAAATATGGCCAGTTGTAGCAACTCCGGAGGAGTTACGTATGATCATTCTAAGTGACAGAATTCAAAAAGAAAAAGACACATATCATAAGATGTCACTTAAAGGTGGAATCCAAAATGGCTACACATGAACTAAATTACAAAACAAAAACATAGTCAAATATGTAGAAAACACGCATAAGGCTGCTAAACGGGAAAGGTGGGGAGGGGTGAGTCATCATCCAGGAGGTTGAAATTAGCAAAGATACCATTCCAAATACCAAACTGATAATCAACAAGGCCTACACGGGAGCTAAAAGAACTGCACTCAGCACACTCAAGTCACCGGAAAAGAATATATACGACTGGTAAGAATCTGAAAAAGAATTTATTGATGTCTCTCTGTACGTGAATCAAGTGGATGTACAGCAGCAAGAAACAGAGCTTTGAAAATCAGCTGTAACCAATATAGTAATAAATTGAAAAAAATAAACGACAGAGAGACAGAGAAAACCTCTTACAACTTTTCCTCAGGGACGGTGATGCAACATGGATTGAACACATCTAGACCCACAGCAGGATGAGACATAAGGCTGGAAACTGTTTGCACTAAGAGAAATGTGAGGTTGGGTGAGGAAATGAACACCCTTTAAAGTAATACTACCTGGTACCCATTCAATGGGTCCCAAATCTGCAGGTTCAAGGGATCTTCCTACAGCTAAAACATGCATGGAAAACCCAGAGGACTGTACACCATGTGATCGGGAGATGTGTCTAAAATGCACCTCATTTATCCTCTCCTGGTGCTCCTGTTCACCATTCCAGCCACGCTACTTAGAATCTCCCCACTTGGAGAATCAGCACATTTAAACTTCTGTTTCACACATTTTGCAAATTGTGAGGAGGATGAACGGGAAGAGGGGGAACCAATGAGAGAATAGTTGTATGGGTTTGGACGGGCACATATCGTTCTAATTTCCCATTAAGAATAAGAATTAAAGAAAGGCTCAGCCTGCCTCGCGGGAGCCAAAATAGGGCCTGAAGCAATCCTGCGGGTTTGAGGCCAGCTCACAAAAGAAAAACTTAAAAAATGGAGCTCAGGGTCACTGCAATTCACAAACCTGCAGAGTTATAAATGACAGCTATCGTCCAAAAATAGACTGAAGTAAGGCTGCCAAGAGGACTTGAAAGCGGGGCAGAATTGCAGGAAACCGATTTCAGGAGGTAGACTGGAATTGCATTGAAAGCATAGGAAAAGAGGCAGAACGTCCACAATGATGCACTTGGCAAAAAGGGCGTATGCGTTTTTTCCTGAATATATTCAGGAAAAAACGCATACGCCCTTTTTGGCCAACCAAGCAAGCTTGCAAAGGAAATCTGCACTACAATGAAGTCTCACTTCCCCACGGTCAAAAGGGCCATCTGAAAAAAGTGTAAAATCCACAAAGGCAGGACAGGCCATGGAGAACTGGGAGCCTTGTTATGCTGATGGGCAGGATGTAAATTGCCAACAGACACTCGGGAGAAGTGTATGGTGTTTCCTGAAACATCTAAAAAACAAAGCAACAGAGCCTAGGGCACTTCCACTTATGGTCCTATAGCTTAGGGAAATTAAAATCAAAAAGACACAGCCACCCCAAAGTTTGGGACGCCTCTGTTTACAACAACCTCGTTTACAGTACAAGTTAAACATCGCAGAAAGTGAAAAATGGATAAAGAACTTGTGGTACTTAGGTACAATGCAGTATCACTCAGCAATGAAATCTATGTCATCCGGCCCGTAGCAGCACAATGAGTGGATTCAGGTATGATGATTCTAACTGAAATAAGTCACACAGAAAAAGAAAAATCATAAGACATCTCTAATACACGGAATGTAAACTTGGCTACACAGGAACTGAATTACAGAACAGAACAGGGTCTCAAATTTCGAAAAGCAACTTATGCTTGCTTAAGGGGAAAGGTGAGTTGGGGTGCTGCATAAAACCAGAGATCGAAATGAGCACAGATAAAGTTCCTTAAGCCAAATATGGAATAGACAAGAGCTACTCCTTGCTCAACGAAATGAACTCAACACCCCATATTAAACGGCTAAGAATGTACCTGACTAGTAAGTATCTTAAAACCTATGGATTGCTATGTCTCCAAAAGAGAAACAGGCATGTGTACATGGGCATAAACGCAGCAGTGATAGGATTGGAGAGGTTCGGTGAGCAAATGAAGACCCTTTGAAGTCATATTGCATGGTACCCATTCCACGGGTCTCAACTCTCCAGGTTTAAGGTATTCTTCCTTCAGCTAAAACATGCATGTGGAACCCAGAGTATGATCAACCGTGTGAACGGGAGACGGGTTCAAATATGTCTCAGTTTTCCTCCCCTGGTACTCGGGTGCAACTTTCCAGACGCTTTACTAACACTCTCCGCACTTGGGGGGTCAGCGCCTTTAACCTCCTGTTTGGCCCAGTTTGCAATTTCTGCGGAAGATGAACAGGAATAGCGAGAACCAATGAGAGACTAGCTGGAGGTGTCTGGACGGGCAAATTTAACTCTCATTTCCCACCAGGAAGAGGAAATAACCAAAGGCTCAGCGTGCCGTGCCGGAACCAGATTAGGGCCTGAAGCCATCCTGTGGTGTTGCGGCCAGCTCAAAAGAAAGCGAGTTGAAGAAAGGAGCTCAGGGGCACTGTAATTCACAAACCTGCAGAGTTATAAATGACAGCTATCGTCCAAAAATATACTGAAGTAAGGCTGCCAAGAGGACTTGAAAGCGGGGCAGAATTGCAGGAAACCGATTTCAGGAGGTAGACTGGAATTGCATTTCAAGCATAGGAAAAGAGGCAGAACGTCCACAATGATGCACTTAGCCAAAAAGGGCGTATGCGTTTTTTCCTGAATATATTCAGGAAAAAACGCATACGCCCTTTTTGGCCAACCAAGCAAGCTTGCAAAGGAAATCTGCACTACAATGAAGTCTCACTTCCCCCCGGTCAAAAGGGCCATCTGAAAAAAGTGTAAAATCCAGAAAGTCAGGACAGGCCATGGAGAACTGGGAGCCTTGTTATGCTGATGGGCGGGATGTAAATTGCCAACAGACACTCGGGAGAAGTGTATGGTGTTTCCTGAAACATCTAAAAAACAAAGCAACAGAGCCTAGGGCACTTCCACTTATGGTCCTATAGATTAGGGAAATTAAAATCAAAAAGACACAGCCACCCCAAAGTTTGGGATGCCTCTGTTTACAAGAACCTCGTTTACAGTACAAGTTCAACATCGCAGAAAGTGAAAAATGGATAAAGAAGTTGTGGTATTTACTTACAAAGCAATATCACTCAGCAATGAAATCTATGTCATCAGGCCCTTAGCAGCACAATGAGTGGATTCAGGTATGATGATTCTAACTGAAATAAGTCACACAGAAAAAGAAACATCATAAGATATCACTAATACACGGAATGTAAACTTGGCTACACAGGAACTGAATTCCAAAACAGAACAGGGTCTCAAATTTAGAAAACCAACTTATGCTTGCTTAAGGGGAAAGGTGAGTTGGGGTGCTGCATAAAACCAGAGATTGAAATGAGCACAGATAAAGTTCCTTAAGCCAAATATGGAGTAGACAAGAGCTACTCCTTGCTCAACGAAATGGACTCAACACCGCATATTAAACGCCTAAAAATGTACCTGACTAGTAAGTATCTTAAAACCTATGGATTGCTATGTCTCTGAAAGAGAATCAAGCATGTGTACAGGGGCATAAACGCAGCAGTGATAGGATTGGAGAGGTTCGGTGAGCAAATGAAGACCCTTTGAAGTCATATTGCATGGTACCCATTCCACGGGTTTCAACTACCCATGTTTAAGGTATTCTTCCTTCAGCCAAAACATGCATGTGGAACCTAGAGTATGATCAACCATGTGATTGGGAGACGTGTTCAAATATGTCTCAGTTTTCGTACCCTGGTACTTGGGTGCAACATTCCAGACGCTTTACTAACACTCTCCCGACTTGGAGAGTCAGTCCCTTTAACCTCCTGTTTGGCCCAGTTTGCAATTTCTGCGGAAGATGAACAGGAATAGCGAGAACCAATGAGAGACTAGCTGGAGGTGTCTGGACGGGCAAATTTAACTCTCATTTCCCACCAGGAAGAGGAATTAACCAAAGGCTCAGCGTGCCGTGCCGGAACCAGATTAGGGCCTGAAGCCATCCTGCGGTGTTGCGGCCAGCTCACAAGAAAGGGAGTTGAAGAAAGGAGCTCAGGGGCACTGTAATTCACAAACCTGCAGAGTTATAAATGACAGCTATCGTCCAAAAATATACTGAAGTAAGGCTGCCAAGGGGACTTGAAAGCGGGTCAGAATTGCAGGAAACCGATTTCAGGAGGGAGACTGGAAATGCATTGAAAGCATAGGAAAAGAGGCAGAACGTCCACAATGATGCACTTGGCCAAAAAGTGCGTATGCGTTTTTTCCTGAATATATTCAGGAAAAAACGCATACGCACTTTTTGGCCAACCAAGCAAACTTGCAAAGGAAATCTGCACTACAATGAAGTCTCACTTCCCCCCGGTCAAAAGGGCCATCTGAAAAAAGTGTAAAATCCAGAAAGGCAGGACAGGCCATGGAGAACTGGGAGCCTTGTTATGCTGATGGGCGGGATGTAAATTGCCAACAGACACTCGGGAGAAGTGTATGGTGTTTCCTGAAACATCTAAAAAACAAAGCAACAGAGCCTAGGGCACTTCCACTTATGGTCCTATAGCTTAGGGAAATTAAAATCAAAAAGACACAGCCACCCCAAAGTTTGGGACGCCTCTGTTTACAAGAATCTCGTTTCAGTACAAGTTCAACATCGCAGAAAGTGAAAAATGAATAAAGAAGTTGTGGTATTTACTTACAAAGCAATATCACTCAGCAATGAAATCTATGTCATCAGGCCCTTAGCAGCACAATGAGTGGATTCAGGTATGATGATTCTAACTGAAATAAGTCACACAGAAAAAGAAACATCATAAGATATCAGTAATACACGGAATGTAAACTTGGCTACACAGGAACTGAATTCCAGAACAGAACAGGGTCTCAAATTTAGAAAACCAACTTATGCTTGCTTAAGGGGAAAGGTGAGTTGGGGTGCTGCATAAAACCAGAGATTGAAATGAGCACAGATAAAGTTCCTTAAGCCAAATATGGAATAGACAAGAGCTACTCCTTGCTCAACGAAATGGACTCAACACCGCATATTAAACGCCTAAGAATGTACCTGACTAGTAAGTATCTTAAAACCTATGGATTGCTATGTCTCCGAAAGAGAATCAAGCATGTGTACAGGGGCATAAACGCAGCAGTGATAGGATTGGAGAGGTTCGGTGAGCAAATGAAGACCCTTTGAAGTCATATTGCATGGTACCCATTACACGGGTCTCAACTGTCCAGGTTTAAGGTATTCTTCCATCAGCTAAATCATGCATGTGGAACCTAGAGTATGATCAACCATGTGATCGGGAGACGTGTTCAAATATGTCTCAGTTTTCGTACCCTGCTACTCGGGTGCAACATTCCAGACGCTTTACTAACACTCTCCCCACTTGGAGAGTCAGTCCCTTTAACCTCCTGTTTGGCCCAGTTTGCAATTTCTGCGGAAGATGAACAGGAATAGGGAGAACCAATGAGAGACTAGCTGGAGGTGTCTGGACGGGCAAATTTAACTCTCATTTCCCACCAGGAAGAGGAAATAACCAAAGGCTCAGCGTGCCGTGCCGGAACCAGATTAGGGCCTGAAGCCATCCTGCGGTGTTGCGGCCAGCTGAAAAGAAAGCGAGTTGAAGAAAGGAGCTCAGGGGCACTGTAATTCACAAACCTGCAGAGTTATAAATGACAGCTATCGTCCAAAAATATACTGAAGTAAGGCTGCCAAGAGGACTTGAAAGCGGGGCAGAATTGCAGGAAACCGATTTCAGGAGGTAGACTGGAATTGCATTTCAAGCATAGGAAAAGAGGCAGAACGTCCACAATGATGCACTTGGCCAAAAAGGGCGTATGCGTTTTTTCCTGAATATATTCAGGAAAAAACGCATACGCCCTTTTTGGCCAACCAAGCAAGCTTGCAAAGGAAATCTGCAGTACAATGAAGTCTCACTTCCCCCCGGTCAAAAGGGCCATCTGAAAAAAGTGTAAAATCCAGAAAGTCAGGACAGGCCATGGAGAACTGGGAGCCTTGTTATGCTGATGGGCGGGATGTAAATTGCCAACAGACACTCGGGAGAAGTGTATGGTGTTTCCTGAAACATCTAAAAAACAAAGCAACAGAGCCTAGGGCACTTCCACTTATGGTCCTATAGATTAGGGAAATTAAAATCAAAAAGACACAGCCACCCCAAAGTTTGGGATGCCTCTGTTTACAAGAACCTCGTTTACAGTACAAGTTCAACATCGCAGAAAGTGAAAAATGGATAAAGAAGTTGTGGTATTTACTTACAAAGCAATATCACTCAGCAATGAAATCTATGTCATCAGGCCCTTAGCAGCACAATGAGTGGATTCAGGTATGATGATTCTAACTGAAATAAGTCACACAGAAAAAGAAACATCATAAGATATCACTAATACACGGAATGTAAACTTGGCTACACAGGAACTGAATTCCAAAACAGAACAGGGTCTCAAATTTAGAAAACCAACTTATGCTTGCTTAAGGGGAAAGGTGAGTTGGGGTGCTGCATAAAACCAGAGATTGAAATGAGCACAGATAAAGTTCCTTAAGCCAAATATGGAGTAGACAAGAGCTACTCCTTGCTCAACGAAATGGACTCAACACCGCATATTAAACGCCTAAGAATGTACCTGACTAGTAAGTATCTTAAAACCTATGGATTGCTATGTCTCTGAAAGAGAATCAAGCATGTGTACAGGGGCATAAACGCAGCAGTGATAGGATTGGAGAGGTTCGGTGAGCAAATGAAGACCCTTTGAAGTCATATTGCATGGTACCCATTCCACGGGTTTCAACTACCCATGTTTAAGGTATTCTTCCTTCAGCCAAAACATGCATGTGGAACCTAGAGTATGATCAACCATGTGATTGGGAGACGTGTTCAAATATGTCTCAGTTTTCGTACCCTGGTACTTGGGTGCAACATTCCAGACGCTTTACTAACACTCTCCCGACTTGGAGAGTCAGTCCCTTTAACCTCCTGTTTGGCCCAGTTTGCAATTTCTGCGGAAGATGAACAGGAATAGCGAGAACCAATGAGAGACTAGCTGGAGGTGTCTGGACGGGCAAATTTAACTCTCATTTCCCACCAGGAAGAGGAATTAACCAAAGGCTCAGCGTGCCGTGCCGGAACCAGATTAGGGCCTGAAGCCATCCTGCGGTGTTGCGGCCAGCTCACAAGAAAGGGAGTTGAAGAAAGGAGCTCAGGGGCACTGTAATTCACAAACCTGCAGTGTTATAAATGACAGCTATCGTCCAAAAATATACTGAAGTAAGGCTGCCAAGGGGACTTGAAAGCGGGTCAGAATTGCAGGAAACCGATTTCAGGAGGGAGACTGGAAATGCATTGAAAGCATATGAAAAGAGGCAGAACGTCCACAATGATGCACTTGGCCAAAAAGTGCGTATGCGTTTTTTCCTGAATATATTCAGGAAAAAACGCATACGCACTTTTTGGCCAACCAAGCAAACTTGCAAAGGAAATCTGCACTACAATGAAGTCTCACTTCCCCCCGGTCAAAAGGGCCATCTGAAAAAAGTGTAAAATCCAGAAAGGCAGGACAGGCCATGGAGAACTGGGAGCCTTGTTATGCTGATGGGCGGGATGTAAATTGCCAACAGACACTCGGGAGAAGTGTATGGTGTTTCCTGAAACATCTAAAAAACAAAGCAACAGAGCCTAGGGCACTTCCACTTATGGTCCTATAGCTTAGGGAAATTAAAATCAAAAAGACACAGCCACCCCAAAGTTTGGGACGCCTCTGTTTACAAGAATCTCGTTTCAGTACAAGTTCAACATCGCAGAAAGTGAAAAATGAATAAAGAAGTTGTGGTATTTACTTACAAAGCAATATCACTCAGCAATGAAATCTATGTCATCAGGCCCTTAGCAGCACAATGAGTGGATTCAGGTATGATGATTCTAACTGAAATAAGTCACACAGAAAAAGAAACATCATAAGATATCAGTAATACACGGAATGTAAACTTGGCTACACAGGAACTGAATTACAGAACAGACCAGGGTCTCAAATTTAGAAAACCAACTTATGCTTGCTTAAGGGGAAAGGTGAGTTGGGGTGCTGCATAAAACCAGAGATTGAAATGAGCACAGATAAAGTTCCTTAAGCCAAATATGGAATAGACAAGAGCTACTCCTTGCTCAACGAAATGGACTCAACACCGCATATTAAACGCCTAAGAATGTACCTGACTAGTAAGTATCTTAAAACCTATGGATTGCTATGTCTCCGAAAGAGAATCAAGCATGTGTACAGGGGCATAAACGCAGCAGTGATAGGATTGGAGAGGTTCGGTGAGCAAATGAAGACCCTTTGAAGTCATATTGCATGGTACCCATTACACGGGTCTCAACTGTCCAGGTTTAAGGTATTCTTCCATCAGCTAAAACATGCATGTGGAACCTAGAGTATGATCAACCATGTGATCGGGAGACGTGTTCAAATATGTCTCAGTTTTCGTACCCTGCTACTCGGGTGCAACATTCCAGACGCTTTACTAACACTCTCCCCACTTGGAGAGTCAGCGCCTTTAACCTCCTGTTTGGCCCAGTTTGCAATTTCTGCGGAAGATGAACAGGAATAGGGAGAACCAATGAGAGACTAGCTGGAGGTGTCTGGACGGGCAAATTTAACTCTCATTTCCCACCAGGAAGAGGAAATAACCAAAGGCTCAGCGTGCCGTGCCGGAACCAGATTAGGGCCTGAAGCCATCCTGCGGTGTTGCGGCCAGCTCAAAAGAAAGCGAGTTGAAGAAAGGAGCTCAGGGGCACTGTAATTCACAAACCTGCAGAGTTATAAATGACAGCTATCGTCCAAAAATATACTGAAGTAAGGCTGCCAAGAGGACTTGAAAGCGGGGCAGAATTGCAGGAAACCGATTTCAGGAGGTAGACTGGAATTGCATTTCAAGCATAGGAAAAGAGGCAGAACGTCCACAATGATGCACTTGGCCAAAAAGGGCGTATGCGTTTTTTCCTGAATATATTCAGGAAAAAACGCATACGCCCTTTTTGGCCAACCAAGCAAGCTTGCAAAGGAAATCTGCAGTATAATGAAGTCTCACTTCCCCCCGGTCAAAAGGGCCATCTGAAAAAAGTGTAAAATCCAGAAAGTCAGGACAGGCCATGGAGAACTGGGAGCCTTGTTATGCTGATGGGCGGGATGTAAATTGCCAACAGACACTCGGGAGAAGTGTATGGTGTTTCCTGAAACATCTAAAAAACAAAGCAACAGAGCCTAGGGCACTTCCACTTATGGTCCTATAGATTAGGGAAATTAAAATCAAAAAGACACAGCCACCCCAAAGTTTGGGATGCCTCTGTTTACAAGAACCTCGTTTACAGTACAAGTTCAACATCGCAGAAAGTGAAAAATGGATAAAGAAGTTGTGGTATTTACTTACAAAGCAATATCACTCAGCAATGAAATCTATGTCATCAGGCCCTTAGCAGCACAATGAGTGGATTCAGGTATGATGATTCTAACTGAAATAAGTCACACAGAAAAAGAAACATCATAAGATATCACTAATACACGGAATGTAAACTTGGCTACACAGGAACTGAATTCCAAAACAGAACAGGGTCTCAAATTTAGAAAACCAACTTATGCTTGCTTAAGGGGAAAGGTGAGTTGGGGTGCTGCATAAAACCAGAGATTGAAATGAGCACAGATAAAGTTCCTTAAGCCAAATATGGAGTAGACAAGAGCTACTCCTTGCTCAACGAAATGGACTCAACACCGCATATTAAACGCCTAAGAATGTACCTGACTAGTAAGTATCTTAAAACCTATGGATTGCTATGTCTCTGAAAGAGAATCAAGCATGTGTACAGGGGCATAAACGCAGCAGTGATAGGATTGGAGAGGTTCGGTGAGCAAATGAAGACCCTTTGAAGTCATATTGCATGGTACCCATTCCACGGGTTTCAACTACCCATGTTTAAGGTATTCTTCCTTCAGCCAAAACATGCATGTGGAAAATAGAGTATGATCAACCATGTGATTGGGAGACGTGTTCAAATATGTCTCAGTTTTCGTACCCTGGTACTTGGGTGCAACATTCCAGACGCTTTACTAACACTCTCCCGACTTGGAGAGTCAGTCCCTTTAACCTCCTGTTTGGCCCAGTTTGCAATTTCTGCGGAAGATGAACAGGAATAGCGAGAACCAATGAGAGACTAGCTGGAGGTGTCTGGACGGGCAAATTTAACTCTCATTTCCCACCAGGAAGAGGAATTAACCAAAGGCTCAGCGTGCCGTGCCGGAACCAGATTAGGGCCTGAAGCCATCCTGCGGTGTTGCGGCCAGCTCACAAGAAAGGGAGTTGAAGAAAGGAGCTCAGGGGCACTGTAATTCACAAACCTGCAGAGTTATAAATGACAGCTATCGTCCAAAAATATACTGAAGTAAGGCTGCCAAGGGGACTTGAAAGCGGGTCAGAATTGCAGGAAACCGATTTCAGGAGGGAGACTGGAAATGCATTGAAAGCATAGGAAAAGAGGCAGAACGTCCACAATGATGCACTTGGCCAAAAAGTGCGTATGCGTTTTTTCCTGAATATATTCAGGAAAAAACGCATACGCACTTTTTGGCCAACCAAGCAAACTTGCAAAGGAAATCTGCACTACAATGAAGTCTCACTTCCCCCCGGTCAAAAGGGCCATCTGAAAAAAGTGTAAAATCCAGAAAGGCAGGACAGGCCATGGAGAACTGGGAGCCTTGTTATGCTGATGGGCGGGATGTAAATTGCCAACAGACACTCGGGAGAAGTGTATGGTGTTTCCTGAAACATCTAAAAAACAAAGCAACAGAGCCTAGGGCACTTCCACTTATGGTCCTATAGCTTAGGGAAATTAAAATCAAAAAGACACAGCCACCCCAAAGTTTGGGACGCCTCTGTTTACAAGAATCTCGTTTCAGTACAAGTTCAACATCGCAGAAAGTGAAAAATGAATAAAGAAGTTGTGGTATTTACTTACAAAGCAATATCACTCAGCAATGAAATCTATGTCATCAGGCCCTTAGCAGCACAATGAGTGGATTCAGGTATGATGATTCTAACTGAAATAATCACACAGAAAAAGAAACATCATAAGATATCAGTAATACACGGAATGTAAACTTGGCTACACAGGAACTGAATTACAGAACAGAACAGGGTCTCATTTTAGAAAACCAACTTATGCTTGCTTAAGGGGAAAGGTGAGTTGGGGTGCTGCATAAAACCAGAGATTGAAATGAGCACAGATAAAGTTCCTAAAGCCAAATATGGAGTAGACAAGAGCTACTCCTTGCTCAACGAAATGGACTCAAAACCGCATATTAAAAGCCTAAGAATGTACCTGACTAGTAAGTATCTTAAAACCTATGGATTGCTATGTCTCCGAAAGAGGATCAAGCATGTGTACAGGGGCATAAACGCAGCAGTGATAGGATTGGAGAGGTTCAGTGAGCAAATGAAGACCCTTTGAAGTCATATTGCATGGTACCCATTACACGGGTCTCAACTCTCCAGCTTTAAGGTATTCTTCCATCAGCTAAAACATGCATGTGGAACCTAGAGTATGATCAACCATGTGATCGGGAGACGTGTTCAAATATGTCTCAGTTTTCGTACCCTGGTACTCGGGTGCAACATTCCAGACGCTTTACTAACACTCTCCCGACTTGGAGAGTCAGTCCCTTTAACCTCCTGTTTGGCCCAGTTTGCAATTTCTGCGGAAGATGAACAGGAATAGCGAGAACCAATGAGAGACTAGCTGGAGGTGTCTGGACGGGCAAATTTAACTCTCATTTCCCACCAGGAAGAGGAATTAACCAAAGGCTCAGCGTGCCGTGCCGGAACCAGATTAGGGCCTGAAGCCATCCTGTGGTGTTGCGGCCAGGTCACAAGAAAGGGATTGAAGAAAGGAGATCAGGGGCACTGTAATTCACAAACCTGCAGAGTTATAAATGACAGCTATCGTCCAAAAATATACTGAAGTAAGGCTGCCAAGAGGACTTGAAAGCGGGGCAGAATTGCAGGAAACCGATTTCAGGACGTAGACTGGAATTGCATTGAAAGCAGAGGAAAAGAGGCAGAACGTCCACAATGATGCACTTGGCCAAAAAGGGCGTATGCGTTTTTTCCTGAATATATTCAGAAAAAAACGCATACGCACTTTTTGGCCAACCAAGCAAACTTGCAAAGGAAATCTGCACTACAATGAAGTCTCACTTCCCCCCGGTCAAAAGGGCCATCTGAAAAAAGTGTAAAATCCAGAAAGGCAGGACAGGCCATGGAGAACTGGGAGCCTTGTTATGCTGATGGGCGGGATGTAAATTGCCAACAGACACTCGGGAGAAGTGTATGGTGTTTCCTGAAACATCTAAAAAACAAAGCAACAGAGCCTAGGGCACTTCCACTTATGGTCCTATAGCTTAGGGAAATTAAAATCAAAAAGACACAGCCACCCCAAAGTTTGGGACGCCTCTGTTTACAAGAACCTCATTTCCCGTACAAGTTCAATATCACAGAAAGTGAAAAATGGAT
The DNA here is from genome assembly GCF_951394435.1 of Stenella coeruleoalba. Taxonomy (NCBI): domain Eukaryota; kingdom Metazoa; phylum Chordata; class Mammalia; order Artiodactyla; family Delphinidae; genus Stenella; species Stenella coeruleoalba. The sequence goes on from NW_027646391.1 coordinate 611,741, forward strand.
AAAGGACTTGTGGTACTTACGTACAATGCAGTATCACTCAGCAATGAAATCTATGGCATCAGGCCCGTAGCAGCATAATGAGTGGATTCAGGTACGATGATTCAAACTGAAATAAGTCACACAGAAAAAGAAACATCATAAGATATCACTAACACACGGAATGTAAACTTGGCTACACAGGAACTGAATTCCAAAACAGAACAGGGTCTCAAATTTAGAAAAGCAACTTATGCTTGCTTAAGGGGAAAGGTGAGTTGGGGTGCTGCATAAAACCAGAGATTGAAATGAGCACAGATAAAGTTCCTTAAGCCAAATATGGAATAGACAAGAGCTACTCCTTGCTCAACGAAATGGACTCAACACCCCATATTAAATGCCTAAGAATGTACCTGACCAGTAAGTATCTTAAAACCTATGGATTGCTATGTCTCCAAAAGAGAATCAAGCGTGTGTACAGGGGCATAAATGCAGCAGTGATAGGATTGGAGAGGTTCGGTGAGCAAATGAAGACCCTTTGAAGTCATATTGCATGGTACCCATTACACGGGTCTCAACTCTCCAGGTTTAAGGTATTCTTCCTTCAGCTAAAACATGCATGTGGTACCCAGAGTATGATCAACCGTGTGAACGGGAGACGTGTTCAAATATGTCTCAGTTTTCTTCACCTGGTACTCGGGTGCAACATTCCAGACGCTTTACTAACACTCTCCCCACTTGGAGAGTCAGCGCCTTTAACCTCCTGTTTGGCCCAGTTTGCAATTTCTGCGGAAGATGAACAGGAATAGCGAGAACAAATGAGAGACTAGCTGGAGGTGTATGGACGGGCAAATTTAACTCTCATTTCCCACCAGGAAGAGGAATTAACCAAAGGCTCAGCGTGCCATGCCGGAACCAGATTAGGGCCTGAAGCCATCCTGCGGTGTTGCGGCCAGCTCAAAAGAAAGTGAGTTGAAGAAAGGAGCTCAGGGGCACTGTAATTCACAAACCTGCAGAGTTATAAATGACAGCTATCGTCCAAAAATATACTGAAGTAAGGCTGCCAAGAGGACTTGAAAGCGGGGCAGAATTGCAGGAAACCGATTTCAGGAGGTAGACTGGAATTGCATTGAAAGCATAGGAAAAGAGGCAGAATGTCCACAATGATGCACTTGGCCAAAAAGGGCGTATGCGTTTTTTCCTGAATATATTCAGGAAAAAACGCATACGCCCTTTTTGGCCAACCAAGCAAGCTTGCAAAGGAAATCTGCACTACAATGAAGTCTCACTTCCCCCCGGTCAAAAGGGCCATCTGAAAAAAGTGTAAAATCCAGAAAGGCAGGACAGACCATGGAGAACTGAGAGCCTTGTTTTGCTGATGGGCGGGATGTAAATTGCCAACAGACACTCGGAAGAAGTGTATGGTGTTTCCTGAAACATCTAAAAAACAAAGCAACAGAGCCTAAGGCACTTCCTCTATGGTCCTACAGCTTAGGGAAATTAAAATCAGAAAGACACAGCCACCCCAAAGTTTGGGACGCCTCTGTTTACAAGAACCGCGTTTACAGTACAAGTTCAACATCGCAGAAAGTGAAAAATGGATAAAGAAGTTGTGGTATTTACTTACAAAGCAATATCACTCAGCAATGAAATCTATGTCATCAGGCACTTAGCAGCACAATGAGTGGATTCAGGTATGATGATTCTAACTGAAATATGTCACACAGAAAAAGAAACATCATAAGATATCAGTAATACACGGAATGTAAACTTGGCTACACAGGAAGTGAATTACAGAGCAGAACAGTGTCTCAAATTTAGAAAACCAACTTATGCTTGCTTAAGGGTAAAGGTGAGTTGGGGTGCTATATAAAACCAGAGATTGAAATGAGCACAGATAAAGTTCCTTAAGCCAAATATGGAATAGACAAGAACTACTCTTTGCTCAATGAAATGGACTCAACACCGCATATTAAACGCCTAAGAATGTACCTGACTAGTAAGTATCTTAAAGCCTATGGATTGCTATGTCTCCAAAAGAGAATCAAGCGTGTGTACAGGGGCATAAACGCAGCAGTGATAGGATTGGAGAGGTTCGGTGAGCAAATGAAGACCCTTTGAAGTCATATTGCATGGTACCCATTACACGGGTCTCAACTCTCCAGGTTTAAGGTATTCTTCCTTCAGCTAAAACATGCATGTGGAACCCAGAGTATGATCAACCGTGTGAACGGGAGACGTGTTCAAATATGTCTCAGTTTTCATCCACTGGTAATCGGGTGCTACATTCCAGACGCTTTACTAACACTCTCCCCACTTGGAGAGTCAGCGTCTTTAACCTCCTGTTAGGCCCAGTTTGCAATTTCTGCGGAAGATGAACAGGAATAGGGAGAACCAATGAGAGACTAGCTGGAGGTGACTGCACGGGCAAATTTAACTCTCATTTCCCACCAGGAAGAGGAAATAACCAAAGGCTCAGCGTGCCGTGCCGGAACCAGATTAGGGCCTGAAGCCATCCTGCGGTGTTGCGGCCAGCTCAAAAGAAAGCGAGTTGAAGAAAGGAGCTCAGGGGCACTGTAATTCACAAACCTGCAGAGTTATAAATGACAGCTATCGTCCAAAAATATACTGAAGTAAGGCTGCCAAGGGGACTTGAAAGCGGGGCAGAATTGCAGGAAACCGATTTCAGGAGGTAGACTGGAATTGCATTGAAAGCATAGGAAAAGAGGCAGAACGTCCACAATGATGCACTTGGCCAAAAAGTGCGTATGCGTTTTTTCCTGAATATATTCAGGAAAATACGCATACGCCCTTTTTGGCCAACCAAGCAAGCTTGCAAAGGAAATCTGCACTACAATGAAGTCTCACTTCCCCCCGGTCAAAAGGGCCATCTGAAAAAAGCGTAAAATCCAGAAAGGCAGGACAGGCCATGGAGAACTGGGAGCCTTGTTATGCTGATGGGCGGGATGTAAATTGCCAACAGACACTCGGGAGAAGTGTATGGTGTTTCCTGAAACATCTAAAAAACAAAGCAACAGAGCCTAGGGCACTTCCACTTATGGTCCTATAGCTTAGGGAAATTAAAATCAAAAAGACACAGCCACCCCAAAGTTTGGGACGCCTCTGTTTACAAGAACCTCGTTTACAGTACAAGTTCAACATCGCAGAAAGTGAAAAATGGATAAAGAAGTTGTGGTATTTACTTACAAAGCAATATCACTCAGCAATGAAATCTATGTCATCAGGCCCTTAGCAGCACAATGAGTGGATTCAGGTATGATGATTCTAACTGAAATAATCACACAGAAAAAGAAACATCATAAGATATCAGTAATACACGGAATGTAAACTTGGTTACACAGGAACTGAATTACAGAACAGAACAGGGTCTCAAATTTAGAAAACCAACTTATGCTTGCTTAAGGGGAAAGGTGAGTTGGGGTGCTGCATAAAACCAGAGATTGAAATGAGCACAGATAAAGTTCCTTAAGCCAAATATGGAATAGACAAGAGCTTCTCCTTGCTCAACGAAATGGACTCAACACCGCATATTAAACGCCTAAGAATGTACCTGACTAGTAAGTATCTTAAAACCTATGGATTGCTATGTCTCCAGAAGAGAATCAAGCATGTGTACAGGGGTATAAACGCAGCAGTGATAGGATTGGAGATTTTCGGTGAGCAAATGAAGACCCTTTGAAGTCATATTGCATGGTACCCATTCCACGGGTTTCAACTACCCAGGTTTAAGGTATTCTTCCTTCAGCCAAAACATGCATGTGGAACCTAGAGTATGATCAACCATGTGAACGGGAGGCGTGTTCAAATATGTCTCAGTTTTCCTCCCCTGGTACTCGGGTGCAACATTCCAGACGCTTTACTAACACTCTCCCGACTTGGAGAGTCAGTCCCTTTAACCTCCTGTTTGGCCCAGTTTGCAAATTCTGCGGAAGATGAACAGGAATAGGGAGAACCAATGAGAGACTAGCTGGAGGTGTCTGAACGGGCAAATTTAACTCTCATTTCCCACCAGGAAGAGGAATTAACCAAAGGCTCAGCGTGCCGTGCCGGAACCAGATTAGGGCCTGAAGCAATCCTGCGGTGTTGCGGTCAGGTCACAAGAAAGCGAGTTGAAGAAAGGAGCTCAGGGGCACTGTAATTCACAAACCTGCAGAGTTATAAATGACAGCTATCGTCCAAAAATATACTGAAGTAAGGCTGCCAAGAGGACTTGAAAGCGGGGCAGAATTGCAGGAAACCGATTTCAGGAGGTAGACTGGAATTGCATTGAAAGCATAGGAAAAGAGGCAGAACGTCCACAATGATGCACTTGGCCAAAAAGGGCGTATGCGTTTTTTCCTGAATATATTCAAGAAAAAACGCATACGCGCTTTTTGGCCAACCAAGCAAGCTTGCAAAGGAAATCTGCACTACAATGAAGTCTCACTTCCCCCCGGTCAAAAGGGCCATCTGAAAAAAGTGTAAAATCCAGAAAGGCAGGACAGGCCATGTAGAACTGGGAGCCTTGTTATGCTGATGGGCGGGATGTAACTTACCAACAGACACTTGGGAGAAGTGTATGGTGTTTCCTGAAACATCTAAAAATCAAAGCAACAGAGCCTAGGGCACTTCCACTTATGGTCCTATAGCTTAGGGAAATTAAAATCAAAAAGACACAGCCACCCCAAAGTTTGGGACGCCTCTGTTTACAAGAACCTCGTTTACCGTACAAGTTCAATATCACAGAAAGTGAAAAATGGATAAAGAACTTGTGGTACTTACGTACAATGCAGTATCACTCAGCAATGAAATCTATGTCATCAGGCCTGTAGCAGCATAATGAGTGGATTCAGGTACGATGATTCTAACTGAAATAAGTCACACAGAAAAAGAAACATCATAAGATATCACTAATACACGGAATGTAAACTTGGCTACACAGGAACTGAATTCCAAAACAGAACAGGGTCTCAAATTTAGAAAACCAACTTATGCTTGCTTAAGGGGAAAGGTGAGTTGGGGTGCTGCATAAAACCAGAGATTGAAATGAGCACAGATAAAGTTCCTTAAGCCAAATATGGAATAGACAAGAGCTACTTCTTGCTCAACGAAATGGACTCAACACCCCATATTAAACGCCTAAGAATGTACCTGACAAGTAAGTATCTTAAAACCTACGGATTGCTATGTCTCCAAAAGAGAATCAAGCATGTGTACAGGGGCATAAACGCAGCAGTGATAGGATTGGAGAGGTTCGGTGAGCAAATGAAAACCTTTTGAAGTCATATTGCATGGTACCCATTCCACGGGTCTCAACTCTCCAGGTTTAAGGTATTCTTCCTTCAGCTAAAACATGCATGTGGAACCCAGAGTGTGATCAACCGTGTGAACGGGAGAAGTGTTCAAATATGTCTCAGTTTTCGTACCCTGGTACTCGGGTGCAACATTCCAGACGCTTTACTAACACTCTCCCCACTTGGAGGGTCAGCGCCTTTAACCTCCTGTTTGGCCCAGTTTGCAATTTCTGCGGAAGATGAACAGGAATAGGGAGAACCAATGAGAGACTAGCTGGAGGTGTCTGGACGGGCAAATTTAACTCTCATTTCTCACCAGGAAGAGGAAATAACCAAAGGCTCAGCGTGCCGTGCCGGAACCAGATTAGGGCCTGAAGCCATCCTGCGGTGTTGCGGCCAGGTCAAAAGAAAGCGAGTTGAAGAAAGGAGCTCAGGGGCACTGTAATTCACAAACCTGCAGAGTTATAAATGACAGCTATCGTCCAAAAATATACTGAAGTAAGGCTGCCAAGAGGACTTGAAAGCGGGACAGAATTGCAGGAAACCGATTTCAGGAGGTAGACTGGAATTGCATTTCAAGCATAGGAAAAGAGGCAGAACGTCCACAATGATGCACTTGGCCAAAAAGAGCGTATGCGTTTTTTCCTGAATATATTCAGGAAAAAAATACATACGCTCTTTTTGGCCAACCAAGCAAGCTTGCAAAGGAAATCTGCACTACAATGAAGTCTCACTTCCTCCCGGTCAAAAGGGCCATCTGAAAAAAGTGTAAAATCCAGAAAGGCAGGACAGGCCATGGAGAACTGGGAGCCTTGTTATGCTGATGGGCGGGATGTAAATTGCCAACAGACACTCGGGAGAAGTGTATGGTGTTTCCTGAAACATCTAAAAAACAAAGCAACAGAGCCTAGGGCACTTCCACTTATGGTCCTATAGCTTAGGGAAATTAAAATCAAAAAGACACAGCCACCCCAAAGTTTGGGACGCCTCTGTTTACAAGAACCTCGTTTACCGTACAAGTTCAACATCGCAGAAAGTGAAAAATGCTTAAAGAAGTTGTGGTATTTACTTAGAAAGCAATATCACTCAGCAATGAAATCTATGTCATCAGGCCCTTAGCAGCACAATGAGTGGATTCAGGTATGATGATTCTAACTGAAATAATCACACAGAAAAAGAAACATCATAAGATATCAGTAATACACGGAATGTAAACTTGGTTACACAGGAACTGAATTACAGAACAGAACAGGGTCTGAAATTTAGAAAACCAACTTATGCTTGCTTAAGGGGAAAGGTGAGTTGGGGTGCTGCATAAAACCAGAGATTGAAATGAGCACAGATAAAGTTCCTTAAGCCAAATATGGAATAGACAAGAGCTTCTCCTTGCTCAACGAAATGGACTCAACACCGCATATTAAACGCCTAAGAATGTACCTGACTAGTAAGTATCTTAAAACCTATGGATTGCTATGTCTCCAGAAGAGAATCAAGCATGTGTACAGGGGTATAAACGCAGCAGTGATAGGATTGGAGATTTTCGGTGAGCAAATGAAGACCCTTTGAAGTCATATTGCATGGTACCCATTCCACGGGTTTCAACTACCCAGGTTTAAGGTATTCTTCCTTCAGCCAAAACATGCATGTGGAACCTAGAGTATGATCAACCATGTGATCGGGAGGCGTGTTCAAATATGTCTCAGTTTTCCTCCCCTGGTACTCGGGTGCAACATTCCAGACGCTTTACTAACACTCTCCCGACTTGGAGAGTCAGTCCCTTTAACCTCCTGTTTGGCCCAGTTTGCAAATTCTGCGGAAGATGAACAGGAATAGGGAGAACCAATGAGAGACTAGCTGGAGGTGTCTGGACGGGCAAATTTAACTCTCATTTCCCACCAGGAAGAGGAATTAACTAAAGGCTCAGCGTGCCGTGCCGGAACCAGATTAGGGCCTGAAGCAATCCTGCGGTGTTGCGGTCAGGTCACAAGAAAGCGAGTTGAAGAAAGGAGCTCAGGGGCACTGTAATTCACAAACCTGCAGAGTTATAAATGACAGCTATCGTCCAAAAATAGACTGAAGTAAGGCTGCCAAGAGGAGTTGAAAGCGGGGCAGAATTGCACGAAACCGATTTCAGGAGGTAGACTGGAATTGCATTTCAAGCATAGGAAAAGAGGCAGAACGTCCACAATGATGCACTTGGCCAAAAAGGGCGTATGCATTTTTTCCTGAATATATTCAAGAAAAAACGCATACGCCCTTTTTGGCCAACCAAGCAAGCTTGCAAAGGAAATCTGCACTACAATGAAGTCTCACTTCCCCCCGGTCAAAAGGGCCATCTGAAAAAAGTGTAAAATCCAGAAAGGCAGGACAGGCCATGGAGAACTGGGAGCCTTGTTATGCTGATGGGCGGGATGTAAATTACCAACAGACACTTGGGAGAAGTGTATGGTGTTTCCTGAAACATCTAAAAATCAAAGCAACAGAGCCTAGGGCACTTTCACTTATGGTCCTATAGCTTAGGGAAATTAAAATCAAAAAGACACAGCCACCCCAAAGTTTGGGACGCCTCTGTTTACAAGAACCTCGTTTACCGTACAAGTTCAATATCACAGAAAGTGAAAAATGGATAAAGAACTTGTGGTACTTACGTACAATGCAGTATCACTCAGCAATGAAATCTATGTCATCAGGCCTGTAGCAGCATAATGAGTGGATTCAGGTACGATGATTCTAACTGAAATAAGTCACACAGAAAAAGAAACATCATAAGATATCACTAATACACGGAATGTAAACTTGGCTACACAGGAACTGAATTCCAAAACAGAACAGGGTCTCAAATTTAGAAAACCAACTTATGCTTGCTTAAGGGGAAAGGTGAGTTGGGGTGCTTCAAAAAACCAGAGATTGAAATGAGCACAGATAAAGTTCCTTAAGCCAAATATGGAATAGACAAGAGCTACTTCTTGCTCAACGAAATGGACTCAACACCCCATATTAAACGCCTAAGAATGTACCTGACTAGTAAGTATCTTAAAACCTACGGATTGCTATGTCTCCAAAAGAGAATCAAGCATGTGTACAGGGGCATAAACGCAGCAGTGATAGGATTGGAGAGGTTCGGTGAGCAAATGAAAACCTTTTGAAGTCATATTGCATGGTACCCATTCCACGGGTCTCAACTCTCCAGGTTTAAGGTATTCTTCCTTCAGCTAAAACATGCATGTGGAACCCAGAGTATGATCAACCGTGTGAACGGGAGACGTGTTCAAATATGTCTCAGTTTTCGTACCCTGGTACTCGGGTGCAACATTCCAGACGCTTTACTAACACTCTCCCCACTTGGAGGGTCAGCGCCTTTAACCTCCTGTTTGGCTCAGTTTGCAATTTCTGCGGAAGATGAACAGGAATAGGGAGAACCAATGAGAGACTAGCTGGAGGTGTCTGGACGGGCAAATTTAACTCTCATTTCTCACCAGGAAGAGGAAATAACCAAAGGCTCAGCGTGCCGTGCCGGAACCAGATTAGGGCCTGAAGCCATCCTGCGGTGTTGCGGCCAGCTCAAAAGAAAGCGAGTTGAAGAAAGGAGCTCAGGGACACTGTAATTCACAAACCTGCAGAGTTATATATGACAGCTATCGTCCAAAAATATACTGAAGTAAGGCTGCCAAGAGGACTTGAAAGCGGGACAGAATTGCAGGAAACCGATTTCAGGAGGTAGACTGGAATTGCATTTCAAGCATAGGAAAAGAGGCAGAACGTCCACAATGATGCACTTGGCCAAAAAGAGCGTATGCGTTTTTTCCTGAATATATTCAGGAAAAAAATACATACGCTCTTTTTGGCCAACTAAGCAAGCTTGCAAAGGAAATCTGCACTACAATGAAGTCTCACTGCCCCCCGGTCAAAAGGGCCATCTGAAAAAAGTGTAAAATCCAGAAAGGCAGGACAGGCCATGGAGAACTGGGAGCCTTGTTATGCTGATGGGCGGGATGTAAATTGCCAACAGACACTCGGGAGAAGTGTATGGTGTTTCCTGAAACATCTAAAAAACAAAGCAACAGAGCCTAGGGCTCTTCCACTTATGGTCCTATAGCTTAGGGAAATTAAAATCAAAAAGACACAGCCACTCCAATGTTTGGGACACCTCTGTTTACAAGAACCTCGTTTACCGTACAAGTTCAACATCACAGAAAGTGAAAAATGGATAAAGAAGTTGTGGTATTTACTTACAAAGCAATATCACTCAGCAATGAAATCTATGTCATGAGGCCCTTAGCAGCACAATGAGTGGATTCAGGTATGATGATTCTAACTGAAATAAGTCACACAGAAAAAGAAACATCATAAGATATCAGTAATACACGGAATGTAAACTTGGCTACACAGGAACTGAATTACAGAACAGAACAGGGTCTCAAATTTAGAAAACCAACTTATGCTTGCTTAAGGGGAAAGGTGAGTTGGGGTGCTGCATAAAACCAAAGATTGAAATGAGCACAGATAAAGTTCCTTAAGCCAAATATGGAATAGACAAGAGCTACTCCTTGCTCAATGAAATGGACTCAACACCGCATATTAAACGCCTAAGAATGTACCTGACTAGTAAGTATCTTAAAACCTATGGATTGCTATGTCTCCGAAAGAGAATCAAGCATGTGTACAGGGTAATAAACGCAGCAGTGATAGGATTGGAGAGTTTCGGTGAGCAAATGAAGACCCTTTGAAGTCATATTGCATGGGACCCATTCCACGGGTTTCAACTACCCAGGTTTAAGGAATTCTTCCTTCAGCTAAAACATGCATGTGGAACCTAGAGTATGATCAACCATGTGATCGGGAGACGTGTTCAAATATGTCTCAGTTTTCGTACCCTGGTACTCGGGTGCAACATTCCAGACGCTTTACTAACACTCTCCCGACTTGGAGAGTCAGTCCCTTTAACCTCCTGTTTGGCCCAGTTTGCAATTTCTGCGGAAGATGAACAGGAATAGCGAGAACCAATGAGAGACTAGCTGGAGGTGTCTGGACGGGCAAATTTAACTCTCATTTCCCACCAGGAAGAGGAATTAACCAAAGGCTCAGCGTGCCGTGCCGGAACCAGATTAGGGCCTGAAGCCATCCTGTGGTGTTGCGGCCAGGTCACAAGAAAGGGATTGAAGAAAGGAGATCAGGGGCACTGTAATTCACAAACCTGCAGAGTTATAAATGACAGCTATCGTCCAAAAATATACTGAAGTAAGGCTGCCAAGAGGACTTGAAAGCGGGGCAGAATTGCAGGAAACCGATTTCAGGACGTAGACTGGAATTGCATTGAAAGCAGAGGAAAAGAGGCAGAACGTCCACAATGATGCACTTGGCCAAAAAGGGCGTATGCGTTTTTTCCTGAATATATTCAGGAAAAAACGCATACGCACTTTTTGGCCAACCAAGCAAACTTGCAAAGGAAATCTGCACTACAATGAAGTCTCACTTCCCCCCGGTCAAAAGGGCCATCTGAAAAAAGTGTAAAATCCAGAAAGGCAGGACAGGCCATGGAGAACTGGGAGCCTTGTTATGCTGATGGGCGGGATGTAAATTGCCAACAGACACTCGGGAGAAGTGTATGGTGTTTCCTGAAACATCTAAAAAACAAAGCAACAGAGCCTAGGGCACTTCCACTTATGGTCCTATAGCTTAGGGAAATTAAAATCAAAAAGACACAGCCACCCCAAAGTTTGGGACGCCTCTGTTTACAAGAACCTCATTTCCCGTACAAGTTCAATATCACAGAAAGTGAAAAATGGATAAAGGACTTGTGGTACTTACGTACAATGCAGTATCACTCAGCAATGAAATCTATGGCATCAGGCCCGTAGCAGCATAATGAGTGGATTCAGGTACGATGATTCAAACTGAAATAAGTCACACAGAAAAAGAAACATCATAAGATATCACTAACACACGGAATGTAAACTTGGCTACACAGGAACTGAATTCCAAAACAGAACAGGGTCTCAAATTTAGAAAAGCAACTTATGCTTGCTTAAGGGGAAAGGTGAGTTGGGGTGCTGCATAAAACCAGAGATTGAAATGAGCACAGATAAAGTTCCTTAAGCCAAATATGGAATAGACAAGAGCTACTCCTTGCTCAACGAAATGGACTCAACACCCCATATTAAATGCCTAAGAATGTACCTGACCAGTAAGTATCTTAAAACCTATGGATTGCTATGTCTCCAAAAGAGAATCAAGCGTGTGTACAGGGGCATAAATGCAGCAGTGATAGGATTGGAGAGGTTCGGTGAGCAAATGAAGACCCTTTGAAGTCATATTGCATGGTACCCATTACACGGGTCTCAACTCTCCAGGTTTAAGGTATTCTTCCTTCAGCTAAAACATGCATGTGGTACCCAGAGTATGATCAACCGTGTGAACGGGAGACGTGTTCAAATATGTCTCAGTTTTCTTCACCTGGTACTCGGGTGCAACATTCCAGACGCTTTACTAACACTCTCCCCACTTGGAGAGTCAGCGCCTTTAACCTCCTGTTTGGCCCAGTTTGCAATTTCTGCGGAAGATGAACAGGAATAGCGAGAACAAATGAGAGACTAGCTGGAGGTGTATGGACGGGCAAATTTAACTCTCATTTCCCACCAGGAAGAGGAATTAACCAAAGGCTCAGCGTGCCATGCCGGAACCAGATTAGGGCCTGAAGCCATCCTGCGGTGTTGCGGCCAGCTCAAAAGAAAGTGAGTTGAAGAAAGGAGCTCAGGGGCACTGTAATTCACAAACCTGCAGAGTTATAAATGACAGCTATCGTCCAAAAATATACTGAAGTAAGGCTGCCAAGAGGACTTGAAAGCGGGGCAGAATTGCAGGAAACCGATTTCAGGAGGTAGACTGGAATTGCATTGAAAGCATAGGAAAAGAGGCAGAATGTCCACAATGATGCACTTGGCCAAAAAGGGCGTATGCGTTTTTTCCTGAATATATTCAGGAAAAAACGCATACGCCCTTTTTGGCCAACCAAGCAAGCTTGCAAAGGAAATCTGCACTACAATGAAGTCTCACTTCCCCCCGGTCAAAAGGGCCATCTGAAAAAAGTGTAAAATCCAGAAAGGCAGGACAGACCATGGAGAACTGAGAGCCTTGTTTTGCTGATGGGCGGGATGTAAATTGCCAACAGACACTCGGAAGAAGTGTATGGTGTTTCCTGAAACATCTAAAAAACAAAGCAACAGAGCCTAAGGCACTTCCTCTATGGTCCTACAGCTTAGGGAAATTAAAATCAGAAAGACACAGCCACCCCAAAGTTTGGGACGCCTCTGTTTACAAGAACCGCGTTTACAGTACAAGTTCAACATCGCAGAAAGTGAAAAATGGATAAAGAAGTTGTGGTATTTACTTACAAAGCAATATCACTCAGCAATGAAATCTATGTCATCAGGCACTTAGCAGCACAATGAGTGGATTCAGGTATGATGATTCTAACTGAAATATGTCACACAGAAAAAGAAACATCATAAGATATCAGTAATACACGGAATGTAAACTTGGCTACACAGGAAGTGAATTACAGAGCAGAACAGTGTCTCAAATTTAGAAAACCAACTTATGCTTGCTTAAGGGTAAAGGTGAGTTGGGGTGCTATATAAAACCAGAGATTGAAATGAGCACAGATAAAGTTCCTTAAGCCAAATATGGAATAGACAAGAACTACTCTTTGCTCAATGAAATGGACTCAACACCGCATATTAAACGCCTAAGAATGTACCTGACTAGTAAGTATCTTAAAGCCTATGGATTGCTATGTCTCCAAAAGAGAATCAAGCGTGTGTACAGGGGCATAAACGCAGCAGTGATAGGATTGGAGAGGTTCGGTGAGCAAATGAAGACCCTTTGAAGTCATATTGCATGGTACCCATTACACGGGTCTCAACTCTCCAGGTTTAAGGTATTCTTCCTTCAGCTAAAACATGCATGTGGAACCCAGAGTATGATCAACCGTGTGAACGGGAGACGTGTTCAAATATGTCTCAGTTTTCATCCACTGGTAATCGGGTGCTACATTCCAGACGCTTTACTAACACTCTCCCCACTTGGAGAGTCAGCGTCTTTAACCTCCTGTTAGGCCCAGTTTGCAATTTCTGCGGAAGATGAACAGGAATAGGGAGAACCAATGAGAGACTAGCTGGAGGTGACTGCACGGGCAAATTTAACTCTCATTTCCCACCAGGAAGAGGAAATAACCAAAGGCTCAGCGTGCCGTGCCGGAACCAGATTAGGGCCTGAAGCCATCCTGCGGTGTTGCGGCCAGCTCAAAAGAAAGCGAGTTGAAGAAAGGAGCTCAGGGGCACTGTAATTCACAAACCTGCAGAGTTATAAATGACAGCTATCGTCCAAAAATATACTGAAGTAAGGCTGCCAAGGGGACTTGAAAGCGGGGCAGAATTGCAGGAAACCGATTTCAGGAGGTAGACTGGAATTGCATTGAAAGCATAGGAAAAGAGGCAGAACGTCCACAATGATGCACTTGGCCAAAAAGTGCGTATGCGTTTTTTCCTGAATATATTCAGGAAAATACGCATACGCCCTTTTTGGCCAACCAAGCAAGCTTGCAAAGGAAATCTGCACTACAATGAAGTCTCACTTCCCCCCGGTCAAAAGGGCCATCTGAAAAAAGCGTAAAATCCAGAAAGGCAGGACAGGCCATGGAGAACTGGGAGCCTTGTTATGCTGATGGGCGGGATGTAAATTGCCAACAGACACTCGGGAGAAGTGTATGGTGTTTCCTGAAACATCTAAAAAACAAAGCAACAGAGCCTAGGGCACTTCCACTTATGGTCCTATAGCTTAGGGAAATTAAAATCAAAAAGACACAGCCACCCCAAAGTTTGGGACGCCTCTGTTTACAAGAACCTCGTTTACAGTACAAGTTCAACATCGCAGAAAGTGAAAAATGGATAAAGAAGTTGTGGTATTTACTTACAAAGCAATATCACTCAGCAATGAAATCTATGTCATCAGGCCCTTAGCAGCACAATGAGTGGATTCAGGTATGATGATTCTAACTGAAATAATCACACAGAAAAAGAAACATCATAAGATATCAGTAATACACGGAATGTAAACTTGGTTACACAGGAACTGAATTACAGAACAGAACAGGGTCTCAAATTTAGAAAACCAACTTATGCTTGCTTAAGGGGAAAGGTGAGTTGGGGTGCTGCATAAAACCAGAGATTGAAATGAGCACAGATAAAGTTCCTTAAGCCAAATATGGAATAGACAAGAGCTTCTCCTTGCTCAACGAAATGGACTCAACACCGCATATTAAACGCCTAAGAATGTACCTGACTAGTAAGTATCTTAAAACCTATGGATTGCTATGTCTCCAGAAGAGAATCAAGCATGTGTACAGGGGTATAAACGCAGCAGTGATAGGATTGGAGATTTTCGGTGAGCAAATGAAGACCCTTTGAAGTCATATTGCATGGTACCCATTCCACGGGTTTCAACTACCCAGGTTTAAGGTATTCTTCCTTCAGCCAAAACATGCATGTGGAACCTAGAGTATGATCAACCATGTGAACGGGAGGCGTGTTCAAATATGTCTCAGTTTTCCTCCCCTGGTACTCGGGTGCAACATTCCAGACGCTTTACTAACACTCTCCCGACTTGGAGAGTCAGTCCCTTTAACCTCCTGTTTGGCCCAGTTTGCAAATTCTGCGGAAGATGAACAGGAATAGGGAGAACCAATGAGAGACTAGCTGGAGGTGTCTGAACGGGCAAATTTAACTCTCATTTCCCACCAGGAAGAGGAATTAACCAAAGGCTCAGCGTGCCGTGCCGGAACCAGATTAGGGCCTGAAGCAATCCTGCGGTGTTGCGGTCAGGTCACAAGAAAGCGAGTTGAAGAAAGGAGCTCAGGGGCACTGTAATTCACAAACCTGCAGAGTTATAAATGACAGCTATCGTCCAAAAATATACTGAAGTAAGGCTGCCAAGAGGACTTGAAAGCGGGGCAGAATTGCAGGAAACCGATTTCAGGAGGTAGACTGGAATTGCATTGAAAGCATAGGAAAAGAGGCAGAACGTCCACAATGATGCACTTGGCCAAAAAGGGCGTATGCGTTTTTTCCTGAATATATTCAAGAAAAAACGCATACGCGCTTTTTGGCCAACCAAGCAAGCTTGCAAAGGAAATCTGCACTACAATGAAGTCTCACTTCCCCCCGGTCAAAAGGGCCATCTGAAAAAAGTGTAAAATCCAGAAAGGCAGGACAGGCCATGTAGAACTGGGAGCCTTGTTATGCTGATGGGCGGGATGTAACTTACCAACAGACACTTGGGAGAAGTGTATGGTGTTTCCTGAAACATCTAAAAATCAAAGCAACAGAGCCTAGGGCACTTCCACTTATGGTCCTATAGCTTAGGGAAATTAAAATCAAAAAGACACAGCCACCCCAAAGTTTGGGACGCCTCTGTTTACAAGAACCTCGTTTACCGTACAAGTTCAATATCACAGAAAGTGAAAAATGGATAAAGAACTTGTGGTACTTACGTACAATGCAGTATCACTCAGCAATGAAATCTATGTCATCAGGCCTGTAGCAGCATAATGAGTGGATTCAGGTACGATGATTCTAACTGAAATAAGTCACACAGAAAAAGAAACATCATAAGATATCACTAATACACGGAATGTAAACTTGGCTACACAGGAACTGAATTCCAAAACAGAACAGGGTCTCAAATTTAGAAAACCAACTTATGCTTGCTTAAGGGGAAAGGTGAGTTGGGGTGCTGCATAAAACCAGAGATTGAAATGAGCACAGATAAAGTTCCTTAAGCCAAATATGGAATAGACAAGAGCTACTTCTTGCTCAACGAAATGGACTCAACACCCCATATTAAACGCCTAAGAATGTACCTGACAAGTAAGTATCTTAAAACCTACGGATTGCTATGTCTCCAAAAGAGAATCAAGCATGTGTACAGGGGCATAAACGCAGCAGTGATAGGATTGGAGAGGTTCGGTGAGCAAATGAAAACCTTTTGAAGTCATATTGCATGGTACCCATTCCACGGGTCTCAACTCTCCAGGTTTAAGGTATTCTTCCTTCAGCTAAAACATGCATGTGGAACCCAGAGTGTGATCAACCGTGTGAACGGGAGAAGTGTTCAAATATGTCTCAGTTTTCGTACCCTGGTACTCGGGTGCAACATTCCAGACGCTTTACTAACACTCTCCCCACTTGGAGGGTCAGCGCCTTTAACCTCCTGTTTGGCCCAGTTTGCAATTTCTGCGGAAGATGAACAGGAATAGGGAGAACCAATGAGAGACTAGCTGGAGGTGTCTGGACGGGCAAATTTAACTCTCATTTCCCACCAGGAAGAGGAATTAACTAAAGGCTCAGCGTGCCGTGCCGGAACCAGATTAGGGCCTGAAGCAATCCTGCGGTGTTGCGGTCAGGTCACAAGAAAGCGAGTTGAAGAAAGGAGCTCAGGGGCACTGTAATTCACAAACCTGCAGAGTTATAAATGACAGCTATCGTCCAAAAATAGACTGAAGTAAGGCTGCCAAGAGGAGTTGAAAGCGGGGCAGAATTGCACGAAACCGATTTCAGGAGGTAGACTGGAATTGCATTTCAAGCATAGGAAAAGAGGCAGAACGTCCACAATGATGCACTTGGCCAAAAAGGGCGTATGCATTTTTTCCTGAATATATTCAAGAAAAAACGCATACGCCCTTTTTGGCCAACCAAGCAAGCTTGCAAAGGAAATCTGCACTACAATGAAGTCTCACTTCCCCCCGGTCAAAAGGGCCATCTGAAAAAAGTGTAAAATCCAGAAAGGCAGGACAGGCCATGGAGAACTGGGAGCCTTGTTATGCTGATGGGCGGGATGTAAATTACCAACAGACACTTGGGAGAAGTGTATGGTGTTTCCTGAAACATCTAAAAATCAAAGCAACAGAGCCTAGGGCACTTTCACTTATGGTCCTATAGCTTAGGGAAATTAAAATCAAAAAGACACAGCCACCCCAAAGTTTGGGACGCCTCTGTTTACAAGAACCTCGTTTACCGTACAAGTTCAATATCACAGAAAGTGAAAAATGGATAAAGAACTTGTGGTACTTACGTACAATGCAGTATCACTCAGCAATGAAATCTATGTCATCAGGCCTGTAGCAGCATAATGAGTGGATTCAGGTACGATGATTCTAACTGAAATAAGTCACACAGAAAAAGAAACATCATAAGATATCACTAATACACGGAATGTAAACTTGGCTACACAGGAACTGAATTCCAAAACAGAACAGGGTCTCAAATTTAGAAAACCAACTTATGCTTGCTTAAGGGGAAAGGTGAGTTGGGGTGCTTCAAAAAACCAGAGATTGAAATGAGCACAGATAAAGTTCCTTAAGCCAAATATGGAATAGACAAGAGCTACTTCTTGCTCAACGAAATGGACTCAACACCCCATATTAAACGCCTAAGAATGTACCTGACTAGTAAGTATCTTAAAACCTACGGATTGCTATGTCTCCAAAAGAGAATCAAGCATGTGTACAGGGGCATAAACGCAGCAGTGATAGGATTGGAGAGGTTCGGTGAGCAAATGAAAACCTTTTGAAGTCATATTGCATGGTACCCATTCCACGGGTCTCAACTCTCCAGGTTTAAGGTATTCTTCCTTCAGCTAAAACATGCATGTGGAACCCAGAGTATGATCAACCGTGTGAACGGGAGACGTGTTCAAATATGTCTCAGTTTTCGTACCCTGGTACTCGGGTGCAACATTCCAGACGCTTTACTAACACTCTCCCCACTTGGAGGGTCAGCGCCTTTAACCTCCTGTTTGGCCCAGTTTGCAATTTCTGCGGAAGATGAACAGGAATAGGGAGAACCAATGAGAGACTAGCTGGAGGTGTCTGGACGGGCAAATTTAACTCTCATTTCTCACCAGGAAGAGGAAATAACCAAAGGCTCAGCGTGCCGTGCCGGAACCAGATTAGGGCCTGAAGCCATCCTGCGGTGTTGCGGCCAGCTCAAAAGAAAGCGAGTTGAAGAAAGGAGCTCAGGGACACTGTAATTCACAAACCTGCAGAGTTATATATGACAGCTATCGTCCAAAAATATACTGAAGTAAGGCTGCCAAGAGGACTTGAAAGCGGGACAGAATTGCAGGAAACCGATTTCAGGAGGTAGACTGGAATTGCATTTCAAGCATAGGAAAAGAGGCAGAACGTCCACAATGATGCACTTGGCCAAAAAGAGCGTATGCGTTTTTTCCTGAATATATTCAGGAAAAAAATACATACGCTCTTTTTGGCCAACCAAGCAAGCTTGCAAAGGAAATCTGCACTACAATGAAGTCTCACTGCCCCCCGGTCAAAAGGGCCATCTGAAAAAAGTGTAAAATCCAGAAAGGCAGGACAGGCCATGGAGAACTGGGAGCCTTGTTATGCTGATGGGCGGGATGTAAATTGCCAACAGACACTCGGGAGAAGTGTATGGTGTTTCCTGAAACATCTAAAAAACAAAGCAACAGAGCCTAGGGCTCTTCCACTTATGGTCCTATAGCTTAGGGAAATTAAAATCAAAAAGACACAGCCACTCCAATGTTTGGGACACCTCTGTTTACAAGAACCTCGTTTACCGTACAAGTTCAACATCACAGAAAGTGAAAAATGGATAAAGAAGTTGTGGTATTTACTTACAAAGCAATATCACTCAGCAATGAAATCTATGTCATGAGGCCCTTAGCAGCACAATGAGTGGATTCAGGTATGATGATTCTAACTGAAATAAGTCACACAGAAAAAGAAACATCATAAGATATCAGTAATACACGGAATGTAAACTTGGCTACACAGGAACTGAATTACAGAACAGAACAGGGTCTCAAATTTAGAAAACCAACTTATGCTTGCTTAAGGGGAAAGGTGAGTTGGGGTGCTGCATAAAACCAAAGATTGAAATGAGCACAGATAAAGTTCCTTAAGCCAAATATGGAATAGACAAGAGCTACTCCTTGCTCAATGAAATGGACTCAACACCGCATATTAAACGCCTAAGAATGTACCTGACTAGTAAGTATCTTAAAACCTATGGATTGCTATGTCTCCGAAAGAGAATCAAGCATGTGTACAGGGTAATAAACGCAGCAGTGATAGGATTGGAGAGTTTCGGTGAGCAAATGAAGACCCTTTGAAGTCATATTGCATGGGACCCATTCCACGGGTTTCAACTACCCAGGTTTAAGGAATTCTTCCTTCAGCTAAAACATGCATGTGGAACCTAGAGTATGATCAACCATGTGATCGGGAGACGTGTTCAAATATGTCTCAGTTTTCGTACCCTGGTACTCGGGTGCAACATTCCAGACGCTTTACTAAAACTCTCCCGACTTGGAGAGTGAGTACCTTTAACCTCCTGTTTGGTCCAGTTTGCAATTTCTGCGGAAGATGAACAGGAATAGCGAGAACCAATGAGAGACTAGCTGGAGGTGTCTGGACGGGCAAATTTAACTCTCATTTCCCACCAGGAAGAGGAATTAACCAAAGGCTCAGCGTACCGTGCCGGATCCAGATTAGGGCCTGAAGCCATCCTGCGCTGTTGCGGCCAGCTCACAAGAAAGCGAGTTGAAGAAAGGAGCTCAGGGGCACTGTAATTCACAAACCTGCAGAGTTATAAATGACAGCTATCGTCCAAAAATATACTGAAGTAAGGCTGCCAAGAGGACTTGAAAGCGGAGCAGAATTGCAGGAAACCGATTTCAGGAGGTAGACTGGAATTGCATTGAAAGCATAGGAAAAGAGGCAGAACGTCCACAATGATGCACTTGGCCAAAAAGGGCGTATGCGTTTTTTTCCTGAATATATTCAGGAAAAAACGCATACGCCCTTTTTGGCCAACCAAGCAAGCTTGCAGAGGAAATCTGCACTACAATGAAGTCTCACTTCCCCCCGGTCAAAAGGGCCATCTGAAAAAAGTGTAAAATCCAGAAAGGCAGGACAGACCATGGAGAACTGGGAGCCTTGTTATGCTGATGGGCGGGATGTAAATTGCCAACAGACACTCGGGAGAAGTGTATGGTGTTTCCTGAAACATCTAAAAAACAAAGCAACAGAGCCTAGGGCACTTCCACTTATGGTCCTATAGCTTAGGGAAATTAAAATCAAAAAGACACAGCCACCCCAAAGTTTGGGACGCCGCTGTTTACAAGAACCTCGTTTACCGTACAAGTTCAATATCACAGAAAGTGAAAAATGGATAAAGAACTTGTGGTACTTACGTACAATACACTATCACTCAGCAATGAAATCTATGTCATCAGGCCCTTAGCAGCACAATGAGTGGATTCAGGTATGATGATTCTAACTGAAATAAGTCACACAGAAAAAGAAACATCATAAGATATCAGTAATACACGGAATGTAAACTTGGCTACACAGGAACTGAATTCCAAAACAGAACAGGGTCTCAAATTGAGAAAACCAACTTATGCTTGCTTAAGGGGAAAGGTGAGTTGGGGTGCTGCATAAAACCAGAGATTGAAACGAGCACAGATAAAGTTCCTTAAGCCAAATATGGAATAGACAAGAGCTACTCCTTGCTCAACGAAATGGACTCAACACCCCATATTAAACGCCTAAGAATGTACCTGACTAGTAAGTATCTTAAAACCTATGGATTGCTATGTCTCCAAAAGAGAATCAAGCGTGTGTACAGGGGCATAAACGCAGCAGTGATAGGATTGGAGAGGTTCGGTGAGCAAACGAAGACCCTTTGAAGTCATATTGCATGGTACCCGTTCCACGGGTTTCAACTACCCAGGTTTAAGGTATTCTTCCTTCAGCTAAAACATGCATGTGGAACCCAGAGTATGATCAACCGTGTGAACGGGAGACGTGTTCAAATATGTCTCAGTTTTCCTCCCCTGGTACTCGGGTGCAACATTCCAGACGCTTTACTAACACTCTCCCAACTTGGAGAGTCAGCGCCTTTAACCTCCTGTTTGGCCCAGTTTGCAATTTCTGCGGAAGATGAACAGGAATAGCGAGAACCAATGAGAGACTAGCTGGAGGTGTCTGGACGGGCAAATTTAACTCTCATTTCCCACCAGGAAGAGGAATTAACCAAAGGCTCAGCGTGCTGTGCCGGAACCAGATTAGGGCCTGAAGCAATCCTGCGGTGTTGCGGCCAGGTCACAAGAAAGGGAGTTGAAGAAAGGAGCTCAGGGGCACTGTAATTCACAAACGTACAGTGTGAATTACATTCACACTGTAATTAAGACACCTGTAATTCACAAACCTAATTCAGAAACCTGCAGCTCAGGGGCACTGTAATTCACAAATCTGTAATTACACAAACCTGTAATTCACAAACACTATAATTCACAAACCTAAGCACAGGGGCACTGTAATTCACAAACCTGCAGAGTTCTAAATGACAGCTATGGTCCAAAAATATATTGAAATAAGGCTGCCAAGAGGACTTGAAAGCGGGGCAGAATTGCAGGAAACCGATTTCAGGAGGTAGACTGGAATTGCATGAAAAGCATAGGAAAAGAGGCAGAACGTCCACAATGATGCACTTGGCCAAACAGAGCCTATGCGTTTTTTTCAGAAAAAACGAAAACGCCCTTTTTGGCCAACCAAGCAAGCTTGCAAAGGAAATCTGCACTACAATGAAGTCTCACTGCCCCCCGGTCAAAAGGGCCATCTGAAAAAAGTGTAAAATCCAGAAAGGCAGGACAGGCCATGGAGAACTGGGAGCCTTGTTATGCTGATGGGCGGGATGTAAATTGCCAACAGACACTCGGGAGAAGTGTATGGTGTTTCCTGAAACATCTAAAAAACAAAGCAACAGAGCCTAGGGCTCTTCCACTTATGGTCCTATAGCTTAGGGAAATTAAAATCAAAAAGACACAGCCACTCCAATGTTTGGGACACCTCTGTTTACAAGAACCTCGTTTACCGTACAAGTTCAACATCACAGAAAGTGAAAAATGGATAAAGAAGTTGTGGTATTTACTTACAAAGCAATATCACTCATCAATGAAATATATCTCATCAGGCCCTTAGCAGCACAATGAGTGGATTCAGGTATGATGATTCTAACTGAAATAAGTCACACAGAAAAAGAAACATCATAAGATATCACTAATACACGGAATGTAAACTTGGCTACACAGGAACTGAATTACAGAACAGAACAGGGTCTCAAATTTAGAAAACCAACTTATGCTTGCTTAAGGGGAAAGGTGAGTTGGGGTGCTGCATAAAACCAGAGATCGAAATGAGCACAGATAAAGTTCCTTAAGCCAAATATGGAATAGACAAGAGCTACTCCTTGCTCAACGAAATGGACTCAACACCGCATATTAAACACCTAAGAATGTACCTGACTAGTAAGTATCTTAAAACCTATGGATTGCTATGTCTCCGAAAGAGAATCAAGCGTGTGCACAGGGGCATAAACGCAGCAGTGATAGGATTGGAGCGGTTCGGTGTGCAAATGAAGACCATTTGAAGTCATATTGCATGGTACCCGTTCCACGGGTTTCAACTACCCAGGTTTAAGGTATTCTTCCTTCAGCTAAAACATGCATGGGAAACCTAGAGTATGATCAACCATGTTATCGGGAGACGTTTTCAAATATGTCTCAGTTTTCCTCCCCTGGTACTCAGGTGCAACATTCCAGACGCTTTACTAACACTCTCCCCAATTGGAGAGTCAGCGCCTTTAACCTCCTGTTTGGCCCAGTTTGCAATTTCTGCGGAAGATGAACAGGAATAGCGAGAACCAATGAGAGACTAGCTGGAGGTGTCTGGACGGGCAAATTTAACTCTCATTTCCCACCAGGAAGAGGAAATAACCAAAGGCTCAGCGTGCCGTGCCGGAACGAGATTAGGGCCTGAAGCCATCCTGCGGTGTTGCGGCCAGCTCACAAGAAAGCGAGTTGAAGAAAGGAGCTCAGGGGCACTGTAATTCACAAACCTGCAGAGTTATCAATGACAGCTATCGTCCAAAAATATACTGAAGTAAGGCTGCCAAGAGGACTTGAAAGCGGGGCAGAATTGCAGGAAACCGATTTCAGGAGGTAGACTGGAATTTCATTGAAAGTATACGAAAAGAGGCAGAACGTCCACAATGATGCACTTGGCCAAAAAGGGCGTATGCGTTTTTTCCTGAATATATTCAGGAAAAAACGCATACGCCCTTTTTGGCCAACCAAGCAAGCTTGCAAAGGAAATCTGCACTACAATGAAGTCTCACTTCCCCCCGGTCAAAAGGGCCATCTGAAAAAAGTGTAAAATCCAGAAAGGCAGGACAGGCCATGGAGAACTGGGAGCCTTGTTATGCTGATGGGCGGGATGTAAATTGCCAACAGCCACTAGGGAGAAGTGTATGGTGTTTCCTGAAACATCGAAAAAACAAAGCAACAGAGCCTAGGGCATTTCCACTTATGGTCCTATAGCTTAGGGAAATTAAAATCAAAAAGACACAGCCACCCCAAAGTTTGGGACGCCTCTGTTTACAAGAACCTCGTTTACCGTACAAGTTCAATATCACAGAAAGTGAAAAATGGATAAAGAACTTGTGGTACTTACGTACAATGCAGTATCACTCAACAATGAAATGTATGTCATCAGGCCCGTAGCAGCATAATGAGTGGATTGAGGTACGATGATTCTAACTGAAATAAGTCACACAGAAAAAGAAACATCATAAGATATCACTAATACACGGAATGTAAACTTGGCTACACAGGAACTGAATTCCAAAACAGAACAGGGTCTCAAATTGAGAAAACCAACTTATGCTTGCTTAAGGGGAAAGGTGAGTTGGGGTGCTGCATAAAACCAGAGATTGAAATGAGCACAGATAAAGTTCCTTAAGCCAAATATGGAATAGACAAGAGCTACTCCTTGCTCAACGAAATGGACTCAACACCCCATATTAAACGCCTAAGAATGTACCTGACTAGTAAGTATCTTAAAACCTATGGATTGCTATGTCTCCAAAAGAGAATCAAGCGTGTGTACAGGGGCATAAACGCAGCAGTGATAGGATTGGAGAGGTTCGGTGAGCAAACGAAGACCCTTTGAAGTCATATTGCATGGTACCCATTCCACGGGTTTCAACTACCCAGGTTTAAGGTATTCTTCCTTCAGCTAAAACATGCATGTGGAACCCAGAGTATGATCAACCGTGTGAACGGGAGACGTGTTCAAATATGTCTCAGTGTTCCTCCCCTGGTACTCGGGTGCAACATTCCAGACGCTTTACTAACACTCTCCCAACTTGGAGAGTCAGCGCCTTTAACCTCCTGTTTGGCCCAGTTTGCAATTTCTGCAGAAGATGAACAGGAATAGCGAGAACCAATGAGAGACTAGCTGGAGGTGTCTGGACGGGCAAATTTAACTCTCATTTCCCACCAGGAAGAGGAATTAACCAAAGGCTCAGCGTGCCGTGCGGGAACCAGATTAGGGCCTGAAGCAATCCTGCGGTGTTGCGGCCAGGTCACAAGAAAGCGAGTTGAAGAAAGGAGCTCAGGGGCACTGTAATTCACAAATCTGTAATTACACAAACCTGTAATTCACAAACACTATAATTCACAAACCTAAGCACAGGGGCACTGTAATTCACAAACCTGCAGAGTTCTAAATGACAGCTATCGTCCAAAAATATATTGAAGTAAGGCTGCCAAGAGGACTTGAAAGCGGGGCAGAATTGCAGGAAACCGATTTCAGGAGGTAGACTGGAATTGCATGAAAAGCATAGGAAAAGAGGCAGAACGTCCACAATGATGCACTTGGCCAAAAAGAGCCTATGCGTTTTTTTCAGAAAAAACGAAAACGCCCTTTTTGGCCAACCAAGCAAGCTTGCAAAGGAAATCTGCACTACAATGAAGTCTCACTGCCCCCCGGTCAAAAGGGCCATCTGAAAAAAGTGTAAAATCCAGAAAGGCAGGACAGGCCATGGAGAACAGGGAACCTTGTTATGCTGATGGGCGGGATGTAAATTGCCAACAGACACTCGGGAGAAGTGTATGGTGTTTCCTGAAACATCTAAAAAACAAAGCAACAGAGCCTAGGGCTCTTCCACTTATGGTCCTATAGCTTAGGGAAATTAAAATCAAAAAGACACAGCCACTCCAATGTTTGGGACACCTCTGTTTACAAGAACCTCGTTTACCGTACAAGTTCAACATCACAGAAAGTGAAAAATGGATAAAGAAGTTGTGGTATTTACTTACAAAGCAATATCACTCAGCAATGAAATCTATGTCATGAGGCCCTTAGCAGCACAATGAGTGGATTCAGGTATGATGATTCTAACTGAAATAAGTCACACAGAAAAAGAAACATCAAAAGATATCAGTAATACACGGAATGTAAACTTGGCTACACAGGAACTGAATTACAGAACAGAACAGGGTCTCAAATTTAGAAGACCAACTTATGCTTGCTTAAGGGGAAAGGTGAGTTGGGGTGCTGCATAAAACCAGAGATTGAAATGAGCACAGATAAAGTTCCTTAAGCCAAATATGGAATAGACAAGAGCTACTCCTTGCTCAATGAAATGGACTCAACACCGCATATTAAACGCCTAAGAATGTACCTGACTAGTAAGTATCTTAAAACCTATGGATTGCTATGTCTCCGAAAGAGAATCAAGCATGTGTACAGGGTAATAAACGCAGCAGTGATAGGATTGGAGAGTTTCGGTGAGCAAATGAAGACCCTTTGAAGTCATATTGCATGGGACCCATTCCACGGGTTTCAACTACCCAGGTTTAAGGAATTCTTCCTTCAGCTAAAACATGCATGTGGAACCTAGAGTATGATCAACCATGTGATCGGGAGACGTGTTCAAATATGTCTCAGTTTTTGTACCCTGGTACTCGGGTGCAACATTCCAGACGCTTTACTAAAACTCTCCCGACTTGGAGAGTGAGTCCCTTTAACCTCCTGTTTGGTCCAGTTTGCAATTTCTGCGGAAGATGAACAGGAATAGCGAGAACCAATGAGAGACTAGCTGGAGGTGTCTGGACGGGCAAATTTAACTCTCATTTCCCACCAGGAAGAGGAATTAACCAAAGGCTCAGCGTACCGTGCCGGATCCAGATTAGGGCCTGAAGCCATCCTGCGCTGTTGCGGCCAGCTCACAAGAAAGCGAGTTGAAGAAAGGAGCTCAGGGGCACTGTAATTCACAAACCTGCAGAGTTATAAATGACAGCTATCGTCCAAAAATATACTGAAGTAAGGCTGCCAAGAGGACTTGAAAGCGGAGCAGAATTGCAGGAAACCGATTTCAGGAGGTAGACTGGAATTGCATTGAAAGCATAGGAAAAGAGGCAGAACGTCCACAATGATGCACTTGGCCAAAAAGGGCGTATGCGTTTTTTTCCTGAATATATTCAGGAAAAAACGCATACGCCCTTTTTGGCCAACCAAGCAAGCTTGCAGAGGAAATCTGCACTACAATGAAGTCTCACTTCCCCCCGGTCAAAAGGGCCATCTGAAAAAAGTGTAAAATCCAGAAAGGCAGGACAGACCATGGAGAACTGGGAGCCTTGTTATGCTGATGGGCGGGATGTAAATTGCCAACAGACACTCGGGAGAAGTGTATGGTGTTTCCTGAAACATCTAAAAAACAAAGCAACAGAGCCTAGGGCACTTCCACTTATGGTCCTATAGCTTAGGGAAATTAAAATCAAAAAGACACAGCCACCCCAAAGTTTGGGACGCCGCTGTTTACAAGAACCTCGTTTACCGTACAAGTTCAATATCACAGAAAGTGAAAAATGGATAAAGAACTTGTGGTACTTACGTACAATACACTATCACTCAGCAATGAAATCTATGTCATCAGGCCCTTAGCAGCACAATGAGTGGATTCAGGTATGATGATTCTAACTGAAATAAGTCACACAGAAAAAGAAACATCATAAGATATCAGTAATACACGGAATGTAAACTTGGCTTCACAGGAACTGAATTCCAGAACAGAACAGGGTCTCA
Source organism: Stenella coeruleoalba (assembly GCF_951394435.1). Lineage (NCBI taxonomy): Eukaryota > Metazoa > Chordata > Mammalia > Artiodactyla > Delphinidae > Stenella > Stenella coeruleoalba. Next base: position 639,038 of record NW_027646391.1, read on the forward strand.
AATTTAGAAAACCAACTTATGCTTGCTTAAGGGGAAAGGTGAGTTGGGGTGCTGCATAAAACCAGAGATTGAAATGAGCACAGATAAAGTTCCTTAAGCCAAATATGGAATAGACAAGAGCTACTCCTTGCTCAACGAAATGGACTCAACACCCCATAGTAAACGCCTAAGAATGTACCTGACTAGTAAGTATCTTAAAACCTATGGATTGCTATGTCTCCAAAAGAGAATCAACCGTGTGTACAGGGTCATAAACGCAGCAGTGATAGGATTGGAGAGGTTCGGTGAGCAAATGAAGACCCTTTGAAGTCATATTGCATGGTACCCATTGCACGGGTCTCAACTCTCCAGGTTTAAGGTATTCTTCCTTCAGCTAAAACATGCATGTGGAACCCAGAGTACGTTCAACCGTGTGAACGGGAGACGTGTTCAAATTTGTCTCAGTTTTCCTCCCCTGGTACTCGGGTGCAACATTCCAGACGCTTTACTAACACTCTCCCCACTTGGAGAGTCAGCGCCTTTAACCTCCTGTTTGGCCCAGTTTGCAATTTCTGCGGAAGATGAACAGGAATACGGAGAACCAATGAGAGACTAGCTGGAGGTGTCTGGACGGGCAAATTTAACTCTCATTTCCCACCAGGAAGAGGAAATAACCAAAGGCTCAGCGTGCCGTGCCGGAACCAGATTAGGGCCTGAAGCCATCCTGCGGTGTTGCGGCCAGCTCAAAAGAAAGCAAGTTGAAGAAAGGAGCTCAGGGGCACTGTAATTCACAAACCTGCAGAGTTATAAATGACAGCTATCGTCCAAAAATATACTGAAGTATGGCTGCCAAGAGGACTTGAAAGCGGGGCAGAATTGCAGGAAACCGATTTCAGGAGGTAGACTGGAATTGCATTGAAAGCATAGGAAAAGAGGCAGAACGTCCACAATGATGCACTTGGCCAAAAAGGGCGTATGCGTTTTTTCCTGAATATATTCAGGAAAAAACGCATACGCCCTTTTTGGCCAACCAAGCAAGCTTGCAAAGGAAATGTGCACTACAATGAAGTCTCACTTCCCCCCGGTCAAAAGGGCCATCTGAAAAAAGTGTAACATCCAGAAAGGCAGGACAGGCCATGGAGACCTGGGAGCCTTGTTATGCTGATGGGCGGGATGTAAATTGCCAACAACCACTCGGGAGAAGTGTATGGTGTTTCCTGAAACATCTAAAAAACAAAGCAACAGAGCCTAGGGCACTTCCACTTATGGTCCTATAGCTTAGGGAAATTAAAATCAAAAAGACACAGCCACCCCAAAGTTTGGAACGGCGCTGTTTACAAGAACCTCGTTTACAGTACAAGTTCAACATCGCAGAAAGTGAAAAATGGATAAAGAAGTTGTGGTATTAACTTACAAAGCAATATCACTCAGCAATGAAATCTATGTCATCATGCCCTTAGCAGCACAATGAGTGGATTCAGATATGATGATTCTAACTGAAATAAGTCACACAGAAAAAGAAACATCATAAGATATCACTAATACACGGAATGTAAACTTGGCTACACAGGAACTGAATTCCAAAACAGAACAGGGTCTCAAATTTAGAAAACCACCTTATGCTTGCTTAAGGGTAAAGGTGAGTTGGGGTGCTGCATAAAACCAGAGATTGAAATGAGCACAGATAAAGTTCCTTTAGCCAAATATGGACTAGACAACAGCTACACTTTGCTCAACGAAATAGACTCAACACCGCATATTAAATGGCTAACAATGTACCTGACTAGTAAGTATCTTAAAACCTATGGATTGCGATGTCTCCGCAAGAGAATCAAGCATGTGTACAGGGGCGTAAACGCAGCAGTGATAGGATTGGAGGGGTTCGGTGAGCAAATGAAGACCCTTTGAAGTCATATTGCATGGTACCCGTTACACGGGTCTCAACTCTCCAGGTTTAAGGTATTCTTCCTTCAGCTAAAACATGCATGTGGAACCCAGAGTATGATCAACCGTGTGGTCGGGAGACGTGTTCAAATTTGTCTCAGTTTTCCTCCCCTGGTACTCAGGTGCAACATTCCAGATGCTTTACTAACACTCTCCCGACCTGGAGAGTCAGTCCCTTTAACCTCCTGTTTGGCCCAGTTTGCAATTTCTGCGGAAGATGAACAGGAATAGGGAGAACCAATGAGAGACTAGCTGGAGGTGTCTGGACGGGCAAATTTAACTCTCATTTCCCACCAGGAAGAGGAAATAACCAAAGGCTCAGCGTGCCGTTCCGGAACCAGATTAGGGCCTGAAGCCATCCTGCGGTGTTGCGGCCAGCTCACAAGATAGCGAGTTGAAGAAAGGAGCTCAGGGGCACTGTAATTCACAAACCTGCAGAGTTATAAATGACAGCTATCGTCCAAAAATATACTGAAGTAAGGCTGCCAAGAGGACTTGAAAGCGGGGCAGAATTGCAGGAAACCGATTTCAGGAGGTAGACTGGATTTGCATTGAAAGCATAGGAAAAGAGGCAGAACGTCCACAAAGATGCACTTGGCCAAAAAGGGCGTATGCGTTTTTTCCTGAATATATTCAGGAAAAAACGCATACGCCCTTTTTGGCCAACCAAGCAAGCTTGCAAAGGAAATCTGCACTACAATGAAGTCTCACTTCCCCCCAGTCAAAAGGGCCATCTGAAAAAAGTGTAAAATCCAGAAAGGCAGGACAGGCCATGGAGAACTGGGAGCCTTGTTATGCTGATGGGCGGGATGTAAATTGCCAACAGACACTCGGGAGAAGTGTATGGTGTTTCCTGAAACATCTAAAAAACAAATCAACAGAGCCTAGGGCACTTCCACTTATGGTCCTATAGCTTAGGGAAATTAAAATCAAAAAGACACAGCCACCCCAAAGTTTGGGACGCCTCTGTTTACAAGAACCTCATTTACCGTACAAGTTCAATATCACAGAAAGTGAAAAATGGATAAAGAACTTGTGGTACTTACGTACAATGCAGTATCACTCAGCAATGAAATCTATGTCATCAGGCCCGTAGCAGCATAATGAGTGGATTCAGGTACGATGATTCTAACTGAAATAAGTCACACAGAAAAAGAAACATCAAAAGATATCACTAATACACGGAATGTAAACTTGGCTACACAGGAACTGAATTCCAAAACAGAACAGGGTCTCAAATTTAGAAAACCAACTTATGCTTGCTTAAGGGTAAAGGTGAGTTGGGGTGCTGCATAAAACCAGAGATTGAAATGAGCACAGATAAAGTTCCTTAAGCCAAATATGGAATAGACAAGAGCTACTCCTTGCTCAACGAAACGGACTCAACACCGCATATTAAACGCCTAAGAATGTACCTGACTAGTAAGTATCTTAAAACCTATGGATTGCTATGTCTCCAAAAGAGAATCAAGCGTGTGTACAGGGGCATAAACGCAGCAGTGATAGGATTGGAGAGGTTTGGTGAGCAAATGAAGACCCTTTGAAGTCATATTGCATGGTGCCCATTACACGGGTCTCAACTCTCCAGGTTTAAGGTATTCTTCCTTCAGCTAAATCATACATGTGGAACCCAGAGTATAAGCAACCGTGTGAACGGGCGACGTGTTCAAATATGTCTCAGTTTTCGTCCCCTGGTACTCGGGTGCAACATTCCAGACGCTTTACTAACACTCTCCCCAATTGGAGAGTCAGCGCCTTTAACCTCCTGTTTGGCCCAGTTTGCAATTTCTGCGGAAGATGAACAGGAATAGCGAGAACCAATGAGAGACTAGCTGGAGGTGTCTGGACGGGCAAATTTAACTCTCATTTCCCACCAGGAAGAGGAAATAACCAAAGGCTCAGCGTGCCGTGCCGGAACGAGCTTAGGGCCTGAAGCCATCCTGTGGTGTGCGGCCAGCTCACAAGAAAGCGAGTTGAAGAAAGAGCTCAGGGGCACTGTAATTCACAAACCTGCAGAGTTATCAATGACAGCTATCGTCCAAAAATATACTGAAGTAAGGCTGCCAAGAGGACTTGAAAGCGGGGCAGAATTGCAGGAAACCGATTTCAGGAGGTAGACTGGAATTTCATTGAAAGTATACGAAAAGAGGCAGAACGTCCACAATGATGCACTTGGCCAAAAAGGGCGTATGCGTTTTTTCCTGAATATATTCAGGAAAAAACGCATACGCCCTTTTTGGCCAACCAAGCAAGCTTGCAAACGAAATCTGCACTACAATGAAGTCTCACTTCCCCCCGGTCAAAAGGGCCATCTGAAAAAAGTGTAAAATCCAGAAAGGCAGGACAGGCCATGGAGAACTGGGAGCCTTGTTATGCTGATGGGCGGGATGTAAATTGCCAACAGACACTCGGGAGAAGTGTATGGTGTTTCCTGAAACATCGAAAAAACAAAGCAACAGAGCCTAGGGCATTTCCACTTATGGTCCTATAGCTTAGGGAAATTAAAATCAAAAAGACACAGCCACCCCAAAGTTTGGGACGCCTCTGTTTACAAGAACCTCGTTTACCGTACAAGTTCAATATCACAGAAAGTGAAAAATGGATAAAGAACTTGTGGTACTTACGTACAATGCAGTATCACTCAACAATGAAATGTATGTCATCAGGCCCGTAGCAGCATAATGAGTGGATTGAGGTACGATGATTCTAACTGAAATAAGTCACACAGAAAAAGAAACATCTTAAGATATCAGTAATACACGGAATGGAAACTTGGCTACACAGGAACTGAATTACAGAACAGAACAGGGTCTCAAATTTAGAAAACCAACTTATGCTTGCTTAAGGGGAAAGGTGAGTTGGGGTGCTGCATAAAACCAGAGATTGAAATGAGCACAGATAAAGTTCCTTAAGCCAAATATGGAATAGACAAGAGCTACTCCTTGCTCAACGAAATGGACTCAACACCGCATATTAAACCCCTAAGAATGTACCTGACTAGTAAGTATCTTAAAACCTATGGATTTATGTCTCCGAATGAGAATCAAGCATGTGTAAAGCGGCATAAACGCAGCAGTGATAGGATTGGTGAGGTTCGGTGAACAAATGCAGACCCTTTGAAGTTATATTGCATGGTACCCATTCCATGGGTCCCAACTCTCCAGGTTTAAGGGATTCTTCCTTCAGCTAAAACATGCATAGGGAACCCAGATTATGGTCCACTGTGTGATCGGGAAATGTTTTTAAATGCATCTCAGTTTTCGTCCCCTGGTACTCGGGTTCACCATTCCAGAAGCTTTACTATCACTCTCCCCACTTGGAGGGTCAGTGCCTTTAACCTCCTGTTTGGCCCAGTTTGCAATTTCTGCGGAAGATGAACAGGAATAGGGAGAACCAATGAGAGACTAGCTGGAGGTGTCTGGATGGGCACATTTAACTCTCATTTCCCACCAGGAAGAGGAATTAACCAAAGGCTCAGCGTGCCGTGCCGGAAACAGATTAGGGCCTGAAGCCATCCTGCAGTGTTGCGGCCAGCTCACAAGAAAGCGAGTTGAAGAAAGGAGCTCAGAGGCACTGTAATTCACAAACCTGCAGACTTATAAATGACAGCTATCGCCCAAAAATAGACTGAAGTAAGGCTGCCAAGAGGACTTGAAAGCGGGGCAGAATTGCAGGAAACCGATTTCAGGAGGTGGACAGGAATTGCATTTAAAGCATAGGAAAAGAGGCAGAACGTCCACAATGATGCACTTGGCCAAAAAGGGCGTATGCGTTTTTTCCAAGGCCCTCATAACCGAGGGGAGGAGACTCATAGCAGGCTCCAACTACCACCAGAGGGCTCATGTCGCCAAGGCAACGTGAGCAAGCCAGGCAGGAGTTACCTCACAGCAGAGGTCCCATCTCACAGAAGGGTGAGGAACCCAGCCAACATCAGACTCTCACCAGAGGGCCCACATCACCAAAGCAATGGGAACCAGGCAGGAGTGTCCTCACACCAGTGGGGCCACATCATCGATAGGTGAGGAACTCAGCACATGTGGCCTCAAACCAGAGGGCCCACATGAACAAGGGGCTCAGAGTCAGGAAGGCAGGAGTAGCCTCACAACACTGGGCCCATAGAATAAAAAAGTGAAGAATCCAGCAGTTGGAACCTCCCAGCAAGGGGCCCAGAGCACCGATGCTATGGGATCCAGGCCAGAGTGAACTCACATCACAGGGCCCATGTCATGAAACTGTAAGCAACCCAGCCTTTGGGACCTCAGAGCAGAAGGCCAACATCCCCATGGGGATGGGAACCTGACAGGAGTGTCCTGGCATCACTGGGGTCACATCAGAAAACGTGGGGAGCCCAGCAGTTAGGGCCCAATGACAGAGGGCCCTCATCACTGAGGGGAGGACACTCCCAGCAGGCTCCAACTGACACCAGAGGGCCAACGTCACCAAGGCGAGGAGTGCCAACCATGAAGGAATGACCTCACAGGAGACGGCCCACCACACAGAAGGGTGAGGAACCCAGCCAGTATCAGACTCTCACCAGAGGGCTCACATCTTTAAAGGGATGGGAACCAGGCAGGAGTGTCCTCACACCAGTGGGTCCACATGATCGAAAGTTGAGGAACCCAGCACATGTGGCCCCAAACCAGCGGACATGCATCACAAAGTGGCTGGGAGTGAGGCAGGCAGGAGGAGCCTCAAAACAGAGGGACCACAGAATAAAAAGTTGAGGAATCCAGCAGTTGGAACGTCCCAGCAGGTGGCCCAGAGCACTGACCATATAGGTTCCAGGCCAGAGTGAGCTCACATCAGACGGCCCACATCATGAAACTGTCAGCAACCCAGACGATGGGACCACAGAGCAGAAGGCCCACATCCCCATGGGGATGGGAACCTGACAGGAGTGCCCTGGCATCACTGGGCTCACATCAGAGAAGGTGGGGAGCCCAGCAGTTAGGGCCTGACGCTAGAGGGCACTCATCACCGAGGGGACGAGGATCCCAGCATGCTCTAACTGCCTCCAGAGAGCCGACGTCACCAAGTCGAGGTGTGCCAGCCATGCAGGAGTGACCTCATAGCAGAGGGTCCACCTCACAGAGGATGAGGAACCCTGCCAGGATCAGACTCTCACCAGAGGGCTCACATCATTAAGGGGATGGGAACCAGGCAGGAGTGTCCTCACACCAGTGGGGCCACATCATCAAAAGTTGAGGAACCCAGCACATGTGGCCTCAAACAATTGGACACTCAGTTCCAAGGGGCTGGGAGTGAGGCAGGCAGGAGGAACCTCACAACAGAGGGCCCAAAGAATAAATAAGTTGAGGAATCCAGCAGTTGGAGCCTCCCAGCAGGCGACCAAGAGCACAGAGGCTATGGGGTCCAGGCCGAAGTGAACTAACACCAGAGACCCCACATCATGAAAGTGAGCAACCCAGCCGTGGGGACCACAGAGCAGAAGGCCCACATCCCCATGGGGATGGGAACCTTGCAGGAGTGTCCTCGCACCACTGGGCGCACAACCGAAAATGTGGGGAGCCTAGCAGTTAGGGCCTGACGCCAGAGGGCCCTCATCTCCGAGGGGAGGATGCTGTCAGCAGGCTCCAATTGCCACCAGAGGGCCGACGTTGCCAAGGCGAGGTGTGCCAGCCAGGCAGGAGTGACCTCACAGCAGAGGGCCCACCTCACAGAAGGGTGAGGAACCCAGCCAGGATCAGACTCTAACCACAGGGCCCACATCACCATGGGGATGGGAACCTGGCAGGAGTGTCCTCGCACCACAGGGCACACATCAGAAAATGTGGGGAGCCCAGCAGTTAGGGCCTGACGCCAGAGGGCCCTCATCGCAGAAGGTAGGAGGCTCCCAGCAGGCTCCAACTGCCACCAGAGGGCCCACGTCTCCAAGGCGACCTGTGCCAGCCAGGCAGGAGTGACCACACAGAAGAGGGCCCACCTCACAGAAGGGTGAGGAACCCAGCCAGGATCAGACTCTCACCAGAGGGCCCACATCACCAAGGGGATGGGAACCAGGCAGGGGTGTCCCCACACCAGTGGGACAACATCATCGAAAGGTGAGGAACGCAGCACATGTGGCCTCAAACCAGAGGATACACATCACCAAGGGGCTGGGAGTGAGGCAGGCAGGAGGAGCCTCACAACAGAGGGCCCAAAGAATAAATTAGGTGAGGAATCCAGCAGCTGGAACCTCCCAGCCGGCAGCCCAGAGCACCGGCAATAGGGATCCCGGATGGAGTGAACTCACAGCAGAGGGCCCACATCATGGAACTGTGAGCAAGCCAGCCATTTTGACCTCAGAGCAGAAGGCGCACATCCCCATGGGGATGGGAACCTGGCAGGAGTGTCCTCGCTCACTTGGCGCACATCAGAAAATGTGGGGAGCCCAGCAGTTACGGCCTGACGCAAGAGGGCCCTCATCACCGAGGGGAGGAGGCTACCAGCAGGCTCCAACTGCCACCAGAGTGCCCACGTCGCCAAGGTGACATGTGCCAGACAGGCAGGAGTGACCTCACAGCAGAGGGCCCACCTCACAGAAGGTTCAGGAACCCAGCCAGGATCAGACTCTCACCAGAGGGCCCACATCACCAAGGGGATGGGAACCAGGCAGGAGTGTCCTCACAAGAGTGGGGCCACATCATCGAAAGGTGAGGAACCCAGCACATGTGGCCTCAAACCAGAGGACACACATCACCAAGGGGATGGGAGTGAGGCAGGCAGGAGGAGCCTAAAAACAGAGGGCCCAAAGAATAAGAAATGTGAGGAATCCAGCAGTTGGAACCTCCCAGCAGGCGGCCGAGAGCACAGAAGCTATGGGATCCAGGCAGGAGTGAACTCACACCAGAGAGCCCACATCATGAAACTGTGAGCAACCCAGGTGTTGGGACCTCAGAGCAGAAGGCCCACATCCCCATGGGGATGGGAAACTGACAGGAGTGTCCTGGCATCACTGGGCTCCCATCAGAAAACGTGGGAAGCCCAGCAGTTAGGGCCTGATGCCAGAGGGCCATCATCACCGAGGGGAGGAGATTCTTAGCACACACCAACGGCCACCACATGGCTGACGTCGCCAAGGCAATGGGTGCCAACCAGGAAGGATTGACCTCACAGCTAGGGCCTACCTCACAGAAGGGTGAGGAACACAGCCAGGATCAGACTCTCACCAGGGGGTCCACATAACCAAGTGGATGGGAACCAGACAGGAGTGTCCTCACACCAGTGGGGCCACATCATCAAAAGGTGAGGAACCCAGCAAAGGTGGCCACAATCCAGAGGACCCACATCACCAAGGGGCTGAGAGTGAGGTAGGGGTCTGGACGGGCATTTTACCTCTGATTTCCCACCAGGAAGAGGATTTAACCAAAGGCTCAGCGTGCCGTGCTGGAACCAGATTAGGGCCTGAAGCAATCCTGCGGTTTTGCGGCCAGCTTACAAGAAAGCGAGTTGAAGGAAGGAGCTCAGGGGCACTGTAATTCACAAACCTACAGTGTGAATTACATTCACACTGTAATTAAGACACCTGTAATTCACAAACCTAATTCACAAACCTGCAGCTCAGGGGCACTGTAATTCACAAATCTGTAATTACACAAACCTGTAATTCACAAACACTATAATTCACAAACCTAAGCACAGGGGCACTGTAATTCACAAACCTGCAGAGTTCTAAATGACAGCTATCGTCCAAAAATATATTGAAGTAAGGCTGCCAAGAGGACTTGAAAGCGGGGCAGAATTGCAGGAAACTGATTTCAGGAGGTAGACGGGAATTGCATGAAAAGCATAGGAAAAGAGGCAGAACGTCCACAATGATGCACTTGGCCAAAAAGAGCCTATGCGTTTTTTTCAGAAAAAACGCATATGCCCTTTTTGGCGAACCAAGCAAGCTTGCAAAGGAAATCTGCACTACAATGAAGTCTTACTGCCCCCCGGTCAAAAGGGCCATCTGAAAAAAGTGTAAAATCCAGAAAGGCAGGACAGGCCATGGAGAACAGGGAACCTTGTTATGCTGATGGGCGGGATGTAAATTGCCAACAGCCACTCTGGAGAAGTGTATGGTGTTTCCTGAAACATCTAAAAAACAAAGCAACAGAGCCTAGGGAACTTCCACTTATGGTTTTATAGCTTAGGGAAATTAAAATCAAAAAGACACAGCCACACCAAAGTTTGGGATGGCTCCGTTTACAAGAACCTCGTTTACGGTATAAGTTCAATATCGCAGAAAGTGAAAAATGGATAAAGAAGTTGTGGTACTTACGTACAATGCAATATCACTCAGCAATGAAATCTATGTCATCAGGCCCTTAGCAGCACAATGAGTGGATTCAGGTATGATGATTCTAACTGAAATAAGTCACACAGAAAAAGGAACATCATAAGATATCAGTAATACACGGAATGTAAACTTGGCTACACAGGAACTGAATTCCAGAACAGAACAGGGTCTCAAATTTAGAAAACCAACTTATGCTTGCTTAAGGGGAAAGGTGAGTTGGGGTGCTGCATAAAACCAGAGATTGAAATGAGCACAGATAAAGTTCCTTAAGCCAAATATGGAATAGACAAGAGCTACTCCTTGCTCAACGAAATGGACTCAACACCCCATATTAAACGCCTAAGAATGTACCTGACTAGTAAGTATCTTAACACCTATGGATTGCTATGTCTCCGAAAGAGAATGAAGCGTGTGTACAGGGGCATAAACGCAGCAGTGATAGGATTGGAGAGGTTCGGTGAGCAAATGAAGACCCTTTGAAGTCATATTGCATGGTACCCATTCCACGGGTTTCAACTACACAGGTTTCAGGTATTCTTCCTTCAGCTAAAACATGCATGTGGAACCTAGAGTATGATCAACCATGTGATCGGGAGACGTGTTCAAATATGTCTCAGTTTTCGTACCCTGGTACTCAGGTGCAATATTCCAGATGCTTTACTAACACTCTCCCGACTTGGAGAGTCAGTCCCTTTAACCTCCTGTTTGGCCCAGTTTGCAATTTCTGCGGAAGATGAACAGGAATAGCGAGAACCAATGAGAGACTAGCTGGAGGTGTCTGGACGGGCAAATTAAATCTCATTTCCCACCAGGAAGAGGAATTAACCAAAGGCTCAGCGTGCCGTGCCGGAACCAGATTAGGGCCTGAAGCCATCCTGCGGTGTTGCGGCCAGGTGACAAGAAAGCGAGTTGAAGAAAGGAGCTCAGGGGCACTGTAATTCACAAACCTGCAGAGTTATAAATGACAGCTATCGTCCAAAAATATACTGAAGTAAGGCTGCCAAGAGGACTTGAAAGCGGGGCAGAATTGCAGGAAACCGATTTCAGGAGGTAGACTGGAATTGCATTGAAAGCATAGGAAAAGAGGCAGAACGTCCACAATGATGCACTGGGCCAAAAAGGGCGTATGCGTGTTTTCCTAAATATATTCAGGAAAAAACGCATACGCCCTTTTTGGCCAACCAAGCAAACTTGCAAAGGAAATCTGCACTACAATGAAGTCTCACTTCCCCGCGGTCAAAAGGGCCATCTGAAAAAAGTGTAAAATCCAGAAAGGCAGGACAGGCCATGGAGAACTGGGAGCCTTGTTATGCTGATGGGCGGGATGTAAATTGCCAACAGACACTCGGGAGAAGTGTATGGTGTTTCCTGAAACATCTAAAAAACAAAGCAACAGAGCCTAGGGCACATCCACTTATGGTCCTATAGCTTAGGGAAATTAAAATCAAAAAGACACAGCCACCCCAAAGTTTGGGACGCCTCTGTTTACAAGAACCTCGTTTACCGTACAAGTTCCATATCACAGAAAGTGAAAAATGGATAAAGAACTTGTGGTACTTACGTACAATGCAGTATCACTCAGCAATGAAATCTATGTCATCAGGCCCGTAGCAGCATAATGAGTGGATTCAGGTACGATGATTCTAACTGAAATAAGTCACACAGAAAAAGAAACATCATAAGATATCACTAATACACGGAATGTAAACTTGGCTACACAGGAACTGAATTCCAAAACAGAACAGGGTCTCAAATTGAGAAAACCAACCTATGCTTGCTTAAGGGGAAAGGTGAGTTGGGGTCCTGCATAAAACCAGAGATTGAAATGAGCACAGATAAAGTTCCTTAAGCCAAATATGGAATAGACAAGAGCTACTCCTTGCTCAACGAAATGGACTCAACACCCCATATTAAACGCCTAAGAATGTACCTGACTAGTAAGTATCTTAAAACCTATGGATTGCTATGTCTCCAAAAGAGAATCAAGCATATGTACAGGGGCATAAACGCAGCAGTATAGGATTGGAGAGGTTCGGTGAGCAAATGAAGACCCTTTGAAGTCATATTGCATGGTACTCATTACACGGGTCTCAACTCTCCAGGTTTAAGGTATTCTTCCTTCAGCTAAAACATGCATGTGGAACCCAGAGTATGATCAACCGTGTGAACGGGAGACGTGTTCAAATATGTCTCAGTTTTCCTCCCCTGGTACTCGGGTGCAACATTCCAGACGCTTTACTAACACTCTCCCCACTTGGGGAGCGCCTTTAACCTCCTGTTTGGCCCAGTTTGCAATTTCTGCGGAAGATGAACAGGAATAGCGAGAACCAATGAGAGACTAGCTGGAGGTGTCTGGACGGGCAAATTTAACTCTCATTTCCCACCAGGAAGAGGAATTAACCAAAGGCTCAGCATGCCGTGCCGGAACCAGATTAGGGCCTGAAGCCATCCTGCGGTGTTGCGGCCAGGTCACAAGAAAGCGAGTTGAAGAAAGGAGCTCAGGGGCACTGTAATTCACAAACTTGCAGAGTTATAAATGACAGCTATCGTCCAAAAATATACTGAAGTAAGGCTGCCAAGGGGACTTGAAAGCGGGGCAGAATTGCAGGAAACAGATTTCAGGAGGTAGACTGGAATTACATTGAAAGCATAGGAAAAGAGGCAGAACGTCCACAATGATGCACTTCGCCAAAAAGTGCGTATGCGTTTTTTCCTGAATATATTCAGTAAAAAACGCATACGCCCTTTTTGGCCAACCAAGCAAGCTTGCAAAGGAAATCTGCACTACAATGAAGTCTCACTTCCCCCCGGTCAAAAGGGCCATCTGAAAAAAGTGTAAAATCCAGAAAGGCAGGACAGGCCATGGAGAACTGGGAGCCTTGTTATGCTGATGGGCGGGATGTAAATTGCCAACAGACACTCAGGAGACCTGTATGGTGTTTCCTGAAACATCTAAAAAACAAAGAAACAGAGCCTAGGGCACTTCCACTTATGGTCCTATAGCTTAGGGAAATTAAAATAAAAAAGACACAGCCACCCCAAAGTTTGGGACGCCTCTGTTTACAAGAACCTCGTTTACAGTACAAGTTCAACATCGCAGAAAGTGAAAAATGGATAAAGAACTTGTGGTATTTACTTACAAAGCAATATCACTCAGCAATGAAATCTATGTCATCAGGCCCTTAGCAGCACAATGAGTGGATTCAGGTATGATGATTCTAACTGAAATAAGTCACACAGAAAAAGAAACATCATAAGATATCAGTAACACACGGAATGTAAACTTGGCTACACAGGAACTGAATTACAGAACAGAACAGGGTCTCAAATTTAGAAAACCAACTTATGCTTGCTTAAGGGGAAAGGTGAGTTGGGGTGCTGCATAAAACCAGAGATTGAAATGAGCACAGATAAAGTTCCTTAAGCCAAATATGGAATAGACAAGAGCTACTCCTTGCTCAACGAAATGGACTCAACACCGCATATTAAACGCCTAAGAATGTACCTGACTAGTAAGTATCTTAAAACCTATGGATTGCTATGTCTCCAAAAGAGAATCAAGCGTGTGTACAGGGGCATAAACGCAGCAGTGATAGGATTGGAGAGGTTCGGTGAGCAAATGAAGACCCTTTGAAGTCATATTGCATGGTACCCATTCCACGGGTTTCAACTACCCAATTTTAAGGTATTCTTCCTTCAGCTAAAACATGCATGTGGAACCTAGAGTATGATCAACCATGTGATCGGGAGACGTGTTCAAATATGTCTCAGTTTTCGTACCCTGGTACTCGGGTGCAACATTCCAGACACTTTACTAACACTCTCCCGACTTGGAGAGTCAGTCCCTTTAACCTCCTGTTTGGCCCAGTTTGCAATTTCTGCGGAAGATGAACAGGAATAGCGAGAACCAATGAGAGACTAGCTGGAGGTGTCTGGACGGGCAAACTTAACTCTCATTTCCCACCAGGAAGAGGAAATAACCAAAGGCTCAGTGTGCCGTGCCGGAACCAGATTAGGGCCTGAAGCCATTCTGCGGTGTTGCAGCTAGCTGAAAAGAAAGCGAGTTGAAGAAAGGAGCTCAGGGGCACTGTAATTCACAAACCTGCAGAGTTATAAATGACAGCTATCGTCCAAAAATATACTGAAGTAAGGCTGCCAAGAGGACTTGAAAGCGGGGCAGAATTGCAGGAAACCGATTTCAGGAGGTAGACTGGAATTGCATTGAAAGCACAGGAAAAGAGGCAGAACGTCCACAATGATGCACTTGGCCAAAAAGGGCGTATGCGTTTTTTCCTGAATATATTCAGGAAAAAACGCATACGCCCTTTTAGGCCAACCAAGCAAGCTTGCAAAGGAAATCTGCACTACAATGAAGTCTCACTTCCCCCCGGTCAAAAGGGCCATCTGAAAAAAGTGTAAAATCCAGAAAGACAGGACAGGCCATGGAGAACTGGGAGCCTTGTTATGCTGATGGGCGGGATGTAAATTGCCAACAGACACTCGGGAGAAGTGTATGGTGTTTCCTGAAACATCTAAAAAACAAAGCAACAGAGCCTAGGGCACTTCCACTTATGGTCCTATAGCTTAGGGAAATTAAAATCAAAAGGACACAGCCACCCCAACGTTTGGGACACCTCTGTTTACAAGAACCTCGTTTACAGTACAAGTTGAACATCGCAGAAAGTGAAAAATGGATAAAGAAGTTGTGGTATTTACTTACAAAGCAATATCACTCAGCAATGAAATCTATGTCATCAGGCCCTTAGCAGCACAATGAGTGGATTCAGGTATGATGATTCTAACTGAAATAAGTCACACAGAAATAGAAACATCATAAGATATCAGTAATACACGGAATGTAAACTTGGCTACACAGGAACTGAATTACAGAACAGAACAGGGTCTCAAATTTAGAAAACCAACTTATGCTTGCTTAAGGGGAAAGGTGAGTTGGGGTGCTGCATAAAACCAGAGATTGAAATGAGCACAGATAAAGTTCCTTAAGCCAAATATGGAATAGACAAGAGCTACTCCTTGCTCAACGAAATGGACTCAACACCCCATATTAAACGCCTAAGAATGTACCTGACTAGTAAGTATCTTAAAACCTATGGATTGCTATGTCTCCAAAAGGGAATCAAGCATGTGTACAGGGGCATAAACGCAGCAGTGATAGGATTGGATAGGTTCGGTGAGCAAATGAAGACCCTTTGAAGTCATATTGCATGGTACCCATTACACAGGTCTCAACTCTCCAGGTTTAAGGTATTCTTCCTTCAGCTAAAACATGCATGTGGAACCCAGAGTATGATCAACCGTGTGAACGGGAGACGTGTTCAAATATGTCTCAGTTCTCCTCCCCTGGTACTCGGGTGCAACATTCCAGGCGCTTTACTAACACTCTCCCCACTTGGAGAGTCAGCACCTTTAACCTCCTGTTTGGCCCTGTTTGCAATTTCTGCGGAAGAGGAACAGGAATAGGGAGAACCAATGAGAGACTAGCTGTAGGTGTCTGGACGGGCAAACTTAACTCTCATTTCCCACCAGGAAGAGGAAATAACCAAAGGCTCAGTGTGCCGTGCCGGAACCAGATTAGGGCCTGAAGCCATCCTGCGGTGTTGCGGCCAGCTGAAAAGAAAGCGAGTTGAAGAAAGGAGCTCAGGGGCACTGTAATTCACAAACCTGCAGAGTTATAAATGACAGCTATCGTCCAAAAATATACTGAAGTAAGGCTGCCAAGAGGACTTGAAAGTGGGGCAGAATTGCAGGAAACCGATTTCAGGAGGTAGACTGGAATTGCATTGAAAGCACAGGAAAAGAGGCAGAACGTCCACAATGATGCACTTGGCCAAAAAGGGCGTATGCGTTTTTTCCTGAATATATTCAGGAAAAAACGCATACGCCCTTTTTGGCCAACCAAGCAAGCTTGCAAAGGAAATCTGCACTACAATGAAGTCTCACTTCCCCCCGGTCAAAAGGGCCATCTGAAAAAAGTGTAAAATCCAGAAAGGCAGGACAGGCCATGGAGAACTGGGAGCCTTGTTATGCTGATGGGCGGGATGTAAATTGCCAACAGACACTCGGGAGAAGTGTATGGTGTTTCCTGAAACATCTAAAAAACAAAGCAACAGATCCTAGGGCACTTCCACTTATGGTCCTATAGCTTAGGGAAATTAAAATCAAAAGGACACAGCCACCCCAAATTTTGGGACGCCTCTGTTTACAAGAACCTCGTTTACAGTACAAGTTGAACATCGCAGAAAGTGAAAAATGGATAAAGAAGTTGTGGTATTTACTTACAAAGCAATATCACTCAGCAATGAAATTTATGTCATCAGGCCCATAGCAGCATAATGAGTGGATTCAGGTACGATGATTCTAACTGAAATAAGTCACACAGAAAAAGAAACATGATAAGATATCACTAATACACGGAATGTAAACTTGGCTACACAGGAACTGAATTCCAAAACAGAACAGGGTCTCAAATTTAGAAAACCAACTTATGCTTGCTTAAGGGGAAAGGGGAGTTGGGGTGCTGCATAAAACCAGAGATTGAAATGAGCACAGATAAAGTTCCTTAAGCCAAATATGGAATAGACAAGAGCTACTCCTTGCTCAACGAAATGGACCCAACACCCCATATTAAACGCCTAAGAATGTACCTGACTAGTAAGTATCTTAAAACCTATGGATTGCTATGTCTCCAAAAGAGAATCAAGCATGTGTACAGGGGCATAAACGCAGCAGTGATAGGATTGGAGAGGTTCGGTGAGCAAATGAAGACCCTTTGAAGTCATATTGCATGGTACCCATTACACAGGCCTCAACTCTCCAGGTTTAAGGTATTCTTCCTACAGCTAAAACATGCAAGTGGAACCTAGAGTATGATCAACCATGTAAACGGGAGACGTGTTCAAATATGTCTCAGTTTTCCTCCCCTGGTACTCGGGTGCAACATTCCAGACACTTTACTAACACTCTCCCGACTTGGAGAGTCAGTCCCTTTAACCTCCTGTTTGGCCCAGTTTGCAATTTCTGCGGAAGATGAACAGGAATAGTGAGAACCAATGAGAGACTAGCTGGAGGTGTCTGGACGGGCAAATTTAACTCTCATTTCCCACCAGGAAGAGGAATTAACCAAAGGCTCAGCGTGCCGTGCCGGAAACAGATTAGGGCCTGAAGCCATCCTGCGGTGTTGCGGCCAGCTCACAAGAAAGCGAGTTGAAGAAAGGAGCTCAGGGGCACTGTAATTCACAAACATGCAGAGTTATAAATGACAACTATCGTCCAAAAATATACTGAAGTAAGGCTGCCAAGAGGACTTGAAAGCGGGGCAGAATTGCAGGAAACCGATTTCAGGAGGTAGACTGGAATTGCATTGAAAGCATAGGAAAAGAGGCAGAACGTCCACAATGATGCACTTGGCCAAAAAGGGCGTATGCGTTTTTTCCTGAATATATTCAGGAAAAAACGCATACGCCCTTTTAGGCCAACCAAGCAAGCTTGCAAAGGAAATCTGCACTACAATGAAGTCTCACTTCCCCCCGGTCAAAAGGGCCATCTGAAAAAAGTGTAAAATCCAGAAAGGCAAGACAGGCCATGGAGATCTGGGAGCCTTGTTATGCTGATGGGCGGGATGTAAATTGCCAACAGACACTCGGGAGAAGTGTATGGTGTTTCCTGAAACATCTAAAAAACAAAGCAACAGAGCCTAGGGCTCTTCCACATATGGTCCTATGGCTTAGGGAAATTAAAATCAGAAAGACACAGCCACCCCAAAGTTTGGGACACCTCTGTTTACAAGAACCTCGTTTACAGTACAAGTTCAACATCGCAGAAAGTGAAAAATGGATAAAGAAGTTGTGGTATTTACTTACAAAGCAATATCACACAGCAATGAAATCTATGTCATCAGGCCCTTAGCAGCACAATGAGTGGATTCAGGTATGATGATTCTAACTGAAATAAGTCACACAGAAAAAGAAACATCATAAGATATCAGTAATACACGGAATATAAACTTGGCTACACAGGAACTGAATTCCAGAACAGAACAGGGTCTCAAATTTAGAAAACAAACTTATGCTTGCTTAAGGGGAAAGGTGAGTTGGGGTGCTGCATAAAACCAGAGATTGAAATGAGCACAGATAAAGTTCCTTAAGCCAAATATGGAATAGACAAGAGCTACTCCTTGCTCAACGAAATGGATTCAACACCGCATATTAAACGCCTAAGAATGTACCTGACTAGTAAGTATCTTAAAACCTATGGATTGCTATGTCTCCAAAAGAGAATCAAGCGTGTGTACAGGGGCATAAACGCAGCAGTGATAGGATTGGAGAGGTTCGGTGAGCAAATGAAGACCCTTTGAAGTCATATTGCATGGTACCCATTACACAGGTCTCAACTCTCCAGGTTTAAGGTATTCTTCCTTCAGCTAAAACATGCAAGTGGAACCTAGAGTATGATCAACCATGTAAACGGGAGAGGTGTTCAAATATGTCTCAGTTTTCCTCTCCTGGTACTCGGGTGCAACATTCCAGACGCTTTACTAACACTCTCCCGACTTGGAGAGTCAGTCCCTTTAACCTCCTGTTTGGCCCAGTTTGCAATTTCTGCGGAAGATGAACAGGAATAGCGAGAACCAATGAGAGACTAGCTGGAGGTGTCTGGACGGGCAAACTTAACTCTCATTTCCCACCAGGAAGAGGAAATAACCAAAGGCTCAGTGTGCCGTGCCGGAACCAGATTAGGGCCTGAAGCCATTCTGCGGTGTTGCAGCTAGCTGAAAAGAAAGCGAGTTGAAGAAAGGAGCTCAGGGGCACTGTAATTCACAAACCTGCAGAGTTATAAATGACAGCTATCGTCCAAAAATATACTGAAGTAAGGCTGCCAAGAGGACTTGAAAGCGGGGCAGAATTGCAGGAAACCGATTTCAGGAGGTAGACTGGAATTGCATTGAAAGCACAGGAAAAGAGGCAGAACGTCCACAATGATGCACTTGGCCAAAAAGGGCGTATGCGTTTTTTCCTGAATATATTCAGGAAAAAACGCATACGCCCTTTTAGGCCAACCAAGCAAGCTTGCAAAGGAAATCTGCACTACAATGAAGTCTCACTTCCCCCCGGTCAAAAGGGCCATCTGAAAAAAGTGTAAAATCCAGAAAGACAGGACAGGCCATGGAGAACTGGGAGCCTTGTTATGCTGATGGGCGGGATGTAAATTGCCAACAGACACTCGGGAGAAGTGTATGGTGTTTCCTGAAACATCTAAAAAACAAAGCAACAGAGCCTAGGGCACTTCCACTTATGGTCCTATAGCTTAGGGAAATTAAAATCAAAAGGACACAGCCACCCCAAAGTTTGGGACACCTCTGTTTACAAGAACCTCGTTTACAGTACAAGTTGAACATCGCAGAAAGTGAAAAATGGATAAAGAAGTTGTGGTATTTACTTACAAAGCAATATCACTCAGCAATGAAATTTATGTCATCAGGCCCATAGCAGCATAATGAGTGGATTCAGGTACGATGATTCTAACTGAAATAAGTCACACAGAAAAAGAAACATCATAAGATATCACTAATACACGGAATGTAAACTTGGCTACACAGGAACTGAATTCCAAAACACAACAGGGTCTCAAATTTAGAAAACCAACTTATGCTTGCTTAAGGGTAAAGGGGAGTTGGGGTGCTGCATAAAACCAGAGATTGAAATGAGCACAGATAAAGTTCCTTAAGCCAAATATGGAATAGACAAGAGCTACTCCTTGCTCAACGAAATGGACTCAACACCCCATATTAAACGCCTAAGAATGTACCTGACTAGTAAGTATCTTAAAACCTATGGTTTGCTATGTCTCCAAAAGAGAATCAAGCGTGTGTACAGGGGCATAAACGCAGCAGTGATAGGATTGGATAGGTTCGGTGAGCAAATGAAGACCCTTTGAAGTCATATTGCATGGTACCCATTACACAGGTCTCAACTCTCCAGGTTTAAGGTATTCTTCCTTCAGCTAAAACATGCATGTGGAACCCAGAGTATGATCAACCGTGTGAACGGGAGACGTGTTCAAATATGTCTCAGTTCTCCTCCCCTGGTACTCGGGTGCAACATTCCAGGCGCTTTACTAACACTCTCCCCACTTGGAGAGTCAGCACCTTTAACCTCCTGTTTGGCCCTGTTTGCAATTTCTGCGGAAGAGGAACAGGAATAGGGAGAACCAATGAGTGACTAGCTGTAGGTGTCTGGACGGGCAAACTTAACTCTCATTTCCCACCAGGAAGAGGAAATAACCAAAGGCTCAGTGTGCCGTGCCGGAACCAGATTAGGGCCTGAAGCCATCCTGCGGTGTTGCGGCCAGCTGAAAAGAAAGCAAGTTGAAGAAAGTAGCTCAGGGGCACTGTAATTCACAAACCTGCAGAGTTATAAATGACAGCTATCGTCCAAAAATATACTGAAGTAAGGCTGCCAAGAGGACTTGAAAGTGGGGCAGAATTGCAGGAAACCGATTTCAGGAGGTAGACTGGAATTGCATTGAAAGCACAGGAAAAGAGGCAGAACGTCCACAATGATGCACTTGGCCAAAAAGGGCGTATGCGTTTTTTCCTGAATATATTCAGGAAAAAACGCATACGCCCTTTTTGGCCAACCAAGCAAGCTTGCAAAGGAAATGTGCACTACAATGAAGTCTCACTTCCCCCCGGTCAAAAGGGCCATCTGAAAAAAGTGTAAAATCCAGAAAGGCAGGACAGGCCATGGAGAACTGGGAGCCTTGTTATGCTGATGGGCAGGATGTAAATTGCCAACAGACACTCGGGAGAAGTGTATGGTGTTTCCTGAAACATCTAAAAAACAAAGCAACAGAGCCTAGGGCACTTCCACTTATGGTCCTATAGCTTAGGGAAATTAAAATCAAAAGGACACAGCCACCCCAAATTTTGGGACGCCTCTGTTTACAAGAACCTCGTTTACAGTACAAGTTGAACATCGCAGAAAGTGAAAAATGGATAAAGAAGTTGTGGTATTTACTTACAAAGCAATATCACTCAGCAATGAAATTTATGTCATCAGGCCCATAGCAGCATAATGAGTGGATTCAGGTACGATGATTCTAACTGAAATAAGTCACACAGAAAAAGAAACATGATAAGATATCACTAATACACGGAATGTAAACTTGGCTACACAGGAACTGAATTCCAAAACAGAACAGGGTCTCAAATTTAGAAAACCAACTTATGCTTGCTTAAGGGGAAAGGGGAGTTGGGGTGCTGCATAAAACCAGAGATTGAAATGAGCACAGATAAAGTTCCTTAAGCCAAATATGGAATAGACAAGAGCTACTCCTTGCTCAACGAAATGGACTCAACACCCCATATTAAACGCCTAAGAATGTACCTGACTAGTAAGTATCTTAAAACCTATGGATTGCTATGTCTCCAAAAGAGAATCAAGCATATGTACAGGGGCATAAACGCAGCAGTATAGGATTGGAGAGGTTCGGTGAGCAAATGAAGACCCTTTGAAGTCATATTGCATGGTACCCATTACACGGGTCTCAACTCTCCAGGTTTAAGGTATTCTTCCTTCAGCTAAAACATGCATGTGGAACCCAGAGTATGATCAACCGTGTGAACGGGAGACGTGTTCAAATATGTCTCAGTTTTCCTCCCCTGGTACTCGGGTGCAACATTCCAGACGCTTTACTAACACTCTCCCGACTTGGGGAGCGCCTTTAACCTCCTGTTTGGCCCAGTTTGCAATTTCTGCGGAAGATGAACAGGAATAGCGAGAACCAATGAGAGACTAGCTGGAGGTGTCTGGACGGGCAAATTTAACTCTCATTTCCCACCAGGAAGAGGAATTAACCAAAGGCTCAGCATGCCGTGCCGGAACCAGATTAGGGCCTGAAGCCATCCTGCGGTGTTGCGGCCAGGTCACAAGAAAGCGAGTTGAAGAAAGGAGCTCAGGGGCACTGTAATTCACAAACTTGCAGAGTTATAAATGACAGCTATCGTCCAAAAATATACTGAAGTAAGGCTGCCAAGGGGACATGAAAGCGGGGCAGAATTGCAGGAAACAGATTTCAGGAGGTAGACTGGAATTACATTGAAAGCATAGGAAAAGAGGCAGAACGTCCACAATGATGCAGTTCGCCAAAAAGTGCGTATGCGTTTTTTCCTGAATATATTCAGTAAAAAACGCATACGCCCTTTTTGGCCAACCAAGCAAGCTTGCAAAGGAAATCTGCACTACAATGAAGTCTCACTTCCCCCCGGTCAAAAGGGCCATCTGAATAAAGTGTAAAATCCAGAAAGGCAGGACAGACCATGGAGAACTGGGAGCCTTGTTATGCTGATGGGCGGGATGTAAATTGCCAACAGACACTCGGGAGAAGTGTATGGTGTTTCCTGAAACATCTAAAAAACAAAGCAACAGAGCCTAGGGCACTTGCACTTATGGTCCTATAGCTTAGGGAAATTAAAATCAAAAAGACACAGCCACCCCAAAGTTTGGGACGCCGCTGTTTACAAGAACCTCGTTTACCGTACAAGTTCAATATCACAGAAAGTGAAAAATGGATAAAGAACTTGTGGGACTTACGTACAATGCACTATCACTCAGCAATGAAATCTATGTCATCAGGCCCTTAGCAGCACAATGAGTGGATTCAGGTATGATGATTCTAACTGAAATAAGTCACACAGAAAAAGAAACATCATAAGATATCAGTAATACACGGAATGTAAACTTGGCTACACAGGAACTGAATTCCAGAACAGAACAGGGTCTCAAATTTAGAAAACCAACTTATGCTTGCTTAAGGGGAAAGGTGAGTTGGGGTGCTGCATAAAACCAGAGATTGAAATGAGCACAGATAAAGTTCCTTAAGCCAAATATGGAATAGACAAGAGCTACTCCTTGCTCAACGAAATGGACTCAACACCCCATATTAAACGCCTAAGAATGTACCTGACTAGTAAGTATCTTAAAACCTATGGATTGCTATGTCTCCAAAAGAGAATCAAGCATGTGTACAGGGGCATAAACCCAGCAGTGATAGGATTGGAGAGGTTCGGTGAGCAAATGAAGACCCTTTGAAGTCATATTGCATGGTACCCATTCCACGGGTCTCAACTCTCCAGGTTTAAGGTATTCTTCCTTCAGCTAAAACATGCATGTGGAACCCAGAGTATGATCAACCGTGTGAACGGGAGACGTGTTCAAATATGTCTCAGTTTTTGTACCCTGGTACTCGGGTGCAACATTCCAGACACTTTACTAACACTCTCCCGACTTGGAGAGTCAGTCCCTTTAACCTCCTGTTTGGCCCAGTTTGCAATTTCTGTGGAAGATGAACAGGAATAGCGAGAACCAATGAATGACTAGCTTGAGGTGCCTGGACGGGCAAATTTAACTCTAATTTCCCACCAGGAAGAGGAATTAACCAAAGGCTCAGCGTGCCGTTCCGGAAACAGATTAGGGCCTGAAGCCATCCTGCGGTGTTGCGGCCAGCTCACAAGAAAGCGAGTTGAAGAAAGGAGCTCAGGGGCACTGTAATTCACAAACCTGCAGAGTTATAAATGACAGCTATCGTCCAAAAATATACTGAAGTAAGGCTGCCAAGAGGACTTGAAAGCAGGGCAGAATTGCAGGAAACCGATTTCAGGACGTAGACTGGAATTGCATTGAAAGCATAGGAAAAGAGGCAGAACGTCCACAATGATGCACTTGGCCAAAAAGGGCGTATGCGTTTTTTCCTGAATATATTCAGGAAAAAACGCATACGCCCTTTTTGGCCAACCAAGCAAGCTTGCAAAGGAAATGTGCACTACAATGAAGTCTCACTTCCCCCCGGTCAAAAGGGCCATCTGAAAAAAGTGTAAAATCCAGAAAGGCAGGACAGGCCATGGAGAACTGGGAGCCTTGTTATGCTAATGGGCGGGATGTAAATTGCCAACAGACACTCAGGAAACCTGTATGGTGTTTCCTGA
Organism: Stenella coeruleoalba; assembly: GCF_951394435.1. NCBI lineage: Eukaryota > Metazoa > Chordata > Mammalia > Artiodactyla > Delphinidae > Stenella > Stenella coeruleoalba. The sequence goes on from NW_027646391.1 coordinate 663,244, forward strand.
AACATCTAAAAAACAAAGCAACAGAGCCTAGGGCACTTCCACTTATGGTCCTATAGCTTAGGGAAATTAAAATCAAAAAGACACAGCCACCCCAAAGTTTGGGACGCCTCTGTTTACAAGAACCTCGTTTACAGTACAAGTTCAACATCGCAGAAAGTGAAAAATGGATAAAGAACTTGTGGTATTTACTTACAAAGCAATATCACTCAGCAATGAAATCTATGTCATCAGGCCCTTAGCAGCACAATGAGTGGATTCAGGTATGATGATTCTAACTGAAATAAGTCACATAGAAAAAGAAACATCATAAGATATCAGTAACACACGGAATGTAAACTTGGCTACACAGGAACTGAATTCCAGAACAGAACAGGGTCTCAAATTTAGAAAACCAACTTATGCTTGCTTAAGGGGAAAGGTGAGTTGGGGTGCTGCATAAAACCAGAGATTGAAATGAGCACAGATAAAGTTCCTTAAGCCAAATATGGAATAGACAAGAGCTACTCCTTGCTCAACGAAATGGACTCAACACCGCATATTAAACGCCTAAGAATGTACCTGACTAGTAAGTATCTTAAAACCTATGTATTGCTATGTCTCCGAAAGAGAATCAAGCATGTGTACAGGGGCATAAACCCAGCAGTGATAGGATTGGAAATGTTCGGTGAGCAAATGAAGACCCTTTGAAGTCATATTGCATGGGACCCATTCCACGGGTTTCAACTACCCAGGTTTAAGGTATTCTTCCTTCAGCTAAAACATGCATGTGGAAGCTAGAGTATGATCAACCATGTGATCGGGAGACGTGTTCAAATATGTCTCAATTTCCGTACCCTGGTACTCGGGTGCAACATTCCAGACACTTTACTAACACTCTCCCGACTTGGAGAGTCAGTCCCTTTAACCTCCTGTTTGGCCCAGTTTGCAATTTCTGCGGAAGATGAACAGGAATAGCGAGAACCAATGAGAGACTAGCTGGAGGTGCCTGGACGGGCAAATTTAACTCTAATTTCCCACCAGGAAGAGGAATTAACCAAAGGCTCAGCGTGCCGTTCCGGAAACAGATTAGGGCCTGAAGCCATCCTGCGGTGTTGCGGCCAGCTCACAAGAAAGCGAGTTGAAGAAAGGAGCTCAGGGGCACTGTAATTCACAAACCTGCAGAGTTATAAATGACAGCTATCGTCCAAAAATATACTGAAGTAAGGCTGCCAAGAGGACTTGAAAGCAGGGCAGAATTGCAGGAAACCGATTTCAGGACGTAGACTGGAATTGCATTGAAAGCATAGGAAAAGAGGCAGAACGTCCACAATGATGCACTTGGCCAAAAAGGGCGTATGCGTTTTTTCCTGAATATATTCAGGAAAAAACGCATACGCCCTTTTTGGCCAACCAAGCAAGCTTGCAAAGGAAATGTGCACTACAATGAAGTCTCACTTCCCCCCGGTCAAAAGGGCCATCTGAAAAAAGTGTAAAATCCAGAAAGGCAGGACAGGCCATGGAGAACTGGGAGCCTTGTTATGCTAATGGGCGGGATGTAAATTGCCAACAGACACTCAGGAAACCTGTATGGTGTTTCCTGAAACATCTAAAAAACAAAGCAACAGAGCCTAGGGCACTTCCACTTATGGTCCTATAGCTTAGGGAAATTAAAATCAAAAAGACACAGCCACCCCAAAGTTTGGGACGCCTCTGTTTACAAGAACCTCGTTTACAGTACAAGTTCAACATCGCAGAAAGTGAAAAATGGATAAAGAACTTGTGGTATTTACTTACAAAGCAATATCACTCAGCAATGAAATCTATGTCATCAGGCCCTTAGCAGCACAATGAGTGGATTCAGGTATGATGATTCTAACTGAAATAAGTCACATAGAAAAAGAAACATCATAAGATATCAGTAACACACGGAATGTAAACTTGGCTACACAGGAACTGAATTCCAAAACAGAACAGGGTCTCAAATTTAGAAAACCAACTTATGCTTGCTTAAGGGGAAAGGTGAGTTGGGGTGCTGCATAAAACCAGAGATTGAAATGAGCACAGATAAAGTTCCTTAAGCCAAATATGGAATAGACAAGAGCTACTCCTTGCTCAACGAAATGGACTCAACACCGCATATTAAACGCCTAAGAATGTACCTGACTAGTAAGTATCTTAAAACCTATGTATTGCTATGTCTCCGAAAGAGAATCAAGCATGTGTACAGGGGCATAAACCCAGCAGTGATAGGATTGGAAATGTTCGGTGAGCAAATGAAGACCCTTTGAAGTCATATTGCATGGTACCCATTTCACGGGTTTCAACTACCCAGGTTTAAGGTATTCTTCCTTCAGCTAAAACATGCATGTGGAAGCTAGAGTATGATCAACCATGTGATCGGGAGACGTGTTCAAATATGTCTCAATTTCCGTACCCTGGTACTCGGGTGCAACATTCCAGACACTTTACTAACACTCTCCCGACTTGGAGAGTCAGTCCCTTTAACCTCCTGTTTGGCCCAGTTTGCAATTTCTGCGGAAGATGAACAGGAATAGCGAGAACCAATGAGAGACTAGCTGGAGGTGTCTGGACGGGCAAATTTAACTCTCATTTCCCAGCAGGAAGAGGAATTAACCAAAGGCTCAGCGTGCCGTGCCGGAAACAGATTAGGGCCTGAAGCCATCCTGCGGTGTTGCGGCCAGCTCACAAGAAAGCGAGTTGAAGAAAGGAGCTCAGGGGCACTGTAATTCACAAACCTGCAGAGTTATAAATGACAGCTATCGTCCAAAAATATACTGAAGTAAGGCTGCCAAGAGGACTTGAAAGCGGGGCAGAATTGCAGGAAACCGATTTCAGGAGGTAGACTGGAATTGCATTGAAAGCATAGGAAAAGAGGCAGAACGTCCACAATGATGCACTTGGCCAAAAAGGGCGTATGCGTTTTTTCCTGAATATATTCAGGAAAAAACGCATACGCCCTTTTTGGCCAACCAAGCAAGCTTGCAAAGGAAATCTGCACTACAATGAAGTCTCACTTCCCCCCGGTCAAAAGGGCCATCAGAAAAAAGTGTAAAATCCAGAAAGGCAGGACAGGCCATGGAGAACTGGGAGCCTTGTTATGCTGATGGGCGGGATGGAAATTGCCAACAGACACTCGAGAGAAGTGTATGGTGTTTCCTGAAACATCTAAAAAACAAAGCAACAGAGCCTAGGGCTCTTCCACATATGGTCCTATAGCTTAGGGAAATTAAAATCAAAAAGACACAGCCACCCCAAAGTTTGGGACGCCTCTGTTACAAGAACCTCGTTTACAGAACAAGTTCAACATCGCAGAAAGTGAAAAATGGATAAAGAAGTTGTGGTATTTACTTACAAAGCAATATCACTCAGCAATGAAATCTATGTCATCAGGCCCTTAGCAGCACAATGAGTGGATTCAGGTATGATGATTCTAACTGAAATAAGTCACACAGAAATAGAAACATCATAAGATATCAGTAATACACGGAATGTAAACTTGGCTACACAGGAACTGAATTACAGAACAGAACAGGGTCTCAAATTTAGAAAACCAACTTATGCTTGCTTAAGGGGAAAGGTGAGTTGGGGTGCTGCATAAAACCAGAGATTGAAATGAGCACAGATAAAGTTCCTTAAGCCAAATATGGAATAGACAAGAGCTACTCCTTGCTCAACGAAATGGATTCAACACCGCATATTAAACGCCTAAGAATGTACCTGACTAGTAAGTATCTTAAAACCTATGGATTGCTATGTCTCCAAAAGAGAATCAAGCGTGTGTACAGGGGCATAAACGCAGCAGTGATAGGATTGGAGAGGTTCGGTGAGCAAATGAAGACCCTTTGAAGTCATATTGCATGGTACCCATTCCACGGGTTTCAACTACCCAGGTTTAAGGTATTCTTCCTTCAGCTAAAACATGCATGTGGAACCCAGAGTATGATCAACCGTGTGAACGGGAGACGTGTTCAAATATGTCTCAGTTCTCCTCCCCTGGTACTCGGGTGCAACATTCCAGGTGCTTTACTAACACTCTCCCCACTTGGAGAGTCAGCACCTTTAACCTCCTGTTTGGCCCTGTTTGCAATTTCTGCGGAAGAGGAACAGGAATAGGGAGAACCAATGAGAGACTAGCTGTAGGTGTCTGGACGGGCAAACTTAACTCTCATTTCCCACCAGGAAGAGGAAATAACCAAAGGCTCAGTGTGCCGTGCCGGAACCAGATTAGGGCCTGAAGCCATCCTGTGGTGTTGCGGCCAGCTGAAAAGAAAGCAAGTTGAAGAAAGTAGCTCAGGGGCACTGTAATTCACAAACCTGCAGAGTTATAAATGACAGCTATCGTCCAAAAATATACTGAAGTAAGGCTGCCAAGAGGACTTGAAAGTGGGGCAGAATTGCAGGAAACCGATTTCAGGAGGTAGACTGGAATTGCATTGAAAGCACAGGAAAAGAGGCAGAACGTCCACAATGATGCACTTGGCCAAAAAGGGCGTATGCGTTTTTTCCTGAATATATTCAGGAAAAAACGCATACGCACTTTTTGGCCAACCAAGAAAGCTTGCAAAGGAAATCTGCAATACAATGAAGTCTCACTTCCCCCCGGTCAAAAGGGCCATCTGAAAAAAGTGTAAAATCCAGAAAGGCAGGACAGGCCATGGAGAACTGGGAGCCTTGTTATGCTGATGGGCGGGATGTAAATTGCCAACAGACACTCGGTAGAAGTGTATGGTGTTTCCTGAAACATCTAAAAAACAAAGCAACAGAGCCTAGGGCACTTCCACTTATGGTCCTATAGCTTAGGGAAATTAAAATCAAAAGGACACAGCCACCCCAAATTTTGGGACGCCTCTGTTTACAAGAACCTCGTTTACAGTACAAGTTGAACATCGCAGAAAGTGAAAAATGGATAAAGAAGTTGTGGTATTTACTTACAAAGCAATATCACTCAGCAATGAAATTTATGTCATCAGGCCCATAGCAGCATAATGAGTGGATTCAGGTACGATGATTCTAACTGAAATAAGTCACACAGAAAAAGAAACATGATAAGATATCACTAATACACGGAATGTAAACTTGGCTACACAGGAACTGAATTCCAAAACAGAACAGGGTCTCAAATTTAGAAAACCAACTTATGCTTGCTTAAGGGTAAAGGGGAGTTGGGGTGCTGCATAAAACCAGAGATTGAAATGAGCACAGATAAAGTTCCTTAAGCCAAATATGGAATAGACAAGAGCTACTCCTTGCTCAACGAAATGGACTCAACACCCCATATTAAACGCCTAAGAATGTACCTGACTAGTAAGTATCTTAAAACCTATGGATTGCTATGTCTCCAAAAGGGAATCAAGCATGTGTACAGGGGCATAAACGCAGCAGTGATAGGATTGGATAGGTTCGGTGAGCAAATGAAGACCCTTTGAAGTCATATTGCATGGTACCCATTACACAGGTCTCAACTCTCCAGGTTTAAGGTATTCTTCCTTCAGCTAAAACATGCATGTGGAACCCAGAGTATGATCAACCGTGTGAACGGGAGACGTGTTCAAATATGTCTCAGTTCTCCTCCCCTGGTACTCGGGTGCAACATTCCAGACACTTTACTAACACTCTCCCGACTTGGAGAGTCAGTCCCTTTAACCTCCTGTTTGGCCCAGTTTGCAATTTCTGCGGAAGATGAACAGGAATAGTGAGAACCAATGAGAGACTAGCTGGAGGTGTCTGGACGGGCAAATTTAACTCTCATTTCCCACCAGGAAGAGGAATTAACCAAAGGCTCAGCGTGCCGTGCCGGAAACAGATTAGGGCCTGAAGCCATCCTGCGGTGTTGCGGCCAGCTCACAAGAAAGCGAGTTGAAGAAAGGAGCTCAGGGGCACTGTAATTCACAAACATGCAGAGTTATAAATGACAACTATCGTCCAAAAATATACTGAAGTAAGGCTGCCAAGAGGACTTGAAAGCGGGGCAGAATTGCAGGAAACCGATTTCAGGAGGTAGACTGGAATTGCATTGAAAGCATAGGAAAAGAGGCAGAACGTCCACAATGATGCACTTGGCCAAAAAGGGCGTATGCGTTTTTTCCTGAATATATTCAGGAAAAAACGCATACGCCCTTTTAGGCCAACCAAGCAAGCTTGCAAAGGAAATCTGCACTACAATGAAGTCTCACTTCCCCCCGGTCAAAAGGGCCATCTGAAAAAAGTGTAAAATCCAGAAAGGCAAGACAGGCCATGGAGATCTGGGAGCCTTGTTATGCTGATGGGCGGGATGTAAATTGCCAACAGACACTCGGGAGAAGTGTATGGTGTTTCCTGAAACATCTAAAAAACAAAGCAACAGAGCCTAGGGCTCTTCCACATATGGTCCTATGGCTTAGGGAAATTAAAATCAGAAAGACACAGCCACCCCAAAGTTTGGGACACCTCTGTTTACAAGAACCTCGTTTACAGTACAAGTTCAACATCGCAGAAAGTGAAAAATGGATAAAGAAGTTGTGGTATTTACTTACAAAGCAATATCACACAGCAATGAAATCTATGTCATCAGGCCCTTAGCAGCACAATGAGTGGATTCAGGTATGATGATTCTAACTGAAATAAGTCACACAGAAAAAGAAACATCATAAGATATCAGTAATACACGGAATATAAACTTGGCTACACAGGAACTGAATTCCAGAACAGAACAGGGTCTCAAATTTAGAAAACAAACTTATGCTTGCTTAAGGGGAAAGGTGAGTTGGGGTGCTGCATAAAACCAGAGATTGAAATGAGCACAGATAAAGTTCCTTAAGCCAAATATGGAATAGACAAGAGCTACTCCTTGCTCAACGAAATGGATTCAACACCGCATATTAAACGCCTAAGAATGTACCTGACTAGTAAGTATCTTAAAACCTATGGATTGCTATGTCTCCAAAAGAGAATCAAGCGTGTGTACAGGGGCATAAACGCAGCAGTGATAGGATTGGAGAGGTTCGGTGAGCAAATGAAGACCCTTTGAAGTCATATTGCATGGTACCCATTACACAGGTCTCAACTCTCCAGGTTTAAGGTATTCTTCCTTCAGCTAAAACATGCAAGTGGAACCTAGAGTATGATCAACCATGTAAACGGGAGAGGTGTTCAAATATGTCTCAGTTTTCCTCTCCTGGTACTCGGGTGCAACATTCCAGACGCTTTACTAACACTCTCCCGACTTGGAGAGTCAGTCCCTTTAACCTCCTGTTTGGCCCAGTTTGCAATTTCTGCGGAAGATGAACAGGAATAGCGAGAACCAATGAGAGACTAGCTGGAGGTGTCTGGACGGGCAAACTTAACTCTCATTTCCCACCAGGAAGAGGAAATAACCAAAGGCTCAGTGTGCCGTGCCGGAACCAGATTAGGGCCTGAAGCCATTCTGCGGTGTTGCAGCTAGCTGAAAAGAAAGCGAGTTGAAGAAAGGAGCTCAGGGGCACTGTAATTCACAAACCTGCAGAGTTATAAATGACAGCTATCGTCCAAAAATATACTGAAGTAAGGCTGCCAAGAGGACTTGAAAGCGGGGCAGAATTGCAGGAAACCGATTTCAGGAGGTAGACTGGAATTGCATTGAAAGCACAGGAAAAGAGGCAGAACGTCCACAATGATGCACTTGGCCAAAAAGGGCGTATGCGTTTTTTCCTGAATATATTCAGGAAAAAACGCATACGCCCTTTTAGGCCAACCAAGCAAGCTTGCAAAGGAAATCTGCACTACAATGAAGTCTCACTTCCCCCCGGTCAAAAGGGCCATCTGAAAAAAGTGTAAAATCCAGAAAGACAGGACAGGCCATGGAGAACTGGGAGCCTTGTTATGCTGATGGGCGGGATGTAAATTGCCAACAGACACTCGGGAGAAGTGTATGGTGTTTCCTGAAACATCTAAAAAACAAAGCAACAGAGCCTAGGGCACTTCCACTTATGGTCCTATAGCTTAGGGAAATTAAAATCAAAAGGACACAGCCACCCCAAAGTTTGGGACACCTCTGTTTACAAGAACCTCGTTTACAGTACAAGTTGAACATCGCAGAAAGTGAAAAATGGATAAAGAAGTTGTGGTATTTACTTACAAAGCAATATCACTCAGCAATGAAATCTATGTCATCAGGCCCATAGCAGCATAATGAGTGGATTCAGGTACGATGATTCTAACTGAAATAAGTCACACAGAAAAAGAAACATGATAAGATATCACTAATACACGGAATGTAAACTTGGCTACACAGGAACTGAATTCCAAAACACAACAGGGTCTCAAATTTAGAAAACCAACTTATGCTTGCTTAAGGGTAAAGGGGAGTTGGGGTGCTGCATAAAACCAGAGATTGAAATGAGCACAGATAAAGTTCCTTAAGCCAAATATGGAATAGACAAGAGCTACTCCTTGCTCAACGAAATGGACTCAACACCCCATATTAAACGCCTAAGAATGTACCTGACTAGTAAGTATCTTAAAACCTATGGTTTGCTATGTCTCCAAAAGAGAATCAAGCGTGTGTACAGGGGCATAAACGCAGCAGTGATAGGATTGGATAGGTTCGGTGAGCAAATGAAGACCCTTTGAAGTCATATTGCATGGTACCCATTACACAGGTCTCAACTCTCCAGGTTTAAGGTATTCTTCCTTCAGCTAAAACATGCATGTGGAACCCAGAGTATGATCAACCGTGTGAACGGGAGACGTGTTCAAATATGTCTCAGTTCTCCTCCCCTGGTACTCGGGTGCAACATTCCAGGCGCTTTACTAACACTCTCCCCACTTGGAGAGTCAGCACCTTTAACCTCCTGTTTGGCCCTGTTTGCAATTTCTGCGGAAGAGGAACAGGAATAGGGAGAACCAATGAGTGACTAGCTGTAGGTGTCTGGACGGGCAAACTTAACTCTCATTTCCCACCAGGAAGAGGAAATAACCAAAGGCTCAGTGTGCCGTGCCGGAACCAGATTAGGGCCTGAAGCCATCCTGCGGTGTTGCGGCCAGCTGAAAAGAAAGCAAGTTGAAGAAAGTAGCTCAGGGGCACTGTAATTCACAAACCTGCAGAGTTATAAATGACAGCTATCGTCCAAAAATATACTGAAGTAAGGCTGCCAAGGGGACATGAAAGCGGGGCAGAATTGCAGGAAACAGATTTCAGGAGGTAGACTGGAATTACATTGAAAGCATAGGAAAAGAGGCAGAACGTCCACAATGATGCAGTTCGCCAAAAAGTGCGTATGCGTTTTTTCCTGAATATATTCAGTAAAAAACGCATACGCCCTTTTTGGCCAACCAAGCAAGCTTGCAAAGGAAATCTGCACTACAATGAAGTCTCACTTCCCCCCGGTCAAAAGGGCCATCTGAATAAAGTGTAAAATCCAGAAAGGCAGGACAGACCATGGAGAACTGGGAGCCTTGTTATGCTGATGGGCGGGATGTAAATTGCCAACAGACACTCGGGAGAAGTGTATGGTGTTTCCTGAAACATCTAAAAAACAAAGCAACAGAGCCTAGGGCACTTGCACTTATGGTCCTATAGCTTAGGGAAATTAAAATCAAAAAGACACAGCCACCCCAAAGTTTGGGACGCCGCTGTTTACAAGAACCTCGTTTACCGTACAAGTTCAATATCACAGAAAGTGAAAAATGGATAAAGAACTTGTGGGACTTACGTACAATGCACTATCACTCAGCAATGAAATCTATGTCATCAGGCCCTTAGCAGCACAATGAGTGGATTCAGGTATGATGATTCTAACTGAAATAAGTCACACAGAAAAAGAAACATGATAAGATATCACTAATACACGGAATGTAAACTTGGCTACACAGGAACTGAATTCCAAAACACAACAGGGTCTCAAATTTAGAAAACCAACTTATGCTTGCTTAAGGGTAAAGGGGAGTTGGGGTGCTGCATAAAACCAGAGATTGAAATGAGCACAGATAAAGTTCCTTAAGCCAAATATGGAATAGACAAGAGCTACTCCTTGCTCAACGAAATGGACTCAACACCCCATATTAAACGCCTAAGAATGTACCTGACTAGTAAGTATCTTAAAACCTATGGTTTGCTATGTCTCCAAAAGAGAATCAAGCGTGTGTACAGGGGCATAAACGCAGCAGTGATAGGATTGGATAGGTTCGGTGAGCAAATGAAGACCCTTTGAAGTCATATTGCATGGTACCCATTACACAGGTCTCAACTCTCCAGGTTTAAGGTATTCTTCCTTCAGCTAAAACATGCATGTGGAACCCAGAGTATGATCAACCGTGTGAACGGGAGACGTGTTCAAATATGTCTCAGTTCTCCTCCCCTGGTACTCGGGTGCAACATTCCAGGCGCTTTACTAACACTCTCCCCACTTGGAGAGTCAGCACCTTTAACCTCCTGTTTGGCCCTGTTTGCAATTTCTGCGGAAGAGGAACAGGAATAGGGAGAACCAATGAGTGACTAGCTGTAGGTGTCTGGACGGGCAAACTTAACTCTCATTTCCCACCAGGAAGAGGAAATAACCAAAGGCTCAGTGTGCCGTGCCGGAACCAGATTAGGGCCTGAAGCCATCCTGCGGTGTTGCGGCCAGCTGAAAAGAAAGCGAGTTGAAGAAAGTAGCTCAGGGGCACTGTAATTCACAAACCTGCAGAGTTATAAATGACAGCTATCGTCCAAAAATATACTGAAGTAAGGCTGCCAAGGGGACATGAAAGCGGGGCAGAATTGCAGGAAACAGATTTCAGGAGGTAGACTGGAATTACATTGAAAGCATAGGAAAAGAGGCAGAACGTCCACAATGATGCAGTTCGCCAAAAAGTGCGTATGCGTTTTTTCCTGAATATATTCAGTAAAAAACGCATACGCCCTTTTTGGCCAACCAAGCAAGCTTGCAAAGGAAATCTGCACTACAATGAAGTCTCACTTCCCCCCGGTCAAAAGGGCCATCTGAATAAAGTGTAAAATCCAGAAAGGCAGGACAGACCATGGAGAACTGGGAGCCTTGTTATGCTGATGGGCGGGATGTAAATTGCCAACAGACACTCGGGAGAAGTGTATGGTGTTTCCTGAAACATCTAAAAAACAAAGCAACAGAGCCTAGGGCACTTGCACTTATGGTCCTATAGCTTAGGGAAATTAAAATCAAAAAGACACAGCCACCCCAAAGTTTGGGACGCCGCTGTTTACAAGAACCTCGTTTACCGTACAAGTTCAATATCACAGAAAGTGAAAAATGGATAAAGAACTTGTGGGACTTACGTACAATGCACTATCACTCAGCAATGAAATCTATGTCATCAGGCCCTTAGCAGCACAATGAGTGGATTCAGGTATGATGATTCTAACTGAAATAAGTCACACAGAAAAAGAAACATCATAAGATATCAGTAATACACGGAATGTAAACTTGGCTACACAGGAACTGAATTCCAGAACAGAACAGGGTCTCAAATTTAGAAAACCAACTTATGCTTGCTTAAGGGGAAAGGTGAGTTGGGGTGCTGCATAAAACCAGAGATTGAAATGAGCACAGATAAAGTTCCTTAAGCCAAATATGGAATAGACAAGAGCTACTCCTTGCTCAACGAAATGGACTCAACACCCCATATTAAACGCCTAAGAATGTACCTGACTAGTAAGTATCTTAAAACCTATGGATTGCTATGTCTCCAAAAGAGAATCAAGCATGTGTACAGGGGCATAAACCCAGCAGTGATAGGATTGGAGAGGTTCGGTGAGCAAATGAAGACCCTTTGAAGTCATATTGCATGGTACCCATTCCACGGGTCTCAACTCTCCAGGTTTAAGGTATTCTTCCTTCAGCTAAAACATGCATGTGGAACCCAGAGTATGATCAACCGTGTGAACGGGAGACGTGTTCAAATATGTCTCAGTTTTTGTACCCTGGTACTCGGGTGCAACATTCCAGACACTTTACTAACACTCTCCCGACTTGGAGAGTCAGTCCCTTTAACCTCCTGTTTGGCCCAGTTTGCAATTTCTGTGGAAGATGAACAGGAATAGCGAGAACCAATGAATGACTAGCTTGAGGTGCCTGGACGGGCAAATTTAACTCTAATTTCCCACCAGGAAGAGGAATTAACCAAAGGCTCAGCGTGCCGTTCCGGAAACAGATTAGGGCCTGAAGCCATCCTGCGGTGTTGCGGCCAGCTCACAAGAAAGCGAGTTGAAGAAAGGAGCTCAGGGGCACTGTAATTCACAAACCTGCAGAGTTATAAATGACAGCTATCGTCCAAAAATATACTGAAGTAAGGCTGCCAAGAGGACTTGAAAGCAGGGCAGAATTGCAGGAAACCGATTTCAGGACGTAGACTGGAATTGCATTGAAAGCATAGGAAAAGAGGCAGAACGTCCACAATGATGCACTTGGCCAAAAAGGGCGTATGCGTTTTTTCCTGAATATATTCAGGAAAAAACGCATACGCCCTTTTTGGCCAACCAAGCAAGCTTGCAAAGGAAATCTGCACTACAATGAAGTCTCACTTCCCCCCGGTCAAAAGGGCCATCTGAAAAAAGTGTAAAATCCAGAAAGGCAGGACAGGCCATGGAGAACTGGGAGCCTTGTTATGCTAATGGGCGGGATGTAAATTGCCAACAGACACTCAGGAAACCTGTATGGTGTTTCCTGAAACATCTAAAAAACAAAGCAACAGAGCCTAGGGCACTTCCACTTATGGTCCTATAGCTTAGGGAAATTAAAATCAAAAAGACACAGCCACCCCAAAGTTTGGGACGCCTCTGTTTACAAGAACCTCGTTTACAGTACAAGTTCAACATCGCAGAAAGTGAAAAATGGATAAAGAACTTGTGGTATTTACTTACAAAGCAATATCACTCAGCAATGAAATCTATGTCATCAGGCCCTTAGCAGCACAATGAGTGGATTCAGGTATGATGATTCTAACTGAAATAAGTCACATAGAAAAAGAAACATCATAAGATATCAGTAACACACGGAATGTAAACTTGGCTACACAGGAACTGAATTCCAAAACAGAACAGGGTCTCAAATTTAGAAAACCAACTTATGCTTGCTTAAGGGGAAAGGTGAGTTGGGGTGCTGCATAAAACCAGAGATTGAAATGAGCACAGATAAAGTTCCTTAAGCCAAATATGGAATAGACAAGAGCTACTCCTTGCTCAACGAAATGGACTCAACACCGCATATTAAACGCCTAAGAATGTACCTGACTAGTAAGTATCTTAAAACCTATGTATTGCTATGTCTCCGAAAGAGAATCAAGCATGTGTACAGGGGCATAAACCCAGCAGTGATAGGATTGGAAATGTTCGGTGAGCAAATGAAGACCCTTTGAAGTCATATTGCATGGTACCCATTCCACGGGTTTCAACTACCCAGGTTTAAGGTATTCTTCCTTCAGCTAAAACATGCATGTGGAAGCTAGAGTATGATCAACCATGTGATCGGGAGACGTGTTCAAATATGTCTCAATTTCCGTACCCTGGTACTCGGGTGCAACATTCCAGACACTTTACTAACACTCTCCCGACTTGGAGAGTCAGTCCCTTTAACCTCCTGTTTGGCCCAGTTTGCAATTTCTGCGGAAGATGAACAGGAATAGCGAGAACCAATGAGAGACTAGCTGGAGGTGTCTGGACGGGCAAATTTAACTCTCATTTCCCAGCAGGAAGAGGAATTAACCAAAGGCTCAGCGTGCCGTGCCGGAAACAGATTAGGGCCTGAAGCCATCCTGCGGTGTTGCGGCCAGCTCACAAGAAAGCGAGTTGAAGAAAGGAGCTCAGGGGCACTGTAATTCACAAACCTGCAGAGTTATAAATGACAGCTATCGTCCAAAAATAGACTGAAGTAAGGCTGCCAAGAGGACTTGAAAGCGGGGCAGAATTGCAGGAAACCGATTTCAGGAGGTAGACTGGAATTGCATTGAAAGCATAGGAAAAGAGGCAGAACGTCCACAATGATGCACTTGGCCAAAAAGGGCGTATGCGTTTTTTCCTGAATATATTCAGGAAAAAACGCATACGCCCTTTTTGGCCAACCAAGCAAGCTTGCAAAGGAAATCTGCACTACAATGAAGTCTCACTTCCCCCCGGTCAAAAGGGCCATCAGAAAAAAGTGTAAAATCCAGAAAGGCAGGACAGGCCATGGAGAACTGGGAGCCTTGTTATGCTGATGGGCGGGATGGAAATTGCCAACAGACACTCGAGAGAAGTGTATGGTGTTTCCTGAAACATCTAAAAAACAAAGCAACAGAGCCTAGGGCTCTTCCACATATGGTCCTATAGCTTAGGGAAATTAAAATCAAAAAGACACAGCCACCCCAAAGTTTGGGACGCCTCTGTTACAAGAACCTCGTTTACAGAACAAGTTCAACATCGCAGAAAGTGAAAAATGGATAAAGAAGTTGTGGTATTTACTTACAAAGCAATATCACTCAGCAATGAAATCTATGTCATCAGGCCCTTAGCAGCACAATGAGTGGATTCAGGTATGATGATTCTAACTGAAATAAGTCACACAGAAATAGAAACATCATAAGATATCAGTAATACACGGAATGTAAACTTGGCTACACAGGAACTGAATTACAGAACAGAACAGGGTCTCAAATTTAGAAAACCAACTTATGCTTGCTTAAGGGGAAAGGTGAGTTGGGGTGCTGCATAAAACCAGAGATTGAAATGAGCACAGATAAAGTTCCTTAAGCCAAATATGGAATAGACAAGAGCTACTCCTTGCTCAACGAAATGGATTCAACACCGCATATTAAACGCCTAAGAATGTACCTGACTAGTAAGTATCTTAAAACCTATGGATTGCTATGTCTCCAAAAGAGAATCAAGCGTGTGTACAGGGGCATAAACGCAGCAGTGATAGGATTGGAGAGGTTCGGTGAGCAAATGAAGACCCTTTGAAGTCATATTGCATGGTACCCATTCCACGGGTTTCAACTACCCAGGTTTAAGGTATTCTTCCTTCAGCTAAAACATGCATGTGGAACCCAGAGTATGATCAACCGTGTGAACGGGAGACGTGTTCAAATATGTCTCAGTTCTCCTCCCCTGGTACTCGGGTGCAACATTCCAGGTGCTTTACTAACACTCTCCCCACTTGGAGAGTCAGCACCTTTAACCTCCTGTTTGGCCCTGTTTGCAATTTCTGCGGAAGAGGAACAGGAATAGGGAGAACCAATGAGAGACTAGCTGTAGGTGTCTGGACGGGCAAACTTAACTCTCATTTCCCACCAGGAAGAGGAAATAACCAAAGGCTCAGTGTGCCGTGCCGGAACCAGATTAGGGCCTGAAGCCATCCTGTGGTGTTGCGGCCAGCTGAAAAGAAAGCAAGTTGAAGAAAGTAGCTCAGGGGCACTGTAATTCACAAACCTGCAGAGTTATAAATGACAGCTATCGTCCAAAAATATACTGAAGTAAGGCTGCCAAGAGGACTTGAAAGTGGGGCAGAATTGCAGGAAACCGATTTCAGGAGGTAGACTGGAATTGCATTGAAAGCACAGGAAAAGAGGCAGAACGTCCACAATGATGCACTTGGCCAAAAAGGGCGTATGCGTTTTTTCCTGAATATATTCAGGAAAAAACGCATACGCACTTTTTGGCCAACCAAGAAAGCTTGCAAAGGAAATCTGCACTACAATGAAGTCTCACTTCCCCCCGGTCAAAAGGGCCATCTGAAAAAAGTGTAAAATCCAGAAAGGCAGGACAGGCCATGGAGAACTGGGAGCCTTGTTATGCTGATGGGCGGGATGTAAATTGCCAACAGACACTCGGTAGAAGTGTATGGTGTTTCCTGAAACATCTAAAAAACAAAGCAACAGAGCCTAGGGCACTTCCACTTATGGTCCTATAGCTTAGGGAAATTAAAATCAAAAGGACACAGCCACCCCAAATTTTGGGACGCCTCTGTTTACAAGAACCTCGTTTACAGTACAAGTTGAACATCGCAGAAAGTGAAAAATGGATAAAGAAGTTGTGGTATTTACTTACAAAGCAATATCACTCAGCAATGAAATTTATGTCATCAGGCCCATAGCAGCATAATGAGTGGATTCAGGTACGATGATTCTAACTGAAATAAGTCACACAGAAAAAGAAACATGATAAGATATCACTAATACACGGAATGTAAACTTGGCTACACAGGAACTGAATTCCAAAACAGAACAGGGTCTCAAATTTAGAAAACCAACTTATGCTTGCTTAAGGGTAAAGGGGAGTTGGGGTGCTGCATAAAACCAGAGATTGAAATGAGCACAGATAAAGTTCCTTAAGCCAAATATGGAATAGACAAGAGCTACTCCTTGCTCAACGAAATGGACTCAACACCCCATATTAAACGCCTAAGAATGTACCTGACTAGTAAGTATCTTAAAACCTATGGATTGCTATGTCTCCAAAAGGGAATCAAGCATGTGTACAGGGGCATAAACGCAGCAGTGATAGGATTGGATAGGTTCGGTGAGCAAATGAAGACCCTTTGAAGTCATATTGCATGGTACCCATTACACAGGTCTCAACTCTCCAGGTTTAAGGTATTCTTCCTTCAGCTAAAACATGCATGTGGAACCCAGAGTATGATCAACCGTGTGAACGGGAGACGTGTTCAAATATGTCTCAGTTCTCCTCCCCTGGTACTCGGGTGCAACATTCCAGACACTTTACTAACACTCTCCCGACTTGGAGAGTCAGTCCCTTTAACCTCCTGTTTGGCCCAGTTTGCAATTTCTGCGGAAGATGAACAGGAATAGTGAGAACCAATGAGAGACTAGCTGGAGGTGTCTGGACGGGCAAATTTAACTCTCATTTCCCACCAGGAAGAGGAATTAACCAAAGGCTCAGCGTGCCGTGCCGGAAACAGATTAGGGCCTGAAGCCATCCTGCGGTGTTGCGGCCAGCTCACAAGAAAGCGAGTTGAAGAAAGGAGCTCAGGGGCACTGTAATTCACAAACATGCAGAGTTATAAATGACAACTATCGTCCAAAAATATACTGAAGTAAGGCTGCCAAGAGGACTTGAAAGCGGGGCAGAATTGCAGGAAACCGATTTCAGGAGGTAGACTGGAATTGCATTGAAAGCATAGGAAAAGAGGCAGAACGTCCACAATGATGCACTTGGCCAAAAAGGGCGTATGCGTTTTTTCCTGAATATATTCAGGAAAAAACGCATACGCCCTTTTAGGCCAACCAAGCAAGCTTGCAAAGGAAATCTGCACTACAATGAAGTCTCACTTCCCCCCGGTCAAAAGGGCCATCTGAAAAAAGTGTAAAATCCAGAAAGGCAAGACAGGCCATGGAGATCTGGGAGCCTTGTTATGCTGATGGGCGGGATGTAAATTGCCAACAGACACTCGGGAGAAGTGTATGGTGTTTCCTGAAACATCTAAAAAACAAAGCAACAGAGCCTAGGGCTCTTCCACATATGGTCCTATGGC
This sequence comes from Stenella coeruleoalba, assembly GCF_951394435.1. NCBI lineage: Eukaryota > Metazoa > Chordata > Mammalia > Artiodactyla > Delphinidae > Stenella > Stenella coeruleoalba. The sequence goes on from NW_027646391.1 coordinate 680,679, forward strand.
TTAGGGAAATTAAAATCAGAAAGACACAGCCACCCCAAAGTTTGGGACACCTCTGTTTACAAGAACCTCGTTTACAGTACAAGTTCAACATCGCAGAAAGTGAAAAATGGATAAAGAAGTTGTGGTATTTACTTACAAAGCAATATCACACAGCAATGAAATCTATGTCATCAGGCCCTTAGCAGCACAATGAGTGGATTCTGGTATGATGATTCTAACTGAAATAAGTCACACAGAAAAAGAAACATCATAAGATATCAGTAATACACGGAATATAAACTTGGCTACACAGGAACTGAATTCCAGAACAGAACAGGGTCTCAAATTTAGAAAACAAACTTATGCTTGCTTAAGGGGAAAGGTGAGTTGGGGTGCTGCATAAAACCAGAGATTGAAATGAGCACAGATAAAGTTCCTTAAGCCAAATATGGAATAGACAAGAGCTACTCCTTGCTCAACGAAATGGATTCAACACCGCATATTAAACGCCTAAGAATGTACCTGACTAGTAAGTATCTTAAAACCTATGGATTGCTATGTCTCCAAAAGAGAATCAAGCGTGTGTACAGGGGCATAAACGCAGCAGTGATAGGATTGGAGAGGTTCGGTGAGCAAATGAAGACCCTTTGAAGTCATATTGCATGGTACCCATTACACAGGTCTCAACTCTCCAGGTTTAAGGTATTCTTCCTTCAGCTAAAACATGCAAGTGGAACCTAGAGTATGATCAACCATGTAAACGGGAGAGGTGTTCAAATATGTCTCAGTTTTCCTCTCCTGGTACTCGGGTGCAACATTCCAGACGCTTTACTAACACTCTCCCGACTTGGAGAGTCAGTCCCTTTAACCTCCTGTTTGGCCCAGTTTGCAATTTCTGCGGAAGATGAACAGGAATAGCGAGAACCAATGAGAGACTAGCTGGAGGTGTCTGGACGGGCAAACTTAACTCTCATTTCCCACCAGGAAGAGGAAATAACCAAAGGCTCAGTGTGCCGTGCCGGAACCAGATTAGGGCCTGAAGCCATTCTGCGGTGTTGCAGCTAGCTGAAAAGAAAGCGAGTTGAAGAAAGGAGCTCAGGGGCACTGTAATTCACAAACCTGCAGAGTTATAAATGACAGCTATCGTCCAAAAATATACTGAAGTAAGGCTGCCAAGAGGACTTGAAAGCGGGGCAGAATTGCAGGAAACCGATTTCAGGAGGTAGACTGGAATTGCATTGAAAGCACAGGAAAAGAGGCAGAACGTCCACAATGATGCACTTGGCCAAAAAGGGCGTATGCGTTTTTTCCTGAATATATTCAGGAAAAAACGCATACGCCCTTTTAGGCCAACCAAGCAAGCTTGCAAAGGAAATCTGCACTACAATGAAGTCTCACTTCCCCCCGGTCAAAAGGGCCATCTGAAAAAAGTGTAAAATCCAGAAAGACAGGACAGGCCATGGAGAACTGGGAGCCTTGTTATGCTGATGGGCGGGATGTAAATTGCCAACAGACACTCGGGAGAAGTGTATGGTGTTTCCTGAAACATCTAAAAAACAAAGCAACAGAGCCTAGGGCACTTCCACTTATGGTCCTATAGCTTAGGGAAATTAAAATCAAAAGGACACAGCCACCCCAAAGTTTGGGACACCTCTGTTTACAAGAACCTCGTTTACAGTACAAGTTGAACATCGCAGAAAGTGAAAAATGGATAAAGAAGTTGTGGTATTTACTTACAAAGCAATATCACTCAGCAATGAAATCTATGTCATCAGGCCCATAGCAGCATAATGAGTGGATTCAGGTACGATGATTCTAACTGAAATAAGTCACACAGAAAAAGAAACATGATAAGATATCACTAATACACGGAATGTAAACTTGGCTACACAGGAACTGAATTCCAAAACACAACAGGGTCTCAAATTTAGAAAACCAACTTATGCTTGCTTAAGGGTAAAGGGGAGTTGGGGTGCTGCATAAAACCAGAGATTGAAATGAGCACAGATAAAGTTCCTTAAGCCAAATATGGAATAGACAAGAGCTACTCCTTGCTCAACGAAATGGACTCAACACCCCATATTAAACGCCTAAGAATGTACCTGACTAGTAAGTATCTTAAAACCTATGGTTTGCTATGTCTCCAAAAGAGAATCAAGCGTGTGTACAGGGGCATAAACGCAGCAGTGATAGGATTGGATAGGTTCGGTGAGCAAATGAAGACCCTTTGAAGTCATATTGCATGGTACCCATTACACAGGTCTCAACTCTCCAGGTTTAAGGTATTCTTCCTTCAGCTAAAACATGCATGTGGAACCCAGAGTATGATCAACCGTGTGAACGGGAGACGTGTTCAAATATGTCTCAGTTCTCCTCCCCTGGTACTCGGGTGCAACATTCCAGGCGCTTTACTAACACTCTCCCCACTTGGAGAGTCAGCACCTTTAACCTCCTGTTTGGCCCTGTTTGCAATTTCTGCGGAAGAGGAACAGGAATAGGGAGAACCAATGAGTGACTAGCTGGAGGTGTCTGGACGGGCAAACTTAACTCTCATTTCCCACCAGGAAGAGGAAATAACCAAAGGCTCAGTGTGCCGTGCCGGAACCAGATTAGGGCCTGAAGCCATCCTGCGGTGTTGCGGCCAGCTGAAAAGAAAGCAAGTTGAAGAAAGTAGCTCAGGGGCACTGTAATTCACAAACCTGCAGAGTTATAAATGACAGCTATCGTCCAAAAATATACTGAAGTAAGGCTGCCAAGGGGACATGAAAGCGGGGCAGAATTGCAGGAAACAGATTTCAGGAGGTAGACTGGAATTACATTGAAAGCATAGGAAAAGAGGCAGAACGTCCACAATGATGCAGTTCGCCAAAAAGTGCGTATGCGTTTTTTCCTGAATATATTCAGTAAAAAACGCATACGCCCTTTTTGGCCAACCAAGCAAGCTTGCAAAGGAAATCTGCACTACAATGAAGTCTCACTTCCCCCCGGTCAAAAGGGCCATCTGAATAAAGTGTAAAATCCAGAAAGGCAGGACAGACCATGGAGAACTGGGAGCCTTGTTATGCTGATGGGCGGGATGTAAATTGCCAACAGACACTCGGGAGAAGTGTATGGTGTTTCCTGAAACATCTAAAAAACAAAGCAACAGAGCCTAGGGCACTTGCACTTATGGTCCTATAGCTTAGGGAAATTAAAATCAAAAAGACACAGCCACCCCAAAGTTTGGGACGCCGCTGTTTACAAGAACCTCGTTTACCGTACAAGTTCAATATCACAGAAAGTGAAAAATGGATAAAGAACTTGTGGGACTTACGTACAATGCACTATCACTCAGCAATGAAATCTATGTCATCAGGCCCTTAGCAGCACAATGAGTGGATTCAGGTATGATGATTCTAACTGAAATAAGTCACACAGAAAAAGAAACATCATAAGATATCAGTAATACACGGAATGTAAACTTGGCTACACAGGAACTGAATTCCAGAACAGAACAGGGTCTCAAATTTAGAAAACCAACTTATGCTTGCTTAAGGGGAAAGGTGAGTTGGGGTGCTGCATAAAACCAGAGATTGAAATGAGCACAGATAAAGTTCCTTAAGCCAAATATGGAATAGACAAGAGCTACTCCTTGCTCAACGAAATGGACTCAACACCCCATATTAAACGCCTAAGAATGTACCTGACTAGTAAGTATCTTAAAACCTATGGATTGCTATGTCTCCAAAAGAGAATCAAGCATGTGTACAGGGGCATAAACCCAGCAGTGATAGGATTGGAGAGGTTCGGTGAGCAAATGAAGACCCTTTGAAGTCATATTGCATGGTACCCATTCCACGGGTCTCAACTCTCCAGGTTTAAGGTATTCTTCCTTCAGCTAAAACATGCATGTGGAACCCAGAGTATGATCAACCGTGTGAACGGGAGACGTGTTCAAATATGTCTCAGTTTTTGTACCCTGGTACTCGGGTGCAACATTCCAGACACTTTACTAACACTCTCCCGACTTGGAGAGTCAGTCCCTTTAACCTCCTGTTTGGCCCAGTTTGCAATTTCTGTGGAAGATGAACAGGAATAGCGAGAACCAATGAATGACTAGCTTGAGGTGCCTGGACGGGCAAATTTAACTCTAATTTCCCACCAGGAAGAGGAATTAACCAAAGGCTCAGCGTGCCGTTCCGGAAACAGATTAGGGCCTGAAGCCATCCTGCGGTGTTGCGGCCAGCTCACAAGAAAGCGAGTTGAAGAAAGGAGCTCAGGGGCACTGTAATTCACAAACCTGCAGAGTTATAAATGACAGCTATCGTCCAAAAATATACTGAAGTAAGGCTGCCAAGAGGACTTGAAAGCAGGGCAGAATTGCAGGAAACCGATTTCAGGACGTAGACTGGAATTGCATTGAAAGCATAGGAAAAGAGGCAGAACGTCCACAATGATGCACTTGGCCAAAAAGGGCGTATGCGTTTTTTCCTGAATATATTCAGGAAAAAACGCATACGCCCTTTTTGGCCAACCAAGCAAGCTTGCAAAGGAAATCTGCACTACAATGAAGTCTCACTTCCCCCCGGTCAAAAGGGCCATCTGAAAAAAGTGTAAAATCCAGAAAGGCAGGACAGGCCATGGAGAACTGGGAGCCTTGTTATGCTAATGGGCGGGATGTAAATTGCCAACAGACACTCAGGAAACCTGTATGGTGTTTCCTGAAACATCTAAAAAACAAAGCAACAGAGCCTAGGGCACTTCCACTTATGGTCCTATAGCTTAGGGAAATTAAAATCAAAAAGACACAGCCACCCCAAAGTTTGGGACGCCTCTGTTTACAAGAACCTCGTTTACAGTACAAGTTCAACATCGCAGAAAGTGAAAAATGGATAAAGAACTTGTGGTATTTACTTACAAAGCAATATCACTCAGCAATGAAATCTATGTCATCAGGCCCTTAGCAGCACAATGAGTGGATTCAGGTATGATGATTCTAACTGAAATAAGTCACATAGAAAAAGAAACATCATAAGATATCAGTAACACACGGAATGTAAACTTGGCTACACAGGAACTGAATTCCAAAACAGAACAGGGTCTCAAATTTAGAAAACCAACTTATGCTTGCTTAAGGGGAAAGGTGAGTTGGGGTGCTGCATAAAACCAGAGATTGAAATGAGCACAGATAAAGTTCCTTAAGCCAAATATGGAATAGACAAGAGCTACTCCTTGCTCAACGAAATGGACTCAACACCGCATATTAAACGCCTAAGAATGTACCTGACTAGTAAGTATCTTAAAACCTATGTATTGCTATGTCTCCGAAAGAGAATCAAGCATGTGTACAGGGGCATAAACCCAGCAGTGATAGGATTGGAAATGTTCGGTGAGCAAATGAAGACCCTTTGAAGTCATATTGCATGGTACCCATTCCACGGGTTTCAACTACCCAGGTTTAAGGTATTCTTCCTTCAGCTAAAACATGCATGTGGAAGCTAGAGTATGATCAACCATGTGATCGGGAGACGTGTTCAAATATGTCTCAATTTCCGTACCCTGGTACTCGGGTGCAACATTCCAGACACTTTACTAACACTCTCCCGACTTGGAGAGTCAGTCCCTTTAACCTCCTGTTTGGCCCAGTTTGCAATTTCTGCGGAAGATGAACAGGAATAGCGAGAACCAATGAGAGACTAGCTGGAGGTGTCTGGACGGGCAAATTTAACTCTCATTTCCCAGCAGGAAGAGGAATTAACCAAAGGCTCAGCGTGCCGTGCCGGAAACAGATTAGGGCCTGAAGCCATCATGCGGTGTTGCGGCCAGCTCACAAGAAAGCGAGTTGAAGAAAGGAGCTCAGGGGCACTGTAATTCACAAACCTGCAGAGTTATAAATGACAGCTATCGTCCAAAAATATACTGAAGTAAGGCTGCCAAGAGGACTTGAAAGCGGGGCAGAATTGCAGGAAACCGATTTCAGGAGGTAGACTGGAATTGCATTGAAAGCATAGGAAAAGAGGCAGAACGTCCACAATGATGCACTTGGCCAAAAAGGGCGTATGCGTTTTTTCCTGAATATATTCAGGAAAAAACGCATACGCCCTTTTTGGCCAACCAAGCAAGCTTGCAAAGGAAATCTGCACTACAATGAAGTCTCACTTCCCCCCGGTCAAAAGGGCCATCAGAAAAAAGTGTAAAATCCACAAAGGCAGGACAGGCCATGGAGAACTGGGAGCCTTGTTATGCTGATGGGCGGGATGGAAATTGCCAACAGACACTCGAGAGAAGTGTATGGTGTTTCCTGAAACATCTAAAAAACAAAGCAACAGAGCCTAGGGCTCTTCCACATATGGTCCTATAGCTTAGGGAAATTAAAATCAAAAAGACACAGCCACCCCAAAGTTTGGGACGCCTCTGTTACAAGAACCTCGTTTACAGAACAAGTTCAACATCGCAGAAAGTGAAAAATGGATAAAGAAGTTGTGGTATTTACTTACAAAGCAATATCACTCAGCAATGAAATCTATGTCATCAGGCCCTTAGCAGCACAATGAGTGGATTCAGGTATGATGATTCTAACTGAAATAAGTCACACAGAAATAGAAACATCATAAGATATCAGTAATACACGGAATGTAAACTTGGCTACACAGGAACTGAATTACAGAACAGAACAGGGTCTCAAATTTAGAAAACCAACTTATGCTTGCTTAAGGGGAAAGGTGAGTTGGGGTGCTGCATAAAACCAGAGATTGAAATGAGCACAGATAAAGTTCCTTAAGCCAAATATGGAATAGACAAGAGCTACTCCTTGCTCAACGAAATGGATTCAACACCGCATATTAAACGCCTAAGAATGTACCTGACTAGTAAGTATCTTAAAACCTATGGATTGCTATGTCTCCAAAAGAGAATCAAGCGTGTGTACAGGGGCATAAACGCAGCAGTGATAGGATTGGAGAGGTTCGGTGAGCAAATGAAGACCCTTTGAAGTCATATTGCATGGTACCCATTCCACGGGTTTCAACTACCCAGGTTTAAGGTATTCTTCCTTCAGCTAAAACATGCATGTGGAACCCAGAGTATGATCAACCGTGTGAACGGGAGACGTGTTCAAATATGTCTCAGTTCTCCTCCCCTGGTACTCGGGTGCAACATTCCAGGTGCTTTACTAACACTCTCCCCACTTGGAGAGTCAGCACCTTTAACCTCCTGTTTGGCCCTGTTTGCAATTTCTGCGGAAGAGGAACAGGAATAGGGAGAACCAATGAGAGACTAGCTGTAGGTGTCTGGACGGGCAAACTTAACTCTCATTTCCCACCAGGAAGAGGAAATAACCAAAGGCTCAGTGTGCCGTGCCGGAACTAGATTAGGGCCTGAAGCCATCCTGCGGTGTTGCGGCCAGCTGAAATGAAAGCAAGTTGAAGAAAGTAGCTCAGGGGCACTGTAATTCACAAACCTGCAGAGTTATAAATGACAGCTATCGTCCAAAAATATACTGAAGTAAGGCTGCCAAGAGGACTTGAAAGTGGGGCAGAATTGCAGGAAACCGATTTCAGGAGGTAGACTGGAATTGCATTGAAAGCACAGGAAAAGAGGCAGAACGTCCACAATGATGCACTTGGCCAAAAAGGGCGTATGCGTTTTTTCCTGAATATATTCAGGAAAAAACGCATACGCACTTTTTGGCCAACCAAGCAAGCTTGCAAAGGAAATCTGCACTACAATGAAGTCTCACTTCCCCCCGGTCAAAAGGGCCATCTGAAAAAAGTGTAAAATCCAGAAAGGCAGGACAGGCCATGGAGAACTGGGAGCCTTGTTATGCTGATGGGCGGGATGTAAATTGCCAACAGACACTCGGGAGAAGTGTATGGTGTTTCCTGAAACATCTAAAAAACAAAGCAACAGAGCCTAGGGCACTTCCACTTATGGTCCTATAGCTTAGGGAAATTAAAATCAAAAGGACACAGCCACCCCAAATTTTGGGACGCCTCTGTTTACAAGAACCTCGTTTACAGTACAAGTTGAACATCGCAGAAAGTGAAAAATGGATAAAGAAGTTGTGGTATTTACTTACAAAGCAATATCACTCAGCAATGAAATTTATGTCATCAGGCCCATAGCAGCATAATGAGTGGATTCAGGTACGATGATTCTAACTGAAATAAGTCACACAGAAAAAGAAACATGATAAGATATCACTAATACACGGAATGTAAACTTGGCTACACAGGAACTGAATTCCAAAACAGAACAGGGTCTCAAATTTAGAAAACCAACTTATGCTTGCTTAAGGGTAAAGGGGAGTTGGGGTGCTGCATAAAACCAGAGATTGAAATGAGCACAGATAAAGTTCCTTAAGCCAAATATGGAATAGACAAGAGCTACTCCTTGCTCAACGAAATGGACTCAACACCCCATATTAAACGCCTAAGAATGTACCTGACTAGTAAGTATCTTAAAACCTATGGATTGCTATGTCTCCAAAAGAGAATCAAGCATGTGTACAGGGGCATAAACGCAGCAGTGATAGGATTGGATAGGTTCGGTGAGCAAATGAAGACCCTTTGAAGTCATATTGCATGGTACCCATTACACAGGTCTCAACTCTCCAGGTTTAAGGTATTCTTCCTTCAGGTAAAACATGCATGTGGAACCCAGAGTATGATCAACCGTGTGAACGGGAGACGTGTTCAAATATGTCTCAGTTCTCCTCCCCTGGTACTCGGGTGCAACATTCCAGGCGCTTTACTAACACTCTCCCCACGTGGAGAGTCAGCACCTTTAACCTCCTGTTTGGCCCTGTTTGCAATTTCTGCGGAAGAGGAACAGGAATAGGGAGAACCAATGAGAGACTAGCTGTAGGTGTCTGGACGGGCAAACTTAACTCTCATTTCCCACCAGGAAGAGGAAATAACCAAAGGCTCAGTGTGCCGTGCCGGAACCAGATTAGGGCCTGAAGCCATCCTGCGGTGTTGCGGCCAGCTGAAAAGAAAGCGAGTTGAAGAAAGGAGCTCAGGGGCACTGTAATTCACAAACCTGCAGAGTTATAAATGACAGCTATCGTCCAAAAATATACTGAAGTAAGGCTGCCAAGAGGACTTGAAAGTGGGGCAGAATTGCAGGAAACCGATTTCAGGAGGTAGACTGGAATTGCATTGAAAGCACAGGAAAAGAGGCAGAACGTCCACAATGATGCACTTGGCCAAAAAGGGCGTATGCGTTTTTTCCTGAATATATTCAGGAAAAAACGCATACGCCCTTTTTGGCCAACCAAGCAAGCTTGCAAAGGAAATCTGCACTACAATGAAGTCTCACTTCCCCCCGGTCAAAAGGGCCATCTGAAAAAAGTGTAAAATCCAGAAAGGCAGGACAGGCCATGGAGAACTGGGAGCCTTGTTATGCTGATGGGCGGGATGTAAATTGCCAACAGACACTCGGGAGAAGTGTATGGTGTTTCCTGAAACATCTAAAAAACAAAGCAACAGATCCTAGGGCACTTCCACTTATGGTCCTATAGCTTAGGGAAATTAAAATCAAAAGGACACAGCCACCCCAAATTTTGGGACGCCTCTGTTTACAAGAACCTCGTTTACAGTACAAGTTGAACATCGCAGAAAGTGAAAAATGGATAAAGAAGTTGTGGTATTTACTTACAAAGCAATATCACTCAGCAATGAAATCTATGTCATCAGGCCCTTAGCAGCACAATGAGTGGATTCAGGTATGATGATTCTAACTGAAATAATCACACAGAAAAAGAAACATCATAAGATATCAGTAATACACGGAATGTAAACTTGGTTACACAGGAACTGAATTACAGAACAGAACAGGGTCTCAAATTTAGAAAAGCAACTTATGCTTGCTTAAGGGGAAAGGTGAGTTGGGGTGCTGCATAAAACCAGAGATTGAAATGAGCACAGATAAAGTTCCTTAAGCCAAATATGGAATAGACTAGAGCTACTCCTTGCTCAACGAAATGGACTCAACACCGCATATTAAACGCCTAAGAATGTACCTGACTAGTAAGTATCTTAAAACCTATGGATTGCTATGTCTCCGAAAGAGAATCAAGCATGTGTACAGGGGCATAAACACAGCAGTGATAGGATTGGAGAGTTTCGGCGAGCAAATGAAGACCCTTTGAAGTCATATTGCATGGTACCCATTCCACGGGTTTCAACTACCCAGGTTTAAGGTATTCTTCCTTCAGCTAAAACATGCATGTGGAACCTAGAGTATGATCAACCATGTGATCGGGAGACGTGTTCAATATGTCTCAGTTTTCGTACCCTGGTACTCGGGTGCAACATTCCAGACGCTTTACTAACACTCTCCCCACTTGGAGAGTCAGTCCCTTTAACCTCCTGTTTGGCCCAGTTTGCAATTTCTGCGGAAGATGAACAGGAATAGCGAGAACCAATGAGAGACTAGCTGGAGGTGTCTGGACGGGCAAATTTAACTCTCATTTCCCACCAGGAAGAGGAATTAACCAAAGGCTCAGCGTGCCGTGCCGGAACCAGATTAGGGCCTGAAGCCATCCTGCGGTGTTGCGGCCAGGTCACAAGAAAGCGAGTTGAAGAAAGGAGTTCAGGGACACTGTAATTCACAAACCTGCAGAGTTATAAATGACAGCTATCGTCCAAAAATATACTGAAGTAAGGCTGCCAAGAGGACTTGAAAGCGGGGCAGAATTGCAGGAAACCGATTTCAGGAGGTAGACTGGAATTGCATTGAAAGCATAGGAAAAGAGGCAGAACGTCCACAATGATGCACTTGGCCAAAAAGGGCATTTGCGTTTTTTCCTGAATATATTCAGGAAAAAACGCATACGCCCTTTTTGGCCAACCAAGCAAACTTGCAAAGAAATCTGCAATACAATGAAGTCTCACTTCCCCCCGGTCAAAAGGGCCATCTGAAAAAAGTGTAAAATCCAGAAAGGCAGGACAGGCCATGGAGAACTGGGACCCTTGTTATGCTGATGGGCGGGATGTAAATTGCCAACAGACACTCGGGAGAAGTGTATGGTGTTTCCTGAAACATCTAAAAAACAAAGCAACACAGCCTAGGGCACTTCCACTTATGGTCCTATAGCTTAGGGAAATTAAAATCAAAAAGACACAGCCACCCCAAAGTTTGGGACGCCTCTGTTTACAAGAACCTCGTTTACCGTACAAGTTCAATAGAACAGAAAGTGAAAAATGGATAAAGAAGTTGTGGTATTTACTTACAAAGCAATGTCACTCAGCAATGAAATCTATGTCATCAGGCACTTAGCAGCACAATGAGTGGATTCAGGTATGATGATTCTAACTGAAATAAGTCACACAGAAAAAGAAACATCATAAGATATCACTAATACACGGAATGTAAACTTGGTTACACAGGAACTGAATTACAGAACAGAACAGGGTCTCAAATTTAGAAAACCAACTTATACTTGCTTAAGGGGAAAGGTGAGTTGGGGTGCTGCATAAAACCAGAGATTGAAATGAGCACAGATAAAGTTCCTTAAGCCAAATATGGAATAGACAAGAGCTACTCCTTGCTCAACGAAATGGACTCAACACCCCATATTAAACGCCTAAGAATGTACCTGACTAGTAAGTATCTTAAAACCTATGGATTGCTATGTCTCCAAAAGAGAATCAAGCATGTGTACAGGGGCATAAACGCAGCAGTGATAGGATTGGAGACGTTCGGTGAGCAAATGAAGACCCTTTGAAGTCATATTGCATCATACCCATTCCACGGGTTTCAACTACCCAGGTTTAAGGTATTCTTCCTTTAGCTAAAACGTGCATGTGGAACCTAGAGTATGATCATCCATGTGATCAGGAGACGTGTTCAAATATGTCTCAGTTTTCGTACCCTGGTAGTCGGGTGCAACATTCCAGACGCTTTACTAACACTCTCCCCACTTGGAGAGTCAGTGCCTTTAACCTCCTGTTTGGCCCAGTTTGCAATTTCTGCGGAAGATGAAAAGGAATAGCGAGAACCAATGAGAGACTAGCTGGAGGTGTCTGGACGGGCAAATTTAACTCTCATTTCCCACCAGGAAGAGAAATTAACCAAAGGCTCAGCGTGCCGTGCCGGAACCAGATTAGGGCCTGAAGCCATCCTGTGGTGTTGCGGCCAGGTCACAAGAAAGCGAGTTGAAGAAAGGAGCTCAGGGGCACTTTAATTCACAAACCTGCAGAGTTAGAAATGACAGCTATCGTCCAAAAATATACTGAAGTAAGGCTGCCAAGAGGACTTGAAAGCGGGGCAGAATTGCAGGAAACCGATTTCAGGAGGTAGACTGGAATTGCATTGAAAGCATAGGAAAAGAGGCAGAACGTCCACAATGATGCACTTGGCCAAAAAGGGCGTATGCGTTTTTTCCTGAATATATTCAGGAAAAAACGCATACGCGCTTTTTGGCCAACCAAGCAAACTTGCAAAGGAAATCTGCACTACAATGAACTCTCACTTCCCCGCGGTCAAAAGGGCCATCTGAAAAAAGTGTAAAATCCAGAAAGGCAGGACAGGCCATGGAGAACTGGGAGCCTTGTTATGCTGATGGGCGGGATGTAAATTGCCAACAGACATGCGGGAGAAGTGTATGGTGTTTCCTGAAACATCTAAGAAACAACGAAACAGAGCCTAGGGAACTTCCACTTATGGTCCTATAGCTTAGGGAAATTAAAATCAAAAAGACACAGCCACCCCAAAGTTTGGGACGCCTCTGTTTACAAGAACCTCGTTTACCGTACATGTTCAAAATCAGAGAAAGTGAAAAATGGATAAAGAACTTGTGGTACTTACGTACAATGCAGAATCACTCAGCAATGAAATCTATGTCATCAGGCCCGTAGCAGCATAATGCGTGGATTCAGGTACGATGATTCTAACTGAAATAAGTCACACAGAAAAAGAAACATCATAAGATATCACTAATACACGGAATGTAAACTTGGCTACACAGGAACTGAATTCCAAAACAGAACAGGGTCTCAAATTTAGAAAACCAACTTATGCTTGCTTAAGGGGAAAGGTGAGTTGGGGTGCTGCATAAAACCAGAGATTGAAATGAGCACAGATAAAGTTCCTTAAGCCAAATATGGAATAGACAAGAGCTACTCCTTGCTCAACGAAATGGACTCAACACCCCATATTAAACGCCTAAGAATGTACCTGACTAGTAAGTATCATAAAACCTATGGATTGCTATTTCTCCAAAAGAGAATCAACCGTGTGTACAGGGGCATAAACGCAGCAGTGATAGGATTGGAGAGGTTCGGTGAGCAAATGAAGACCCTTTGAAGTCATATTGCATGGTACCCATTCCACGGGTTTCAACTACCCAGGTTTAAGGTATTCTTCCTTCATCCAAAACATGCACGTGGAACCTAGAGTATGATTAACCGTGTGATTGCGAGACCTGTTCAAATATGTCTCAGTATTCGTACCCTGGTACTCGGGTGCAACATTCCAGACGCTTTACTAACACTCTTCTGACTTGGAGAGTCAGTCCCTTTAACCTCCTGTTTGGCCCAGGTTGCAATTTCTGCGGAAGATGAACAGGAATCGCGAGAACCAATGAGAGACTAGCTGGAGGTGTCTGGACGGGCAAATTTAACTCTCATTTCCCACCAGGAAGAGGAATTAACCAAAGGCTCAGCATGCCGTGCCGGAACCAGATTAGGGCCTGAAGCCATCCTGCGGTGTTGCGGCCAGTTCACAAGAAAGCAAGTTGAAGAAAGGAGCTCAGGGGCACTGTAATTCACAAACCTGCAGAGTTATAAATGACAGCTATCGTCCAAAAATAGACTGAAGTAAGGCTGCCAAGAGGACTTGAAAGCGGGGCAGAATTGCAGGAAACCGATTTCAGGAGGTAGACTGGAATTGCATTGAAAGCATAGGAAAAGAGGCAGAACGTCCACAATGATGCACTTGGCCAAAAAGGGCATATGCGTTTTTTCCTGAATATATTCAGGAAAAAACGCATACGCCCTTTTTGGCCAACCTAGCAAGCTTGCAAAGGAAATCTGCACTACAATGAAGTGTCACTTCCCCCTGGTCAAAAGGGCCATCTGAAAAATGTGTAAAATCCAGAAAGGCAGGACAGGCCATGGAGACTGGGAGCCTTGTTATGCTGATGGGCGGGATGTAAATTGCCAACAGACACTCGGGAGAAGTGTATGGTGTTTCCTGAAACATCTAAAAAACAAAGAAACAGAGCCTAGGGCACTTCCACTTATGGTCCTATAGCTTAGGGAAATTAAAATCAAAAAGACACAGCCACCCCAAAGTTTGGGACGCCTCTGTTTACAAGAACCTCGTTTACCATACAAGTTCCACATCGGAGAAAGTGAAAAATGGATAAAGAAGTTGTGGTATTTACTTACAAAGCAATATCACTCAGCAATGAAATCTATGTCATCAGGCCCTTAGCAGCACAATGAGTGGATTCAGGTATGATGATTCTAACTGAAATAAGTCACACAGAAAAAGAAACATCATAAGTTATCAGTAATACACAGAATGTAAACTTGGCTACACAGGAACTGAATTACAGAACAGAACAGCGTCTCAAATTTAGAAAACCAACTTATACTTGCTTAAGGGGAAAGGTGAGTTGGGGTGCTGCATAAAACCAGAGATTGAAATGAGCACAGATAAAGTTCCTTAAGCCAAATATGGAATAGACAAGAGCTACTCCTTGCTCAACGAAATGGACTCAACACCCCATATTAAACGCCTAAGAATGTACCTCACTAGTAAGTATCTTAAAACCTATGGATTGCTATGTCTCCGAAAGAGAATCAAGCGTGTGTACAGGGGCATAAACGCAGCAGTGATAGGATTGGAGAGGTTCGGTGAGCAAATGAAGACCCTTTGAAGTCATATTGCATGGTACCCATTCCACGGGTCTCAACTCTCCAGGTTTAAGGTATTCTTCCTTCAGCTAAAACATGCATGTGAAACCCAGAGTATGATCAACCGTGTGAACGGGAGACGTGTTCAAATATGTCTCAGTTTTCCTCCCCTGGTACTCCGGTGCAACATTCCAGATGCTTTACTAACACTCTCCCGAATTGGAGAGTCAGTCCCTTTAACCTCCTGTTTGGCCCAGTTTGCAATTTCTGCGGAAGATGAACAGGAATAGCGAGAACCAATGAGAGACTAGCTGGAGGTGTCTGGACGGGCAAATGTAACTCTCATTTCCCACCAGGAAGAGGAATTAACCAAAGGCTCAGCGTGCCGTGCCGGAAACAGATTAGGGCCTGAAGCCATCCTGCCGTGTTGCGGCCAGGTCACAAGAAAGCGAGTTGAAGAAAGGAGCTCAGGGGCACTGTAATTCACAAACCTGCAGAGTTATAAATGACAGCTATCGTCCAAAAATATACTGAAGTAAGGCTGCCAAGAGGACTTGAAAGCGGGGCAGAATTGCAGGAAACGGATTTCATGAGGTAGACTGGAATTGCACTGAAAGCATAGGAAAAGAGGCAGAACGTCCACAATGATGCACTTGGCCAAAAAGGGCGTATGCGTTTTTTCCTGAATATATTCAGGAAAAAACGCATACGCCCTTTTTGGCCAACCAAGCAAACTTGCAAAGGAAATCTGGACTACAATGAACTCTCACTTCCCCCCCGTCAAAAGGGACATCTGAAAAAAGTGTAAAATCCAGAAAGGCAGGACAGGCCATGGAGAACTGGGAGCCTTGTTATGCTGATGGGCGGGATGTAAATTGCCAACAGACACTCGGGAGAAGTGTATGGTGTTTCATGAAACATCTAAGAAACAAAGAAACAGAGCCTAGGGCACTTCCACTTATGGTCCTATAGCTTAGGGAAATTAAAATCAAAAAGACACAGCCACCCCAAAGTTTGGGACGCCTCTGTTTAAAAGAACCTCGTTCACTGTACAAGTTCAATATCACAGAAAGTGAAAAATGGATAAAGAACTTGTGGTACTTACGTACAATGCAGTATCACTCAGCAATGAAATCTATGTCATCAGGCCCATAGCAGCATAATGAGTGGATTCAGGTACGATGATTCTAACTGAAATAAGTCACACAGAAAAAGAAACATCATAAGATACCAGTAATACACGGAATGTAAACTTGGCTACACAGGAACTGAATTCCAAAACAGAACAGCGTCTCAAATTTAGAAAACCAACTTATGCTTGCTTAAGGGGAAAGGTGAGTTGGGGTGCTGCATAAAACCAGAGATTGAAATGAGCACAGATAAAGTTCCTTAAGCCAAATATGGAATAGACAAGAGCTACTCCTTGCTCAACGAAATGGACTCAACACCCCATATTAAACGCCTAAGAATGTACCTGACTAGTAAGTATCATAAAACCTATGGATTGCTATGTCTCCAAAAGAGAATCAAGCGTGTGTACAGGGGCATAAACGCAGCAGTGATAGGATTGGAGAGGTTCGGTGAGCAAATGAAGACCCTTTGAAGTCATATTGCATGGTACCCATTCCACGGGTTTCAACTACCCAGGTTTAAGGTATTCTTCCTTCAGCTAAAACATGCATGTGGAACCTAGAGTATGATCAACCGTGTGATCGGGAGACGTGTTCAAATATGTCTCAGTTTTCATACCCTGCTACTCGGGTGCAACATTCCAGACGCTTTACTAACACTCTCCCGAATTGGAGAGTCAGTCCCTTTAACCTCCTTTTGGCCAAGTTTGCAATTTCTGCGGAAGATGAACAAGAATAGGGAGAAGCAATGAGAGACTAGCTGGAGGTGTCTGGACGGGCAAATTTAACTCTCATTTCCCACCAGGAAGAGGAATTAACCAAAGGCTCAGCATGCCGTGCCGGAACCAGATTAGGACCTGAAGCCATCCTGCGGTGTTGCGGCCAGGTCACAAGAAAGCGAGTTGAAGAAAGGAGCTCAGGGGCACTGTAATTCACAAACCTGCAGAGTTATAAATGACAGCTCTCGTCCAAAAATATAGTGAAGTAAGGCTGCCAAGAGGACTTGAAAGCGGGGCAGAATTGCAGGAAACCGATTTCAGGACGTAGACTGGAATTGCATTGAAAGCATAGGAAAAGAGGCAGAACGTCCACAATGATGCACTTGGTCAAAAAGGGCGTATGCGTTTTTTCCTGAATATATTCAGGAAAAAACGCATACGCCCTTTTTGGCCAACCAAGCAAGCTTGCAAAGGAAATCTGCACTACAATGAAGTCTCACTTCCCCCCGGTCAAAAGGGCCATCTGAAAAAAGTGTAAAATCCAGAAAGGCAGGACAGGCCATGGAGAACTGGGAGCCTTGTTATGCTGATGGACGGGATGTAAATTGCCAACAGACACTCGGGAGAAGTGTATGGTGTTTCCTGAAACATCTAAAAAACAAAGCAACAGAGCCTAGGGCACTTCCACTTATGGTCCTATAGCTTAGGGAAATTAAAATCAAAAAGACACAGCCACCCCAAAGTTTGGGACGCCTCTGTTTACAAGAACCTCGTTTACCGTACAAGTTCAATATCACAGAAAGTGAAAAATGGATAAAGAACTTGTGGTACTTATGTACAATGTAGTATCACTCAGCACTGAAATCTATGTCATCAGGCCCGTAGCAGCATACTGAGTGGATTCAGGTACGATGATTCTAACTGAAATAATTCCCACAGAAAAAGAAACATCATAAGATATCACTACTACACGGAATGTAAACTTGGCTACACAGGAACTGAATTCCAAAACAGAACAGGGTCTCAAATTTAGAAAACCAACTTCTGCTTGCTTAAGGGGAAAGGTGAGTTGGGGTGCTGCATAAAACCAGAGATTGAAATGAGCACAGATAAAGTTCCTTAAGCCAAATATGGAATAGACAAGAGCTACTCCTTGCTCAACGAAATGGACTCAACACCCCATATTAAACGCCTAAGAATGTACCTGACTAGTAAGTATCTTAAAACCTATGGATTGCTATGTCTCCGAAAGAGAATCAAGCATGTGTACAGGTGCATAAACGCAGCAGTGATGGGATTGGAGAGGTTCGGTGAGCAAATGAAGACCCTTTGAAGTCATATTCCATGGTACCCATTCCACGGGTTTCAACTACCCAGGTTTAAGGTATTCTTCCTTCATCCAAAACATGCATGTGGAACCCAGAGTATGATCAACCGTGTGAACGGGAGACGTGTTCAAATATGTCTCAGTATTCGTACCCTGGTACTCGGGTGCAACATTCCAGACGCTTTACTAACACTCTTCTGACTTGGAGAGTCAGTCCCTTTAACCTCCTGTTTGGCCCAGGGTGCAATTTCTGCGGAAGATGAACAGGAATAGCGAGAACCAATGAGAGACTAGCTGGAGGTGTCTGGACGGGCAAATTTAACTCTCATTTCCCACCAGGAAGAGGAATTAACCAAAGGCTCAGCGTGCCGTGCCGGAACCAGATTAGGGCCTGAAGCCATCGTGCGGTGTTGCGGCCAGGTCACAAGAAAGCGAGTTGAAGAAAGGAGCTCACGGGCACTGTAATTCACAAACCTGCAGAGTTATAAATGACAGCTATCGTCCAAAAATAGACTGAAGTAAGGCTGCCAAGAGGACTTGAAAGCGGGGCAGAATTGCAGGAAACCGATTTCAGGAGGTAGACTGGAATTGCATTGAAAGCATAGGGAAAGAGGCAGAACGTCCACAATGATGCACTTGGCCAAATAGGGCGTATGCGTTTTTTCCTGAATATATTCAGGAAAAAACGCATACGCCCTTTTTGGCCAACCAAGCAAGCTTGCAAAGGAAATCTGCACTACAATGAAGTCTCACTTCCCCCCGGTCAAAAGGGCCATCTGAAAAAAGTGTAAAATCCAGAAAGGCAGGACAGGCCATGGAGAACTGGGAGCCTTGTTATGCTGATGGGCGGGATGTAAATTGCCAACAGACACTCGGGAGAAGTGTATGGTGTTTCCTGAAACATCTAAAAAACAAAGCAACAGAGCCTAGGGCACTTCCACTTATGGTCCTATAGCTTAGGGAAATTAAAATCAAAAAGACACAGCCACCCCAAAGTTTGGGACGCCTCTGTTTACAAGAACCTCGTTTACCATACAAGTTCAACATCGCAGAAAGTGAAAAATGGATAAAGAAGTTGTGGTATTTACTTACAAAGCAATATCACTCAGCAATGAAATCTATGTCATCAGGCCCTTAGCAGCACAATGAGTGGATTCAGGTATGATGATTCTAACTGAAATAAGTCACACAGAAAAAGAAACATCATAAGATATCAGTAATACACAGAATGTAAACTTGGCTACACAGGAACTGAATTACAGAACAGAACAGCGTCTCAAATTTAGAAAACCAACTTATACTTGCTTAAGGGGAAAGGTGAGTTGGGGTGCTGCATAAAACCAGAGATTGAAATGAGCACAGATAAAGTTCCTTAAGCCAAATATGGAATAGACAAGAGCTACTCCTTGCTCAACGAAATGGACTCAACACCGCATATTAAACGCCTAAGAATGTACCTGACTAGTAAGTATCTTAAAACCTATGGATTGCTATGTCTCCGAAAGAGAATCAAGCATGTGTACAGGGGCATAAACGCAGCAGTGATAGTATTGGAGAGGTTCGGTGAGCAAATGAAGACCCTTTGAAGTCATATTGCATGGTACCCATTCCACGGGTTTCAACTACCCAGGTTTAAGGTATTCTTCCTTCATCCAAAACATGCATGTGGAACCTAGAGTATGATTAACCATGTGATTGCGAGACGTGTTCAAATATGTCTCAGTATTCGTACCCTGGTACTCGGGTGCAACATTCCAGATGCTTTACTAACACTCTTCTGACTTGGAGAGTCAGTACCTTTAACCTCCTGTTTGGCCCAGGTTGCAATTTCTGCGGAAGATGAACAGGAATAGCGAGAACCAATGAGAGACTAGCTGGAGGTGTCTGGACGGGCAAATATAACTCTCATTTCCCACCAGGAAGAGGAATTAACCAAAGGCTCAGTGTGCCGTGCCGGAACCAGATTAGGGCCTGAAGCCATCCTGCGGTGTTGCGGCCAGGTCACAAGAAAGCGAGTTGAAGAAAGGAGCTCAGGGGCACTGTAATTCACAAACCTACAGAGTTATAAATGACAGCTATCGTCCAAAAATATACTGAAGTAAGGCTGCCAAGAGGACTTGAAAGCGGGGCAGAATTGCAGGAAACCGATTTCAGGAGGTAGACTGGAATTGCATTGAAAGCATAGGAAAAGAGGCAGAACGTCCACAATGATGCACTTGGCCAAAAAGGGCGTATGCGTTTTTTCCTGAATATATTCAGGAAAAAACGCATACGCCCTTTTTGGCCAACCAAGCAAGCTTGCAAAGGAAATCTGCACTACAATGAAGTCTCATTTCCCGCCGGTCAAAAGGGCCATCTGAAAAAAGTTTAAAATCCAGAAAGGCAGGACAGGCCATGGAGAACTGGGAGCCTTGTTATGCTGATGGGCGGGATGTAAATTGCCAACAGACACTCGGGAGAAGTGTATGGTGTTTCCTGAAACATCTAAAAAACAAAGCAACAGAGCCTAGGGCACTTCCACTTATGGTCTTATAGCTTAGGGAAATTAAAATCAAAAACATACAGCCACCCCAAAGTTTGGGACGCCTCTGTTTACAAGAACCTCGTTTACCGTACAAGTTCAATATCACAGAAAGTGAAAAATGGATAAAGAACTTGTGGTACTTACGTACAATGCAGTATCACTCAGCAATGAAATCTGTGTCATCAGGCCCGTAGCAGCATAATGAGTGGATTCAGGTATGATGATTCTAACTGAAATAAGTCACACAGAAAAAGGAACATCATAAGATATCACTAATACACGGAATGTAAACTTGGCTACACAGGAACTGAATTCCAAAACAGAACAGGGTCTCAAATTTAGAAAACCAACTTATGCTTGCTTAAGGGGAAAGGTGAGTTGGGGTGCTGCATAAAACCAGAGATTGAAATGAGCACAGATAAAGTTCCTTAAGCCAAATATGGAATAGACAAGAGCTACTCCTTGCTCAACGAAATGGACTCAACACCCCATATAAAACGCCTAAGAATGTACCTGACTAGTAAGTATCTTAAAACCTATGGATTGCTATGTCTCCAAAAGAGAATCAAGCGTGTGTACAGGGGCATAAATGCAGCAGTGATAGTATTGGAGAGGTTCGGTGAGCAAATGAAGACCCTTTGAAGTCATATTGCATGGTACCCATTCCACGGGTCTCAACTCTCCAGGTTTAAGGTATTCTTTCTTCAGCTAAAACATGCATGTGGAACCCAGAGTATGATCAACCGTGTGAATGGGAGACGTGTTCAAATATGTCTCAGTTTTCCTCCCCTGGTACTCGGGTGCAACATTCCAGACGCTTTACTAACACTCTCCCCACTTGGAGAGTCAGCGCCTTTAACCTCCTGTTTGGCCCAGTTTGCAATTTCTGCGGAAGATGAACAGGAATAGCGAGAACCAATGAGAGACTAGCTGGAGGTGTCTGGACGCGCAAATTTAACTCTCATTTCCCACCAGGAAGAGGAATTAACCAAAGGCTCAGCGTGCCATGCCGGAACCAGTTTAGGGCCTGAAGCCATTCTGTGGTGTTGCGGCCAGGTCACAAGAAAGCGAGTTGAAGAAAGGAGCTCAGGGGCACTGTAATTCACAAACCTGCAGAGTTATAAATGACAGCTATCGTCCAAAAATATACTGAAGTAAGGCTGCCAAGAGGACTTGAAAGCGGGGCAGAATTGCAGGAAACCGATTTCAGGAGGTAGACTGGAATTGCATTGAAAGCATAGGAAAAGAGGCAGAACGTCCACAATGATGCACTTGGCCAAAAAGGGCGTATGCGTTTTTTCCTGAATATATTCAGGAAAAAACGCATACGCCCTTTTTGGCCAACCAAGCAAGCTTGCAAAGGAAATCTGCACTACAATGAAGTCTCACTTCCCCCCGGTCAAAAGGGCCATCTGAAAAAAGTGTAAAATCCAGAAAGGCAGGACAGGCCATGGAGAACTGGGAGCCTTGTTATGCTGATGGACGGGATGTAAATTGCCAACAGACACTCGGGAGAAGTGTATGGTGTTTCCTGAAACATCTAAAAAACAAAGCAACAGAGCCTAGGGCACTTCCACTTATGGTCCTATAGCTTAGGGAAATTAAAATCAAAAAGACACAGCCACCCCAAAGTTTGGGACGCCTCTGTTTACAAGAACCTCGTTTACCGTACAAGTTCAATATCACAGAGAGTGAAAAATGGATAAAGAACTTGTGGTACTTAGGTACAATGTAGTATCACTCAGCACTGAAATCTATGTCATCAGGCCCATAGCAGCATAATGAGTGGATTCAGGTACGATGATTCTAACTGAAATAATTCCCACAGAAAAAGAAACATCATAAGATATCACTACTACACGGAATGTAAACTTGGCTACACAGGAACTGAATTCCAAAACAGAACAGGGTCTCAAATTTAGAAAACCAACTTATGCTTGCTTAAGGGGAAAGGTGAGTTGGGGTGCTGCATAAAACCAGAGATTGAAATGAGCACAGATAAAGTTCCTTAAGCCAAATATGGAATAGACAAGAGCTACTCCTTGCTCAACGAAATGGACTCAACACCCCATATTAAACGCATAAGAATGTACCTGACTAGTAAGTATCTTAAAACCTATGGATTGCTATGTCTCCGAAAGAGAATCAAGCATGTGTACAGGGGCATAAACACAGCAGTGATGGGATTGGAGAGGTTCGGTGAGCAAATGAAGACCCTTTGAAGTCATATTGCATGGTACCCATTCCACGGGTTTCAACTACCCAGGTTTAAGGTATTCTTCCTTCATCCAAAACATGCATGTGGAACCTAGAGTATGATTAACCATGTGATTGCGAGACGTGTTCAAATATGTCTCAGTATTCGTACCCTGGTACTCGGGTGCAACATTCCAGATGCTTTACTAACACTCTTCTGACTTGGAGAGTCAGTACCTTTAACCTCCTGTTTGGCCCAGGTTGCAATTTCTGCGGAAGATGAACAGGAATAGCGAGAACCAATGAGAGACTAGCTGGAGGTGTCTGGACGGGCAAATATAACTCTCATTTCCCACCAGGAAGAGGAATTAACCAAAGGCTCAGCGTGCCGTGCCGGAACCAGATTAGGGCCTGAAGCCATCCTGCGGTGTTGCGGCCAGGTCACAAGAAAGCGAGTTGAAGAAAGGAGCTCAGGGGCACTGTAATTCACAAACCTACAGAGTTATAAATGACAGCTATCGTCCAAAAATATACTGAAGTAAGGCTGCCAAGAGGACTTGAAAGCGGGGCAGAATTGCAGGAAACCGATTTCAGGAGGTAGACTGGAATTGCATTGAAAGCATAGGAAAAGAGGCAGAACGTCCACAATGATGCACTTGGCCAAAAAGGGCGTATGCGTTTTTTCCTGAATATATTCAGGAAAAAACGCATACGCCCTTTTTGGCCAACCAAGCAAGCTTGCAAAGGAAATCTGCACTACAATGAAGTCTCATTTCCCGCTGGTCAAAAGGGCCATCTGAAAAAAGTGTAAAATCCAGAAAGGCAGGACAGGCCATGGAGAACTGGGAGCCTTGTTATGCTGATGGGCGGGATGTAAATTGCCAACAGACACTCGGGAGAAGTGTATGGTGTTTCCTGAAACATCTAAAAAACAAAGCAACAGAGCCTAGGGCACTTCCACTTATGGTCCTATAGCTTAGGGAAATTAAAATCAAAAAGACACAGCCAGCCCAAAGTTTGGGACGCCTCTGTTTACAAGAACCTTGTTTACAGTACAAGTTCAACATCGCAGAAAGTGAAAATGGATAAAGAAGTTGTGGTATTCACTTACAAAGCAATATCACTCAGCAATGAAATCTATGTCATCAGGCCCTTAGCAGCACAATGAGTGGATTCAGGTATGATGATTCTAACTGAAATAAGTCACACAGAAAAAGAAACATCATAAGATATCAGTAATACCCGGAATGTAAACTTGGCTACAGAGGAACTGAATTACAGAACAGAACAGGGTCTCAAATTTAGAAAACAAACTTATGCTTGCTTAAGGGTAAAGGTGAGTTGGGGTGCTGCATAAAACCAGAGATTGAAATGAGCACAGATAAAGTTCCTTAAGCCAAATATGGAATAGACAAGAGCTACTCCTTGCTCAAGGAAATGGACTCAACACCGCATATTAAACGCCTAAGAATGTACCTGACTAGTAAGTATCTTAAAAACCTATGGATTGCTATTACTCCGAAAGAGAATCAAGCATGTGTACAGGGGCATAAACGCAGCAGTGATAGGATTGGAGAGCTTCGGTGAGCAAATGAAGACCCTTTGAAGTCATATTGCATGGTATCCATTCCACGGGTTTCAACTACCCAGGTTTAAGGTATTCTTCCTTCAGCTAAAACATGCATGTGGAACCTAGAGTATGATCAACCATGTGATCGGGAGACGTGTTCAAATATGTCTCAGTTTTCGTACCCTGGTACTCGGGTGCAACATTCCAGACGCTTTACTAACACTCTCCCCACTTGGAGAGTCAGTCCCTTTAACCTCCTGTTTGGCCCAGTTTGCAATTTCTGCGGAAGATGAACAGGAATAGCGAGAACCAATGAGAGACTAGCTGGAGGTGTCTGGACGGGCAAATTTAACTCTCATTTCCCACCAGGAAGAGGAATTAACCAAAGGCTCAGCGTGCCGTGCCGGAACCAGATTAGGGCCTGAAGCCATCCTGCGTTGTTGCGGCCAGGTCACAAGAAAGCGAGTTGAAGAAAGGAGCTCAGGGGCACTGTAATTCACAAACCTGCAGAGTTATAAATGACAGCTATCGTCCAAAAATAAACTGAAGTAAGGCTGCCAAGAGGACTTGAAAGCGGGGCAGAATTGCAGGAAACCGATTTCAGGAGGTAGACTGGAATTGCATTGAAAGCATAGGAAAAGAGGCAGAACGTCCACAATGATGCACTTGGCCAAAAAGGGCGTATGCGTTTTTTCCTGAATATATTCAGGAAAAAACGCATACGCCCTTTTTGGCCAACCAAGCAAGCTTGCAAAGGAAATCTGCACTACAATGAAGTCTCACTGCCCCCCGGTCAAAAGGCCATCTGAAAAAAGTGTAAAATCCAGAAAGGCAGGACAGGCCATGGAGAACAGGGAACCTTGTTATGCTGATGGACGGGATGTAAATTGCCAACAGACACTCGGGAGAAGTGTATGGTGTTTCCTGAAACATCTAAAAAACAAAGCAACAGAGCCTAGGGCACTTCCACTTATGGTCCTATAGCTTAGGGAAATTAAAATCAAAAAGACACAGCCACCCCAAAGTTTGGGACGCCTCTGTTTACAAGAACCTCGTTTACCGTACAAGTTCAATATCACAGAAAGTGAAAAATGGATAAAGAACTTGTGGTACTTATGTACAATGTAGTATCACTCAGCACTGAAATCTATGTCATCAGGCCCATAGCAGCATAATGAGTGGATTCAGGTACGATGATTCTAACTGAAATAATTCCCACAGAAAAAGAAACATCATAAGATATCACTACTACACGGAATGTAAACTTGGCTACACAGGAACTGAATTCCAAAACAGAACAGGGTCTCAAATTTAGAAAACCAACTTCTGCTTGCTTAAGGGGAAAGGTGAGTTGGGGTGCTGCATAAAACCAGAGATTGAAATGAGCACAGATAAAGTTCCTTAAGCCAAATATGGAATAGACAAGAGCTACTCCTTGCTCAACGAAATGGACTCAACACCCCATATTAAACGCATAAGAATGTACCTGACTAGTAAGTATCTTAAAACCTATGGATTGCTATGTCTCCGAAAGAGAATCAAGCATGTGTACAGGGGCATAAACACAGCAGTGATGGGATTGGAGAGGTTCGGTGAGCAAATGAAGACCCTTTGAAGTCATATTGCATGGTACCCATTCCACGGGTTTCAACTACCCAGGTTTAAGGTATTCTTCCTTCATCCAAAACATGCATGTGGAACCCAGAGTATGATCAACCGTGTGAACGGGAGACGTGTTCAAATATGTCTCAGTATTCGTACCCTGGTACTCGGGTGCAACATTCCAGACGCTTTACTAACACTCTTCTGACTTGGAGAGTCAGTCCCTTTAACCTCCTGTTTGGCCCAGGGTGCAATTTCTGCGGAAGATGAACAGGAATAGCGAGAACCAATGAGAGACTAGCTGGAGGTGTCTGGACGGGCAAATTTAACTCTCATTTCCCACCAGGAAGAGGAATTAACCAAAGGCTCAGCGTGCCGTGCCGGAACCAGATTAGGGCCTGAAGCCATCGTGCGGTGTTGCGGCCAGGTCACAAGAAAGCGAGTTGAAGAAAGGAGCTCAGGGGCACTGTAATTCACAAACCTGCAGAGTTATAAATGACAGCTATCGTCCAAAAATAGACTGAAGTAAGGCTGCCAAGAGGACTTGAAAGCGGGGCAGAATTGCAGGAAACCGATTTCAGGAGGTAGACTGGAATTGCATTGAAAGCATAGGGAAAGAGGCAGAACGTCCACAATGATGCACTTGGCCAAATAGGGCGTATGCGTTTTTTCCTGAATATATTCAGGAAAAAACGCATACGCCCTTTTTGGCCAACCAAGCAAGCTTGCAAAGGAAATCTGCACTACAATGAAGTCTCACTTCCCCCCGGTCAAAAGGGCCATCTGAAAAAAGTGTAAAATCCAGAAAGGCAGGACAGGCCATGGAGAACTGGGAGCCTTGTTATGCTGATGGGCGGGATGTAAATTGCCAACAGACACTCGGGAGAAGTGTATGGTGTTTCCTGAAACATCTAAAAAACAAAGCAACAGAGCCTAGGGCACTTCCACTTATGGTCCTATAGCTTAGGGAAATTAAAATCAAAAAGACACAGCCACCCCAAAGTTTGGGACGCCTCTGTTTACAAGAACCTCGTTTACCATACAAGTTCAACATCGCAGAAAGTGAAAAATGGATAAAGAAGTTGTGGTATTTACTTACAAAGCAATATCACTCAGCAATGAAATCTATGTCATCAGGCCCTTAGCAGCACAATGAGTGGATTCAGGTATGATGATTCTAACTGAAATAAGTCACACAGAAAAAGAAACATCATAAGATATCAGTAATACACAGAATGTAAACTTGGCTACACAGGAACTGAATTACAGAACAGAACAGCGTCTCAAATTTAGAAAACCAACTTATACTTGCTTAAGGGGAAAGGTGAGTTGGGGTGCTGCATAAAACCAGAGATTGAAATGAGCACAGATAAAGTTCCTTAAGCCAAATATGGAATAGACAAGAGCTACTCCTTGCTCAACGAAATGGACTCAACACCGCATATTAAACGCCTAAGAATGTACCTGACTAGTAAGTATCTTAAAACCTATGGATTGCTATGTCTCCGAAAGAGAATCAAGCATGTGTACAGGGGCATAAACGCAGCAGTGATAGGATTGGAGAGGTTCGGTGAGCAAATGAAGACCCTTTGAAGTCATATTGCATGGTACCCATTCCACGGGTTTCAACTACCCAGGTTTAAGGTATTCTTCCTTCATCCAAAACATGCATGTGGAACCTAGAGTATGATTAACCATGTGATTGCGAGACGTGTTCAAATATGTCTCAGTATTCGTACCCTGGTACTCGGGTGCAACATTCCAGATGCTTTACTAACACTCTTCTGACTTGGAGAGTCAGTACCTTTAACCTCCTGTTTGGCCCAGGTTGCAATTTCTGCGGAAGATGAACAGGAATAGCGAGAACCAATGAGAGACTAGCTGGAGGTGTCTGGACGGGCAAATATAACTCTCATTTCCCACCAGGAAGAGGAATTAACCAAAGGCTCAGCGTGCCGTGCCGGAACCAGATTAGGGCCTGAAGCCATCCTGCGGTGTTGCGGCCAGGTCACAAGAAAGCGAGTTGAAGAAAGGAGCTCAGGGGCACTGTAATTCACAAACCTACAGAGTTATAAATGACAGCTATCGTCCAAAAATATACTGAAGTAAGGCTGCCAAGAGGACTTGAAAGCGGGGCAGAATTGCAGGAAACCGATTTCAGGAGGTAGACTGGAATTGCATTGAAAGCATAGGAAAAGAGGCAGAACGTCCACAATGATGCACTTGGCCAAAAAGGGCGTATGCGTTTTTTCCTGAATATATTCAGGAAAAAACGCATACGCCCTTTTTGGCCAACCAAGCAAGCTTGCAAAGGAAATCTGCACTACAATGAAGTCTCATTTCCCGCCGGTCAAAAGGGCCATCTGAAAAAAGTGTAAAATCCAGAAAGGCAGGACAGGCCATGGAGAACTGGGAGCCTTGTTATGCTGATGGGCGGGATGTAAATTGCCAACAGACACTCGGGAGAAGTGTATGGTGTTTCCTGAAACATCTAAAAAACAAAGCAACAGAGCCTAGGGCTCTTCCACATATGGTCCTATGGCTTAGGGAAATTAAAATCAGAAAGACACAGCCACCCCAAAGTTTGGGACACCTCTGTTTACAAGAACCTCGTTTACAGTACAAGTTCAACATCGCAGAAAGTGAAAAATGGATAAAGAAGTTGTGGTATTTACTTACAAAGCAATATCACACAGCAATGAAATCTATGTCATCAGGCCCTTAGCAGCACAATGAGTGGATTCAGGTATGATGATTCTAACTGAAATAAGTCACACAGAAAAAGAAACATCATAAGATATCAGTAATACACGGAATATAAACTTGGCTACACAGGAACTGAATTCCAGAACAGAACAGGGTCTCAAATTTAGAAAACAAACTTATGCTTGCTTAAGGGGAAAGGTGAGTTGGGGTGCTGCATAAAACCAGAGATTGAAATGAGCACAGATAAAGTTCCTTAAGCCAAATATGGAATAGACAAGAGCTACTCCTTGCTCAACGAAATGGATTCAACACCGCATATTAAACGCCTAAGAATGTACCTGACTAGTAAGTATCTTAAAACCTATGGATTGCTATGTCTCCAAAAGAGAATCAAGCGTGTGTACAGGGGCATAAACGCAGCAGTGATAGGATTGGAGAGGTTCGGTGAGCAAATGAAGACCCTTTGAAGTCATATTGCATGGTACCCATTACACAGGTCTCAACTCTCCAGGTTTAAGGTATTCTTCCTTCAGCTAAAACATGCATGTGGAACCCAGAGTATGATCAACCGTGTGAACGGGAGACGTGTTCAAATATGTCTCAGTTCTCCTCCCCTGGTACTCGGGTGCAACATTCCAGGCGCTTTACTAACACTCTCCCCACTTGGAGAGTCAGCACCTTTAACCTCCTGTTTGGCCCTGTTTGCAATTTCTGCGGAAGAGGAACAGGAATAGGGAGAACCAATGAGTGACTAGCTGGAGGTGTCTGGACGGGCAAACTTAACTCTCATTTCCCACCAGGAAGAGGAAATAACCAAAGGCTCAGTGTGCCGTGCCGGAACCAGATTAGGGCCTGAAGCCATCCTGCGGTGTTGCGGCCAGCTGAAAAGAAAGCAAGTTGAAGAAAGTAGCTCAGGGGCACTGTAATTCACAAACCTGCAGAGTTATAAATGACAGCTATCGTCCAAAAATATACTGAAGTAAGGCTGCCAAGGGGACATGAAAGCGGGGCAGAATTGCAGGAAACAGATTTCAGGAGGTAGACTGGAATTACATTGAAAGCATAGGAAAAGAGGCAGAACGTCCACAATGATGCAGTTCGCCAAAAAGTGCGTATGCGTTTTTTCCTGAATATATTCAGTAAAAAACGCATACGCCCTTTTTGGCCAACCAAGCAAGCTTGCAAAGGAAATCTGCACTACAATGAAGTCTCACTTCCCCCCGGTCAAAAGGGCCATCTGAATAAAGTGTAAAATCCAGAAAGGCAGGACAGACCATGGAGAACTGGGAGCCTTGTTATGCTGATGGGCGGGATGTAAATTGCCAACAGACACTCGGGAGAAGTGTATGGTGTTTCCTGAAACATCTAAAAAACAAAGCAACAGAGCCTAGGGCACTTGCACTTATGGTCCTATAGCTTAGGGAAATTAAAATCAAAAAGACACAGCCACCCCAAAGTTTGGGACGCCGCTGTTTACAAGAACCTCGTTTACCGTACAAGTTCAATATCACAGAAAGTGAAAAATGGATAAAGAACTTGTGGGACTTACGTACAATGCACTATCACTCAGCAATGAAATCTATGTCATCAGGCCCTTAGCAGCACAATGAGTGGATTCAGGTATGATGATTCTAACTGAAATAAGTCACACAGAAAAAGAAACATCATAAGATATCAGTAATACACGGAATGTAAACTTGGCTACACAGGAACTGAATTCCAGAACAGAACAGGGTCTCAAATTTAGAAAACCAACTTATGCTTGCTTAAGGGGAAAGGTGAGTTGGGGTGCTGCATAAAACCAGAGATTGAAATGAGCACAGATAAAGTTCCTTAAGCCAAATATGGAATAGACAAGAGCTACTCCTTGCTCAACGAAATGGACTCAACACCCCATATTAAACGCCTAAGAATGTACCTGACTAGTAAGTATCTTAAAACCTATGGATTGCTATGTCTCCAAAAGAGAATCAAGCATGTGTACAGGGGCATAAACCCAGCAGTGATAGGATTGGAGAGGTTCGGTGAGCAAATGAAGACCCTTTGAAGTCATATTGCATGGTACCCATTCCACGGGTCTCAACTCTCCAGGTTTAAGGTATTCTTCCTTCAGCTAAAACATGCATGTGGAACCCAGAGTATGATCAACCGTGTGAACGGGAGACGTGTTCAAATATGTCTCAGTATTCGTACCCTGGTACTCGGGTGCAACATTCCAGACACTTTACTAACACTCTCCCGACTTGGAGAGTCAGTCCCTTTAACCTCCTGTTTGGCCCAGTTTGCAATTTCTGTGGAAGATGAACAGGAATAGCGAGAACCAATGAATGACTAGCTTGAGGTGCCTGGACGGGCAAATTTAACTCTAATTTCCCACCAGGAAGAGGAATTAACCAAAGGCTCAGCGTGCCGTTCCGGAAACAGATTAGGGCCTGAAGCCATCCTGCGGTGTTGCGGCCAGGTCACAAGAAAGCGAGTTGAAGAAAGGAGCTCAGGGGCACTGTAATTCACAAACCTGCAGAGTTATAAATGACAGCTATCGTCCAAAAATATACTGAAGTAAGGCTGCCAAGAGGACTTGAAAGCAGGGCAGAATTGCAGGAAACCGATTTCAGGACGTAGACTGGAATTGCATTGAAAGCATAGGAAAAGAGGCAGAACGTCCACAATGATGCACTTGGCCAAAAAGGGCGTATGCGTTTTTTCCTGAATATATTCAGGAAAAAACGCATACGCCCTTTTTGGCCAACCAAGCAAGCTTGCAAAGGAAATGTGCACTACAATGAAGTCTCACTTCCCCCCGGTCAAAAGGGCCATCTGAAAAAAGTGTAAAATCCAGAAAGGCAGGACAGGCCATGGAGAACTGGGAGCCTTGTTATGCTAATGGGCGGGATGTAAATTGCCAACAGACACTCAGGAAACCTGTATGGTGTTTCCTGAAACATCTAAAAAACAAAGCAACAGAGCCTAGGGCACTTCCACTTATGGTCCTATAGCTTAGGGAAATTAAAATCAAAAAGACACAGCCACCCCAAAGTTTGGGACGCCTCTGTTTACAAGAACCTCGTTTACAGTACAAGTTCAACATCGCAGAAAGTGAAAAATGGATAAAGAACTTGTGGTATTTACTTACAAAGCAATATCACTCAGCAATGAAATCTATGTCATCAGGCCCTTAGCAGCACAATGAGTGGATTCAGGTATGATGATTCTAACTGAAATAAGTCACATAGAAAAAGAAACATCATAAGATATCAGTAATACACGGAACGTAAACTTGGCTACACAGGAACTGAATTCCAGAACAGAACAGGGTCTCAAATTTAGAAAACCAACTTATGCTTGCTTAAGGGGAAAGGTGAGTTGGGGTGCTGCATAAAACCAGAGATTGAAATGAGCACAGATAAAGTTCCTTAAGCCAAATATGGAATAGACAAGAGCTACTCCTTGCTCAACGAAATGGACTCAACACCGCATATTAAACGCCTAAGAATGTACCTGACTAGTAAGTATCTTAAAACCTATGTATTGCTATGTCTCCGAAAGAGAATCAAGCATGTGTACAGGGGCATAAACCCAGCAGTGATAGGATTGGAAATGTTCGGTGAGCAAATGAAGACCCTTTGAAGTCATATTGCATGGTACCCATTCCACGGGTTTCAACTACCCAGGTTTAAGGTATTCTTCCTTCAGCTAAAACATGCATGTGGAAGCTAGAGTATGATCAACCATGTGATCGGGAGACGTGTTCAAATATGTCTCAATTTCCGTACCCTGGTACTCGGGTGCAACATTCCAGACACTTTACTAACACTCTCCCGACTTGGAGAGTCAGTCCCTTTAACCTCCTGTTTGGCCCAGTTTGCAATTTCTGCGGAAGATGAACAGGAATAGCGAGAACCAATGAGAGACTAGCTGGAGGTGTCTGGACGGGCAAATTTAACTCTCATTTCCCAGCAGGAAGAGGAATTAACCAAAGGCTCAGCGTGCCGTGCCGGAAACAGATTAGGGCCTGAAGCCATCCTGCGGTGTTGCGGCCAGCTCACAAGAAAGCGAGTTGAAGAAAGGAGCTCAGGGGCACTGTAATTCACAAACCTGCAGAGTTATAAATGACAGCTATCGTCCAAAAATATACTGAAGTAAGGCTGCCAAGAGGACTTGAAAGCGGGGCAGAATTGCAGGAAACCGATTTCAGGAGGTAGACTGGAATTGCATTGAAAGCATAGGAAAAGAGGCAGAACGTCCACAATGATGCACTTGGCCAAAAAGGGCGTATGCGTTTTTTCCTGAATATATTCAGGAAAAAACGCATACGCCCTTTTTGGCCAACCAAGCAAGCTTGCAAAGGAAATCTGCACTACAATGAAGTCTCACTTCCCCCCGGTCAAAAGGGCCATCAGAAAAAAGTGTAAAATCCAGAAAGGCAGGACAGGCCATGGAGAACTGGGAGCCTTGTTATGCTGATGGGCGGGATGGAAATTGCCAACAGACACTCGAGAGAAGTGTATGGTGTTTCCTGAAACATCTAAAAAACAAAGCAACAGAGCCTAGGGCTCTTCCACATATGGTCCTATAGCTTAGGGAAATTAAAATCAAAAAGACACAGCCACCCCAAAGTTTGGGACGCCTCTGTTACAAGAACCTCGTTTACAGAACAAGTTCAACATCGCAGAAAGTGAAAAATGGATAAAGAAGTTGTGGTATTTACTTACAAAGCAATATCACTCAGCAATGAAATCTATGTCATCAGGCCCTTAGCAGCACAATGAGTGGATTCAGGTACGATGATTCTAACTGAAATAAGTCACACAGAAAAAGAAACATGATAAGATATCACTAATACACGGAATGTAAACTTGGCTACACAGGAACTGAATTCTAAAACAGAACAGGGTCTCAAATTTAGAAAACCAACTTATGCTTGCTTAAGGGTAAAGGGGAGTTGGGGTGCTGCATAAAACCAGAGATTGAAATGAGCACAGATAAAGTTCCTTAAGCCAAATATGGAATAGACAAGAGCTACTCCTTGCTCAACGAAATGGATTCAACACCGCATATTAAACGCCTAAGAATGTACCTGACTAGTAAGTATCTTAAAACCTATGGATTGCTATGTCTCCAAAAGAGAATCAAGCGTGTGTACAGGGGCATAAACGCAGCAGTGATAGGATTGGAGAGGTTCGGTGAGCAAATGAAGACCCTTTGAAGTCATATTGCATGGTACCCATTACACAGGTCTCAACTCTCCAGGTTTAAGGTATTCTTCCTTCAGCTAAAACATGCATGTGGAACCCAGAGTATGATCAACCGTGTGAACGGGAGACGTGTTCAAATATGTCTCAGTTCTCCTCCCCTGGTACTCGGGTGCAACATTCCAGGCGCTTTACTAACACTCTCCCCACTTGGAGAGTCAGCACCTTTAACCTCCTGTTTGGCCCTGTTTGCAATTTCTGCGGAAGAGGAACAGGAATAGGGAGAACCAATGAGTGACTAGCTGGAGGTGTCTGGACGGGCAAACTTAACTCTCATTTCCCACCAGGAAGAGGAAATAACCAAAGGCTCAGTGTGCCGTGCCGGAACCAGATTAGGGCCTGAAGCCATCCTGCGGTGTTGCGGCCAGCTGAAAAGAAAGCAAGTTGAAGAAAGTAGCTCAGGGGCACTGTAATTCACAAACCTGCAGAGTTATAAATGACAGCTATCGTCCAAAAATATACTGAAGTAAGGCTGCCAAGGGGACATGAAAGCGGGGCAGAATTGCAGGAAACAGATTTCAGGAGGTAGACTGGAATTACATTGAAAGCATAGGAAAAGAGGCAGAACGTCCACAATGATGCAGTTCGCCAAAAAGTGCGTATGCGTTTTTTCCTGAATATATTCAGTAAAAAACGCATACGCCCTTTTTGGCCAACCAAGCAAGCTTGCAAAGGAAATCTGCACTACAATGAAGTCTCACTTCCCCCCGGTCAAAAGGGCCATCTGAATAAAGTGTAAAATCCAGAAAGGCAGGACAGACCATGGAGAACTGGGAGCCTTGTTATGCTGATGGGCGGGATGTAAATTGCCAACAGACACTCGGGAGAAGTGTATGGTGTTTCCTGAAACATCTAAAAAACAAAGCAACACAGCCTAGGGCACTTGCACTTATGGTCCTATAGCTTAGGGAAATTAAAATCAAAAAGACACAGCCACCCCAAAGTTTGGGACGCCGCTGTTTACAAGAACCTCGTTTACCGTACAAGTTCAATATCACAGAAAGTGAAAAATGGATAAAGAACTTGTGGGACTTACGTACAATGCACTATCACTCAGCAATGAAATCTATGTCATCAGGCCCTTAGCAGCACAATGAGTGGATTCAGGTATGATGATTCTAACTGAAATAAGTCACACAGAAAAAGAAACATCATAAGATATCAGTAATACACGGAATGTAAACTTGGCTACACAGGAACTGAATTCCAGAACAGAACAGGGTCTCAAATTTAGAAAACCAACTTATGCTTGCTTAAGGGGAAAGGTGAGTTGGGGTGCTGCATAAAACCAGAGATTGAAATGAGCACAGATAAAGTTCCTTAAGCCAAATATGGAATAGACAAGAGCTACTCCTTGCTCAACGAAATGGACTCAACACCCCATATTAAACGCCTAAGAATGTACCTGACTAGTAAGTATCTTAAAACCTATGGATTGCTATGTCTCCAAAAGAGAATCAAGCATGTGTACAGGGGCATAAACCCAGCAGTGATAGGATTGGAGAGGTTCGGTGAGCAAATGAAGACCCTTTGAAGTCATATTGCATGGTACCCATTCCACGGGTCTCAACTCTCCAGGTTTAAGGTATTCTTCCTTCAGCTAAAACATGCATGTGGAACCCAGAGTATGATCAACCGTGTGAACGGGAGACGTGTTCAAATATGTCTCAGTATTCGTACCCTGGTACTCGGGTGCAACATTCCAGACACTTTACTAACACTCTCCCGACTTGGAGAGTCAGTCCCTTTAACCTCCTGTTTGGCCCAGTTTGCAATTTCTGTGGAAGATGAACAGGAATAGCGAGAACCAATGAATGACTAGCTTGAGGTGCCTGGACGGGCAAATTTAACTCTAATTTCCCACCAGGAAGAGGAATTAACCAAAGGCTCAGCGTGCCGTTCCGGAAACAGATTAGGGCCTGAAGCCATCCTGCGGTGTTGCGGCCAGCTCACAAGAAAGCGAGTTGAAGAAAGGAGCTCAGGGGCACTGTAATTCACAAACCTGCAGAGTTATAAATGACAGCTATCGTCCAAAAATATACTGAAGTAAGGCTGCCAAGAGGACTTGAAAGCAGGGCAGAATTGCAGGAAACCGATTTCAGGACGTAGACTGGAATTGCATTGAAAGCATAGGAAAAGAGGCAGAACGTCCACAATGATGCACTTGGCCAAAAAGGGCGTATGCGTTTTTTCCTGAATATATTCAGGAAAAAACGCATACGCCCTTTTTGGCCAACCAAGCAAGCTTGCAAAGGAAATCTGCACTACAATGAAGTCTCACTTCCCCCCGGTCAAAAGGGCCATCTGAAAAAAGTGTAAAATCCAGAAAGGCAGGACAGGCCATGGAGAACTGGGAGCCTTGTTATGCTAATGGGCGGGATGTAAATTGCCAACAGACACTCAGGAAACCTGTATGGTGTTTCCTGAAACATCTAAAAAACAAAGCAACAGAGCCTAGGGCACTTCCACTTATGGTCCTATAGCTTAGGGAAATTAAAATCAAAAAGACACAGCCACCCCAAAGTTTGGGACGCCTCTGTTTACAAGAACCTCGTTTACAGTACAAGTTCAACATCGCAGAAAGTGAAAAATGGATAAAGAACTTGTGGTATTTACTTACAAAGCAATATCACTCAGCAATGAAATCTATGTCATCAGGCCCTTAGCAGCACAATGAGTGGATTCAGGTATGATGATTCTAACTGAAATAAGTCACATAGAAAAAGAAACATCATAAGATATCAGTAACACACGGAATGTAAACTTGGCTACACAGGAACTGAATTCCAGAACAGAACAGGGTCTCAAATTTAGAAAACCAACTTATGCTTGCTTAAGGGGAAAGGTGAGTTGGGGTGCTGCATAAAACCAGAGATTGAAATGAGCACAGATAAAGTTCCTTAAGCCAAATATGGAATAGACAAGAGCTACTCCTTGCTCAACGAAATGGACTCAACACCGCATATTAAACGCCTAAGAATGTACCTGACTAGTAAGTATCTTAAAACCTATGTATTGCTATGTCTCCGAAAGAGAATCAAGCATGTGTACAGGGGCATAAACCCAGCAGTGATAGGATTGGAAATGTTCGGTGAGCAAATGAAGACCCTTTGAAGTCATATTGCATGGTACCCATTCCACGGGTTTCAACTACCCAGGTTTAAGGTATTCTTCCTTCAGCTAAAACATGCATGTGGAAGCTAGAGTATGATCAACCATGTGATCGGGAGACGTGTTCAAATATGTCTCAATTTCCGTACCCTGGTACTCGGGTGCAACATTCCAGACACTTTACTAACACTCTCCCGACTTGGAGAGTCAGTCCCTTTAACCTCCTGTTTGGCCCAGTTTGCAATTTCTGCGGAAGATGAACAGGAATAGCGAGAACCAATGAGAGACTAGCTGGAGGTGTCTGGACGGGCAAATTTAACTCTCATTTCCCAGCAGGAAGAGGAATTAACCAAAGGCTCAGCGTGCCGTGCCGGAAACAGATTAGGGCCTGAAGCCATCCTGCGGTGTTGCGGCCAGCTCACAAGAAAGCGAGTTGAAGAAAGGAGCTCAGGGGCACTGTAATTCACAAACCTGCAGAGTTATAAATGACAGCTATCGTCCAAAAATATACTGAAGTAAGGCTGCCAAGAGGACTTGAAAGCGGGGCAGAATTGCAGGAAACCGATTTCAGGAGGTAGACTGGAATTGCATTGAAAGCATAGGAAAAGAGGCAGAACGTCCACAATGATGCACTTGGCCAAAAAGGGCGTATGCGTTTTTTCCTGAATATATTCAGGAAAAAACGCATACGCCCTTTTTGGCCAACCAAGCAAGCTTGCAAAGGAAATCTGCACTACAATGAAGTCTCACTTCCCCCCGGTCAAAAGGGCCATCAGAAAAAAGTGTAAAATCCAGAAAGGCAGGACAGGCCATAGAGAACTGGGAGCCTTGTTATGCTGATGGGCGGGATGGAAATTGCCAACAGACACTCGAGAGAAGTGTATGGTGTTTCCTGAAACATCTAAAAAACAAAGCAACAGAGCCTAGGGCTCTTCCACATATGGTCCTATAGCTTAGGGAAATTAAAATCAAAAAGACACAGCCACCCCAAAGTTTGGGACGCCTCTGTTACAAGAACCTCGTTTACAGAACAAGTTCAACATCGCAGAAAGTGAAAAATGGATAAAGAAGTTGTGGTATTTACTTACAAAGCAATATCACTCAGCAATGAAATCTATGTCATCAGGCCCTTAGCAGCACAATGAGTGGATTCAGGTACGATGATTCTAACTGAAATAAGTCACACAGAAAAAGAAACATGATAAGATATCACTAATACACGGAATGTAAACTTGGCTACACAGGAACTGAATTCCAAAACAGAACAGGGTCTCAAATTTAGAAAACCAACTTATGCTTGCTTAAGGGTAAAGGGGAGTTGGGGTGCTGCATAAAACCAGAGATTGAAATGAGCACAGATAAAGTTCCTTAAGCCAAATATGGAATAGACAAGAGCTACTCCTTGCTCAACGAAATGGACTCAACACCCCATATTAAACGCCTAAGAATGTACCTGACTAGTAAGTATCTTAAAACCTATGGATTGCTATGTCTCCAAAAGAGAATCAAGCATGTGTACAGGGGCATAAACGCAGCAGTGATAGGATTGGATAGGTTCGGTGAGCAAATGAAGACCCTTTGAAGTCATATTGCATGGTACCCATTACACAGGTCTCAACTCTCCAGGTTTAAGGTATTCTTCCTTCAGCTAAAACATGCATGTGGAACCCAGAGTATGATCAACCGTGTGAACGGGAGACGTGTTCAAATATGTCTCAGTTCTCCTCCCCTGGTACTCGGGTGCAACATTCCAGGCGCTTTACTAACACTCTCCCCACGTGGAGAGTCAGCACCTTTAACCTCCTGTTTGGCCCTGTTTGCAATTTCTGCGGAAGAGGAACAGGAATAGGGAGAACCAATGAGAGACTAGCTGTAGGTGTCTGGACGGGCAAACTTAACTCTCATTTCCCACCAGGAAGAGGAAATAACCAAAGGCTCAGTGTGCCGTGCCGGAACCAGATTAGGGCCTGAAGCCATCCTGCGGTGTTGCGGCCAGCTGAAAAGAAAGCGAGTTGAAGAAAGGAGCTCAGGGGCACTGTAATTCACAAACCTGCAGAGTTATAAATGACAGCTATCGTCCAAAAATATACTGAAGTAAGGCTGCCAAGAGGACTTGAAAGTGGGGCAGAATTGCAGGAAACCGATTTCAGGAGGTAGACTGGAATTGCATTGAAAGCACAGGAAAAGAGGCAGAACGTCCACAATGATGCACTTGGCCAAAAAGGGCGTATGCGTTTTTTCCTGAATATATTCAGGAAAAAACGCATACGCCCTTTTTGGCCAACCAAGCAAGCTTGCAAAGGAAATCTGCACTACAATGAAGTCTCACTTCCCCCCGGTCAAAAGGGCCATCTGAAAAAAGTGTAAAATCCAGTAAGGCAGGACAGGCCATGGAGAACTGGGAGCCTTGTTATGCTGATGGGCGGGATGTAAATTGCCAACAGACACTCGGGAGAAGTGTATGGTGTTTCCTGAAACATCTAAAAAACAAAGCAACAGATCCTAGGGCACTTCCACTTATGGTCCTATAGCTTAGGGAAATTAAAATCAAAAGGACACAGCCACCCCAAATTTTGGGACGCCTCTGTTTACAAGAACCTCGTTTACAGTACAAGTTGAACATCGCAGAAAGTGAAAAATGGATAAAGAAGTTGTGGTATTTACTTACAAAGCAATATCACTCAGCAATGAAATTTATGTCATCAGGCCCATAGCAGCATAATGAGTGGATTCAGGTACGATGATTCTAACTGAAATAAGTCACACAGAAAAAGAAACATGATAAGATATCACTAATACACGGAATGTAAACTTGGCTACACAGGAACTGAATTCCAAAACAGAACAGGGTCTCAAATTTAGAAAACCAACTTATGCTTGCTTAAGGGTAAAGGTGAGTTGGGGTGCTGCATAAAACCAGAGATTGAAATGAGCACAGATAAAGTTCCTTAAGCCAAATATGGAATAGACTAGAGCTACTCCTTGCTCAACGAAATGGACTCAACACCGCATATTAAACGCCTAAGAATGTACCTGACTAGTAAGTATCTTAAAACCTATGGATTGCTATGTCTCCGAAAGAGAATCAAGCATGTGTACAGGGGCATAAACGCAGCAGTGATAGGATTGGAGAGGTTCGGTGAGCAAATGAAGACCCTTTGAAGTCATATTGCATGGTACCCATTCCACGGGTTTCAACTACCCAGGTTTAAGGTATTCTTCCTTCATCCAAAACATGCATGTGGAACCTAGAGTATGATTAACCATGTGATTGCGAGACGTGTTCAAATATGTCTCAGTATTCGTACCCTGGTACTCGGGTGCAACATTCCAGATGCTTTACTAACACTCTTCTGACTTGGAGAGTCAGTACCTTTAACCTCCTGTTTGGCCCAGGTTGCAATTTCTGCGGAAGATGAACAGGAATAGCGAGAACCAATGAGAGACTAGCTGGAGGTGTCTGGACGGGCAAATATAACTCTCATTTCCCACCAGGAAGAGGAATTAACCAAAGGCTCAGCGTGCCGTGCCGGAACCAGATTAGGGCCTGAAGCCATCCTGCGGTGTTGCGGCCAGGTCACAAGAAAGCGAGTTGAAGAAAGGAGCTCAGGGGCACTGTAATTCACAAACCTACAGAGTTATAAATGACAGCTATCGTCCAAAAATATACTGAAGTAAGGCTGCCAAGAGGACTTGAAAGCGGGGCAGAATTGCAGGAAACCGATTTCAGGAGGTAGACTGGAATTGCATTGAAAGCATAGGAAAAGAGGCAGAACGTCCACAATGATGCACTTGGCCAAAAAGGGCGTATGCGTTTTTTCCTGAATATATTCAGGAAAAAACGCATACGCCCTTTTTGGCCAACCAAGCAAGCTTGCAAAGGAAATCTGCACTACAATGAAGTCTCATTTCCCGCTGGTCAAAAGGGCCATCTGAAAAAAGTGTAAAATCCAGAAAGGCAGGACAGGCCATGGAGAACTGGGAGCCTTGTTATGCTGATGGGCGGGATGTAAATTGCCAACAGACACTCGGGAGAAGTGTATGGTGTTTCCTGAAACATCTAAAAAACAAAGCAACAGAGCCTAGGGCACTTCCACTTATGGTCCTATAGCTTAGGGAAATTAAAATAAAAAAGACACAGCCAGCCCAAAGTTTGGGACGCCTCTGTTTACAAGAACCTTGTTTACAGTACAAGTTCAACATCGCAGAAAGTGAAAATGGATAAAGAAGTTGTGGTATTCACTTACAAAGCAATATCACTCAGCAATGAAATCTATGTCATCAGGCCCTTAGCAGCACAATGAGTGGATTCAGGTATGATGATTCTAACTGAAATAAGTCACACAGAAAAAGAAACATCATAAGATATCAGTAATACCCGGAATGTAAACTTGGCTACAGAGGAACTGAATTACAGAACAGAACAGGGTCTCAAATTTAGAAAACAAACTTATGCTTGCTTAAGGGTAAAGGTGAGTTGGGGTGCTGCATAAAACCAGAGATTGAAATGAGCACAGATAAAGTTCCTTAAGCCAAATATGGAATAGACAAGAGCTACTCCTTGCTCAAGGAAATGGACTCAACACCGCATATTAAACGCCTAAGAATGTACCTGACTAGTAAGTATCTTAAAAACCTATGGATTGCTATTACTCCGAAAGAGAATCAAGCATGTGTACAGGGGCATAAACGCAGCAGTGATAGGATTGGAGAGCTTCGGTGAGCAAATGAAGACCCTTTGAAGTCATATTGCATGGTATCCATTCCACGGGTTTCAACTACCCAGGTTTAAGGTATTCTTCCTTCAGCTAAAACATGCATGTGGAACCTAGAGTATGATCAACCATGTGATCGGGAGACGTGTTCAAATATGTCTCAGTTTTCGTACCCTGGTACTCGGGTGCAACATTCCAGACGCTTTACTAACACTCTCCCCACTTGGAGAGTCAGTCCCTTTAACCTCCTGTTTGGCCCAGTTTGCAATTTCTGCGGAAGATGAACAGGAATAGCGAGAACCAATGAGAGACTAGCTGGAGGTGTCTGGACGGGCAAATTTAACTCTCATTTCCCACCAGGAAGAGGAATTAACCAAAGGCTCAGCGTGCCGTGCCGGAACCAGATTAGGGCCTGAAGCCATCCTGCGTTGTTGCGGCCAGGTCACAAGAAAGCGAGTTGAAGAAAGGAGCTCAGGGGCACTGTAATTCACAAACCTGCAGAGTTATAAATGACAGCTATCGTCCAAAAATAAACTGAAGTAAGGCTGCCAAGAGGACTTGAAAGCGGGGCAGAATTGCAGGAAACCGATTTCAGGAGGTAGACTGGAATTGCATTGAAAGCATAGGAAAAGAGGCAGAACGTCCACAATGATGCACTTGGCCAAAAAGGGCGTATGCGTTTTTTCCTGAATATATTCAGGAAAAAACGCATACGCCCTTTTTGGCCAACCAAGCAAGCTTGCAAAGGAAATCTGCACTACAATGAAGTCTCACTGCCCCCCGGTCAAAAGGCCATCTGAAAAAAGTGTAAAATCCAGAAAGGCAGGACAGGCCATGGAGAACAGGGAACCTTGTTATGCTGATGGACGGGATGTAAATTGCCAACAGACACTCGGGAGAAGTGTATGGTGTTTCCTGAAACATCTAAAAAACAAAGCAACAGAGCCTAGGGCACTTCCACTTATGGTCCTATAGCTTAGGGAAATTAAAATCAAAAAGACACAGCCACCCCAAAGTTTGGGACGCCTCTGTTTACAAGAACCTCGTTTACCGTACAAGTTCAATATCACAGAAAGTGAAAAATGGATAAAGAACTTGTGGTACTTATGTACAATGTAGTATCACTCAGCACTGAATTCTATGTCATCAGGCCCATAGCAGCATAATGAGTGGATTCAGGTACGATGATTCTAACTGAAATAATTCCCACAGAAAAAGAAACATCATAAGATATCACTACTACACGGAATGTAAACTTGGCTACACAGGAACTGAATTCCAAAACAGAACAGGGTCTCAAATTTAGAAAACCAACTTCTGCTTGCTTAAGGGGAAAGGTGAGTTGGGGTGCTGCATAAAACCAGAGATTGAAATGAGCACAGATAAAGTTCCTTAAGCCAAATATGGAATAGACAAGAGCTACTCCTTGCTCAACGAAATGGACTCAACACCCCATATTAAACGCATAAGAATGTACCTGACTAGTAAGTATCTTAAAACCTATGGATTGCTATGTCTCCGAAAGAGAATCAAGCATGTGTACAGGGGCATAAACACAGCAGTGATGGGATTGGAGAGGTTCGGTGAGCAAATGAAGACCCTTTGAAGTCATATTGCATGGTACCCATTCCACGGGTTTCAACTACCCAGGTTTAAGGTATTCTTCCTTCATCCAAAACATGCATGTGGAACCCAGAGTATGATCAACCGTGTGAACGGGAGACGTGTTCAAATATGTCTCAGTATTCGTACCCTGGTACTCGGGTGCAACATTCCAGACGCTTTACTAACACTCTTCTGACTTGGAGAGTCAGTCCCTTTAACCTCCTGTTTGGCCCAGGGTGCAATTTCTGCGGAAGATGAACAGGAATAGCGAGAACCAATGAGAGACTAGCTGGAGGTGTCTGGACGGGCAAATTTAACTCTCATTTCCCACCAGGAAGAGGAATTAACCAAAGGCTCAGCGTGCCGTGCCGGAACCAGATTAGGGCCTGAAGCCATCGTGCGG
Organism: Stenella coeruleoalba; assembly: GCF_951394435.1. Taxonomy (NCBI): domain Eukaryota; kingdom Metazoa; phylum Chordata; class Mammalia; order Artiodactyla; family Delphinidae; genus Stenella; species Stenella coeruleoalba. Next base: position 724,361 of record NW_027646391.1, read on the forward strand.
TGTTGCGGCCAGGTCACAAGAAAGCGAGTTGAAGAAAGGAGCTCAGGGGCACTGTAATTCACAAACCTGCAGAGTTATAAATGACAGCTATCGTCCAAAAATAGACTGAAGTAAGGCTGCCAAGAGGACTTGAAAGCGGGGCAGAATTGCAGGAAACCGATTTCAGGAGGTAGACTGGAATTGCATTGAAAGCATAGGGAAAGAGGCAGAACGTCCACAATGATGCACTTGGCCAAATAGGGCGTATGCGTTTTTTCCTGAATATATTCAGGAAAAAACGCATACGCCCTTTTTGGCCAACCAAGCAAGCTTGCAAAGGAAATCTGCACTACAATGAAGTCTCACTTCCCCCCGGTCAAAAGGGCCATCTGAAAAAAGTGTAAAATCCAGAAAGGCAGGACAGGCCATGGAGAACTGGGAGCCTTGTTATGCTGATGGGCGGGATGTAAATTGCCAACAGACACTCGGGAGAAGTGTATGGTGTTTCCTGAAACATCTAAAAAACAAAGCAACAGAGCCTAGGGCACTTCCACTTATGGTCCTATAGCTTAGGGAAATTAAAATCAAAAAGACACAGCCACCCCAAAGTTTGGGACGCCTCTGTTTACAAGAACCTCGTTTACCATACAAGTTCAACATCGCAGAAAGTGAAAAATGGATAAAGAAGTTGTGGTATTTACTTACAAAGCAATATCACTCAGCAATGAAATCTATGTCATCAGGCCCTTAGCAGCACAATGAGTGGATTCAGGTATGATGATTCTAACTGAAATAAGTCACACAGAAAAAGAAACATCATAAGATATCAGTAATACACAGAATGTAAACTTGGCTACACAGGAACTGAATTACAGAACAGAACAGCGTCTCAAATTTAGAAAACCAACTTATACTTGCTTAAGGGGAAAGGTGAGTTGGGGTGCTGCATAAAACCAGAGATTGAAATGAGCACAGATAAAGTTCCTTAAGCCAAATATGGAATAGACAAGAGCTACTCCTTGCTCAACGAAATGGACTCAACACCGCATATTAAACGCCTAAGAATGTACCTGACTAGTAAGTATCTTAAAACCTATGGATTGCTATGTCTCCGAAAGAGAATCAAGCATGTGTACAGGGGCATAAACGCAGCAGTGATAGGATTGGAGAGGTTCGGTGAGCAAATGAAGACCCTTTGAAGTCATATTGCATGGTACCCATTCCACGGGTTTCAACTACCCAGGTTTAAGGTATTCTTCCTTCATCCAAAACATGCATGTGGAACCTAGAGTATGATTAACCATGTGATTGCGAGACGTGTTCAAATATGTCTCAGTATTCGTACCCTGGTACTCGGGTGCAACATTCCAGATGCTTTACTAACACTCTTCTGACTTGGAGAGTCAGTACCTTTAACCTCCTGTTTGGCCCAGGTTGCAATTTCTGCGGAAGATGAACAGGAATAGCGAGAACCAATGAGAGACTAGCTGGAGGTGTCTGGACGGGCAAATATAACTCTCATTTCCCACCAGGAAGAGGAATTAACCAAAGGCTCAGCGTGCCGTGCCGGAACCAGATTAGGGCCTGAAGCCATCCTGCGGTGTTGCGGCCAGGTCACAAGAAAGCGAGTTGAAGAAAGGAGCTCAGGGGCACTGTAATTCACACACCTACAGAGTTATAAATGACAGCTATCGTCCAAAAATATACTGAAGTAAGGCTGCCAAGAGGACTTGAAAGCGGGGCAGAATTGCAGGAAACCGATTTCAGGAGGTAGACTGGAATTGCATTGAAAGCATAGGAAAAGAGGCAGAACGTCCACAATGATGCACTTGGCCAAAAAGGGCGTATGCGTTTTTTCCTGAATATATTCAGGAAAAAACGCATACGCCCTTTTTGGCCAACCAAGCAAGCTTGCAAAGGAAATCTGCACTACAATGAAGTCTCATTTCCCGCCGGTCAAAAGGGCCATCTGAAAAAAGTGTAAAATCCAGAAAGGCAGGACAGGCCATGGAGAACTGGGAGCCTTGTTATGCTGATGGGCGGGATGTAAATTGCCAACAGACACTCGGGAGAAGTGTATGGTGTTTCCTGAAACATCTAAAAAACAAAGCAACAGAGCCTAGGGCACTTCCACTTATGGTCCTATAGCTTAGGGAAATTAAAATCAAAAAGACACAGCCAGCCCAAAGTTTGGGACGCCTCTGTTTACAAGAACCTTGTTTACAGTACAAGTTGAACATCGCAGAAAGTGAAAAATGGATAAAGAAGTTGTGGTATTTACTTACAAAGCAATATCACTCAGCAATGAAATTTATGTCATCAGGCCCATAGCAGCATAATGAGTGGATTCAGGTACGATGATTCTAACTGAAATAAGTCACACAGAAAAAGAAACATGATAAGATATCACTAATACACGGAATGTAAACTTGGCTACACAGGAACTGAATTCCAAAACAGAACAGGGTCTCAAATTTAGAAAACCAACTTATGCTTGCTTAAGGGTAAAGGGGAGTTGGGGTGCTGCATAAAACCAGAGATTGAAATGAGCACAGATAAAGTTCCTTAAGCCAAATATGGAATAGACAAGAGCTACTCCTTGCTCAACGAAATGGACTCAACACCCCATATTAAACGCCTAAGAATGTACCTGACTAGTAAGTATCTTAAAACCTATGGATTGCTATGTCTCCAAAAGGGAATCAAGCATGTGTACAGGGGCATAAACGCAGCAGTGATAGGATTGGATAGGTTCGGTGAGCAAATGAAGACCCTTTGAAGTCATATTGCATGGTACCCATTACACAGGTCTCAACTCTCCAGGTTTAAGGTATTCTTCCTTCAGCTAAAACATGCATGTGGAACCCAGAGTATGATCAACCGTGTGAACGGGAGACGTGTTCAAATATGTCTCAGTTCTCCTCCCCTGGTACTCGGGTGCAACATTCCAGACACTTTACTAACACTCTCCCGACTTGGAGAGTCAGTCCCTTTAACCTCCTGTTTGGCCCAGTTTGCAATTTCTGCGGAAGATGAACAGGAATAGTGAGAACCAATGAGAGACTAGCTGGAGGTGTCTGGACGGGCAAATTTAACTCTCATTTCCCACCAGGAAGAGGAATTAACCAAAGGCTCAGCGTGCCGTGCCGGAAACAGATTAGGGCCTGAAGCCATCCTGCGGTGTTGCGGCCAGCTCACAAGAAAGCGAGTTGAAGAAAGGAGCTCAGGGGCACTGTAATTCACAAACATGCAGAGTTATAAATGACAACTATCGTCCAAAAATATACTGAAGTAAGGCTGCCAAGAGGACTTGAAAGCGGGGCAGAATTGCAGGAAACCGATTTCAGGAGGTAGACTGGAATTGCATTGAAAGCATAGGAAAAGAGGCAGAACGTCCACAATGATGCACTTGGCCAAAAAGGGCGTATGCGTTTTTTCCAGAATATATTCAGGAAAAAACGCATACGCCCTTTTAGGCCGACCAAGCAAGCTTGCAAAGGAAATCTGCACTACAATGAAGTCTCACTTCCCCCCGGTCAAAAGGGCCATCTGAAAAAAGTGTAAAATCCAGAAAGGCAAGACAGGCCATGGAGATCTGGGAGCCTTGTTATGCTGATGGGCGGGATGTAAATTGCCAACAGACACTCGGGAGAAGTGTATGGTGTTTCCTGAAACATCTAAAAAACAAAGCAACAGAGCCTAGGGCTCTTCCACATATGGTCCTATGGCTTAGGGAAATTAAAATCAGAAAGACACAGCCACCCCAAAGTTTGGGACACCTCTGTTTACAAGAACCTCGTTTACAGTACAAGTTCAACATCGCAGAAAGTGAAAAATGGATAAAGAAGTTGTGGTATTTACTTACAAAGCAATATCACACAGCAATGAAATCTATGTCATCAGGCCCTTAGCAGCACAATGAGTGGATTCAGGTATGATGATTCTAACTGAAATAAGTCACACAGAAAAAGAAACATCATAAGATATCAGTAATACACGGAATATAAACTTGGCTACACAGGAACTGAATTCCAGAACAGAACAGGGTCTCAAATTTAGAAAACAAACTTATGCTTGCTTAAGGGGAAAGGTGAGTTGGGGTGCTGCATAAAACCAGAGATTGAAATGAGCACAGATAAAGTTCCTTAAGCCAAATATGGAATAGACAAGAGCTACTCCTTGCTCAACGAAATGGATTCAACACCGCATATTAAACGCCTAAGAATGTACCTGACTAGTAAGTATCTTAAAACCTATGGATTGCTATGTCTCCAAAAGAGAATCAAGCGTGTGTACAGGGGCATAAACGCAGCAGTGATAGGATTGGAGAGGTTCGGTGAGCAAATGAAGACCCTTTGAAGTCATATTGCATGGTACCCATTACACAGGTCTCAACTCTCCTGGTTTAAGGTATTCTTCCTTCAGCTAAAACATGCAAGTGGAACCTAGAGTATGATCAACCATGTAAACGGGAGAGGTGTTCAAATATGTCTCAGTTTTCCTCTCCTGGTACTCGGGTGCAACATTCCAGACGCTTTACAAACACTCTCCCGACTTGGAGAGTCAGTCCCTTTAACCTCCTGTTTGGCCCAGTTTGCAATTTCTGCGGAAGATGAACAGGAATAGCGAGAACCAATGAGAGACTAGCTGGAGGTGTCTGG